>NC_133993.1:0-600000 GCF_047716275.1 Strix uralensis
AAAGCAGGCAGAGAATTCCCTGCTAGCACCTTCTCTGTGCCTGGGAAGCAGAAGTGTTCAAATTGCTTCGCAGAATCGCTTTTGCGCAGAAAACAGTAACACTTGTTCAGAACGAAAGAAAGCACAGAGCCCCAGATTTTATGTTGTCCTGGAGAGCTTGCAGAGCACTGGGGAAAAGCAGGCAGAGAATTCCCTGCTAGCACCTTCTCTGTGCCTGGGAAGCAGAAGTCTTCACATTGCTTCGCAGAATCGCTTTTGTGCAGAAAACAGTAACACTTGTTCAGAATGAAAGAAAGCACAGAGCCCCAGATTTTATGTTGTCCTGGAGAGCTTGCAGAGCACTGGGGAAAAGCAGGCAGAGAATTCCCTGCTAGCACCTTCTCTGTGCCTGGGAAGCAGAAGTGTTCACATTGCTTCGCAGAATCGCTTTTGTGCAGAAAACAGTAACACTTGTTCAGAACGAAGGAAAGCACAGAGCCCCAGATTTTATGTTGTCCTGGAGAGCTTGCAGAGCACTGGGGAAAGGCAGGCAGAGAATTCCCTGCTAGCACCTTCTCTGTGCCTGGGAAGCAGAAGTGTTCACATTGCTTCGCAGAATCGCTTTTGTGCAGAAAACAATAACACTTGTTCAGAACGAAAGAAAGCACAGAGGCCCAGATTTTATGTTGTCCTGGAGAGCTTGCAGAGCACTGGGGAAAGGCAGGCAGAGAATTCCCTGCTAGCACCTTCTCTGTGCCTGGGAAGCAGAAGTGTTCACATTGCTTCGCAGAATCGCTTTTGTGCAGAAAACAGTAACACTTGTTCAGAACGAAAGAAAGCACAGAGCCCCAGATTTTATGTTGTCCTGGAGAGCTTGCAGAGCACTGGGGAAAAGCAGGCAGAGAATTCCCTGCTACCACCTTCTCTGTGCCTGGGAAACAGAAGTGTTCCCATTGCTTCGCAGAATCGCTTTTGTGCAGAAAACAGTAACACTTGTTCAGAACGAAAGAAAGCACAGAGCCCCAGATTTTATGTTGTCCTGGAGAGCTTGCAGAGCACTGGGGAAAGGCAGGCAGAGAATTCCCTGCTAGCACCTTCTCTGTGCCTGGGAAACAGAAGTGTTCCCATTGCTTCGCAGAATCGCTTTTGTGCAGAAAACAGTAACACTTGTTCAGAACGAAAGAAAGCACAGAGCCCCAGATTTTATGTTGTCCTGGAGAGCTTGCAGAGCACTGGGGAAAGGCAGGCAGAGAATTCCCTGCTAGCACCTTCTCTGTGCCTGGGAAGCAGAAGTGTTCACATTGCTTCGCAGAATCGCTTTTGTGCAGAAAACAATAACACTTGTTCAGAACGAAAGAAAGCACAGAGCCCCAGATTTTATGTTGTCCTGGAGAGCTTGCAGAGCACTGGGGAAAGGCAGGCAGAGAATTCCCTGCTAGCACCTTCTCTGTGCCTGGGAAGCAGAAGTGTTCACATTGCTTCGCAGAATCGCTTTTGTGCAGAAAACAGTAACACTTGTTCAGAACGAAAGAAAGCACAGAGCCCCAGATTTTATGTTGTCCTGGAGAGCTTGCAGAGCACTGGGGAAAAGCAGGCAGAGAATTCCCTGCTAGCACCTTCTCTGTGCCTGGGAAGCAGAAGTGTTCAAATTGCTTCGCAGAATCGCTTTTGTGCAGAAAACAGTAACACTTGTTCAGAACGAAGGAAAGCACAGAGCCCCAGATTTTATGTTGTCCTGGAGAGCTTGCAGAGCACTGGGGAAAGGCAGGCAGAGAATTCCCTGCTAGCACCTTCTCTGTGCCTGGGAAGCAGAAGTGTTCACATTGCTTCGCAGAATCGCTTTTGTGCAGAAAACAATAACACTTGTTCAGAACGAAAGAAAGCACAGAGCCCCAGATTTTATGTTGTCCTGGAGAGCTTGCAGAGCACTGGGGAAAAGCAGGCAGAGAATTCCCTGCTAGCACCTTCTCTGTGCCTGGGAAGCAGAAGTGTTCAAATTGCTTCGCAGAATCGCTTTTGTGCAGAAAACAGTAACACTTGTTCAGAACGAAAGAAAGCACAGAGCCCCAGATTTTATGTTGTCCTGGAGAGCTTGCAGAGCACTGGGGAAAAGCAGGCAGAGAATTCCCTGCTACCACCTTCTCTGTGCCTGGGAAACAGAAGTGTTCCCATTGCTTCGCAGAATCGCTTTTGTGCAGAAAACAGTAACACTTGTTCAGAACGAAAGAAAGCACAGAGCCCCAGATTTTATGTTGTCCTGGAGAGCTTGCAGAGCACTGGGGAAAAGCAGGCAGAGAATTCCCTGCTAGCACCTTCTCTGTGCCTGGGAAACAGAAGTGTTCCCATTGCTTCGCAGAATCGCTTTTGTGCAGAAAACAGTAACACTTGTTCAGAACGAAAGAAAGCACAGAGCCCCAGATTTTATGTTGTCCTGGAGAGCTTGCAGAGCACTGGGGAAAGGCAGGCAGAGAATTCCCTGCTAGCACCTTCTCTGTGCCTGGGAAGCAGAAGTGTTCACATTGCTTCGCAGAATCGCTTTTGTGCAGAAAACAATAACACTTGTTCAGAACGAAAGAAAGCACAGAGCCCCAGATTTTATGTTGTCCTGGAGAGCTTGCAGAGCACTGGGGAAAGGCAGGCAGAGAATTCCCTGCTAGCACCTTCTCTGTGCCTATGAAGCAGAAGTGTTCACATTGCTTCGCAGAATCGCTTTTGTGCAGAAAACAGTAACACTTGTTCACAACGAAAGAAAGCACAGAGCCCCAGATTTTATGTTGTCCTGGAGAGCTTGCAGAGCACTGGGGAAAGGCAGGCAGAGAATTCCCTGCTAGCACCTTCTCTGTGCCTGGGAAGCAGAAGTGTTCACATTGCTTCGCAGAATCGCTTTTGTGCAGAAAACAATAACACTTGTTCAGAACGAAAGAAAGCACAGAGCCCCAGATTTTATGTTGTCCTGGAGAGCTTGTAGAGCACTGGGGAAAAGCAGGCAGAGAATTCCCTGCTAGCACCTTCTCTGTGCCTGGGAAGCAGAAGTGTTCAAATTGCTTCGCAGAATCGCTTTTGTGCAGAAAACAGTAACACTTGTTCAGAACAAAAGAAAGCACAGAGCCTCAGATTTTATGTTGTCCTGGAGAGCTTGCAGAGCACTGGGGAAAGGCAGGCAGAGAATTCCCTGCTAGCACCTTCTCTGTGCCTGGGAAACAGAAGTCTTCACATTGCTTCGCAGAATCGCTTTTGTGCAGAAAACAGTAACACTTGTTCAGAACGAAAGAAAGCACAGAGCCCCAGATTTTATGTTGTCCTGGAGAGCTTGCAGAGCACTGGGGAAAAGCAGGCAGAGAATTCCCTGCTAGCACCTTCTCTGTGCCTGGGAAGCAGAAGTGTTCACATTGCTTCGCAGAATCGCTTTTGTGCAGAAAACAGTAACACTTGTTCAGAATGAAAGAAAGCACAGAGCCGCAGATTTTATGTTGTCCTGGAGAGCTTGCAGAGCACTGGGGAAAAGCAGGCAGAGAATTCCCTGCTAACACCTTCTCTGTGCCTGGGAAACAGAAGTGTTCCCATTGCTTCGCAGAATCGCTTTTGTGCAGAAAACAGTAACACTTGTTCAGAACGAAAGAAAGCACAGAGGCCCAGATTTTATGTTGTCCTGGAGAGCTTGCAGAGCACTGGGGAAAGGCAGGCAGAGAATTCCCTGCTAGCACCTTCTCTGTGCCTGGGAAGCAGAAGTGTTCACATTGCTTCGCAGAATCGCTTTTGTGCAGAAAACAGTAACACTTGTTCAGAACGAAAGAAAGCACAGAGCCCCAGATTTTATGTTGTCCTGGAGAGCTTGCAGAGCACTGGGGAAAAGCAGGCAGAGAATTCCCTGCTACCACCTTCTCTGTGCCTGGGAAACAGAAGTGTTCACATTGCTTCGCAGAATCGCTTTTGTGCAGAAAACAGTAACAGTTGTTCAGAACGAAGGAAAGCACAGAGCCCCAGATTTTATGTTGTCCTGGAGAGCTTGCAGAGCACTGGGGAAAGGCAGGCAGAGAATTCCCTGCTAGCACCTTCTCTGTGCCTGGGAAGCAGAAGTGTTCACATTGCTTCGCAGAATCGCTTTTGTGCAGAAAACAGTAACACTTGTTCAGAACGAAAGAAAGCACAGAGCCCCAGATTTTATGTTGTCCTGGAGAGCTTGCAGAGCACTGGGGAAAAGCAGGCAGAGAATTCCCTGCTAGCACCTTCTCTGTGCCTGGGAAGCAGAAGTGTTCAAATTGCTTCGCAGAATCGCTTTTGCGCAGAAAACAGTAACACTTGTTCAGAACGAAAGAAAGCACAGAGCCCCAGATTTTATGTTGTCCTGGAGAGCTTGCAGAGCACTGGGGAAAAGCAGGCAGAGAATTCCCTGCTAGCACCTTCTCTGTGCCTGGGAAGCAGAAGTCTTCACATTGCTTCGCAGAATCGCTTTTGTGCAGAAAACAGTAACACTTGTTCAGAATGAAAGAAAGCACAGAGCCCCAGATTTTATGTTGTCCTGGAGAGCTTGCAGAGCACTGGGGAAAAGCAGGCAGAGAATTCCCTGCTAGCACCTTCTCTGTGCCTGGGAAGCAGAAGTGTTCACATTGCTTCGCAGAATCGCTTTTGTGCAGAAAACAGTAACACTTGTTCAGAACGAAAGAAAGCACAGAGCCCCAGATTTTATGTTGTCCTGGAGAGCTTGCAGAGCACTGGGGAAAAGCAGGCAGAGAATTCCCTGCTAGCACCTTCTCTGTGCCTGGGAAGCAGAAGTGTTCAAATTGCTTCGCAGAATCGCTTTTGTGCAGAAAACAGTAACACTTGTTCAGAACGAAGGAAAGCACAGAGCCCCAGATTTTATGTTGTCCTGGAGAGCTTGCAGAGCACTGGGGAAAGGCAGGCAGAGAATTCCCTGCTAGCACCTTCTCTGTGCCTGGGAAACAGAAGTGTTCACATTGCTTCGCAGAATCGCTTTTGTGCAGAAAACAATAACACTTGTTCAGAACGAAAGAAAGCACAGAGCCCCAGATTTTATGTTGTCCTGGAGAGCTTGCAGAGCACTGGGGAAAAGCAGGCAGAGAATTCCCTGCTAGCACCTTCTCTGTGCCTGTTCACATTGCTTCGCAGAATCGCTTTTGTGCAGAAAACAATAACACTTGTTCAGAACGAAAGAAAGCACAGAGCCCCAGATTTTATGTTGTCCTGGAGAGCTTGTAGAGCACTGGGGAAAAGCAGGCAGAGAATTCCCTGCTAGCACCTTCTCTGTGCCTGGGAAGCAGAAGTGTTCAAATTGCTTCGCAGAATCGCTTTTGTGCAGAAAACAGTAACACTTGTTCAGAACGAAAGAAAGCACAGAGCCCCAGATTTTATGTTGTCCTGGAGAGCTTGCAGAGCACTGGGGAAAAGCAGGCAGAGAATTCCCTGCTAGCACCTTCTCTGTGCCTGGGAAGCAGAAGTCTTCACATTGCTTCGCAGAATCGCTTTTGTGCAGAAAACAGTAACACTTGTTCAGAATGAAAGAAAGCACAGAGCCCCAGATTTTATGTTGTCCTGGAGAGCTTGCAGAGCACTGGGGAAAAGCAGGCAGAGAATTCCCTGCTAGCACCTTCTCTGTGCCTGGGAAGCAGAAGTGTTCACATTGCTTCGCAGAATCGCTTTTGTGCAGAAAACAGTAACACTTGTTCAGAACGAAAGAAAGCACAGAGCCCCAGATTTTATGTTGTCCTGGAGAGCTTGCAGAGCACTGGGGAAAAGCAGGCAGAGAATTCCCTGCTAGCACCTTCTCTGTGCCTGGGAAGCAGAAGTGTTCAAATTGCTTCGCAGAATCGCTTTTGTGCAGAAAACAGTAACACTTGTTCAGAACGAAGGAAAGCACAGAGCCCCAGATTTTATGTTGTCCTGGAGAGCTTGCAGAGCACTGGGGAAAGGCAGGCAGAGAATTCCCTGCTAGCACCTTCTCTGTGCCTGGGAAGCAGAAGTGTTCACATTGCTTCGCAGAATCGCTTTTGTGCAGAAAACAATAACACTTGTTCAGAACGAAAGAAAGCACAGAGCCCCAGATTTTATGTTGTCCTGGAGAGCTTGCAGAGCACTGGGGAAAAGCAGGCAGAGAATTCCCTGCTAGCACCTTCTCTGTGCCTGGGAAGCAGAAGTGTTCAAATTGCTTCGCAGAATCGCTTTTGTGCAGAAAACAGTAACACTTGTTCAGAACGAAAGAAAGCACAGAGCCCCAGATTTTATGTTGTCCTGGAGAGCTTGCAGAGCACTGGGGAAAAGCAGGCAGAGAATTCCCTGCTACCACCTTCTCTGTGCCTGGGAAACAGAAGTGTTCCCATTGCTTCGCAGAATCGCTTTTGTGCAGAAAACAGTAACACTTGTTCAGAACGAAAGAAAGCACAGAGCCCCAGATTTTATGTTGTCCTGGAGAGCTTGCAGAGCACTGGGGAAAAGCAGGCAGAGAATTCCCTGCTACCACCTTCTCTGTGCCTGGGAAACAGAAGTGTTCACATTGCTTCGCAGAATCGCTTTTGTGCAGAAAACAGTAACACTTGTTCAGAACGAAGGAAAGCACAGAGCCCCAGATTTTATGTTGTCCTGGAGAGCTTGCAGAGCACTGGGGAAAGGCAGGCAGAGAATTCCCTGCTAGCACCTTCTCTGTGCCTGGGAAGCAGAAGTGTTCACATTGCTTCGCAGAATCGCTTTTGTGCAGAAAACAGTAACACTTGTTCAGAACGAAAGAAAGCACAGAGCCCCAGATTTTATGTTGTCCTGGAGAGCTTGCAGAGCACTGGGGAAAGGCAGGCAGAGAATTCCCTGCTAGCACCTTCTCTGTGCCTATGAAGCAGAAGTGTTCACATTGCTTCGCAGAATCGCTTTTGTGCAGAAAACAGTAACACTTGTTCACAACGAAAGAAAGCACAGAGCCCCAGATTTTATGTTGTCCTGGAGAGCTTGCAGAGCACTGGGGAAAGGCAGGCAGAGAATTCCCTGCTAGCACCTTCTCTGTGCCTGGGAAGCAGAAGTGTTCACATTGCTTCGCAGAATCGCTTTTGTGCAGAAAACAATAACACTTGTTCAGAACGAAAGAAAGCACAGAGCCCCAGATTTTATGTTGTCCTGGAGAGCTTGTAGAGCACTGGGGAAAAGCAGGCAGAGAATTTCCTGCTAGCACCTTCTCTGTGCCTGGGAAGCAGAAGTGTTCAAATTGCTTCGCAGAATCGCTTTTGTGCAGAAAACAGTAACACTTGTTCAGAACAAAAGAAAGCACAGAGCCTCAGATTTTATGTTGTCCTGGAGAGCTTGCAGAGCACTGGGGAAAGGCAGGCAGAGAATTCCCTGCTAGCACCTTCTCTGTGCCTGGGAAACAGAAGTCTTCACATTGCTTCGCAGAATCGCTTTTGTGCAGAAAACAGTAACACTTGTTCAGAACGAAAGAAAGCACAGAGCCCCAGATTTTATGTTGTCCTGGAGAGCTTGCAGAGCACTGGGGAAAAGCAGGCAGAGAATTCCCTGCTAGCACCTTCTCTGTGCCTGGGAAGCAGAAGTGTTCACATTGCTTCGCAGAATCGCTTTTGTGCAGAAAACAGTAACACTTGTTCAGAATGAAAGAAAGCACAGAGCCGCAGATTTTATGTTGTCCTGGAGAGCTTGCAGAGCACTGGGGAAAAGCAGGCAGAGAATTCCCTGCTAACACCTTCTCTGTGCCTGGGAAACAGAAGTGTTCCCATTGCTTCGCAGAATCGCTTTTGTGCAGAAAACAGTAACACTTGTTCAGAACGAAAGAAAGCACAGAGCCCCAGATTTTATGTTGTCCTGGAGAGCTTGCAGAGCACTGGGGAAAGGCAGGCAGAGAATTCCCTGCTAGCACCTTCTCTGTGCCTGGGAAGCAGAAGTGTTCACATTGCTTCGCAGAATCGCTTTTGTGCAGAAAACAGTAACACTTGTTCAGAACGAAAGAAAGCACAGAGCCCCAGATTTTATGTTGTCCTGGAGAGCTTGCAGAGCACTGGGGAAAAGCAGGCAGAGAATTCCCTGCTACCACCTTCTCTGTGCCTGGGAAACAGAAGTGTTCCCATTGCTTCGCAGAATCGCTTTTGTGCAGAAAACAGTAACAGTTGTTCAGAACGAAGGAAAGCACAGAGCCCCAGATTTTATGTTGTCCTGGAGAGCTTGCAGAGCACTGGGGAAAGGCAGGCAGAGAATTCCCTGCTAGCACCTTCTCTGTGCCTGGGAAGCAGAAGTGTTCACATTGCTTCGCAGAATCGCTTTTGTGCAGAAAACAGTAACACTTGTTCAGAACGAAAGAAAGCACAGAGCCCCAGATTTTATGTTGTCCTGGAGAGCTTGCAGAGCACTGGGGAAAAGCAGTCAGAGAATTCCCTGCTAGCACCTTCTCTGTGCCTGGGAAGCAGAAGTGTTCAAATTGCTTCGCAGAATCGCTTTTGCGCAGAAAACAGTAACACTTGTTCAGAACGAAAGAAAGCACAGAGCCCCAGATTTTATGTTGTCCTGGAGAGCTTGCAGAGCACTGGGGAAAAGCAGGCAGAGAATTCCCTGCTAGCACCTTCTCTGTGCCTGGGAAGCAGAAGTCTTCACATTGCTTCGCAGAATCGCTTTTGTGCAGAAAACAGTAACACTTGTTCAGAATGAAAGAAAGCACAGAGCCCCAGATTTTATGTTGTCCTGGAGAGCTTGCAGAGCACTGGGGAAAAGCAGGCAGAGAATTCCCTGCTAGCACCTTCTCTGTGCCTGGGAAGCAGAAGTGTTCACATTGCTTCGCAGAATCGCTTTTGTGCAGAAAACAGTAACACTTGTTCAGAACGAAAGAAAGCACAGAGCCCCAGATTTTATGTTGTCCTGGAGAGCTTGCAGAGCACTGGGGAAAAGCAGGCAGAGAATTCCCTGCTAGCACCTTCTCTGTGCCTGGGAAGCAGAAGTGTTCAAATTGCTTCGCAGAATCGCTTTTGTGCAGAAAACAGTAACACTTGTTCAGAACGAAGGAAAGCACAGAGCCCCAGATTTTATGTTGTCCTGGAGAGCTTGCAGAGCACTGGGGAAAGGCAGGCAGAGAATTCCCTGCTAGCACCTTCTCTGTGCCTGGGAAGCAGAAGTGTTCACATTGCTTCGCAGAATCGCTTTTGTGCAGAAAACAATAACACTTGTTCAGAACGAAAGAAAGCACAGAGCCCCAGATTTTATGTTGTCCTGGAGAGCTTGCAGAGCACTGGGGAAAAGCAGGCAGAGAATTCCCTGCTAGCACCTTCTCTGTGCCTGGGAAGCAGAAGTGTTCAAATTGCTTCGCAGAATCGCTTTTGTGCAGAAAACAGTAACACTTGTTCAGAACGAAAGAAAGCACAGAGCCCCAGATTTTATGTTGTCCTGGAGAGCTTGCAGAGCACTGGGGAAAAGCAGGCAGAGAATTCCCTGCTAGCACCTTCTCTGTGCCTGTTCACATTGCTTCGCATAATCGCTTTTGTGCAGAAAACAATAACACTTGTTCAGAACGAAAGAAAGCACAGAGCCCCAGATTTTATGTTGTCCTGGAGAGCTTGCAGAGCACTGGGGAAAGGCAGGCAGAGAATTCCCTGCTAGCACCTTCTCTGTGCCTATGAAGCAGAAGTGTTCACATTGCTTCGCAGAATCGCTTTTGTGCAGAAAACAGTAACACTTGTTCACAACGAAAGAAAGCACAGAGCCCCAGATTTTATGTTGTCCTGGAGAGCTTGCAGAGCACTGGGGAAAGGCAGGCAGAGAATTCCCTGCTAGCACCTTCTCTGTGCCTGGGAAGCAGAAGTGTTCACATTGCTTCGCAGAATCGCTTTTGTGCAGAAAACAATAACACTTGTTCAGAACGAAAGAAAGCACAGAGCCCCAGATTTTATGTTGTCCTGGAGAGCTTGTAGAGCACTGGGGAAAAGCAGGCAGAGAATTCCCTGCTAGCACCTTCTCTGTGCCTGGGAAGCAGAAGTGTTCAAATTGCTTCGCAGAATCGCTTTTGTGCAGAAAACAGTAACACTTGTTCAGAACAAAAGAAAGCACAGAGCCTCAGATTTTATGTTGTCCTGGAGAGCTTGCAGAGCACTGGGGAAAGGCAGGCAGAGAATTCCCTGCTAGCACCTTCTCTGTGCCTGGGAAACAGAAGTCTTCACATTGCTTCGCAGAATCGCTTTTGTGCAGAAAACAGTAACACTTGTTCAGAACGAAAGAAAGCACAGAGCCCCAGATTTTATGTTGTCCTGGAGAGCTTGCAGAGCACTGGGGAAAAGCAGGCAGAGAATTCCCTGCTAGCACCTTCTCTGTGCCTGGGAAGCAGAAGTGTTCACATTGCTTCGCAGAATCGCTTTTGTGCAGAAAACAGTAACACTTGTTCAGAATGAAAGAAAGCACAGAGCCGCAGATTTTATGTTGTCCTGGAGAGCTTGCAGAGCACTGGGGAAAAGCAGGCAGAGAATTCCCTGCTAGCACCTTCTCTGTGCCTGGGAAACAGAAGTGTTCCCATTGCTTCGCAGAATCGCTTTTGTGCAGAAAACAGTAACACTTGTTCAGAACGAAAGAAAGCACAGAGCCCCAGATTTTATGTTGTCCTGGAGAGCTTGCAGAGCACTGGGGAAAGGCAGGCAGAGAATTCCCTGCTAGCACCTTCTCTGTGCCTGGGAAGCAGAAGTGTTCACATTGCTTCGCAGAATCGCTTTTGTGCAGAAAACAGTAACACTTGTTCAGAACGAAAGAAAGCACAGAGCCCCAGATTTTATGTTGTCCTGGAGAGCTTGCAGAGCACTGGGGAAAAGCAGGCAGAGAATTCCCTGCTACCACCTTCTCTGTGCCTGGGAAACAGAAGTGTTCACATTGCTTCGCAGAATCGCTTTTGTGCAGAAAACAGTAACAGTTGTTCAGAACGAAGGAAAGCACAGAGCCCCAGATTTTATGTTGTCCTGGAGAGCTTGCAGAGCACTGGGGAAAGGCAGGCAGAGAATTCCCTGCTAGCACCTTCTCTGTGCCTGGGAAGCAGAAGTGTTCACATTGCTTCGCAGAATCGCTTTTGTGCAGAAAACAGTAACACTTGTTCAGAACGAAAGAAAGCACAGAGCCCCAGATTTTATGTTGTCCTGGAGAGCTTGCAGAGCACTGGGGAAAAGCAGGCAGAGAATTCCCTGCTAGCACCTTCTCTGTGCCTGGGAAGCAGAAGTGTTCAAATTGCTTCGCAGAATCGCTTTTGCGCAGAAAACAGTAACACTTGTTCAGAACGAAAGAAAGCACAGAGCCCCAGATTTTATGTTGTCCTGGAGAGCTTGCAGAGCACTGGGGAAAAGCAGGCAGAGAATTCCCTGCTAGCACCTTCTCTGTGCCTGGGAAGCAGAAGTGTTCACATTGCTTCGCAGAATCGCTTTTGTGCAGAAAACAGTAACACTTGTTCAGAATGAAAGAAAGCACAGAGCCCCAGATTTTATGTTGTCCTGGAGAGCTTGCAGAGCACTGGGGAAAAGCAGGCAGAGAATTCCCTGCTAGCACCTTCTCTGTGCCTGGGAAGCAGAAGTGTTCACATTGCTTCGCAGAATCGCTTTTGTGCAGAAAACAGTAACACTTGTTCAGAAAGAAAGAAAGCACAGAGCCCCAGATTTTATGTTGTCCTGGAGAGCTTGCAGAGCACTGGGGAAAAGCAGGCAGAGAATTCCCTGCTAGCACCTTCTCTGTGCCTGGGAAGCAGAAGTGTTCAAATTGCTTCGCAGAATCGCTTTTGTGCAGAAAACAGTAACACTTGTTCAGAACGAAGGAAAGCACAGAGCCCCAGATTTTATGTTGTCCTGGAGAGCTTGCAGAGCACTGGGGAAAGGCAGGCAGAGAATTCCCTGCTAGCACCTTCTCTGTGCCTGGGAAGCAGAAGTGTTCACATTGCTTCGCAGAATCGCTTTTGTGCAGAAAACAATAACACTTGTTCAGAACGAAAGAAAGCACAGAGCCCCAGATTTTATGTTGTCCTGGAGAGCTTGCAGAGCACTGGGGAAAAGCAGGCAGAGAATTCCCTGCTAGCACCTTCTCTGTGCCTGGGAAACAGAAGTGTTCCCATTGCTTCGCAGAATCGCTTTTGTGCAGAAAACAGTAACACTTGTTCAGAACGAAAGAAAGCACAGAGCCCCAGATTTTATGTTGTCCTGGAGAGCTTGCAGAGCACTGGGGAAAAGCAGGCAGAGAATTCCCTGCTAGCACCTTCTCTGTGCCTGGGAAACAGAAGTGTTCACATTGCTTCGCAGAATCGCTTTTGTGCAGAAAACAGTAACAGTTGTTCAGAACGAAGGAAAGCACAGAGCCCCAGATTTTATGTTGTCCTGGAGAGCTTGCAGAGCACTGGGGAAAGGCAGGCAGAGAATTCCCTGCTAGCACCTTCTCTGTGCCTGGGAAGCAGAAGTGTTCACATTGCTTCGCAGAATCGCTTTTGTGCAGAAAACAATAACACTTGTTCAGAACGAAAGAAAGCACAGAGGCCCAGATTTTATGTTGTCCTGGAGAGCTTGCAGAGCACTGGGGAAAGGCAGGCAGAGAATTCCCTGCTAGCACCTTCTCTGTGCCTGGGAAGCAGAAGTGTTCACATTGCTTCGCAGAATCGCTTTTGTGCAGAAAACAGTAACACTTGTTCAGAACGAAAGAAAGCACAGAGCCCCAGATTTTATGTTGTCCTGGAGAGCTTGCAGAGCACTGGGGAAAGGCAGGCAGAGAATTCCCTGCTAGCACCTTCTCTGTGCCTGGGAAGCAGAAGTGTTCACATTGCTTCGCAGAATCGCTTTTGTGCAGAAAACAATAACACTTGTTCAGAACGAAAGAAAGCACAGAGCCCCAGATTTTATGTTGTCCTGGAGAGCTTGCAGAGCACTGGGGAAAAGCAGGCAGAGAATTCCCTGCTAGCACCTTCTCTGTGCCTGGGAAGCAGAAGTGTTCACATTGCTTCGCAGAATCGCTTTTGTGCAGAAAACAGTAACACTTGTTCAGAACGAAAGAAAGCACAGAGCCCCAGATTTTATGTTGTCCTGGAGAGCTTGCAGAGCACTGGGGAAAAGCAGGCAGAGAATTCCCTGCTAGCACCTTCTCTGTGCCTGGGAAGCAGAAGTGTTCAAATTGCTTCGCAGAATCGCTTTTGTGCAGAAAACAGTAACACTTGTTCAGAACGAAGGAAAGCACAGAGCCCCAGATTTTATGTTGTCCTGGAGAGCTTGCAGAGCACTGGGGAAAGGCAGGCAGAGAATTCCCTGCTAGCACCTTCTCTGTGCCTGGGAAGCAGAAGTGTTCACATTGCTTCGCAGAATCGCTTTTGTGCAGAAAACAATAACACTTGTTCAGAACGAAAGAAAGCACAGAGCCCCAGATTTTATGTTGTCCTGGAGAGCTTGCAGAGCACTGGGGAAAAGCAGGCAGAGAATTCCCTGCTAGCACCTTCTCTGTGCCTGGGAAGCAGAAGTGTTCAAATTGCTTCGCAGAATCGCTTTTGTGCAGAAAACAGTAACACTTGTTCAGAACGAAAGAAAGCACAGAGCCCCAGATTTTATGTTGTCCTGGAGAGCTTGCAGAGCACTGGGGAAAAGCAGGCAGAGAATTCCCTGCTAGCACCTTCTCTGTGCCTGTTCACATTGCTTCGCAGAATCGCTTTTGTGCAGAAAACAGTAACACTTGTTCAGAACGAAAGAAAGCACAGAGCCCCAGATTTTATGTTGTCCTGGAGAGCTTGCAGAGCACTGGGGAAAAGCAGGCAGAGAATTCCCTGCTAGCACCTTCTCTGTGCCTGGGAAACAGAAGTGTTCCCATTGCTTCGCAGAATCGCTTTTGTGCAGAAAACAGTAACACTTGTTCAGAACGAAAGAAAGCACAGAGCCCCAGATTTTATGTTGTCCTGGAGAGCTTGCAGAGCACTGGGGAAAAGCAGGCAGAGAATTCCCTGCTACCACCTTCTCTGTGCCTGGGAAACAGAAGTGTTCACATTGCTTCGCAGAATCGCTTTTGTGCAGAAAACAGTAACACTTGTTCAGAACGAAGGAAAGCACAGAGCCCCAGATTTTATGTTGTCCTGGAGAGCTTGCAGAGCACTGGGGAAAGGCAGGCAGAGAATTCCCTGCTAGCACCTTCTCTGTGCCTGGGAAGCAGAAGTGTTCACATTGCTTCGCAGAATCGCTTTTGTGCAGAAAACAATAACACTTGTTCAGAACGAAAGAAAGCACAGAGCCCCAGATTTTATGTTGTCCTGGAGAGCTTGCAGAGCACTGGGGAAAGGCAGGCAGAGAATTCCCTGCTAGCACCTTCTCTGTGCCTATGAAGCAGAAGTGTTCACATTGCTTCGCAGAATCGCTTTTGTGCAGAAAACAGTAACACTTGTTCACAACGAAAGAAAGCACAGAGCCCCAGATTTTATGTTGTCCTGGAGAGCTTGCAGAGCACTGGGGAAAGGCAGGCAGAGAATTCCCTGCTAGCACCTTCTCTGTGCCTGGGAAGCAGAAGTGTTCACATTGCTTCGCAGAATCGCTTTTGTGCAGAAAACAATAACACTTGTTCAGAACGAAAGAAAGCACAGAGCCCCAGATTTTATGTTGTCCTGGAGAGCTTGTAGAGCACTGGGGAAAAGCAGGCAGAGAATTCCCTGCTAGCACCTTCTCTGTGCCTGGGAAGCAGAAGTGTTCAAATTGCTTCGCAGAATCGCTTTTGTGCAGAAAACAGTAACACTTGTTCAGAACAAAAGAAAGCACAGAGCCTCAGATTTTATGTTGTCCTGGAGAGCTTGCAGAGCACTGGGGAAAGGCAGGCAGAGAATTCCCTGCTAGCACCTTCTCTGTGCCTGGGAAACAGAAGTCTTCACATTGCTTCGCAGAATCGCTTTTGTGCAGAAAACAGTAACACTTGTTCAGAACGAAAGAAAGCACAGAGCCCCAGATTTTATGTTGTCCTGGAGAGCTTGCAGAGCACTGGGGAAAAGCAGGCAGAGAATTCCCTGCTAGCACCTTCTCTGTGCCTGGGAAGCAGAAGTGTTCACATTGCTTCGCAGAATCGCTTTTGTGCAGAAAACAGTAACACTTGTTCAGAATGAAAGAAAGCACAGAGCCGCAGATTTTATGTTGTCCTGGAGAGCTTGCAGAGCACTGGGGAAAAGCAGGCAGAGAATTCCCTGCTAGCACCTTCTCTGTGCCTGGGAAACAGAAGTGTTCCCATTGCTTCGCAGAATCGCTTTTGTGCAGAAAACAGTAACACTTGTTCAGAACGAAAGAAAGCACAGAGCCCCAGATTTTATGTTGTCCTGGAGAGCTTGCAGAGCACTGGGGAAAGGCAGGCAGAGAATTCCCTGCTAGCACCTTCTCTGTGCCTGGGAAGCAGAAGTGTTCACATTGCTTCGCAGAATCGCTTTTGTGCAGAAAACAGTAACACTTGTTCAGAACGAAAGAAAGCACAGAGCCCCAGATTTTATGTTGTCCTGGAGAGCTTGCAGAGCACTGGGGAAAAGCAGGCAGAGAATTCCCTGCTACCACCTTCTCTGTGCCTGGGAAACAGAAGTGTTCACATTGCTTCGCAGAATCGCTTTTGTGCAGAAAACAGTAACACTTGTTCAGAACGAAGGAAAGCACAGAGCCCCAGATTTTATGTTGTCCTGGAGAGCTTGCAGAGCACTGGGGAAAGGCAGGCAGAGAATTCCCTGCTAGCACCTTCTCTGTGCCTGGGAAGCAGAAGTGTTCACATTGCTTCGCAGAATCGCTTTTGTGCAGAAAACAGTAACACTTGTTCAGAACGAAAGAAAGCACAGAGCCCCAGATTTTATGTTGTCCTGGAGAGCTTGCAGAGCACTGGGGAAAAGCAGGCAGAGAATTCCCTGCTAGCACCTTCTCTGTGCCTGGGAAGCAGAAGTGTTCAAATTGCTTCGCAGAATCGCTTTTGCGCAGAAAACAGTAACACTTGTTCAGAACGAAAGAAAGCACAGAGCCCCAGATTTTATGTTGTCCTGGAGAGCTTGCAGAGCACTGGGGAAAAGCAGGCAGAGAATTCCCTGCTAGCACCTTCTCTGTGCCTGGGAAGCAGAAGTCTTCACATTGCTTCGCAGAATCGCTTTTGTGCAGAAAACAGTAACACTTGTTCAGAATGAAAGAAAGCACAGAGCCCCAGATTTTATGTTGTCCTGGAGAGCTTGCAGAGCACTGGGGAAAAGCAGGCAGAGAATTCCCTGCTAGCACCTTCTCTGTGCCTGGGAAGCAGAAGTGTTCACATTGCTTCGCAGAATCGCTTTTGTGCAGAAAACAGTAACACTTGTTCAGAACGAAAGAAAGCACAGAGCCCCAGATTTTATGTTGTCCTGGAGAGCTTGCAGAGCACTGGGGAAAAGCAGGCAGAGAATTCCCTGCTAGCACCTTCTCTGTGCCTGGGAAGCAGAAGTGTTCAAATTGCTTCGCAGAATCGCTTTTGTGCAGAAAACAGTAACACTTGTTCAGAACGAAGGAAAGCACAGAGCCCCAGATTTTATGTTGTCCTGGAGAGCTTGCAGAGCACTGGGGAAAGGCAGGCAGAGAATTCCCTGCTAGCACCTTCTCTGTGCCTGGGAAGCAGAAGTGTTCACATTGCTTCGCAGAATCGCTTTTGTGCAGAAAACAATAACACTTGTTCAGAACGAAAGAAAGCACAGAGCCCCAGATTTTATGTTGTCCTGGAGAGCTTGCAGAGCACTGGGGAAAAGCAGGCAGAGAATTCCCTGCTAGCACCTTCTCTGTGCCTGGGAAACAGAAGTGTTCCCATTGCTTCGCAGAATCGCTTTTGTGCAGAAAACAGTAACACTTGTTCAGAACGAAAGAAAGCACAGAGCCCCAGATTTTATGTTGTCCTGGAGAGCTTGCAGAGCACTGGGGAAAAGCAGGCAGAGAATTCCCTGCTAGCACCTTCTCTGTGCCTGGGAAACAGAAGTGTTCACATTGCTTCGCAGAATCGCTTTTGTGCAGAAAACAGTAACAGTTGTTCAGAACGAAGGAAAGCACAGAGCCCCAGATTTTATGTTGTCCTGGAGAGCTTGCAGAGCACTGGGGAAAGGCAGGCAGAGAATTCCCTGCTAGCACCTTCTCTGTGCCTGGGAAGCAGAAGTGTTCACATTGCTTCGCAGAATCGCTTTTGTGCAGAAAACAATAACACTTGTTCAGAACGAAAGAAAGCACAGAGGCCCAGATTTTATGTTGTCCTGGAGAGCTTGCAGAGCACTGGGGAAAGGCAGGCAGAGAATTCCCTGCTAGCACCTTCTCTGTGCCTGGGAAGCAGAAGTGTTCACATTGCTTCGCAGAATCGCTTTTGTGCAGAAAACAGTAACACTTGTTCAGAACGAAAGAAAGCACAGAGCCCCAGATTTTATGTTGTCCTGGAGAGCTTGCAGAGCACTGGGGAAAAGCAGGCAGAGAATTCCCTGCTACCACCTTCTTTGTGCCTGTTCACATTGCTTCGCAGAATCGCTTTTGTGCAGAAAACAGTAACACTTGTTCAGAACGAAAGAAAGCACAGAGCCCCAGATTTTATGTTGTCCTGGAGAGCTTGCAGAGCACTGGTGAAAAGCAGGCAGAGAATTCCCTGCTACCACCTTCTCTGTGCCTGGGAAACAGAAGTGTTCACATTGCTTCGCAGAATCGCTTTTGTGCAGAAAACAGTAACAGTTGTTCAGAACGAAGGAAAGCACAGAGCCCCAGATTTTATGTTGTCCTGGAGAGCTTGCAGAGCACTGGGGAAAGGCAGGCAGAGAATTCCCTGCTAGCACCTTCTTTGTGCCTGTTCACATTGCTTCGCAGAATCGCTTTTGTGCAGAAAACAGTAACACTTGTTCAGAACGAAAGAAAGCACAGAGCCCCAGATTTTATGTTGTCCTGGAGAGCTTGCAGAGCACTGGGGAAAAGCAGGCAGAGAATTCCCTGCTACCACCTTCTCTGTGCCTGGGAAACAGAAGTGTTCACATTGCTTCGCAGAATCGCTTTTGTGCAGAAAACAGTAACACTTGTTCAGAACGAAAGAAAGCACAGAGCCCCAGATTTGCTGTTGTCCTGGAGAGCTTGCAGAGCACTGGGGAAAGGCAGGCAGAGAATTCCCTGCTAGCACCTTCTCTGTGCCTGGGAAGCAGAAGTGTTCACATTGCTTCGCAGAATCGCTTTTGTGCAGAAAACAATAACACTTGTTCAGAACGAAAGAAAGCACAGAGCCCCAGATTTTATGTTGTCCTGGAGAGCTTGCAGAGCACTGGGGAAAAGCAGGCAGAGAATTCCCTGCTAGCACCTTCTCTGTGCCTGGGAAGCAGAAGTGTTCAAATTGCTTCGCAGAATCGCTTTTGTGCAGAAAACAGTAACACTTGTTCAGAACGAAAGAAAGCACAGAGCCCCAGATTTTATGTTGTCCTGGAGAGCTTGCAGAGCACTGGGGAAAGGCAGGCAGAGAATTCCCTGCTAGCACCTTCTCTGTGCCTGGGAAGCAGAAGTGTTCACATTGCTTCGCAGAATCACTTTTGTGCAGAAAACAGTAACACTTGTTCAGAACGAAAGAAAGCACAGAGCCCCAGATTTTATGTTGTCCTGGAGAGCTTGCAGAGCACTGGGGAAAAGCAGGCAGAGAATTCCCTGCTACCACCTTCTCTGTGCCTGGGAAACAGAAGTGTTCACATTGCTTCGCAGAATCGCTTTTGTGCAGAAAACAGTAACAGTTGTTCAGAACGAAGGAAAGCACAGAGCCCCAGATTTTATGTTGTCCTGGAGAGCTTGCAGAGCACTGGGGAAAGGCAGGCAGAGAATTCCCTGCTAGCACCTTCTCTGTGCCTGGGAAGCAGAAGTGTTCACATTGCTTCGCAGAATCGCTTTTGTGCAGAAAACAGTAACACTTGTTCAGAACGAAAGAAAGCACAGAGCCCCAGATTTTATGTTGTCCTGGAGAGCTTGCAGAGCACTGGGGAAAAGCAGGCAGAGAATTCCCTGCTAGCACCTTCTCTGTGCCTGGGAAGCAGAAGTGTTCAAATTGCTTCGCAGAATCGCTTTTGCGCAGAAAACAGTAACACTTGTTCAGAACGAAAGAAAGCACAGAGCCCCAGATTTTATGTTGTCCTGGAGAGCTTGCAGAGCACTGGGGAAAAGCAGGCAGAGAATTCCCTGCTAGCACCTTCTCTGTGCCTGGGAAGCAGAAGTCTTCACATTGCTTCGCAGAATCGCTTTTGTGCAGAAAACAGTAACACTTGTTCAGAATGAAAGAAAGCACAGAGCCCCAGATTTTATGTTGTCCTGGAGAGCTTGCAGAGCACTGGGGAAAAGCAGGCAGAGAATTCCCTGCTAGCACCTTCTCTGTGCCTGGGAAGCAGAAGTGTTCACATTGCTTCGCAGAATCGCTTTTGTGCAGAAAACAGTAACACTTGTTCAGAACGAAAGAAAGCACAGAGCCCCAGATTTTATGTTGTCCTGGAGAGCTTGCAGAGCACTGGGGAAAAGCAGGCAGAGAATTCCCTGCTAGCACCTTCTCTGTGCCTGGGAAGCAGAAGTGTTCAAATTGCTTCGCAGAATCGCTTTTGTGCAGAAAACAGTAACACTTGTTCAGAACGAAGGAAAGCACAGAGCCCCAGATTTTATGTTGTCCTGGAGAGCTTGCAGAGCACTGGGGAAAGGCAGGCAGAGAATTCCCTGCTAGCACCTTCTCTGTGCCTGGGAAGCAGAAGTGTTCACATTGCTTCGCAGAATCGCTTTTGTGCAGAAAACAATAACACTTGTTCAGAACGAAAGAAAGCACAGAGCCCCAGATTTTATGTTGTCCTGGAGAGCTTGCAGAGCACTGGGGAAAAGCAGGCAGAGAATTCCCTGCTAGCACCTTCTCTGTGCCTGGGAAACAGAAGTGTTCCCATTGCTTCGCAGAATCGCTTTTGTGCAGAAAACAGTAACACTTGTTCAGAACGAAAGAAAGCACAGAGCCCCAGATTTTATGTTGTCCTGGAGAGCTTGCAGAGCACTGGGGAAAAGCAGGCAGAGAATTCCCTGCTAGCACCTTCTCTGTGCCTGGGAAACAGAAGTGTTCACATTGCTTCGCAGAATCGCTTTTGTGCAGAAAACAGTAACAGTTGTTCAGAACGAAGGAAAGCACAGAGCCCCAGATTTTATGTTGTCCTGGAGAGCTTGCAGAGCACTGGGGAAAGGCAGGCAGAGAATTCCCTGCTAGCACCTTCTCTGTGCCTGGGAAGCAGAAGTGTTCACATTGCTTCGCAGAATCGCTTTTGTGCAGAAAACAATAACACTTGTTCAGAACGAAAGAAAGCACAGAGGCCCAGATTTTATGTTGTCCTGGAGAGCTTGCAGAGCACTGGGGAAAGGCAGGCAGAGAATTCCCTGCTAGCACCTTCTCTGTGCCTGGGAAGCAGAAGTGTTCACATTGCTTCGCAGAATCGCTTTTGTGCAGAAAACAGTAACACTTGTTCAGAACGAAAGAAAGCACAGAGCCCCAGATTTTATGTTGTCCTGGAGAGCTTGCAGAGCACTGGGGAAAAGCAGGCAGAGAATTCCCTGCTACCACCTTCTTTGTGCCTGTTCACATTGCTTCGCAGAATCGCTTTTGTGCAGAAAACAGTAACACTTGTTCAGAACGAAAGAAAGCACAGAGCCCCAGATTTTATGTTGTCCTGGAGAGCTTGCAGAGCACTGGTGAAAAGCAGGCAGAGAATTCCCTGCTACCACCTTCTCTGTGCCTGGGAAACAGAAGTGTTCACATTGCTTCGCAGAATCGCTTTTGTGCAGAAAACAGTAACAGTTGTTCAGAACGAAGGAAAGCACAGAGCCCCAGATTTTATGTTGTCCTGGAGAGCTTGCAGAGCACTGGGGAAAGGCAGGCAGAGAATTCCCTGCTAGCACCTTCTTTGTGCCTGTTCACATTGCTTCGCAGAATCGCTTTTGTGCAGAAAACAGTAACACTTGTTCAGAACGAAAGAAAGCACAGAGCCCCAGATTTTATGTTGTCCTGGAGAGCTTGCAGAGCACTGGGGAAAAGCAGGCAGAGAATTCCCTGCTACCACCTTCTCTGTGCCTGGGAAACAGAAGTGTTCACATTGCTTCGCAGAATCGCTTTTGTGCAGAAAACAGTAACACTTGTTCAGAACGAAAGAAAGCACAGAGCCCCAGATTTGCTGTTGTCCTGGAGAGCTTGCAGAGCACTGGGGAAAGGCAGGCAGAGAATTCCCTGCTAGCACCTTCTCTGTGCCTGGGAAGCAGAAGTGTTCACATTGCTTCGCAGAATCGCTTTTGTGCAGAAAACAATAACACTTGTTCAGAACGAAAGAAAGCACAGAGCCCCAGATTTTATGTTGTCCTGGAGAGCTTGCAGAGCACTGGGGAAAAGCAGGCAGAGAATTCCCTGCTAGCACCTTCTCTGTGCCTGGGAAGCAGAAGTGTTCAAATTGCTTCGCAGAATCGCTTTTGTGCAGAAAACAGTAACACTTGTTCAGAACGAAAGAAAGCACAGAGCCCCAGATTTTATGTTGTCCTGGAGAGCTTGCAGAGCACTGGGGAAAAGCAGGCAGAGAATTCCCTGCTAGCACCTTCTCTGTGCCTGGGAAGCAGAAGTGTTCAAATTGCTTCGCAGAATCGCTTTTGTGCAGAAAACAGTAACACTTGTTCAGAACGAAAGAAAGCACAGAGCCCCAGATTTTATGTTGTCCTGGAGAGCTTGCAGAGCACTGGGGAAAGGCAGGCAGAGAATTCCCTGCTACCACCTTCTCTGTGCCTGGGAAACAGAAGTGTTCACATTGCTTCGCAGAATCGCTTTTGTGCAGAAAACAGTAACAGTTGTTCAGAACGAAGGAAAGCACAGAGCCCCAGATTTTATGTTGTCCTGGAGAGCTTGCAGAGCACTGGTGAAAAGCAGGCAGAGAATTCCCTGCTACCACCTTCTCTGTGCCTGGGAAACAGAAGTGTTCACATTGCTTCGCAGAATCGCTTTTGTGCAGAAAACAGTAACAGTTGTTCAGAACGAAGGAAAGCACAGAGCCCCAGATTTTATGTTGTCCTGGAGAGCTTGCAGAGCACTGGGGAAAGGCAGGCAGAGAATTCCCTGCTAGCACCTTCTCTGTGCCTGGGAAGCAGAAGTGTTCACATTGCTTCGCAGAATCGCTTTTGTGCAGAAAACAATAACACTTGTTCAGAACGAAAGAAAGCACAGAGCCCCAGATTTTATGTTGTCCTGGAGAGCTTGCAGAGCACTGGGGAAAGGCAGGCAGAGAATTCCCTGCTAGCACCTTCTCTGTGCCTGGGAAGCAGAAGTGTTCACATTGCTTCGCAGAATCGCTTTTGTGCAGAAAACAGTAACAGTTGTTCAGAACGAAGGAAAGCACAGAGCCCCAGATTTTATGTTGTCCTGGAGAGCTTGCAGAGCACTGGGGAAAGGCAGGCAGAGAATTCCCTGCTAGCACCTTCTCTGTGCCTGGGAAGCAGAAGTGTTCATATTGCTTCGCAGAATCGCTTTTGTGCAGAAAACAATAACACTTGTTCAGAATGAAAGAAAGCACAGAGCCCCAGATTTTATGTTGTCCTGGAGAGCTTGCAGAGCACTGGGGAAAAGCAGGCAGAGAATTCCCTGCTAGCACCTTCTCTGTGCCTGGGAAGCAGAAGTGTTCAAATTGCTTCGCAGAATCGCTTTTGTGCAGAAAACAGTAACACTTGTTCAGAACGAAAGAAAGCACAGAGCCCCAGATTTTATGTTGTCCTGGAGAGCTTGCAGAGCACTGGGGAAAAGCAGGCAGAGAATTCCCTGCTAGCACCTTCTCTGTGCCTGGGAAGCAGAAGTGTTCAAATTGCTTCGCAGAATCGCTTTTGTGCAGAAAACAGTAACACTTGTTCAGAACGAAAGAAAGCACAGAGCCCCAGATTTTATGTTGTCCTGGAGAGCTTGCAGAGCACTGGGGAAAAGCAGGCAGAGAATTCCCTGCTAGCACCTTCTCTGTGCCTGGGAAGCAGAAGTGTTCAAATTGCTTCGCAGAATCGCTTTTGTGCAGAAAACAGTAACACTTGTTCAGAACGAAAGAAAGCACAGAGCCCCAGATTTTATGTTGTCCTGGAGAGCTTGCAGAGAACTGGGGAAAAGCAGGCAGAGAATTCCCTGCTAGCACCTTCTCTGTGCCTGGGAAGCAGAAGTCTTCACATTGCTTCGCAGAATCGCTTTTGTGCAGAAAACAGTAACACTTGTTCAGAATGAAAGAAAGCACAGAGCCCCAGATTTTATGTTGTCCAGGAGAGCTTGCAGAGCACTGGGGAAAGGCAGGCAGAGAATTCCCTGCTAGCACCTTCTCTGTGCCTGGGAAGCAGAAGTCTTCACATTGCTTCGCAGAATCGCTTTTGTGCAGAAAACAATAACACTTGTTCAGAACGAAAGAAAGCACAGAGCCCCAGATTTTATGTTGTCCTGGAGAGCTTGCAGAGCACTGGGGAAAAGCAGGCAGAGAATTCCCTGCTACCACCTTCTCTGTGCCTGGGAAACAGAAGTGTTCACATTGCTTCGCAGAATCGCTTTTGTGCAGAAAACAGTAACACTTGTTCAGAACGAAGGAAAGCACAGAGCCCCAGATTTTATGTTGTCCTGGAGAGCTTGCAGAGCACTGGGGAAAGGCAGGCAGAGAATTCCCTGCTAGCACCTTCTCTGTGCCTGGGAAGCAGAAGTCTTCACATTGCTTCGCAGAATCGCTTTTGTGCAGAAAACAATAACACTTGTTCAGAACGAAAGAAAGCACAGAGCCCCAGATTTTATGTTGTCCTGGAGAGCTTGCAGAGCACTGGGGAAAAGCAGGCAGAGAATTCCCTGCAAGCACCTTCTTTGTGCCTGTTCACATTGCTTCGCAGAATCGCTTTTGTGCAGAAAACAGTAACACTTGTTCAGAACGAAAGAAAGCACAGAGCCCCAGATTTTATGTTGTCCTGGAGAGCTTGTAGAGCACTGGGGAAAAGCAGGCAGAGAATTCCCTGCTAGCACCTTCTCTGTGCCTGGGAAGCAGAAGTCTTCACATTGCTTCGCAGAATCGCTTTTGTGCAGAAAACAGTAACACTTGTTCAGAACGAAAGAAAGCACAGAGCCCCAGATTTTATGTTGTCCTGGAGAGCTTGCAGAGCACTGGGGAAAAGCAGGCAGAGAATTCCCTGCTACCACCTTCTCTGTGCCTGGGAAACAGAAGTGTTCACATTGCTTCGCAGAATCGCTTTTGTGCAGAAAACAGTAACACTTGTTCAGAACGAAGGAAAGCACAGAGCCCCAGATTTTATGTTGTCCTGGAGAGCTTGCAGAGCACTGGGGAAAGGCAGGCAGAGAATTCCCTGCTAGCACCTTCTCTGTGCCTGGGAAGCAGAAGTGTTCACATTGCTTCGCAGAATCGCTTTTGTGCAGAAAACAATAACACTTGTTCAGAACGAAAGAAAGCACAGAGCCCCAGATTTTATGTTGTCCTGGAGAGCTTGCAGAGCACTGGGGAAAAGCAGGCAGAGAATTCCCTGCTAGCACCTTCTCTGTGCCTGGGAAGCAGAAGTGTTCAAATTGCTTCGCAGAATCGCTTTTGTGCAGAAAACAGTAACACTTGTTCAGAACGAAGGAAAGCACAGAGCCCCAGATTTTATGTTGTCCTGGAGAGCTTGCAGAGCACTGGGGAAAAGCAGGCAGAGAATTCCCTGCAAGCACCTTCTTTGTGCCTGTTCACATTGCTTCGCAGAATCGCTTTTGTGCAGAAAACAGTAACACTTGTTCAGAACGAAAGAAAGCACAGAGCCCCAGATTTTATGTTGTCCTGGAGAGCTTGCAGAGCACTGGGGAAAAGCAGGCAGAGAATTCCCTGCTAGCACCTTCTCTGTGCCTGGGAAGCAGAAGTCTTCACATTGCTTCGCAGAATCGCTTTTGTGCAGAAAACAGTAACACTTGTTCAGAATGAAAGAAAGCACAGAGCCCCAGATTTTATGTTGTCCTGGAGAGCTTGCAGAGCACTGGGGAAAAGCAGGCAGAGAATTCCCTGCTAGCACCTTCTCTGTGCCTGGGAAACAGAAGTGTTCCCATTGCTTCGCAGAATCGCTTTTGTGCAGAAAACAGTAACACTTGTTCAGAACGAAAGAAAGCACAGAGCCCCAGATTTTATGTTGTCCTGGAGAGCTTGCAGAGCACTGGGGAAAAGCAGGCAGAGAATTCCCTGCTAGCACCTTCTCTGTGCCTGGGAAGCAGAAGTCTTCACATTGCTTCGCAGAATCGCTTTTGTGCAGAAAACAGTAACACTTGTTCAGAATGAAAGAAAGCACAGAGCCCCAGATTTTATGTTGTCCTGGAGAGCTTGCAGAGCACTGGGGAAAAGCAGGCAGAGAATTCCCTGCTAGCACCTTCTCTGTGCCTGGGAAACAGAAGTGTTCACATTGCTTCGCAGAATCGCTTTTGTGCAGAAAACAGTAACACTTGTTCAGAACGAAAGAAAGCACAGAGCCCCAGATTTTATGTTGTCCTGGAGAGCTTGCAGAGCACTGGGGAAAAGCAGGCAGAGAATTCCCTGCTACCACCTTCTCTGTGCCTGGGAAACAGAAGTGTTCACATTGCTTCGCAGAATCGCTTTTGTGCAGAAAACAGTAACACTTGTTCAGAACGAAAGAAAGCACAGAGCCCCAGATTTTATGTTGTCCTGGAGAGCTTGCAGAGCACTGGGGAAAAGCAGGCAGAGAATTCCCTGCTACCACCTTCTCTGTGCCTGGGAAGCAGAAGTCTTCACATTGCTTCGCAGAATCGCTTTTGTGCAGAAAACAGTAACACTTGTTCAGAATGAAAGAAAGCACAGAGCCCCAGATTTTATGTTGTCCTGGAGAGCTTGCAGAGCACTGGGGAAAAGCAGGCAGAGAATTCCCTGCTAGCACCTTCTCTGTGCCTGGGAAACAGAAGTGTTCCCATTGCTTCGCAGAATCGCTTTTGTGCAGAAAACAGTAACACTTGTTCAGAACGAAAGAAAGCACAGAGCCCCAGATTTTATGTTGTCCTGGAGAGCTTGCAGAGCACTGGGGAAAAGCAGGCAGAGAATTCCCTGCTAGCACCTTCTCTGTGCCTGGGAAACAGAAGTGTTCCCATTGCTTCGCAGAATCGCTTTTGTGCAGAAAACAGTAACACTTGTTCAGAACGAAGGAAAGCACAGAGCCCCAGATTTTATGTTGTCCTGGAGAGCTTGCAGAGCACTGGGGAAAGGCAGGCAGAGAATTCCCTGCTAGCACCTTCTCTGTGCCTGGGAAGCAGAAGTGTTCACATTGCTTCGCAGAATCGCTTTTGTGCAGAAAACAATAACACTTGTTCAGAACGAAAGAAAGCACAGAGCCCCAGATTTTATGTTGTCCTGGAGAGCTTGCAGAGCACTGGGGAAAGGCAGGCAGAGAATTCCCTGCTAGCACCTTCTCTGTGCCTGGGAAGCAGAAGTGTTCACATTGCTTCGCAGAATCGCTTTTGTGCAGAAAACAGTAACACTTGTTCAGAATGAAAGAAAGCACAGAGCCCCAGATTTTATGTTGTCCTGGAGAGCTTGCAGAGCACTGGGGAAAAGCAGGCAGAGAATTCCCTGCTAGCACCTTCTCTGTGCCTGGGAAACAGAAGTGTTCCCATTGCTTCGCAGAATCGCTTTTGTGCAGAAAACAGTAACACTTGTTCAGAACGAAAGAAAGCACAGAGCCCCAGATTTTATGTTGTCCTGGAGAGCTTGCAGAGCACTGGGGAAAAGCAGGCAGAGAATTCCCTGCTACCACCTTCTCTGTGCCTGGGAAACAGAAGTGTTCCCATTGCTTCGCAGAATCGCTTTTGTGCAGAAAACAGTAACACTTGTTCAGAACGAAGGAAAGCACAGAGCCCCAGATTTTATGTTGTCCTGGAGAGCTTGCAGAGCACTGGGGAAAAGCAGGCAGAGAATTCCCTGCTAGCACCTTCTCTGTGCCTGGGAAGCAGAAGTCTTCACATTGCTTCGCAGAATCGCTTTTGTGCAGAAAACAGTAACACTTGTTCAGAATGAAAGAAAGCACAGAGCCCCAGATTTTATGTTGTCCTGGAGAGCTTGCAGAGCACTGGGGAAAAGCAGGCAGAGAATTCCCTGCTAGCACCTTCTCTGTGCCTGGGAAACAGAAGTGTTCCCATTGCTTCGCAGAATCGCTTTTGTGCAGAAAACAGTAACACTTGTTCAGAACGAAAGAAAGCACAGAGCCCCAGATTTTATGTTGTCCTGGAGAGCTTGCAGAGCACTGGGGAAAAGCAGGCAGAGAATTCCCTGCTACCACCTTCTCTGTGCCTGGGAAACAGAAGTGTTCCCATTGCTTCGCAGAATCGCTTTTGTGCAGAAAACAGTAACACTTGTTCAGAACGAAGGAAAGCACAGAGCCCCAGATTTTATGTTGTCCTGGAGAGCTTGCAGAGCACTGGGGAAAGGCAGGCAGAGAATTCCCTGCTAGCACCTTCTCTGTGCCTGGGAAGCAGAAGTGTTCACATTGCTTCGCAGAATCACTTTTGTGCAGAAAACAATAACACTTGTTCAGAACGAAAGAAAGCACAGAGCCCCAGATTTTATGTTGTCCTGGAGAGCTTGCAGAGCACTGGGGAAAGGCAGGCAGAGAATTCCCTGCTAGCACCTTCTCTGTGCCTGGGAAGCAGAAGTGTTCACATTGCTTCGCAGAATCGCTTTTGTGCAGAAAACAGTAACACTTGTTCAGAACGAAAGAAAGCACAGAGCCCCAGATTTTATGTTGTCCTGGAGAGCTTGCAGAGCACTGGGGAAAAGCAGGCAGAGAATTCCCTGCTAGCACCTTCTCTGTGCCTGGGAAACAGAAGTGTTCACATTGCTTCGCAGAATCGCTTTTGTGCAGAAAACAGTAACACTTGTTCAGAATGAAAGAAAGCACAGAGCCCCAGATTTTATGTTGTCCTGGAGAGCTTGCAGAGCACTGGGGAAAGGCAGGCAGAGAATTCCCTGCTAGCACCTTCTCTGTGCCTGGGAAGCGGACGTGTTCACATTGCTTCACAGAATAGCTTTTGTGCAGAAAACAGTAACACTTGTTCAGAACGAAAGAAAGCACAGAGCCCCAGATTTGCTGTTGTCCTGGAGAGCTTGCAGAGCACTGGGGAAAAGCAGGCAGAGAATTCCCTGCTAGCACCTTCTTTGTGCCTGTTCACATTGCTTGGCAGAATCGCTTTTGTGCAGAAAACAGTAACACTTGTTCAGAACGAAAGAAAGCACAGAGCCCCAGATTTTATGTTGTCCTGGAGAGCTTGCAGAGCACTGGGGAAAAGCAGGCAGAGAATTCCCTGCTAGCACCTTCTCTGTGCCTGGGAAGCAGAAGTGTTCACATTGCTTCGCAGAATCGCTTTTGTGCAGAAAACAATAATACTTGTTCAGAACGAAAGAAAGCACAGAGCCCCAGATTTGCTGTTGTCCTGGAGAGCTTGCAGAGCACTGGGGAAAGGCACGCAGAGAATTCCCTGCTAGCACCTTCTCTGTGCCTGGGAAGCAGAAGTGTTCACATTGCTTCGCAGAATCGCTTTTGTGCAGAAAACAGTAACACTTGTTCAGAACGAAAGAAAGCACAGAGCCCCAGATTTTATGTTGTCCTGGAGAGCTTGCAGAGCACTGGGGAAAAGCAGGCAGAGAATTCCCTGCTAGCACCTTCTTTGTGCCTGTTCACATTGCTTCGCAGAATCGCTTTTGTGCAGAAAACAGTAACACTTGTTCAGAACGAAAGAAAGCACAGAGCCCCAGATTTTATGTTGTCCTGGAGAGCTTGCAGAGCACTGGGGAAAGGCAGGCAGACAATTCCCTGCTAGCACCTTCTCTGTGCCTGTTCACATTGCTTCGCAGAATCGCTTTTGTGCAGAAAACAGTAACACTTGTTCAGCACGAAAGAAAGCACAGAGCCCCAGATTTTATGTTGTCCTGGAGAGCTTGCAGAGCACTGGGGAAAAGCAGGCAGAGAATTCCCTGCTAGCACCTTCTCTGTGCCTGGGAAACAGAAGTGTTCACATTGCTTCGCAGAATCGCTTTTGTGCAGAAAACAGTAACACTTGTTCAGAATGAAAGAAAGCACAGAGCCCCAGATTTTATGTTGTCCTGGAGAGCTTGCAGAGCACTGGGGAAAGGCAGGCAGAGAATTCCCTGCTAGCACCTTCTCTGTGCCTGGGAAGCGGACGTGTTCACATTGCTTCACAGAATAGCTTTTGTGCAGAAAACAGTAACACTTGTTCAGAACGAAAGAAAGCACAGAGCCCCAGATTTGCTGTTGTCCTGGAGAGCTTGCAGAGCACTGGGGAAAAGCAGGCAGAGAATTCCCTGCTAGCACCTTCTCTGTTCCTGGGAAGCACAAGTGTTCTCATTGCTTCGCAGAATCGCTTTTGTGCAGAAAACAGTAACACTTGTTCAGAACGAAAGAAAGCACAGAGCCCCAGATTTTATGTTGTCCTGGAGAGCTTGCAGAGCACTGGGGAAAGGCAGGCAGAGAATTCCCTGCTAGCACCTTCTCTGTGCCTGTTCACATTCCTTCGCAGAATCGCTTTTGTGCAGAAAACACTAACACTTGTTCAGAACGAAAGAAAGCACAGAGCCCCAGATTTTATGTTGTCCTGGAGAGCTTGCAGAGCACTGGGGAAAAGCAGGCAGAGAATTCCCTGCTAGCACCTTCTCTGTGCCTGGGAAACAGAAGTGTTCACATTGCTTCGCAGAATCGCTTTTGTGCAGAAAACAGTAACACTTGTTTAGAACGAAAGAAAGCACAGAGCCCCAGATTTTATGTTGTCCTGGAGAGCTTGCAGAGCACTGGGGAAAGGCAGGCAGAGAATTCCCTGCTAGCACCTTTTCTGTGCCTGTTCACATTGCTTCGCAGAATCGCTTTTGTGCAGAAAACAGTAACACTTGTTCAGAACGAAAGAAAGCACAGAGCCCCAGATTTTATGTTGTCCTGGAGAGCTTGCAGAGCACTGGGGAAAATCAGGCAGAGAATACCCTGCTAGCACCTTCTCTGTGCCTGGGAAACAGAAGTGTTCCCATTGCTTCGCAGAATCGCTTTTGTGCAGAAAACAGTAACACTTGTTCAGAACGAAAGAAAGCACAGAGCCCCAGATTTTATGTTGTCCTGGAGAGCTTGCAGAGCACTGGGGAAATGCAGGCAGAGAATTCCCTGCTAGCACCTTCTCTGTGCCTGGGAAGCACAAGTGTTCACATTGCTTCGCAGAATCGCTTTTGTGCAGAAAACAGTAACACTTGTTCAGAACGAAAGAAAGCACAGAGCCCCAGATTTGCTGTTGTCCTGGAGACCTTGCAGAGCACTGGGGAAAAGCAGGCAGAGAATTCCCTGCTAGCACCTTCTCTGTGCCTGGGAAGCAGAAGTGTTCACATTGCTTCGCAGAATCGCTTTTGTGCAGAAAACAGTAACACTTGTTCAGAACGAAAGAAAGCACAGAGCCCCAGATTTTATGTTGTCCTGGAGAGCTTGCAGAGCACTGGGGAAAAGCAGGCAGAGAATTCCCTGCTAGCACCTTCTCTGTGCCTGTTCACATTGCTTCGCAGAATCGCTTTTGTGCAGAAAACAGTAACACTTGTTCAGACGAAAGAAAGCACAGAGCCCCAGATTTTATGTTGTCCTGGAGAGCTTGCAGAGCACTGGGGAAAAGCAGGCAGAGAATTCCCTGCTAGCACCTTCTCTGTGCCTGGGAAACAGAAGTGTTCCGATTGCTTCGCAGAATCGCTTTTGTGCAGAAAACAGTAACACTTGTTCAGAACGAAAGAAAGCACAGAGCCCCAGATTCTATGTTGTCCTGGAGAGCTTGCAGAGCACTGGGGAAAGGCAGGCAGAGAATTCCCTGCTAGCACCTTCTCTGTGCCTGGGAAGCAGAAGTGTTCACATTGCTTCGCAGAATCGCTTTTGTGCAGAAAACAGTAACACTTGTTCAGAACGAAAGAAAGCACAGAGCCCCAGATTTTATGTTGTCCTGGAGAGCTTGCAGAGCACTGGGGAAAGGCAGGCAGAGAATTCCCTGCTAGCACCTTCTCTGTGCCTGTTCACATTCCTTCGCAGAATCGCTTTTGTGCAGAAAACACTAACACTTGTTCAGAACGAAAGAAAGCACAGAGCCCCAGATTTTATGTTGTCCTGGAGAGCTTGCAGAGCACTGGGGAAAAGCAGGCAGAGAATTCCCTGCTAGCACCTTCTCTGTGCCTGGGAAACAGAAGTGTTCACATTGCTTCGCAGAATCGCTTTTGTGCAGAAAACAGTAACACTTGTTTAGAACGAAAGAAAGCACAGAGCCCCAGATTTTATGTTGTCCTGGAGAGCTTGCAGAGCACTGGGGAAAGGCAGGCAGAGAATTCCCTGCTAGCACCTTTTCTGTGCCTGTTCACATTGCTTCGCAGAATCGCTTTTGTGCAGAAAACAGTAACACTTGTTCAGAACGAAAGAAAGCACAGAGCCCCAGATTTTATGTTGTCCTGGAGAGCTTGCAGAGCACTGGGGAAAATCAGGCAGAGAATACCCTGCTAGCACCTTCTCTGTGCCTGGGAAACAGAAGTGTTCCCATTGCTTCGCAGAATCGCTTTTGTGCAGAAAACAGTAACACTTGTTCAGAACGAAAGAAAGCACAGAGCCCCAGATTTTATGTTGTCCTGGAGAGCTTGCAGAGCACTGGGGAAATGCAGGCAGAGAATTCCCTGCTAGCACCTTCTCTGTGCCTGGGAAGCACAAGTGTTCACATTGCTTCGCAGAATCGCTTTTGTGCAGAAAACAGTAACACTTGTTCAGAACGAAAGAAAGCACAGAGCCCCAGATTTGCTGTTGTCCTGGAGACCTTGCAGAGCACTGGGGAAAAGCAGGCAGAGAATTCCCTGCTAGCACCTTCTCTGTGCCTGGGAAGCAGAAGTGTTCACATTGCTTCGCAGAATCGCTTTTGTGCAGAAAACAGTAACACTTGTTCAGAACGAAAGAAAGCACAGAGCCCCAGATTTTATGTTGTCCTGGAGAGCTTGCAGAGCACTGGGGAAAAGCAGGCAGAGAATTCCCTGCTAGCACCTTCTCTGTGCCTGTTCACATTGCTTCGCAGAATCGCTTTTGTGCAGAAAACAGTAACACTTGTTCAGACGAAAGAAAGCACAGAGCCCCAGATTTTATGTTGTCCTGGAGAGCTTGCAGAGCACTGGGGAAAAGCAGGCAGAGAATTCCCTGCTAGCACCTTCTCTGTGCCTGGGAAACAGAAGTGTTCCGATTGCTTCGCAGAATCGCTTTTGTGCAGAAAACAGTAACACTTGTTCAGAACGAAAGAAAGCACAGAGCCCCAGATTCTATGTTGTCCTGGAGAGCTTGCAGAGCACTGGGGAAAGGCAGGCAGAGAATTCCCTGCTAGCACCTTCTCTGTGCCTGGGAAGCAGAAGTGTTCACATTGCTTCGCAGAATCGCTTTTGTGCAGAAAACAGTAACACTTGTTCAGAACGAAAGAAAGCACAGAGCCCCAGATTTTATGTTGTCCTGGAGAGCTTGCAGAGCACTGGGGAAAGGCAGGCAGAGAATTCCCTGCTAGCACCTTCTCTGTGCCTGTTCACATTGCTTCGCAGAATCGCTTTTGTGCAGAAAACAGTAACACTTGTTCAGCACGAAAGAAAGCACAGAGCCCCAGATTTGCTGTTGTCCTGGAGAGCTTGCAGAGCACTGGGGAAAAGCAGGCAGAGAATTCCCTGCTAGCACCTTCTCTGTTCCTGGGAAGCACAAGTGTTCACATTGCTTCGCAGAATCGCTTTTGTGCAGAAAACAGTAACACTTGTTCAGAACGAAAGAAAGCACAGAGCCCCAGATTTTATGTTGTCCTGGAGAGCTTGCAGAGCACTGGGGAAAGGCAGGCAGAGAATTCGCTGCTAGCACCTTCTCTGTGCCTGTTCACATTCCTTCGCAGAATCGCTTTTGTGCAGAAAACACTAACACTTGTTCAGAACGAAAGAAAGCACAGAGCCCCAGATTTTATGTTGTCCTGGAGAGCTTGCAGAGCACTGGGGAAAAGCAGGCAGAGAATTCCCTGCTACCACCTTCTCTGTGCCTGGGAAACAGAAGTGTTCACATTGCTTCGCAGAATCGCTTTTGTGCAGAAAACAGTAACACTTGTTTAGAACGAAAGAAAGCACAGAGCCCCAGATTTTATGTTGTCCTGGAGAGCTTGCAGAGCACTGGGGAAAGGCAGGCAGACAATTCCCTGCTAGCACCTTCTCTGTGCCTGGGAAGCACAAGTGTTCACATTGCTTCGCAGAATCGCTTTTGTGCAGAAAACAGTAACACTTGTTCAGAACGAAAGAAAGCACAGAGCCCCAGATTTGCTGTTGTCCTGGAGAGCTTGCAGAGCACTGGGGAAAAGCAGGCAGAGAATTCCCTGCTAGCACCTTCTCTGTGCCTGGGAAGCAGAAGTGTTCACATTGCTTCGCAGAATCGCTTTTGTGCAGAAAACAGTAACACTTGTTCAGAACGAAAGAAAGCACAGAGCCCCAGATTTTATGTTGTCCTGGAGAGCTTGCAGAGCACTGGGGAAAAGCAGGCAGAGAATTCCCTGCTAGCACCTTCTCTGTGCCTGGGAAACAGAAGTGTTCCCATTGCTTCGCAGAATCGCTTTTGTGCAGAAAACAGTAACACTTGTTCAGAACGAAAGAAAGCACAGAGCCCCAGATTCTATGTTGTCCTGGAGAGCTTGCAGAGCACTGGGGAAAGGCAGGCAGAGAATTCCCTGCTAGCACCTTCTCTGTGCCTGGGAAGCAGAAGTGTTCACATTGCTTCGCAGAATCGCTTTTGTGCAGAAAACAGTAACACTTGTTCAGAACGAAGGAAAGCACAGAGCCCCAGATTTTATGTTGTCCTGGAGAGCTTGCAGAGCACTGGGGAAAGGCAGGCAGAGAATTCCCTGCTAGCACCTTCTCTGTGCCTGGGAAGCAGAAGTGTTCACATTGCTTCGCAGAATCACTTTTGTGCAGAAAACAATAACACTTGTTCAGAACGAAAGAAAGCACAGAGCCCCAGATTTTATGTTGTCCTGGAGAGCTTGCAGAGCACTGGGGAAAGGCAGGCAGAGAATTCCCTGCTAGCACCTTCTCTGTGCCTGGGAAGCAGAAGTGTTCACATTGCTTCGCAGAATCGCTTTTGTGCAGAAAACAGTAACACTTGTTCAGAACGAAAGAAAGCACAGAGCCCCAGATTTTATGTTGTCCTGGAGAGCTTGCAGAGCACTGGGGAAAAGCAGGCAGAGAATTCCCTGCTAGCACCTTCTCTGTGCCTGGGAAACAGAAGTGTTCACATTGCTTCGCAGAATCGCTTTTGTGCAGAAAACAGTAACACTTGTTCAGAATGAAAGAAAGCACAGAGCCCCAGATTTTATGTTGTCCTGGAGAGCTTGCAGAGCACTGGGGAAAGGCAGGCAGAGAATTCCCTGCTAGCACCTTCTCTGTGCCTGGGAAGCGGACGTGTTCACATTGCTTCACAGAATAGCTTTTGTGCAGAAAACAGTAACACTTGTTCAGAACGAAAGAAAGCACAGAGCCCCAGATTTGCTGTTGTCCTGGAGAGCTTGCAGAGCACTGGGGAAAAGCAGGCAGAGAATTCCCTGCTAGCACCTTCTTTGTGCCTGTTCACATTGCTTGGCAGAATCGCTTTTGTGCAGAAAACAGTAACACTTGTTCAGAACGAAAGAAAGCACAGAGCCCCAGATTTTATGTTGTCCTGGAGAGCTTGCAGAGCACTGGGGAAAAGCAGGCAGAGAATTCCCTGCTAGCACCTTCTCTGTGCCTGGGAAGCAGAAGTGTTCACATTGCTTCGCAGAATCGCTTTTGTGCAGAAAACAATAATACTTGTTCAGAACGAAAGAAAGCACAGAGCCCCAGATTTGCTGTTGTCCTGGAGAGCTTGCAGAGCACTGGGGAAAGGCACGCAGAGAATTCCCTGCTAGCACCTTCTCTGTGCCTGGGAAGCAGAAGTCTTCACATTGCTTCGCAGAATCGCTTTTGTGCAGAAAACAGTAACACTTGTTCAGAACGAAAGAAAGCACAGAGCCCCAGATTTTATGTTGTCCTGGAGAGCTTGCAGAGCACTGGGGAAAAGCAGGCAGAGAATTCCCTGCTAGCACCTTCTTTGTGCCTGTTCACATTGCTTCGCAGAATCGCTTTTGTGCAGAAAACAGTAACACTTGTTCAGAACGAAAGAAAGCACAGAGCCCCAGATTTTATGTTGTCCTGGAGAGCTTGCAGAGCACTGGGGAAAGGCAGGCAGACAATTCCCTGCTAGCACCTTCTCTGTGCCTGTTCACATTGCTTCGCAGAATCGCTTTTGTGCAGAAAACAGTAACACTTGTTCAGCACGAAAGAAAGCACAGAGCCCCAGATTTTATGTTGTCCTGGAGAGCTTGCAGAGCACTGGGGAAAAGCAGGCAGAGAATTCCCTGCTAGCACCTTCTCTGTGCCTGGGAAACAGAAGTGTTCACATTGCTTCGCAGAATCGCTTTTGTGCAGAAAACAGTAACACTTGTTCAGAATGAAAGAAAGCACAGAGCCCCAGATTTTATGTTGTCCTGGAGAGCTTGCAGAGCACTGGGGAAAGGCAGGCAGAGAATTCCCTGCTAGCACCTTCTCTGTGCCTGGGAAGCGGACGTGTTCACATTGCTTCACAGAATAGCTTTTGTGCAGAAAACAGTAACACTTGTTCAGAACGAAAGAAAGCACAGAGCCCCAGATTTGCTGTTGTCCTGGAGAGCTTGCAGAGCACTGGGGAAAAGCAGGCAGAGAATTCCCTGCTAGCACCTTCTCTGTTCCTGGGAAGCACAAGTGTTCTCATTGCTTCGCAGAATCGCTTTTGTGCAGAAAACAGTAACACTTGTTCAGAACGAAAGAAAGCACAGAGCCCCAGATTTTATGTTGTCCTGGAGAGCTTGCAGAGCACTGGGGAAAGGCAGGCAGAGAATTCCCTGCTAGCACCTTCTCTGTGCCTGTTCACATTCCTTCGCAGAATCGCTTTTGTGCAGAAAACACTAACACTTGTTCAGAACGAAAGAAAGCACAGAGCCCCAGATTTTATGTTGTCCTGGAGAGCTTGCAGAGCACTGGGGAAAAGCAGGCAGAGAATTCCCTGCTACCACCTTCTCTGTGCCTGGGAAACAGAAGTGTTCACATTGCTTCGCAGAATCGCTTTTGTGCAGAAAACAGTAACACTTGTTTAGAACGAAAGAAAGCACAGAGCCCCAGATTTTATGTTGTCCTGGAGAGCTTGCAGAGCACTGGGGAAAGGCAGGCAGAGAATTCCCTGCTAGCACCTTTTCTGTGCCTGTTCACATTGCTTCGCAGAATCGCTTTTGTGCAGAAAACAGTAACACTTGTTCAGAACGAAAGAAAGCACAGAGCCCCAGATTTTATGTTGTCCTGGAGAGCTTGCAGAGCACTGGGGAAAATCAGGCAGAGAATACCCTGCTAGCACCTTCTCTGTGCCTGGGAAACAGAAGTGTTCCCATTGCTTCGCAGAATCGCTTTTGTGCAGAAAACAGTAACACTTGTTCAGAACGAAAGAAAGCACAGAGCCCCAGATTTTATGTTGTCCTGGAGAGCTTGCAGAGCACTGGGGAAATGCAGGCAGAGAATTCCCTGCTAGCACCTTCTCTGTGCCTGGGAAGCACAAGTGTTCACATTGCTTCGCAGAATCGCTTTTGTGCAGAAAACAGTAACACTTGTTCAGAACGAAAGAAAGCACAGAGCCCCAGATTTGCTGTTGTCCTGGAGACCTTGCAGAGCACTGGGGAAAAGCAGGCAGAGAATTCCCTGCTAGCACCTTCTCTGTGCCTGGGAAGCAGAAGTGTTCACATTGCTTCGCAGAATCGCTTTTGTGCAGAAAACAGTAACACTTGTTCAGAACGAAAGAAAGCACAGAGCCCCAGATTTTATGTTGTCCTGGAGAGCTTGCAGAGCACTGGGGAAAAGCAGGCAGAGAATTCCCTGCTAGCACCTTCTCTGTGCCTGTTCACATTGCTTCGCAGAATCGCTTTTGTGCAGAAAACAGTAACACTTGTTCAGACGAAAGAAAGCACAGAGCCCCAGATTTTATGTTGTCCTGGAGAGCTTGCAGAGCACTGGGGAAAAGCAGGCAGAGAATTCCCTGCTAGCACCTTCTCTGTGCCTGGGAAACAGAAGTGTTCCGATTGCTTCGCAGAATCGCTTTTGTGCAGAAAACAGTAACACTTGTTCAGAACGAAAGAAAGCACAGAGCCCCAGATTCTATGTTGTCCTGGAGAGCTTGCAGAGCACTGGGGAAAGGCAGGCAGAGAATTCCCTGCTAGCACCTTCTCTGTGCCTGGGAAGCAGAAGTGTTCACATTGCTTCGCAGAATCGCTTTTGTGCAGAAAACAGTAACACTTGTTCAGAACGAAAGAAAGCACAGAGCCCCAGATTTTATGTTGTCCTGGAGAGCTTGCAGAGCACTGGGGAAAGGCAGGCAGAGAATTCCCTGCTAGCACCTTCTCTGTGCCTGTTCACATTGCTTCGCAGAATCGCTTTTGTGCAGAAAACAGTAACACTTGTTCAGCACGAAAGAAAGCACAGAGCCCCAGATTTGCTGTTGTCCTGGAGAGCTTGCAGAGCACTGGGGAAAAGCAGGCAGAGAATTCCCTGCTAGCACCTTCTCTGTTCCTGGGAAGCACAAGTGTTCACATTGCTTCGCAGAATCGCTTTTGTGCAGAAAACAGTAACACTTGTTCAGAACGAAAGAAAGCACAGAGCCCCAGATTTTATGTTGTCCTGGAGAGCTTGCAGAGCACTGGGGAAAGGCAGGCAGAGAATTCGCTGCTAGCACCTTCTCTGTGCCTGTTCACATTCCTTCGCAGAATCGCTTTTGTGCAGAAAACACTAACACTTGTTCAGAACGAAAGAAAGCACAGAGCCCCAGATTTTATGTTGTCCTGGAGAGCTTGCAGAGCACTGGGGAAAAGCAGGCAGAGAATTCCCTGCTACCACCTTCTCTGTGCCTGGGAAACAGAAGTGTTCACATTGCTTCGCAGAATCGCTTTTGTGCAGAAAACAGTAACACTTGTTCAGAACGAAAGAAAGCACAGAGCCCCAGATTTGCTGTTGTCCTGGAGAGCTTGCAGAGCACTGGGGAAAAGCAGGCAGAGAATTCCCTGCTAGCACCTTCTCTGTGCCTGGGAAGCAGAAGTGTTCACATTGCTTCGCAGAATCGCTTTTGTGCAGAAAACAGTAACACTTGTTCAGAACGAAAGAAAGCACAGAGCCCCAGATTTTATGTTGTCCTGGAGAGCTTGCAGAGCACTGGGGAAAAGCAGGCAGAGAATTCCCTGCTAGCACCTTCTCTGTGCCTGGGAAACAGAAGTGTTCCCATTGCTTCGCAGAATCGCTTTTGTGCAGAAAACAGTAACACTTGTTCAGAACGAAAGAAAGCACAGAGCCCCAGATTCTATGTTGTCCTGGAGAGCTTGCAGAGCACTGGGGAAAGGCAGGCAGAGAATTCCCTGCTAGCACCTTCTCTGTGCCTGGGAAGCAGAAGTGTTCACATTGCTTCGCAGAATCGCTTTTGTGCAGAAAACAGTAACACTTGTTCAGAACGAAAGAAAGCACAGAGCCCCAGATTTTATGTTGTCCTGGAGAGCTTGCAGAGCACTGGGGAAAGGCAGGCAGAGAATTCCCTGCTAGCACCTTCTCTGTGCCTGTTCACATTGCTTCGCAGAATCGCTTTTGTGCAGAAAACAGTAACACTTGTTCAGCACGAAAGAAAGCACAGAGCCCCAGATTTTATGTTGTCCTGGAGAGCTTGCAGAGCACTGGGGAAAAGCAGGCAGAGAATTCCCTGCTAGCACCTTCTCTGTGCCTGGGAAGCAGAAGTGTTCACATTGCTTCGCAGAATCGCTTTTGTGCAGAAAACAATAACACTTGTTCAGAACGAAAGAAAGCACAGAGCCCCAGATTTTATGTTGTCCTGGAGAGCTTGCAGAGCACTGCGGAAAAGCAGGCAGAGAATTCCCTGCTAGCACCTTCTCTGTGCCTGGGAAGCAGAAGTGTTCACATTGCTTCGCAGAATAGCTTTTGTGCAGAAAACAGTAACACTTGTTCAGAACGAAAGAAAGCACAGAGCCCCAGATTTTATGTTGTCCTGGAGAGCTTGCAGAGCACTGGGGAAAAGCAGGCAGAGAATTCCCTGCTAGCACCTTCTCTGTGCCTGGGAAGCACAAGTGTTCACATTGCTTCGCAGAATCGCTTTTGTGCAGAAAACACTAACACTTGTTCAGAACGAAAGAAAGCACAGAGCCCCAGATTTTATGTTGTCCTGGAGAGCTTGCAGAGCACTGGGGAAAGGCAGGCAGAGAATTCCCTGCTAGCACCTTCTCTGTGCCTGTTCACATTCCTTCGCAGAATCGCTTTTGTGCAGAAAACAGTAACACTTGTTCAGAACGAAAGAAAGCACAGAGCCCCAGATTTTATGTTGTCCTGGAGAGCTTGCAGAGCACTGGGGAAAAGCAGGCAGAGAATTCCCTGCTAGCACCTTCTCTGTGCCTGGGAAACAGAAGTGTTCCCATTGCTTCGCAGAATCGCTTTTGTGCAGAAAACAGTAACACTTGTTCAGAACGAAAGAAAGCACAGAGCCCCAGATTTTATGCTGTCCTGGAGAGCTTGCAGAGCACTGGGGAAAGGCAGGCAGAGAATTCCCTGCTAGCACCTTTTCTGTGCCTGTTCACATTGCTTCGCAGAATCGCTTTTGTGCAGAAAACAGTAACACTTGTTCAGCACGAAAGAAAGCACAGAGCCCCAGATTTTATGTTGTCCTGGAGAGCTTGCAGAGCACTGGGGAAAAGCAGGCAGAGAATTCCCTGCTAGCACCTTCTCTGTGCCTGGGAAACAGAAGTGTTCCCATTGCTTCGCAGAATCGCTTTTGTGCAGAAAACAGTAACACTTGTTCAGAACGAAAGAAAGCACAGAGCCCCAGATTTTATGTTGTCCTGGAGAGCTTGCAGAGCACTGGGGAAAGGCAGGCAGAGAATTCCCTGCTAGCACCTTCTCTGTGCCTGGGAAGCAGAAGTGTTCACATTGCTTCGCAGAATCACTTTTGTGCAGAAAACAGTAACACTTGTTCAGAACGAAAGAAAGCACAGAGCCCCAGATTTTATGTTGTCCTGGAGAGCTTGCAGAGCACTGGGGAAAGGCAGGCAGAGAATTCCCTGCTAGCACCTTCTCTGTGCCTGTTCACATTGCTTCGCAGAATCGCTTTTGTGCAGAAAACAGTAACACTTGTTCAGAACGAAAGAAAGCACAGAGCCCCAGATTTTATGTTGTCCTGGAGATCTTGCAGAGCACTGGGGAAAAGCAGGCAGAGAATTCCCTGCTAGCACCTTCTCTGTGCCTGGGAAACAGAAGTGTTCCCATTGCTTCGCAGAATCGCTTTTGTGCAGAAAACAGTAACACTTGTTCAGAACGAAAGAAAGCACAGAGCCCCAGATTTTATGTTGTCCTGGAGAGCTTGCAGAGCACTGGGGAAAGGCAGGCAGAGAATTCCCTGCTAGCACCTTCTCTGTGCCTGGGAAGCAGAAGTGTTCACATTGCTTCGCAGAATCACTTTTGTGCAGAAAACAGTAACACTTGTTCAGAACGAAAGAAAGCACAGAGCCCCAGATTTTATGTTGTCCTGGAGAGCTTGCAGAGCACTGGGGAAAGGCAGGCAGAGAATTCCCTGCTAGCACCTTCTCTGTGCCTGTTCACATTGCTTCGCAGAATCGCTTTTGTGCAGAAAACAGTAACACTTGTTCAGAACGAAAGAAAGCACAGAGCCCCAGATTTTATGTTGTCCTGGAGAGCTTGCAGAGCACTGGGGAAAAGCAGGCAGAGAATACCCTGCTAGCACCTTCTCTGTGCCTGGGAAACAGAAGTGTTCCCATTGCTTCGCAGAATCGCTTTTGTGCAGAAAACAGTAACACTTGTTCAGAACGAAAGAAAGCACAGAGCCCCAGATTTTATGTTGTCCTGGAGAGCTTGCAGAGCACTGGGGAAAGGCAGGCAGACAATTCCCTGCTAGCACCTTCTCTGTGCCTGGGAAGCACAAGTGTTCACATTGCTTCGCAGAATCGCTTTTGTGCAGAAAACAGTAACACTTGTTCAGAACGAAAGAAAGCACAGAGCCCCAGATTTGCTGTTGTCCTGGAGAGCTTGCAGAGCACTGGGGAAAAGCAGGCAGAGAATTCCCTGCTAGCACCTTCTCTGTGCCTGGGAAGCAGAAGTGTTCACATTGCTTCGCAGAATCGCTTTTGTGCAGAAAACAGTAACACTTGTTCAGAACGAAAGAAAGCACAGAGCCCCAGATTTTATGTTGTCCTGGAGAGCTTGCAGAGCACTGGGGAAAAGCAGGCAGAGAATTCCCTGCTAGCACCTTCTTTGTGCCTGTTCACATTGCTTCGCAGAATCGCTTTTGTGCAGAAAACTGTAACACTTGTTCAGAACGAAAGAAAGCACAGAGCCCCAGATTTTATGTTGTCCTGGAGAGCTTGCAGAGCACTGGGGAAAAGCAGGCAGAGAATTCCCTGCTAGCACCTTCTCTGTGCCTGGGAAGCAGAAGTCTTCACATTGCTTCGCAGAATCGCTTTTGTGCAGAAAACAGTAACACTTGTTCAGAACGAAAGAAAGCACAGAGCCCCAGATTTTATGTTGTCCTGGAGAGCTTGCAGAGCACTGGGGAAAAGCAGGCAGAGAATTCCCTGCTAGCACCTTCTCTGTGCCTGGGAAACAGAAGTGTTCACATTGCTTCGCAGAATCACTTTTGTGCAGAAAACAGTAACACTTGTTCAGAACGAAAGAAAGCACAGAGCCCCAGATTTGCTGATGTCCTGGAGAGCTTGCAGAGCACTGGGGAAAGGCAGGCAGAGAATTCCCTGCTAGCACCTTCTTTGTACCTGTTCACATTGCTTCGCAGAATCGCTTTTGTGCAGAAAACAGTAACACTTGTTCAGAACGAAGGAAAGCACAGAGCCCCAGATTTTATGTTGTCCTGGAGAGCTTGCAGAGCACTGGGGAAAGGCAGGCAGAGAATTCCCTGCTAGCACCTTCTCTGTGCCTGGGAAGCAGAAGTGTTCACATTGCTTCGCAGAATCGCTTTTGTGCAGAAAACAGTAACACTTGTTCAGAACGAAAGAAAGCACAGAGCCCCAGATTTTATGTTGTCCTGGAGAGCTTGCAGAGCACTGGGGAAAAGCAGGCAGAGAATTCCCTGCTAGCACCTTCTCTGTGCCTGGGAAGCAGAAGTGTTCAAATTGCTTCGCAGAATCGCTTTTGTGCAGAAAACAGTAACACTTGTTCAGAACGAAGGAAAGCACAGAGCCCCAGATTTTATGTTGTCCTGGAGAGCTTGCAGAGCACTGGGGAAAGGCAGGCAGAGAATTCCCTGCTAGCACCTTCTCTGTGCCTGGGAAGCAGAAGTGTTCACATTGCTTCGCAGAATCGCTTTTGTGCAGAAAACAATAACACTTGTTCAGAACGAAAGAAAGCACAGAGCCCCAGATTTTATGTTGTCCTGGAGAGCTTGCAGAGCACTGGGGAAAAGCAGGCAGAGAATTCCCTGCTAGCACCTTCTCTGTGCCTGGGAAGCAGAAGTCTTCACATTGCTTCGCAGAATCGCTTTTGTGCAGAAAACAGTAACACTTGTTCAGAACGAAAGAAAGCACAGAGCCCCAGATTTTATGTTGTCCTGGAGAGCTTGCAGAGCACTGGGGAAAAGCAGGCAGAGAATTCCCTGCTAGCACCTTCTCTGTGCCTGGGAAACAGAAGTGTTCACATTGCTTCGCAGAATCGCTTTTGTGCAGAAAACAGTAACACTTGTTCAGAACGAAAGAAAGCACAGAGCCCCAGATTTGCTGTTGTCCTGGAGAGCTTGCAGAGCAGTGGGGAAAGGCAGGCAGAGAATTCCCTGCTAGCACCTTCTCTGTGCCTGTTCACATTGCTTCGCAGAATCGCTTTTGTGCAGAAAACAGTAACACTTGTTCAGAACGAAGGAAAGCACAGAGCCCCAGATTTTATGTTGTCCTGGAGAGCTTGCAGAGCACTGGGGAAAGGCAGGCAGAGAATTCCCTGCTAGCACCTTCTCTGTGCCTGGGAAGCAGAAGTGTTCACATTGCTTCGCAGAATCGCTTTTGTGCAGAAAACAGTAACACTTGTTCAGAACGAAGGAAAGCACAGAGCCCCAGATTTTATGTTGTCCTGGAGAGCTTGCAGAGCACTGGGGAAAAGCAGGCAGAGAATTCCCTGCTAGCACCTTCTCTGTGCCTGGGAAGCAGAAGTCTTCACATTGCTTCGCAGAATCGCTTTTGTGCAGAAAACAATAACACTTGTTCAGAACGAAAGAAAGCACAGAGCCCCAGATTTTATGTTGTCCTGGAGAGCTTGCAGAGCACTGGGGAAAAGCAGGCAGAGAATTCCCTGCTAGCACCTTCTCTGTGCCTGGGAAGCAGAAGTGTTCACATTGCTTCGCAGAATCGCTTTTGTGCAGAAAACAGTAACACTTGTTCAGAACGAAAGAAAGCACAGAGCCCCAGATTTTATGTTGTCCTGGAGAGCTTGCAGAGCACTGGGGAAAAGCAGGCAGAGAATTCCCTGCTACCACCTTCTCTGTGCCTGGGAAACAGAAGTGTTCACATTGCTTCGCAGAATCGCTTTTGTGCAGAAAACAGTAACACTTGTTCAGAACGAAGGAAAGCACAGAGCCCCAGATTTTATGTTGTCCTGGAGAGCTTGCAGAGCACTGGGGAAAGGCAGGCAGAGAATTCCCTGCTAGCACCTTCTCTGTGCCTGGGAAGCAGAAGTGTTCACATTGCTTCGCAGAATCGCTTTTGTGCAGAAAACAATAACACTTGTTCAGAACGAAAGAAAGCACAGAGCCCCAGATTTTATGTTGTCCTGGAGATCTTGCAGAGCACTGGGGAAAAGCAGGCAGAGAATTCCCTGCTAGCACCTTCTCTGTGCCTGGGAAGCAGAAGTGTTCAAATTGCTTCGCAGAATCGCTTTTGTGCAGAAAACAGTAACACTTGTTCAGAACGAAGGAAAGCACAGAGCCCCAGATTTTATGTTGTCCTGGAGAGCTTGCAGAGCACTGGGGAAAGGCAGGCAGAGAATTCCCTGCTAGCACCTTCTCTGTGCCTGGGAAGCAGAAGTGTTCACATTGCTTCGCAGAATCGCTTTTGTGCAGAAAACAATAACACTTGTTCAGAACGAAAGAAAGCACAGAGCCCCAGATTTTATGTTGTCCTGGAGAGCTTGCAGAGCACTGGGGAAAAGCAGGCAGAGAATTCCCTGCTAGCACCTTCTCTGTGCCTGGGAAGCAGAAGTGTTCAAATTGCTTCGCAGAATCGCTTTTGTGCAGAAAACAATAACACTTGTTCAGAACGAAAGAAAGCACAGAGCCCCAGATTTTATGTTGTCCTGGAGAGCTTGCAGAGCACTGGGGAAAAGCAGGCAGAGAATTCCCTGCTAGCACCTTCTCTGTGCCTGGGAAGCAGAAGTGTTCACATTGCTTCGCAGAATCGCTTTTGTGCAGAAAACAGTAACACTTGTTCAGAACGAAGGAAAGCACAGAGCCCCAGATTTTATGTTGTCCTGGAGAGCTTGCAGAGCACTGGGGAAAAGCAGGCAGAGAATTCCCTGCTAGCACCTTCTCTGTGCCTGGGAAACAGAAGTGTTCACATTGCTTCGCAGAATCGCTTTTGTGCAGAAAACAGTAACACTTGTTCAGAACGAAGGAAAGCACAGAGCCCCAGATTTTATGTTGTCCTGGAGAGCTTGCAGAGCACTGGGGAAAGGCAGGCAGAGAATTCCCTGCTAGCACCTTCTCTGTGCCTGGGAAGCAGAAGTGTTCACATTGCTTCGCAGAATCGCTTTTGTGCAGAAAACAATAACACTTGTTCAGAACGAAAGAAAGCACAGAGCCCCAGATTTTATGTTGTCCTGGAGAGCTTGCAGAGCACTGGGGAAAAGCAAGCAGAGAATTCCCTGCTAGCACCTTCTCTGTGCCTGGGAAGCAGAAGTGTTCAAATTGCTTCGCAGAATCGCTTTTGTGCAGAAAACAGTAACACTTGTTCAGAACGAAGGAAAGCACAGAGCCCCAGATTTTATGTTGTCCTGGAGAGCTTGCAGAGCACTGGGGAAAGGCAGGCAGAGAATTCCCTGCTAGCACCTTCTCTGTGCCTGGGAAGCAGAAGTCTTCACATTGCTTCGCAGAATCGCTTTTGTGCAGAAAACAATAACACTTGTTCAGAACGAAAGAAAGCACAGAGCCCCAGATTTTATGTTGTCCTGGAGAGCTTGCAGAGCACTGGGGAAAAGCAGGCAGAGAATTCCCTGCTAGCACCTTCTCTGTGCCTGGGAAGCAGAAGTGTTCACATTGCTTCGCAGAATCGCTTTTGTGCAGAAAACAGTAACACTTGTTCAGAACGAAAGAAAGCACAGAGCCCCAGATTTTATGTTGTCCTGGAGAGCTTGCAGAGCACTGGGGAAAAGCAGGCAGAGAATTCCCTGCTAGCACCTTCTCTGTGCCTGGGAAACAGAAGTGTTCACATTGCTTCGCAGAATCGCTTTTGTGCAGAAAACAGTAACACTTGTTCAGAACGAAAGAAAGCACAGAGCCCCAGATTTGCTGTTGTCCTGGAGAGCTTGCAGAGCAGTGGGGAAAGGCAGGCAGAGAATTCCCTGCTAGCACCTTCTTTGTGCCTGTTCACATTGCTTCGCAGAATCGCTTTTGTGCAGAAAACAATAACACTTGTTCAGAACGAAAGAAAGCACAGAGCCCCAGATTTTATGTTGTCCTGGAGAGCTTGCAGAGCACTGGGGAAAAGCAGGCAGAGAATTCCCTGCTAGCACCTTCTCTGTGCCTGGGAAGCAGAAGTGTTCACATTGCTTCGCAGAATCGCTTTTGTGCAGAAAACAGTAACACTTGTTCAGAACGAAGGAAAGCACAGAGCCCCAGATTTTATGTTGTCCTGGAGAGCTTGCAGAGCACTGGGGAAAAGCAGGCAGAGAATTCCCTGCTAGCACCTTCTCTGTGCCTGGGAAACAGAAGTGTTCACATTGCTTCGCAGAATCGCTTTTGTGCAGAAAACAGTAACACTTGTTCAGAACGAAGGAAAGCACAGAGCCCCAGATTTTATGTTGTCCTGGAGAGCTTGCAGAGCACTGGGGAAAGGCAGGCAGAGAATTCCCTGCTAGCACCTTCTCTGTGCCTGGGAAGCAGAAGTGTTCACATTGCTTCGCAGAATCGCTTTTGTGCAGAAAACAATAACACTTGTTCAGAACGAAAGAAAGCACAGAGCCCCAGATTTTATGTTGTCCTGGAGAGCTTGCAGAGCACTGGGGAAAAGCAAGCAGAGAATTCCCTGCTAGCACCTTCTCTGTGCCTGGGAAGCAGAAGTGTTCAAATTGCTTCGCAGAATCGCTTTTGTGCAGAAAACAGTAACACTTGTTCAGAACGAAGGAAAGCACAGAGCCCCAGATTTTATGTTGTCCTGGAGAGCTTGCAGAGCACTGGGGAAAGGCAGGCAGAGAATTCCCTGCTAGCACCTTCTCTGTGCCTGGGAAGCAGAAGTCTTCACATTGCTTCGCAGAATCGCTTTTGTGCAGAAAACAATAACACTTGTTCAGAACGAAAGAAAGCACAGAGCCCCAGATTTTATGTTGTCCTGGAGAGCTTGCAGAGCACTGGGGAAAAGCAGGCAGAGAATTCCCTGCTAGCACCTTCTCTGTGCCTGGGAAGCAGAAGTGTTCACATTGCTTCGCAGAATCGCTTTTGTGCAGAAAACAGTAACACTTGTTCAGAACGAAAGAAAGCACAGAGCCCCAGATTTTATGTTGTCCTGGAGAGCTTGCAGAGCACTGGGGAAAAGCAGGCAGAGAATTCCCTGCTAGCACCTTCTCTGTGCCTGGGAAACAGAAGTGTTCACATTGCTTCGCAGAATCGCTTTTGTGCAGAAAACAGTAACACTTGTTCAGAACGAAAGAAAGCACAGAGCCCCAGATTTGCTGTTGTCCTGGAGAGCTTGCAGAGCAGTGGGGAAAGGCAGGCAGAGAATTCCCTGCTAGCACCTTCTTTGTGCCTGTTCACATTGCTTCGCAGAATCGCTTTTGTGCAGAAAACAATAACACTTGTTCAGAACGAAAGAAAGCACAGAGCCCCAGATTTTATGTTGTCCTGGAGAGCTTGCAGAGCACTGGGGAAAAGCAGGCAGAGAATTCCCTGCTAGCACCTTCTCTGTGCCTGGGAAACAGAAGTGTTCCCATTGCTTCGCAGAATCGCTTTTGTGCAGAAAACAGTAACACTTGTTCAGAACGAAAGAAAGCACAGAGCCCCAGATTTTATGTTGTCCTGGAGAGCTTGCAGAGCACTGGGGAAAAGCAGGCAGAGAATTCCCTGCTAGCACCTTCTCTGTGCCTGGGAAGCAGAAGTCTTCACATTGCTTCGCAGAATCGCTTTTGTGCAGAAAACAGTAACACTTGTTCAGAACGAAAGAAAGCACAGAGCCCCAGATTTTATGTTGTCCTGGAGAGCTTGCAGAGCACTGGGGAAAAGCAGGCAGAGAATTCCCTGCTACCACCTTCTCTGTGCCTGGGAAACAGAAGTGTTCCCATCGCTTCGCAGAATCGCTTTTGTGCAGAAAACAGTAACACTTGTTCAGAACGAAGGAAAGCACAGAGCCCCAGATTTTATGTTGTCCTGGAGAGCTTGCAGAGCACTGGGGAAAGGCAGGCAGAGAATTCCCTGCTAGCACCTTCTCTGTGCCTGGGAAGCAGAAGTGTTCACATTGCTTCGCAGAATCGCTTTTGTGCAGAAAACAGTAACACTTGTTCAGAACGAAGGAAAGCACAGAGCCCCAGATTTTATGTTGTCCTGGAGAGCTTGCAGAGCACTGGGGAAAGGCAGGCAGAGAATTCCCTGCTAGCACCTTCTCTGTGCCTGGGAAGCAGAAGTCTTCACATTGCTTCGCAGAATCGCTTTTGTGCAGAAAACAATAACACTTGTTCAGAACGAAAGAAAGCACAGAGCCCCAGATTTTATGTTGTCCTGGAGAGCTTGCAGAGCACTGGGGAAAAGCAGGCAGAGAATTCCCTGCTAGCACCTTCTCTGTGCCTGGGAAGCAGAAGTCTTCACATTGCTTCGCAGAATCGCTTTTGTGCAGAAAACAGTAACACTTGTTCAGAACGAAAGAAAGCACAGAGCCCCAGATTTTATGTTGTCCTGGAGAGCTTGCAGAGCACTGGGGAAAAGCAGGCAGAGAATTCCCTGCTACCACCTTCTCTGTGCCTGGGAAACAGAAGTGTTCACATTGCTTCGCAGAATCGCTTTTGTGCAGAAAACAGTAACACTTGTTCAGAACGAAGGAAAGCACAGAGCCCCAGATTTTATGTTGTCCTGGAGAGCTTGCAGAGCACTGGGGAAAGGCAGGCAGAGAATTCCCTGCTAGCACCTTCTCTGTGCCTGGGAAGCAGAAGTGTTCACATTGCTTCGCAGAATCGCTTTTGTGCAGAAAACAATAACACTTGTTCAGAACGAAAGAAAGCACAGAGCCCCAGATTTTATGTTGTCCTGGAGAGCTTGCAGAGCACTGGGGAAAAGCAAGCAGAGAATTCCCTGCTAGCACCTTCTCTGTGCCTGGGAAGCAGAAGTGTTCAAATTGCTTCGCAGAATCGCTTTTGTGCAGAAAACAATAACACTTGTTCAGAACGAAAGAAAGCACAGAGCCCCAGATTTTATGTTGTCCTGGAGAGCTTGCAGAGCACTGGGGAAAAGCAAGCAGAGAATTCCCTGCTAGCACCTTCTCTGTGCCTGGGAAGCAGAAGTGTTCAAATTGCTTCGCAGAATCGCTTTTGTGCAGAAAACAGTAACACTTGTTCAGAACGAAGGAAAGCACAGAGCCCCAGATTTTATGTTGTCCTGGAGAGCTTGCAGAGCACTGGGGAAAGGCAGGCAGAGAATTCCCTGCTAGCACCTTCTCTGTGCCTGGGAAGCAGAAGTCTTCACATTGCTTCGCAGAATCGCTTTTGTGCAGAAAACAATAACACTTGTTCAGAACGAAAGAAAGCACAGAGCCCCAGATTTTATGTTGTCCTGGAGAGCTTGCAGAGCACTGGGGAAAAGCAGGCAGAGAATTCCCTGCTAGCACCTTCTCTGTGCCTGGGAAGCAGAAGTGTTCACATTGCTTCGCAGAATCGCTTTTGTGCAGAAAACAGTAACACTTGTTCAGAACGAAAGAAAGCACAGAGCCCCAGATTTTATGTTGTCCTGGAGAGCTTGCAGAGCACTGGGGAAAAGCAGGCAGAGAATTCCCTGCTAGCACCTTCTCTGTGCCTGGGAAACAGAAGTGTTCACATTGCTTCGCAGAATCGCTTTTGTGCAGAAAACAGTAACACTTGTTCAGAACGAAAGAAAGCACAGAGCCCCAGATTTGCTGTTGTCCTGGAGAGCTTGCAGAGCAGTGGGGAAAGGCAGGCAGAGAATTCCCTGCTAGCACCATCTTTGTGCCTGTTCACATTGCTTCGCAGAATCGCTTTTGTGCAGAAAACAGTAACACTTGTTCAGAACGAAAGAAAGCACAGAGCCCCAGATATTATGTTGTCCTGGAGAGCTTGCAGAGCACTGGGGAAAAGCAGGCAGAGAATTCCCTGCTAGCACCTTCTCTGTGCCTGGGAAACAGAAGTGTTCCCATTGCTTCGCAGAATCGCTTTTGTGCAGAAAACAGTAACACTTGTTCAGAACGAAAGAAAGCACAGAGCCCCAGATTTTATGTTGTCCTGGAGAGCTTGCAGAGCACTGGGGAAAAGCAGGCAGAGAATTCCCTGCTAGCACCTTCTCTGTGCCTGGGAAGCAGAAGTCTTCACATTGCTTCGCAGAATCGCTTTTGTGCAGAAAACAGTAACACTTGTTCAGAATGAAAGAAAGCACAGAGCCCCAGATTTTATGTTGTCCTGGAGAGCTTGCAGAGCACTGGGGAAAAGCAGGCAGAGAATTCCCTGCTAGCACCTTCTCTGTGCCTGGGAAACAGAAGTGTTCCCATGGCTTCGCAGAATCGCTTTTGTGCAGAAAACAGTAACCCTTGTTCAGAACGAAAGAAAGCACAGAGCCCCAGATTTGCTGTTGTCCTGGAGAGCTTGCAGAGCACTGGGGAAAAGCAGGCAGAGAATTCCCTGCTAGCACCTTCTCTGTGCCTGGGAAACAGAAGTGTTCCCATTGCTTCGCAGAATCGCTTTTGTGCAGAAAACAGTAACACTTGTTCAGAACGAAGGAAAGCACAGAGCCCCAGATTTTATGTTGTCCTGGAGAGCTTGCAGAGCACTGGGGAAAGGCAGGCAGAGAATTCCCTGCTAGCACCTTCTCTGTGCCTGGGAAGCAGAAGTGTTCACATTGCTTCGCAGAATCGCTTTTGTGCAGAAAACAGTAACACTTGTTCAGAACGAAAGAAAGCACAGAGCCCCAGATTTTATGTTGTCCTGGAGAGCTTGCAGAGCACTGGGGAAAAGCAGGCAGAGAATTCCCTGCTACCACCTTCTCTGTGCCTGGGAAACAGAAGTGTTCACATTGCTTCGCAGAATCGCTTTTGTGCAGAAAACAGTAACACTTGTTCAGAACGAAGGAAAGCACAGAGCCCCAGATTTTATGTTGTCCTGGAGAGCTTGCAGAGCACTGGGGAAAGGCAGGCAGAGAATTCCCTGCTAGCACCTTCTCTGTGCCTGGGAAGCAGAAGTGTTCACATTGCTTCGCAGAATCGCTTTTGTGCAGAAAACAGTAACACTTGTTCAGAACGAAGGAAAGCACAGAGCCCCAGATTTTATGTTGTCCTGGAGAGCTTGCAGAGCACTGGGGAAAGGCAGGCAGAGAATTCCCTGCTAGCACCTTCTCTGTGCCTGGGAAGCAGAAGTCTTCCCATTGCTTCGCAGAATCGCTTTTGTGCAGAAAACAATAACACTTGTTCAGAACGAAAGAAAGCACAGAGCCCCAGATTTTATGTTGTCCTGGAGAGCTTGCAGAGCACTGGGGAAAAGCAGGCAGAGAATTCCCTGCTAGCACCTTCTCTGTGCCTGGGAAGCAGAAGTCTTCACATTGCTTCGCAGAATCGCTTTTGTGCAGAAAACAGTAACACTTGTTCAGAACGAAAGAAAGCACAGAGCCCCAGATTTTATGTTGTCCTGGAGAGCTTGCAGAGCACTGGGGAAAAGCAGGCAGAGAATTCCCTGCTAGCACCTTCTCTGTGCCTGGGAAACAGAAGTGTTCACATTGCTTCGCAGAATCACTTTTGTGCAGAAAACAGTAACACTTGTTCAGAACGAAAGAAAGCACAGAGCCCCAGATTTGCTGATGTCCTGGAGAGCTTGCAGAGCACTGGGGAAAGGCAGGCAGAGAATTCCCTGCTAGCACCTTCTTTGTGCCTGTTCACATTGCTTCGCAGAATCGCTTTTGTGCAGAAAACAGTAACACTTGTTCAGAACGAAAGAAAGCACAGAGCCCCAGATTTTATGTTGTCCTGGAGAGCTTGCAGAGCACTGGGGAAAAGCAGGCAGAGAATTCCCTGCTAGCACCTTCTCTGTGCCTGGGAAGCAGAAGTGTTCAAATTGCTTCGCAGAATCGCTTTTGTGCAGAAAACAGTAACACTTGTTCAGAATGAAAGAAAGCACAGAGCCCCAGATTTTATGTTGTCCTGGAGAGCTTGCAGAGCACTGGGGAAAAGCAGGCAGAGAATTCCCTGCTAGCACCTTCTCTGTGCCTGGGAAACAGAAGTGTTCCCATTGCTTCGCAGAATCGCTTTTGTGCAGAAAACAGTAACACTTGTTCAGAACGAAAGAAAGCACAGAGCCCCAGATTTTATGTTGTCCTGGAGAGCTTGCAGAGCACTGGGGAAAGGCAGGCAGAGAATTCCCTGCTAGCACCTTCTCTGTGCCTGGGAAGCAGAAGTGTTCACATTGCTTCGCAGAATCGCTTTTGTGCAGAAAACAGTAACACTTGTTCAGAACGAAAGAAAGCACAGAGCCCCAGATTTTATGTTGTCCTGGAGAGCTTGCAGAGCACTGGGGAAAGGCAGGCAGAGAATTCCCTGCTAGCACCTTCTCTGTGCCTGGGAAGCAGAAGTGTTCACATTGCTTCGCAGAATCGCTTTTGTGCAGAAAACAGTAACACTTGTTCAGAACGAAAGAAAGCACAGAGCCCCAGATTTTATGTTGTCCTGGAGAGCTTGCAGAGCACTGGGGAAAAGCAGGCAGAGAATTCCCTGCTAGCACCTTCTCTGTGCCTGGGAAGCAGAAGTGTTCACATTGCTTCGCAGAATCGCTTTTGTGCAGAAAACAGTAACACTTGTTCAGAACGAAAGAAAGCACAGAGCCCCAGATTTTATGTTGTCCTGGAGAGCTTGCAGAGCACTGGGGAAAGGCAGGCAGAGAATTCCCTGCTAGCACCTTCTCTGTGCCTGGGAAGCAGAAGTGTTCACATTGCTTCGCAGAATCGCTTTTGTGCAGAAAACAGTAACACTTGTTCAGAACGAAAGAAAGCACAGAGCCCCAGATTTTATGTTGTCCTGGAGAGCTTGCAGAGCACTGCGGAAAAGCAGGCAGAGAATTCCCTGCTACCACCTTCTCTGTGCCTGGGAAACAGAAGTGTTCACATTGCTTTGCAGAATCGCTTTTGTGCAGAAAACAGTAACACTTGTTCAGAACGAAGGAAAGCACAGAGCCCCAGATTTTATGTTGTCCTGGAGAGCTTGCAGAGCACTGGGGAAAGGCAGGCAGAGAATTCCCTGCTAGCACCTTCTCTGTGCCTGGGAAGCAGAAGTGTTCACATTGCTTCGCAGAATCGCTTTTGTGCAGAAAACAGTAACACTTGTTCAGAACGAAGGAAAGCACAGAGCCCCAGATTTTATGTTGTCCTGGAGAGCTTGCAGAGCACTGGGGAAAGGCAGGCAGAGAATTCCCTGCTAGCACCTTCTCTGTGCCTGGGAAGCAGAAGTCTTCACATTGCTTCGCAGAATCGCTTTTGTGCAGAAAACAATAACACTTGTTCAGAACGAAAGAAAGCACAGAGCCCCAGATTTTATGTTGTCCTGGAGAGCTTGCAGAGCACTGGGGAAAAGCAGGCAGAGAATTCCCTGCTAGCACCTTCTCTGTGCCTGGGAAGCAGAAGTGTTCACATTGCTTCGCAGAATCGCTTTTGTGCAGAAAACAGTAACACTTGTTCAGAACGAAAGAAAGCACAGAGCCCCAGATTTTATGTTGTCCTGGAGAGCTTGCAGAGCACTGGGGAAAAGCAGGCAGAGAATTCCCTGCTAGCACCTTCTCTGTGCCTGGGAAACAGAAGTGTTCCCATTGCTTCGCAGAATCGCTTTTGTGCAGAAAACAGTAACACTTGTTCAGAACGAAGGAAAGCACAGAGCCCCAGATTTTATGTTGTCCTGGAGAGCTTGCAGAGCACTGGGGAAAGGCAGGCAGAGAATTCCCTGCTAGCACCTTCTCTGTGCCTGGGAAGCAGAAGTGTTCACATTGCTTCGCAGAATCGCTTTTGTGCAGAAAACAGTAACACTTGTTCAGAACGAAGGAAAGCACAGAGCCCCAGATTTTATGTTGTCCTGGAGAGCTTGCAGAGCACTGGGGAAAAGCAGGCAGAGAATTCCCTGCTAGCACCTTCTCTGTGCCTGGGAAGCAGAAGTGTTCACATTGCTTCGCAGAATCGCTTTTGTGCAGAAAACAGTAACACTTGTTCAGAACGAAGGAAAGCACAGAGCCCCAGATTTTATGTTGTCCTGGAGAGCTTGCAGAGCACTGGGGAAAGGCAGGCAGAGAATTCCCTGCTAGCACCTTCTCTGTGCCTGGGAAGCAGAAGTCTTCACATTGCTTCGCAGAATCGCTTTTGTGCAGAAAACAGTAACACTTGTTCAGAACGAAGGAAAGCACAGAGCCCCAGATTTTATGTTGTCCTGGAGAGCTTGCAGAGCACTGGGGAAAGGCAGGCAGAGAATTCCCTGCTAGCACCTTCTCTGTGCCTGGGAAGCAGAAGTCTTCACATTGCTTCGCAGAATCGCTTTTGTGCAGAAAACAATAACACTTGTTCAGAACGAAAGAAAGCACAGAGCCCCAGATTTTATGTTGTCCTGGAGAGCTTGCAGAGCACTGGGGAAAAGCAGGCAGAGAATTCCCTGCTAGCACCTTCTCTGTGCCTGGGAAGCAGAAGTGTTCACATTGCTTCGCAGAATCGCTTTTGTGCAGAAAACAGTAACACTTGTTCAGAACGAAAGAAAGCACAGAGCCCCAGATTTTATGTTGTCCTGGAGAGCTTGCAGAGCACTGGGGAAAAGCAGGCAGAGAATTCCCTGCTAGCACCTTCTCTGTGCCTGGGAAACAGAAGTGTTCCCATTGCTTCGCAGAATCGCTTTTGTGCAGAAAACAGTAACACTTGTTCAGAACGAAGGAAAGCACAGAGCCCCAGATTTTATGTTGTCCTGGAGAGCTTGCAGAGCACTGGGGAAAGGCAGGCAGAGAATTCCCTGCTAGCACCTTCTCTGTGCCTGGGAAGCAGAAGTGTTCACATTGCTTCGCAGAATCGCTTTTGTGCAGAAAACAGTAACACTTGTTCAGAACGAAGGAAAGCACAGAGCCCCAGATTTTATGTTGTCCTGGAGAGCTTGCAGAGCACTGGGGAAAGGCAGGCAGAGAATTCCCTGCTAGCACCTTCTCTGTGCCTGGGAAGCAGAAGTGTTCACATTGCTTCGCAGAATCGCTTTTGTGCAGAAAACAGTAACACTTGTTCAGAACGAAAGAAAGCACAGAGCCCCAGATTTTATGTTGTCCTGGAGAGCTTGCAGAGCACTGGGGAAAAGCAGGCAGAGAATTCCCTGCTAGCACCTTCTCTGTGCCTGGGAAGCAGAAGTCTTCACATTGCTTCGCAGAATCGCTTTTGTGCAGAAAACAGTAACACTTGTTCAGAATGAAAGAAAGCACAGAGCCCCAGATTTTATGTTGTCCTGGAGAGCTTGCAGAGCACTGGGGAAAAGCAGGCAGAGAATTCCCTGCTAGCACCTTCTCTGTGCCTGGGAAGCAGAAGTGTTCACATTGCTTCGCAGAATCGCTTTTGTGCAGAAAACAGTAACACTTGTTCAGAACGAAAGAAAGCACAGAGCCCCAGATTTTATGTTGTCCTGGAGAGCTTGCAGAGCACTGGGGAAAGGCAGGCAGAGAATTCCCTGCTAGCACCTTCTCTGTGCCTGGGAAGCAGAAGTGTTCACATTGCTTCGCAGAATCGCTTTTGTGCAGAAAACAGTAACACTTGTTCAGAACGAAGGAAAGCACAGAGCCCCAGATTTTATGTTGTCCTGGAGTGCTTGCAGAGCACTGGGGAAAGACAGGCAGAGAATTCCCTGCTAGCACCTTCTCTGTGCCTGGGAAGCAGAAGTGTTCACATTGCTTCGCAGAATCGCTTTTGTGCAGAAAACAGTAACACTTGTTCAGAACGAAAGAAAGCACAGAGCCCCAGATTTTATGTTGTCCTGGAGAGCTTGCAGAGCACTGGGGAAAAGCAGGCAGAGAATTCCCTGCTAGCACCTTCTCTGTGCCTGGGAAGCAGAAGTGTTCACATTGCTTCGCAGAATCGCTTTTGTGCAGAAAACAGTAACACTTGTTCAGAACGAAAGAAAGCACAGAGCCCCAGATTTTATGTTGTCCTGGAGAGCTTGCAGAGCACTGGGGAAAAGCAGGCAGAGAATTCCCTGCTACCACCTTCTCTGTGCCTGGGAAACAGAAGTGTTCACATTGCTTCGCAGAATCGCTTTTGTGCAGAAAACAGTAACACTTGTTCAGAACGAAGGAAAGCACAGAGCCCCAGATTTTATGTTGTCCTGGAGAGCTTGCAGAGCACTGGGGAAAAGCAGGCAGAGAATTCCCTGCTAGCACCTTCTCTGTGCCTGGGAAACAGAAGTGTTCCCATTGCTTCGCAGAATCGCTTTTGTGCAGAAAACAGTAACACTTGTTCAGAACGAAAGAAAGCACAGAGCCCCAGATTTTATGTTGTCCTGGAGAGCTTGCAGAGCACTGGGGAAAAGCAGGCAGAGAATTCCCTGCTAGCACCTTCTCTGTGCCTGGGAAGCAGAAGTCTTCACATTGCTTCGCAGAATCGCTTTTGTGCAGAAAACAGTAACACTTGTTCAGAATGAAAGAAAGCACAGAGCCCCAGATTTTATGTTGTCCTGGAGAGCTTGCAGAGCACTGGGGAAAAGCAGGCAGAGAATTCCCTGCTAGCACCTTCTCTGTGCCTGGGAAACAGAAGTGTTCCCATTGCTTCGCAGAATCGCTTTTGTGCAGAAAACAGTAACACTTGTTCAGAACGAAAGAAAGCACAGAGCCCCAGATTTTATGTTGTCCTGGAGAGCTTGCAGAGCACTGGGGAAAGGCAGGCAGAGAATTCCCTGCTAGCACCTTCTCTGTGCCTGGGAAGCAGAAGTGTTCACATTGCTTCGCAGAATCGCTTTTGTGCAGAAAACAGTAACACTTGTTCAGAACGAAGGAAAGCACAGAGCCCCAGATTTTATGTTGTCCTGGAGAGCTTGCAGAGCACTGGGGAAAGGCAGGCAGAGAATTCCCTGCTAGCACCTTCTCTGTGCCTGGGAAGCAGAAGTGTTCACATTGCTTCGCAGAATCGCTTTTGTGCAGAAAACAGTAACACTTGTTCAGAACGAAAGAAAGCACAGAGCCCCAGATTTTATGTTGTCCTGGAGAGCTTGCAGAGCACTGGGGAAAAGCAGGCAGAGAATTCCCTGCTAGCACCTTCTCTGTGCCTGGGAAGCAGAAGTGTTCACATTGCTTCGCAGAATCGCTTTTGTGCAGAAAACAGTAACACTTGTTCAGAACGAAAGAAAGCACAGAGCCCCAGATTTTATGTTGTCCTGGAGAGCTTGCAGAGCACTGGGGAAAAGCAGGCAGAGAATTCCCTGCTAGCACCTTCTCTGTGCCTGGGAAGCAGAAGTCTTCACATTGCTTCGCAGAATCGCTTTTGTGCAGAAAACAGTAACACTTGTTCAGAACGAAAGAAAGCACAGAGCCCCAGATTTTATGTTGTCCTGGAGAGCTTGCAGAGCACTGGGGAAAAGCAGGCAGAGAATTCCCTGCTACCACCTTCTCTGTGCCTGGGAAACAGAAGTGTTCACATTGCTTCGCAGAATCGCTTTTGTGCAGAAAACAGTAACACTTGTTCAGAACGAAGGAAAGCACAGAGCCCCAGATTTTATGTTGTCCTGGAGAGCTTGCAGAGCACTGGGGAAAGGCAGGCAGAGAATTCCCTGCTAGCACCTTCTCTGTGCCTGGGAAGCAGAAGTGTTCACATTGCTTCGCAGAATCGCTTTTGTGCAGAAAACAGTAACACTTGTTCAGAACGAAAGAAAGCACAGAGCCCCAGATTTTATGTTGTCCTGGAGAGCTTGCAGAGCACTGGGGAAAAGCAGGCAGAGAATTCCCTGCTAGCACCTTCTCTGTGCCTGGGAAACAGAAGTGTTCACATTGCTTCGCAGAATCACTTTTGTGCAGAAAACAGTAACACTTGTTCAGAACGAAAGAAAGCACAGAGCCCCAGATTTGCTGATGTCCTGGAGAGCTTGCAGAGCACTGGGGAAAGGCAGGCAGAGAATTCCCTGCTAGCACCTTCTTTGTGCCTGTTCACATTGCTTCGCAGAATCGCTTTTGTGCAGAAAACAGTAACACTTGTTCAGAACGAAAGAAAGCACAGAGCCCCAGATTTTATGTTGTCCTGGAGAGCTTGCAGAGCACTGGGGAAAAGCAGGCAGAGAATTCCCTGCTAGCACCTTCTCTGTGCCTGGGAAGCAGAAGTCTTCACATTGCTTCGCAGAATCGCTTTTGTGCAGAAAACAATAACACTTGTTCAGAATGAAAGAAAGCACAGAGCCCCAGATTTTATGTTGTCCTGGAGAGCTTGCAGAGCACTGGGGAAAAGCAGGCAGAGAATTCCCTGCTAGCACCTTCTCTGTGCCTAGGAAGCAGAAGTGTTCACATTGCTTCGCAGAATCGCTTTTGTGCAGAAAACAGTAACACTTGTTCAGAACGAAAGAAAGCACAGAGCCCCAGATTTTATGTTGTCCTGGAGAGCTTGCAGAGCACTGGGGAAAAGCAGGCAGAGAATTCCCTGCTAGCACCTTCTCTGTGCCTGGGAAGCAGAAGTCTTCACATTGCTTCGCAGAATCGCTTTTGTGCAGAAAACAGTAACACTTGTTCAGAACGAAAGAAAGCACAGAGCCCCAGATTTTATGTTGTCCTGGAGAGCTTGCAGAGCACTGGGGAAAAGCAGGCAGAGAATTCCCTGCTAGCACCTTCTCTGTGCCTGGGAAGCAGAAGTGTTCACATTGCTTCGCAGAATCGCTTTTGTGCAGAAAACAGTAACACTTGTTCAGAACGAAGGAAAGCACAGAGCCCCAGATTTTATGTTGTCCTGGAGAGCTTGCAGAGCACTGGGGAAAGGCAGGCAGAGAATTCCCTGCTAGCACCTTCTCTGTGCCTGGGAAGCAGAAGTGTTCACATTGCTTCGCAGAATCGCTTTTGTGCAGAAAACAGTAACACTTGTTCAGAACGAAGGAAAGCACAGAGCCCCAGATTTTATGTTGTCCTGGAGAGCTTGCAGAGCACTGGGGAAAGGCAGGCAGAGAATTCCCTGCTAGCACCTTCTCTGTGCCTGGGAAGCAGAAGTCTTCACATTGCTTCGCAGAATCGCTTTTGTGCAGAAAACAATAACACTTGTTCAGAACGAAAGAAAGCACAGAGCCCCAGATTTTATGTTGTCCTGGAGAGCTTGCAGAGCACTGGGGAAAAGCAGGCAGAGAATTCCCTGCTAGCACCTTCTCTGTGCCTGGGAAGCAGAAGTGTTCACATTGCTTCGCAGAATCGCTTTTGTGCAGAAAACAGTAACACTTGTTCAGAATGAAAGAAAGCACAGAGCCCCAGATTTTATGTTGTCCTGGAGAGCTTGCAGAGCACTGGGGAAAAGCAGGCAGAGAATTCCCTGCTAGCACCTTCTCTGTGCCTGGGAAACAGAAGTGTTCACATTGCTTCGCAGAATCACTTTTGTGCAGAAAACAGTAACACTTGTTCAGAACGAAAGAAAGCACAGAGCCCCAGATTTGCTGATGTCCTGGAGAGCTTGCAGAGCACTGGGGAAAGGCAGGCAGAGAATTCCCTGCTAGCACCTTCTTTGTGCCTGTTCACATTGCTTCGCAGAATCGCTTTTGTGCAGAAAACAGTAACACTTGTTCAGAACGAAAGAAAGCACAGAGCCCCAGATTTTATGTTGTCCTGGAGAGCTTGCAGAGCACTGGGGAAAAGCAGGCAGAGAATTCCCTGCTAGCACCTTCTCTGTGCCTGGGAAGCAGAAGTCTTCACATTGCTTCGCAGAATCGCTTTTGTGCAGAAAACAGTAACACTTGTTCAGAATGAAAGAAAGCACAGAGCCCCAGATTTTATGTTGTCCTGGAGAGCTTGCAGAGCACTGGGGAAAAGCAGGCAGAGAATTCCCTGCTAGCACCTTCTCTGTGCCTGGGAAACAGAAGTGTTCCCATTGCTTCGCAGAATCGCTTTTGTGCAGAAAACAGTAACACTTGTTCAGAACGAAAGAAAGCACAGAGCCCCAGATTTTATGTTGTCCTGGAGAGCTTGCAGAGCACTGGGGAAAGGCAGGCAGAGAATTCCCTGCTAGCACCTTCTCTGTGCCTGGGAAGCAGAAGTGTTCACATTGCTTCGCAGAATCGCTTTTGTGCAGAAAACAATAACACTTGTTCAGAACGAAGGAAAGCACAGAGCCCCAGATTTTATGTTGTCCTGGAGAGCTTGCAGAGCACTGGGGAAAGGCAGGCAGAGAATTCCCTGCTAGCACCTTCTCTGTGCCTGGGAAGCAGAAGTGTTCACATTGCTTCGCAGAATCGCTTTTGTGCAGAAAACAGTAACACTTGTTCAGAACGAAAGAAAGCACAGAGCCCCAGATTTTATGTTGTCCTGGAGAGCTTGCAGAGCACTGGGGAAAAGCAGGCAGAGAATTCCCTGCTACCACCTTCTCTGTGCCTGGGAAGCAGAAGTGTTCACATTGCTTCGCAGAATCGCTTTTGTGCAGAAAACAGTAACACTTGTTCAGAACGAAGGAAAGCACAGAGCCCCAGATTTTATGTTGTCCTGGAGAGCTTGCAGAGCACTGGGGAAAGGCAGGCAGAGAATTCCCTGCTAGCACCTTCTCTGTGCCTGGGAAGCAGAAGTCTTCACATTGCTTCGCAGAATCGCTTTTGTGCAGAAAACAATAACACTTGTTCAGAACGAAAGAAAGCACAGAGCCCCAGATTTTATGTTGTCCTGGAGAGCTTGCAGAGCACTGGGGAAAAGCAGGCAGAGAATTCCCTGCTAGCACCTTCTCTGTGCCTGGGAAGCAGAAGTGTTCACATTGCTTCGCAGAATCGCTTTTGTGCAGAAAACAGTAACACTTGTTCAGAACGAAAGAAAGCACAGAGCCCCAGATTTTATGTTGTCCTGGAGAGCTTGCAGAGCACTGGGGAAAGGCAGGCAGAGAATTCCCTGCTAGCACCTTCTCTGTGCCTGGGAAGCAGAAGTGTCCACATTGCTTCGCAGAATCGCTTTTGTGCAGAAAACAGTAACACTTGTTCAGAACGAAAGAAAGCACAGAGCCCCAGATTTTATGTTGTCCTGGAGAGCTTGCAGAGCACTGGGGAAAAGCAGGCAGAGAATTCCCTGCTAGCACCTTCTCTGTGCCTGGGAAGCAGAAGTGTTCACATGGCTTCGCAGAATCGCTTTTGTGCAGAAAACAGTAACACTTGTTCAGAACGAAAGAAAGCACAGAGCCCCAGATTTTATGTTGTCCTGGAGAGCTTGCAGAGCACTGGGGAAAAGCAGGCAGAGAATTCCCTGCTAGCACCTTCTCTGTGCCTGGGAAGCAGAAGTGTTCAAATTGCTTCGCAGAATCGCTTTTGTGCAGAAAACAGTAACACTTGTTCAGAACGAAGGAAAGCACAGAGCCCCAGATTTTATGTTGTCCTGGAGAGCTTGCAGAGCACTGGGGAAAGGCAGGCAGAGAATTCCCTGCTAGCACCTTCTCTGTGCCTGGGAAGCAGAAGTGTTCACATTGCTTCGCAGAATCGCTTTTGTGCAGAAAACAATAACACTTGTTCAGAACGAAAGAAAGCACAGAGCCCCAGATTTTATGTTGTCCTGGAGAGCTTGCAGAGCACTGGGGAAAAGCAGGCAGAGAATTCCCTGCTAGCACCTTCTCTGTGCCTGGGAAGCAGAAGTGTTCACATTGCTTTGCAGAATCGCTTTTGTGCAGAAAACAGTAACACTTGTTCAGAACGAAAGAAAGCACAGAGCCCCAGATTTTATGTTGTCCTGGAGAGCTTGCAGAGCACTGGGGAAAGGCAGGCAGAGAATTCCCTGCTAGCACCTTCTCTGTGCCTGGGAAGCAGAAGTGTCCACATTGCTTCGCAGAATCGCTTTTGTGCAGAAAACAGTAACACTTGTTCAGAACGAAAGAAAGCACAGAGCCCCAGATTTTATGTTGTCCTGGAGAGCTTGCAGAGCACTGGGGAAAAGCAGGCAGAGAATTCCCTGCTAGCACCTTCTCTGTGCCTGGGAAGCAGAAGTGTTCACATGGCTTCGCAGAATCGCTTTTGTGCAGAAAACAGTAACACTTGTTCAGAACGAAAGAAAGCACAGAGCCCCAGATTTGCTGATGTCCTGGAGAGCTTGCAGAGCACTGGGGAAAGGCAGGCAGAGAATTCCCTGCTAGCACCTTCTTTGTGCCTGTTCACATTGCTTCGCAGAATCGCTTTTGTGCAGAAAACAGTAACACTTGTTCAGAACGAAAGAAAGCACAGAGCCCCAGATTTTATGTTGTCCTGGAGAGCTTGCAGAGCACTGGGGAAAAGCAGGCAGAGAATTCCCTGCTAGCACCTTCTCTGTGCCTGGGAAGCAGAAGTCTTCACATTGCTTCGCAGAATCGCTTTTGTGCAGAAAACAGTAACACTTGTTCAGAATGAAAGAAAGCACAGAGCCCCAGATTTTATGTTGTCCTGGAGAGCTTGCAGAGCACTGGGGAAAAGCAGGCAGAGAATTCCCTGCTAGCACCTTCTCTGTGCCTGGGAAACAGAAGTGTTCCCATTGCTTCGCAGAATCGCTTTTGTGCAGAAAACAGTAACACTTGTTCAGAACGAAAGAAAGCACAGAGCCCCAGATTTTATGTTGTCCTGGAGAGCTTGCAGAGCACTGGGGAAAGGCAGGCAGAGAATTCCCTGCTAGCACCTTCTCTGTGCCTGGGAAGCAGAAGTGTTCACATTGCTTCGCAGAATCGCTTTTGTGCAGAAAACAGTAACAGTTGTTCAGAACGAAGGAAAGCACAGAGCCCCAGATTTTATGTTGTCCTGGAGAGCTTGCAGAGCACTGGGGAAAGGCAGGCAGAGAATTCCCTGCTAGCACCTTCTCTGTGCCTGGGAAGCAGAAGTGTTCACATTGCTTCGCAGAATCGCTTTTGTGCAGAAAACAGTAACACTTGTTCAGAACGAAAGAAAGCACAGAGCCCCAGATTTTATGTTGTCCTGGAGAGCTTGCAGAGCACTGGGGAAAAACAGGCAGAGAATTCCCTGCTAGCACCTTCTCTGTGCCTGGGAAGCAGAAGTGTTCAAATTGCTTCGCAGAATCGCTTTTGTGCAGAAAACAGTAACACTTGTTCAGAACGAAAGAAAGCACAGAGCCCCAGATTTTATGTTGTCCTGGAGAGCTTGCAGAGCACTGGGGAAAAGCAGGCAGAGAATTCCCTGCTAGCACCTTCTCTGTGCCTGGGAAGCAGAAGTGTTCACATTGCTTCGCAGAATCGCTTTTGTGCAGAAAACAGTAACACTTGTTCAGAACGAAAGAAAGCACAGAGCCCCAGATTTTATGTTGTCCTGGAGAGCTTGCAGAGCACTGGGGAAAAGCAGGCAGAGAATTCCCTGCTACCACCTTCTCTGTGCCTGGGAAACAGAAGTGTTCACATTGCTTCGCAGAATCGCTTTTGTGCAGAAAACAGTAACACTTGTTCAGAACGAAGGAAAGCACAGAGCCCCAGATTTTATGTTGTCCTGGAGAGCGTGCAGAGCACTGGGGAAAGGCGGGCAGAGAATTCCCTGCTAGCACCTTCTCTGTGCCTGGGAAGCAGAAGTGTTCACATTGCTTCGCAGAATCGCTTTTGTGCAGAAAACAATAACACTTGTTCAGAACGAAAGAAAGCACAGAGCCCCAGATTTTATGTTGTCCTGGAGAGCTTGCAGAGCACTGGGGAAAAGCAGGCAGAGAATTCCCTGCTACCACCTTCTCTGTGCCTGGGAAACAGAAGTGTTCACATTGCTTCGCAGAATCGCTTTTGTGCAGAAAACAGTAACACTTGTTCAGAACGAAGGAAAGCACAGAGCCCCAGATTTTATGTTGTCCTGGAGAGCTTGCAGAGCACTGGGGAAAGGCAGGCAGAGAATTCCCTGCTAGCACCTTCTCTGTGCCTGGGAAGCAGAAGTGTTCCCATTGCTTCGCAGAATCGCTTTTGTGCAGAAAACAGTAACACTTGTTCAGAACGAAAGAAAGCACAGAGCCCCAGATTTTATGTTGTCCTGGAGAGCTTGCAGAGCACTGGGGAAAAGCAGGCAGAGAATTCCCTGCTAGCACCTTCTCTGTGCCTGGGAAGCAGAAGTCTTCACATTGCTTCGCAGAATCGCTTTTGTGCAGAAAACAATAACACTTGTTCAGAACGAAAGAAAGCACAGAGCCCCAGATTTTATGTTGTCCTGGAGAGCTTGCAGAGCACTGGGGAAAAGCAGTCAGAGAATTCCCTGCTAGCACCTTCTCTGTGCCTGGGAAGCAGAAGTGTTCACATTGCTTCGCAGAATCGCTTTTGTGCAGAAAACAGTAACACTTGTTCAGAATGAAAGAAAGCACAGAGCCCCAGATTTTATGTTGTCCTGGAGAGCTTGCAGAGCACTGGGGAAAAGCAGGCAGAGAATTCCCTGCTAGCACCTTCTCTGTGCCTGGGAAACAGAAGTGTTCCCATTGCTTCGCAGAATCGCTTTTGTGCAGAAAACAGTAACACTTGTTCAGAACGAAAGAAAGCACAGAGCCCCAGATTTTATGTTGTCCTGGAGAGCTTGCAGAGCACTGGGGAAAAGCAGGCAGAGAATTCCCTGCTAGCACCTTCTCTGTGCCTGGGAAGCAGAAGTCTTCACATTGCTTCGCAGAATCGCTTTTGTGCAGAAAACAGTAACACTTGTTCAGAATGAAAGAAAGCACAGAGCCCCAGATTTTATGTTGTCCTGGAGAGCTTGCAGAGCACTGGGGAAAAGCAGGCAGAGAATTCCCTGCTACCACCTTCTCTGTGCCTGGGAAACAGAAGTGTTCCCATTGCTTCGCAGAATCGCTTTTGTGCAGAAAACAGTAACACTTGTTCAGAACGAAAGAAAGCACAGAGCCCCAGATTTTATGTTGTCCTGGAGAGCTTGCAGAGCACTGGGGAAAGGCAGGCAGAGAATTCCCTGCTAGCACCTTCTCTGTGCCTGGGAAGCAGAAGTGTTCACATTGCTTCGCAGAATCGCTTTTGTGCAGAAAACAGTAACACTTGTTCAGAACGAAGGAAAGCACAGAGCCCCAGATTTTATGTTGTCCTGGAGAGCTTGCAGAGCACTGGGGAAAGGCAGGCAGAGAATTCCCTGCTAGCACCTTCTCTGTGCCTGGGAAGCAGAAGTCTTCACATTGCTTCGCAGAATCGCTTTTGTGCAGAAAACAATAACACTTGTTCAGAACGAAAGAAAGCACAGAGCCCCAGATTTTATGTTGTCCTGGAGAGCTTGCAGAGCACTGGGGGAAAGCAGGCAGAGAATTCCCTGCTAGCACCTTCTCTGTGCCTGGGAAGCAGAAGTGTTCACATTGCTTCGCAGAATCGCTTTTGTGCAGAAAACAGTAACACTTGTTCAGAACGAAAGAAAGCACAGAGCCCCAGATTTTATGTTGTCCTGGAGAGCTTGCAGAGCACTGGGGAAAAGCAGGCAGAGAATTCCCTGCTACCACCTTCTCTGTGCCTGGGAAACAGAAGTGTTCACATTGCTTCGCAGAATCGCTTTTGTGCAGAAAACAGTAACACTTGTTCAGAACGAAGGAAAGCACAGAGCCCCAGATTTTATGTTGTCCTGGAGAGCTTGCAGAGCACTGGGGAAAAGCAGGCAGAGAATTCCCTGCTACCACCTTCTCTGTGCCTGGGAAACAGAAGTGTTCACATTGCTTCGCAGAATCGCTTTTGTGCAGAAAACAGTAACACTTGTTCAGAACGAAGGAAAGCACAGAGCCCCAGATTTTATGTTGTCCTGGAGAGCTTGCAGAGCACTGGGGAAAGGCAGGCAGAGAATTCCCTGCTAGCACCTTCTCTGTGCCTGGGAAGCAGAAGTGTTCACATTGCTTCGCAGAATCGCTTTTGTGCAGAAAACAGTAACACTTGTTCAGAACGAAAGAAAGCACAGAGCCCCAGATTTTATGTTGTCCTGGAGAGCTTGCAGAGCACTGGGGAAAAGCAGGCAGAGAATTCCCTGCTAGCACCTTCTCTGTGCCTGGGAAGCAGAAGTCTTCACATTGCTTCGCAGAATCGCTTTTGTGCAGAAAACAATAACACTTGTTCAGAACGAAAGAAAGCACAGAGCCCCAGATTTTATGTTGTCCTGGAGAGCTTGCAGAGCACTGGGGAAAAGCAGTCAGAGAATTCCCTGCTAGCACCTTCTCTGTGCCTGGGAAGCAGAAGTGTTCACATTGCTTCGCAGAATCGCTTTTGTGCAGAAAACAGTAACACTTGTTCAGAATGAAAGAAAGCACAGAGCCCCAGATTTTATGTTGTCCTGGAGAGCTTGCAGAGCACTGGGGAAAAGCAGGCAGAGAATTCCCTGCTAGCACCTTCTCTGTGCCTGGGAAACAGAAGTGTTCACATTGCTTCGCAGAATCGCTTTTGTGCAGAAAACAGTAACACTTGTTCAGAACGAAAGAAAGCACAGAGCCCCAGATTTTATGTTGTCCTGGAGAGCTTGCAGAGCACTGGGGAAAAGCAGGCAGAGAATTCCCTGCTAGCACCTTCTCTGTGCCTGGGAAGCAGAAGTCTTCACATTGCTTCGCAGAATCGCTTTTGTGCAGAAAACAGTAACACTTGTTCAGAATGAAAGAAAGCACAGAGCCCCAGATTTTATGTTGTCCTGGAGAGCTTGCAGAGCACTGGGGAAAAGCAGGCAGAGAATTCCCTGCTACCACCTTCTCTGTGCCTGGGAAACAGAAGTGTTCCCATTGCTTCGCAGAATCGCTTTTGTGCAGAAAACAGTAACACTTGTTCAGAACGAAAGAAAGCACAGAGCCCCAGATTTTATGTTGTCCTGGAGAGCTTGCAGAGCACTGGGGAAAGGCAGGCAGAGAATTCCCTGCTAGCACCTTCTCTGTGCCTGGGAAGCAGAAGTGTTCACATTGCTTCGCAGAATCGCTTTTGTGCAGAAAACAGTAACACTTGTTCAGAACGAAGGAAAGCACAGAGCCCCAGATTTTATGTTGTCCTGGAGAGCTTGCAGAGCACTGGGGAAAGGCAGGCAGAGAATTCCCTGCTAGCACCTTCTCTGTGCCTGGGAAGCAGAAGTCTTCACATTGCTTCGCAGAATCGCTTTTGTGCAGAAAACAATAACACTTGTTCAGAACGAAAGAAAGCACAGAGCCCCAGATTTTATGTTGTCCTGGAGAGCTTGCAGAGCACTGGGGAAAAGCAGGCAGAGAATTCCCTGCTAGCACCTTCTCTGTGCCTGGGAAGCAGAAGTGTTCACATTGCTTCGCAGAATCGCTTTTGTGCAGAAAACAGTAACACTTGTTCAGAACGAAAGAAAGCACAGAGCCCCAGATTTTATGTTGTCCTGGAGAGCTTGCAGAGCACTGGGGAAAAGCAGGCAGAGAATTCCCTGCTACCACCTTCTCTGTGCCTGGGAAACAGAAGTGTTCACATTGCTTCGCAGAATCGCTTTTGTGCAGAAAACAGTAACACTTGTTCAGAACGAAGGAAAGCACAGAGCCCCAGATTTTATGTTGTCCTGGAGAGCTTGCAGAGCACTGGGGAAAGGCAGGCAGAGAATTCCCTGCTAGCACCTTCTCTGTGCCTGGGAAGCAGAAGTGTTCACATTGCTTCGCAGAATCGCTTTTGTGCAGAAAACAGTAACACTTGTTCAGAACGAAAGAAAGCACAGAGCCCCAGATTTTATGTTGTCCTGGAGAGCTTGCAGAGCACTGGGGAAAAGCAGGCAGAGAATTCCCTGCTAGCACCTTCTCTGTGCCTGGGAAGCAGAAGTGTTCACATTGCTTCGCAGAATCGCTTTTGTGCAGAAAACAGTAACACTTGTTCAGAACGAAGGAAAGCACAGAGCCCCAGATTTTATGTTGTCCTGGAGAGCTTGCAGAGCAGTGGGGAAAGGCAGGCAGAGAATTCCCTGCTAGCACCTTCTCTGTGCCTGGGAAGCAGAAGTGTTCACATTGCTTCGCAGAATCGCTTTTGTGTCGAAAACAATAACACTTGTTCAGAACGAAAGAAAGCACAGAGCCCCAGATTTTATGTTGTCCTGGAGAGCTTGCAGAGCACTGGGGAAAAGCAGGCAGAGAATTCCCTGCTAGCACCTTCTCTGTGCCTGGGAAGCAGAAGTGTTCACATTGCTTCGCAGAATCGCTTTTGTGCAGAAAACAGTAACACTTGTTCAGAACGAAAGAAAGCACAGAGCCCCAGATTTTATGTTGTCCTGGAGAGCTTGCAGAGCACTGGGGAAAAGCAGGCAGAGAATTCCCTGCTAGCACCTTCTCTGTGCCTGGGAAACAGAAGTGTTCACATTGCTTCGCAGAATCGCTTTTGTGCAGAAAACAGTAACACTTGTTCAGAACGAAAGAAAGCACAGAGCCCCAGATTTGCTGTTGTCCTGGAGAGCTTGCAGAGCAGTGGGGAAAGGCAGGCAGAGAATTCCCTGCTAGCACCTTCTTTGTGCCTGTTCACATTGCTTCGCAGAATCGCTTTTGTGCAGAAAACAGTAACACTTGTTCAGAACGAAAGAAAGCACAGAGCCCCAGATTTTATGTTGTCCTGGAGAGCTTGCAGAGCACTGGGGAAAAGCAGTCAGAGAATTCCCTGCTAGCACCTTCTCTGTGCCTGGGAAGCAGAAGTCTTCACATTGCTTCGCAGAATCGCTTTTGTTCATAAAACAGTAACACTTGTTCAGAATGAAAGAAAGCACAGAGCCCCAGATTTTATGTTGTCCTGGAGAGCTTGCAGAGCACTGGGGAAAAGCAGGCAGAGAATTCCCTGCTAGCACCTTCTCTGTGCCTGGGAAACAGAAGTGTTCCCATTGCTTCGCAGAATCGCTTTTGTGCAGAAAACAGTAACACTTGTTCAGAACGAAAGAAAGCACAGAGCCCCAGATTTTATGTTGTCCTGGAGAGCTTGCAGAGCACTGGGGAAAAGCAGGCAGAGAATTCCCTGCTAGCACCTTCTCTGTGCCTGGGAAGCAGAAGTGTTCACATTGCTTCGCAGAATCGCTTTTGTGCAGAAAACAGTAACACTTGTTCAGAATGAAAGAAAGCACAGAGCCCCAGATTTTATGTTGTCCTGGAGAGCTTGCAGAGCACTGGGGAAAAGCAGGCAGAGAATTCCCTGCTAGCACCTTCTCTGTGCCTGGGAAACAGAAGTGTTCCCATTGCTTCGCAGAATCGCTTTTGTGCAGAAAACAGTAACCCTTGTTCAGAACGAAAGAAAGCACAGAGCCCCAGATTTTATGTTGTCCTGGAGAGCTTGCAGAGCACTGGGGAAAAGCAGGCAGAGAATTCCCTGCTAGCACCTTCTCTGTGCCTGGGAAACAGAAGTGTTCCCATTGCTTCGCAGAATCGCTTTTGTGCAGAAAACAGTAACACTTGTTCAGAACGAAGGAAAGCACAGAGCCCCAGATTTTATGTTGTCCTGGAGAGCTTGCAGAGCACTGGGGAAAAGCAGGCAGAGAATTCCCTGCTAGCACCTTCTCTGTGCCTGGGAAGCAGAAGTGTTCACATTGCTTCGCAGAATCGCTTTTGTGCAGAAAACAATAACACTTGTTCAGAACGAAAGAAAGCACAGAGCCCCAGATTTTATGTTGTCCTGGAGAGCTTGCAGAGCACTGGGGAAAGGCAGGCAGAGAATTCCCTGCTAGCACCTTCTCTGTGCCTGGGAAGCAGAAGTGTTCACATTGCTTCGCAGAATCGCTTTTGTGCAGAAAACAGTAACACTTGTTCAGAACGAAAGAAAGCACAGAGCCCCAGATTTTATGTTGTCCTGGAGAGCTTGCAGAGCACTGGGGAAAAGCAGGCAGAGAATTCCCTGCTACCACCTTCTCTGTGCCTGGGAAACAGAAGTGTTCACATTGCTTCGCAGAATCGCTTTTGTGCAGAAAACAGTAACACTTGTTCAGAACGAAGGAAAGCACAGAGCCCCAGATTTTATGTTGTCCTGGAGAGCTTGCAGAGCACTGGGGAAAGGCAGGCAGAGAATTCCCTGCTAGCACCTTCTCTGTGCCTGGGAAGCAGAAGTGTTCACATTGCTTCGCAGAATCGCTTTTGTGCAGAAAACAATAACACTTGTTCAGAACGAAAGAAAGCACAGAGCCCCAGATTTTATGTTGTCCTGGAGAGCTTGCAGAGCACTGGGGAAAAGCAGGCAGAGAATTCCCTGCTAGCACCTTCTCTGTGCCTGGGAAGCAGAAGTGTTCAAATTGCTTCGCAGAATCGCTTTTGTGCAGAAAACAGTAACACTTGTTCAGAACGAAGGAAAGCACAGAGCCCCAGATTTTATGTTGTCCTGGAGAGCTTGCAGAGCACTGGGGAAAGGCAGGCAGAGAATTCCCTGCTAGCACCTTCTCTGTGCCTGGGAAGCAGAAGTCTTCACATTGCTTCGCAGAATCGCTTTTGTGCAGAAAACAATAACACTTGTTCAGAACGAAAGAAAGCACAGAGCCCCAGATTTTATGTTGTCCTGGAGAGCTTGCAGAGCACTGGGGAAAAGCAGGCAGAGAATTCCCTGCTAGCACCTTCTCTGTGCCTGGGAAGCAGAAGTGTTCAAATTGCTTCGCAGAATCGCTTTTGTGCAGAAAACAGTAACACTTGTTCAGAACGAAAGAAAGCACAGAGCCCCAGATTTTATGTTGTCCTGGAGAGCTTGCAGAGCACTGGGGAAAGGCAGGCAGAGAATTCCCTGCTAGCACCTTCTCTGTGCCTGGGAAGCAGAAGTGTTCACATTGCTTCGCAGAATCGCTTTTGTGCAGAAAACAGTAACACTTGTTCAGAACGAAAGAAAGCACAGAGCCCCAGATTTTATGTTGTCCTGGAGAGCTTGCAGAGCACTGGGGAAAAACAGGCAGAGAATTCCCTGCTAGCACCTTCTCTGTGCCTGGGAAGCAGAAGTGTTCAAATTGCTTCGCAGAATCGCTTTTGTGCAGAAAACAGTAACACTTGTTCAGAACGAAAGAAAGCACAGAGCCCCAGATTTTATGTTGTCCTGGAGAGCTTGCAGAGCACTGGGGAAAAGCAGGCAGAGAATTCCCTGCTAGCACCTTCTCTGTGCCTGGGAAGCAGAAGTGTTCACATGGCTTCGCAGAATCGCTTTTGTGCAGAAAACAGTAACACTTGTTCAGAACGAAAGAAAGCACAGAGCCCCAGATTTTATGTTGTCCTGGAGAGCTTGCAGAGCACTGGGGAAAAGCAGGCAGAGAATTCCCTGCTACCACCTTCTCTGTGCCTGGGAAACAGAAGTGTTCACATTGCTTCGCAGAATCGCTTTTGTGCAGAAAACAGTAACACTTGTTCAGAACGAAAGAAAGCACAGAGCCCCAGATTTTATGTTGTCCTGGAGAGCTTGCAGAGCACTGGGGAAAGGCAGGCAGAGAATTCCCTGCTAGCACCTTCTCTGTGCCTGGGAAGCAGAAGTGTTCACATTGCTTCGCAGAATCGCTTTTGTGCAGAAAACAATAACACTTGTTCAGAACGAAAGAAAGCACAGAGCCCCAGATTTTATGTTGTCCTGGAGAGCTTGCAGAGCACTGGGGAAAAGCAGGCAGAGAATTCCCTGCTAGCACCTTCTCTGTGCCTGGGAAGCAGAAGTGTTCAAATTGCTTCGCAGAATCGCTTTTGTGCAGAAAACAGTAACACTTGTTCAGAACGAAGGAAAGCACAGAGCCCCAGATTTTATGTTGTCCTGGAGAGCTTGCAGAGCACTGGGGAAAGGCAGGCAGAGAATTCCCTGCTAGCACCTTCTCTGTGCCTTGGAAGCAGAAGTCTTCACATTGCTTCGCAGAATCGCTTTTGTGCAGAAAACAATAACACTTGTTCAGAACGAAAGAAAGCACAGAGCCCCAGATTTTATGTTGTCCTGGAGAGCTTGCAGAGCACTGGGGAAAAGCAGGCAGAGAATTCCCTGCTAGCACCTTCTCTGTGCCTGGGAAGCAGAAGTGTTCACATTGCTTCGCAGAATCGCTTTTGTGCAGAAAACAGTAACACTTGTTCAGAACGAAAGAAAGCACAGAGCCCCAGATTTTATGTTGTCCTGGAGAGCTTGCAGAGCACTGGGGAAAAGCAGGCAGAGAATTCCCTGCTAGCACCTTCTCTGTGCCTGGGAAGCAGAAGTGTTCACATTGCTTCGCAGAATCGCTTTTGTGCAGAAAACAGTAACACTTGTTCAGAACGAAAGAAAGCACAGAGCCCCAGATTTTATGTTGTCCTGGAGAGCTTGCAGAGCACTGGGGAAAAGCAGGCAGAGAATTCCCTGCTAGCACCTTCTCTGTGCCTGGGAAACAGAAGTGTTCACATTGCTTCGCAGAATCACTTTTGTGCAGAAAACAGTAACACTTGTTCAGAACGAAAGAAAGCACAGAGCCCCAGATTTGATGATGTCCTGGAGAGCTTGCAGAGCACTGGGGAAAGGCAGGCAGAGAATTCCCTGCTAGCACCTTCTTTGTGCCTGTTCACATTGCTTCGCAGAATCGCTTTTGTGCAGAAAACAGTAACACTTGTTCAGAACGAAAGAAAGCACAGAGCCCCAGATTTTATGTTGTCCTGGAGAGCTTGCAGAGCACTGGGGAAAAGCAGGCAGAGAATTCCCTGCTAGCACCTTCTCTGTGCCTGGGAAGCAGAAGTCTTCACATTGCTTCGCAGAATCGCTTTTGTGCAGAAAACAGTAACACTTGTTCAGAATGAAAGAAAGCACAGAGCCCCAGATTTTATGTTGTCCTGGAGAGCTTGCAGAGCACTGGGGAAAAGCAGGCAGAGAATTCCCTGCTAGCACCTTCTCTGTGCCTGGGAAACAGAAGTGTTCACATTGCTTCGCAGAATCGCTTTTGTGCAGAAAACAGTAACACTTGTTCAGAACGAAAGAAAGCACAGAGCCCCAGATTTCATGTTGTCCTGGAGAGCTTGCAGAGCACTGGGGAAAAACAGGCAGAGAATTCCCTGCTAGCACCTTCTCTGTGCCTGGGAAGCAGAAGTGTTCAAATTGCTTCGCAGAATCGCTTTTGTGCAGAAAACAGTAACACTTGTTCAGAACGAAAGAAAGCACAGAGCCCCAGATTTTATGTTGTCCTGGAGAGCTTGCAGATCACTGGGGAAAAGCAGGCAGAGAATTCCCTGCTAGCACCTTCTCTGTGCCTGGGAAGCAGAAGTGTTCACATTGCTTCGCAGAATCGCTTTTGTGCAGAAAACAGTAACACTTGTTCAGAACGAAAGAAAGCACAGAGCCCCAGATTTTATGTTGTCCTGGAGAGCTTGCAGAGCACTGGGGAAAAGCAGGCAGAGAATTCCCTGCTACCACCTTCTCTGTGCCTGGGAAACAGAAGTGTTCACATTGCTTCGCAGAATCGCTTTTGTGCAGAAAACAGTAACACTTGTTCAGAACGAAGGAAAGCACAGAGCCCCAGATTTTATGTTGTCCTGGAGAGCTTGCAGAGCACTGGGGAAAGGCAGGCAGAGAATTCCCTGCTAGCACCTTCTCTGTGCCTGGGAAGCAGAAGTGTTCACATTGCTTCGCAGAATCGCTTTTGTGCAGAAAACAATAACACTTGTTCAGAACGAAAGAAAGCACAGAGCCCCAGATTTTATGTTGTCCTGGAGAGCTTGCAGAGCACTGGGGAAAAGCAGGCAGAGAATTCCCTGCTAGCACCTTCTCTGTGCCTGGGAAGCAGAAGTGTTCAAATTGCTTCGCAGAATCGCTTTTGTGCAGAAAACAGTAACACTTGTTCAGAACGAAAGAAAGCACAGAGCCCCAGATTTTATGTTGTCCTGGAGAGCTTGCAGAGCACTGGGGAAAAGCAGGCAGAGAATTCCCTGCTAGCACCTTCTCTGTGCCTGGGAAGCAGAAGTGTTCACATTGCTTCGCAGAATCGCTTTTGTGCAGAAAACAGTAACACTTGTTCAGAACGAAAGAAAGCACAGAGCCCCAGATTTTATGTTGTCCTGGAGAGCTTCCAGAGCAGTGGGGAAAGGCAGGCAGAGAATTCCCTGCTAGCACCTTCTTTGTGCCTGTTCACATTGCTTCGCAGAATCGCTTTTGTGCAGAAAACAGTAACACTTGTTCAGAACGAAAGAAAGCACAGAGCCCCAGATTTGCTGTTGTCCTGGAGAGCTTGCAGAGCAGTGGGGAAAGGCAGGCAGAGAATTCCCTGCTAGCACCTTCTTTGTGCCTGTTCCCATTGCTTCGCAGAATCGCTTTTGTGCAGAAAACAGTAACACTTGTTCAGAACGAAAGAAAGCACAGAGCCCCAGATTTTATGTTGTCCTGGAGAGCTTGCAGAGCACTGGGGAAAAGCAGGCAGAGAATTCCCTGCTAGCACCTTCTCTGTGCCTGGGAAGCAGAAGTGTTCACATTGCTTCGCAGAATCGCTTTTGTGCAGAAAACAGTAACACTTGTTCAGAACGAAAGAAAGCACAGAGCCCCAGATTTTATGTTGTCCTGGAGAGCTTGCAGAGCACTGGGGAAAAGCAGGCAGAGAATTCCCTGCTAGCACCTTCTCTGTGCCTGGGAAACAGAAGTGTTCACATTGCTTCGCAGAATCACTTTTGTGCAGAAAACAGTAACACTTGTTCAGAACGAAAGAAAGCACAGAGCCCCAGATTTGCTGATGTCCTGGAGAGCTTGCAGAGCACTGGGGAAAGGCAGGCAGAGAATTCCCTGCTAGCACCTTCTTTGTGCCTGTTCACATTGCTTCGCAGAATCGCTTTTGTGCAGAAAACAGTAACACTTGTTCAGAACGAAAGAAAGCACAGAGCCCCAGATTTTATGTTGTCCTGGAGAGCTTGCAGAGCACTGGGGAAAAGCAGGCAGAGAATTCCCTGCTAGCACCTTCTCTGTGCCTGGGAAGCAGAAGTGTTCACATTGCTTCGCAGAATCGCTTTTGTGCAGAAAACAGTAACAGTTGTTCAGAACGAAGGAAAGCACAGAGCCCCAGATTTTATGTTGTCCTGGAGAGCTTGCAGAGCACTGGGGAAAGGCAGGCAGAGAATTCCCTGCTAGCACCTTCTCTGTGCCTGGGAAGCAGAAGTGTTCACATTGCTTCGCAGAATCGCTTTTGTGCAGAAAACAATAACACTTGTTCAGAACGAAAGAAAGCACAGAGCCCCAGATTTTATGTTGTCCTGGAGAGCTTGCAGAGCACTGGGGAAAAGCAGGCAGAGAATTCCCTGCTAGCACCTTCTCTGTGCCTGGGAAGCAGAAGTGTTCACATTGCTTCGCAGAATCGCTTTTGTGCAGAAAACAGTAACACTTGTTCAGAACGAAGGAAAGCACAGAGCCCCAGATTTTATGTTGTCCTGGAGAGCTTGCAGAGCACTGGGGAAAGGCAGGCAGAGAATTCCCTGCTAGCACCTTCTCTGTGCCTGGGAAGCAGAAGTGTTCACATTGCTTCGCAGAATCGCTTTTGTGCAGAAAACAGTAACACTTGTTCAGAACGAAAGAAAGCACAGAGCCCCAGATTTTATGTTGTCCTGGAGAGCTTGCAGAGCACTGGGGAAAAGCAGGCAGAGAATTCCCTGCTAGCACCTTCTCTGTGCCTGGGAAGCAGAAGTGTTCCCATTGCTTCGCAGAATCGCTTTTGTGCAGAAAACAGTAACACTTGTTCAGAACGAAAGAAAGCACAGAGCCCCAGATTCTATGTTGTCCTGGAGAGCTTGCAGAGCACTGGGGAAAGGCAGGCAGAGAATTCCCTGCTAGCACCTTCTTTGTGCCTGTTCCCATTGCTTCGCAGAATCGCTTTTGTGCAGAAAACAGTAACACTTGTTCATAACGAAAGAAAGCACAGAGCCCCAGATTTTATGTTGTCCTGGAGAGCTTGCAGAGCACTGGGGAAAAGCAGGCAGAGAATTCCCTGCTAGCACCTTCTCTGTGCCTGGGAAGCAGAAGTGTTCACATTGCTTCGCAGAATCGCTTTTGTGCAGAAAACAGTAACACTTGTTCAGAACGAAAGAAAGCACAGAGCCCCAGATTTTATGTTGTCCTGGAGAGCTTGCAGAGCACTGGGGAAAAGCAGGCAGAGAATTCCCTGCTAGCACCTTCTCTGTGCCTGGGAAACAGAAGTGTTCACATTGCTTCGCAGAATCACTTTTGTGCAGAAAACAGTAACACTTGTTCAGAACGAAAGAAAGCACAGAGCCCCAGATTTGCTGATGTCCTGGAGAGCTTGCAGAGCACTGGGGAAAGGCAGGCAGAGAATTCCCTGCTAGCACCTTCTTTGTGCCTGTTCACATTGCTTCGCAGAATCGCTTTTGTGCAGAAAACAGTAACACTTGTTCAGAACGAAGGAAAGCACAGAGCCCCAGATTTTATGTTGTCCTGGAGAGCTTGCAGAGCACTGGGGAAAAGCAGGCAGAGAATTCCCTGCTAGCACCTTCTCTGTGCCTGGGAAGCAGAAGTCTTCACATTGCTTCGCAGAATCGCTTTTGTGCAGAAAACAGTAACACTTGTTCAGAATGAAAGAAAGCACAGAGCCCCAGATTTTATGTTGTCCTGGAGAGCTTGCAGAGCACTGGGGAAAAGCAGGCAGAGAATTCCCTGCTAGCACCTTCTCTGTGCCTGGGAAACAGAAGTGTTCCCATTGCTTCGCAGAATCGCTTTTGTGCAGAAAACAGTAACACTTGTTCAGAACGAAAGAAAGCACAGAGCCCCAGATTTTATGTTGTCCTGGAGAGCTTGCAGAGCACTGGGGAAAGGCAGGCAGAGAATTCCCTGCTAGCACCTTCTCTGTGCCTGGGAAGCAGAAGTGTTCACATTGCTTCGCAGAATCGCTTTTGTGCAGAAAACAGTAACACTTGTTCAGAACGAAGGAAAGCACAGAGCCCCAGATTTTATGTTGTCCTGGAGAGCTTGCAGAGCGCTGGGGAAAGGCAGGCAGAGAATTCCCTGCTAGCACCTTCTCTGTGCCTGGGAAGCAGAAGTGTTCACATTGCTTCGCAGAATCGCTTTTGTGCAGAAAACAGTAACACTTGTTCAGAACGAAAGAAAGCACAGAGCCCCAGATTTTATGTTGTCCTGGAGAGCTTGCAGAGCACTGGGGAAAAACAGGCAGAGAATTCCCTGCTAGCACCTTCTCTGTGCCTGGGAAGCAGAAGTGTTCAAATTGCTTCGCAGAATCGCTTTTGTGCAGAAAACAGTAACACTTGTTCAGAACGAAAGAAAGCACAGAGCCCCAGATTTTATGTTGTCCTGGAGAGCTTGCAGAGCACTGGGGAAAAGCAGGCAGAGAATTCCCTGCTAGCACCTTCTCTGTGCCTGGGAAGCAGAAGTGTTCACATTGCTTCGCAGAATCGCTTTTGTGCAGAAAACAGTAACACTTGTTCAGAACGAAAGAAAGCACAGAGCCCCAGATTTTATGTTGTCCTGGAGAGCTTGCAGAGCACTGGGGAAAAGCAGGCAGAGAATTCCCTGCTACCACCTTCTCTGTGCCTGGGAAACAGAAGTGTTCACATTGCTTCGCAGAATCGCTTTTGTGCAGAAAACAGTAACACTTGTTCAGAACGAAGGAAAGCACAGAGCCCCAGATTTTATGTTGTCCTGGAGAGCTTGCAGAGCTCTGGGGAAAGGCAGGCAGAGAATTCCCTGCTAGCACCTTCTCTGTGCCTGGGAAGCAGAAGTGTTCACATTGCTTCGCAGAATCGCTTTTGTGCAGAAAACAATAACACTTGTTCAGAACGAAAGAAAGCACAGAGCCCCAGATTTTATGTTGTCCTGGAGAGCTTGCAGAGCACTGGGGAAAAGCAGGCAGAGAATTCCCTGCTAGCACCTTCTCTGTGCCTGGGAAGCAGAAGTGTTCAAATTGCTTCGCAGAATCGCTTTTGTGCAGAAAACAGTAACACTTGTTCAGAACGAAAGAAAGCACAGAGCCCCAGATTTTATGTTGTCCTGGAGAGCTTGCAGAGCACTGGGGAAAAGCAGGCAGAGAATTCCCTGCTAGCACCTTCTCTGTGCCTGGGAAGCAGAAGTGTTCACATTGCTTCGCAGAATCGCTTTTGTGCAGAAAACAGTAACACTTGTTCAGAACGAAAGAAAGCACAGAGCCCCAGATTTGCTGTTGTCCTGGAGAGCTTCCAGAGCAGTGGGGAAAGGCAGGCAGAGAATTCCCTGCTAGCACCTTCTTTGTGCCTGTTCACATTGCTTCGCAGAATCGCTTTTGTGCAGAAAACAGTAACACTTGTTCAGAACGAAAGAAAGCACAGAGCCCCAGATTTTATGTTGTCCTGGAGAGCTTGCAGAGCACTGGGGAAAAGCAGGCAGAGAATTCCCTGCTAGCACCTTCTCTGTGCCTGGGAAACAGAAGTGTTCACATTGCTTCGCAGAATCGCTTTTGTGCAGAAAACAGTAACGCTTGTTCAGAACGAAAGAAAGCACAGAGCCCCAGATTTGCTGTTGTCCTGGAGAGCTTGCAGAGCAGTGGGGAAAGGCAGGCAGAGAATTCCCTGCTAGCACCTTCTTTGTGCCTGTTCACATTGCTTCGCAGAATCGCTTTTGTGCAGAAAACAGTAACACTTGTTCAGAACGAAGGAAAGCACAGAGCCCCAGATTTTATGTTGTCCTGGAGAACTTGCAGAGCACTGGGGAAAAGCAGTCAGAGAATTCCCTGCTAGCACCTTCTCTGTGCCTGGGAAGCAGAAGTCTTCACATTGCTTCGCAGAATCGCTTTTGTGCAGAAAACAGTAACACTTGTTCAGAATGAAAGAAAGCACAGAGCCCCAGATTTTATGTTGTCCTGGAGAGCTTGCAGAGCACTGGGGAAAAGCAGGCAGAGAATTCCCTGCTAGCACCTTCTCTGTGCCTGGGAAACAGAAGTGTTCCCATTGCTTCGCAGAATCGCTTTTGTGCAGAAAACAGTAACACTTGTTCAGAACGAAAGAAAGCACAGAGCCCCAGATTTTATGTTGTCCTGGAGAGCTTGCAGAGCACTGGGGAAAAGCAGGCAGAGAATTTCCTGCTACCACCTTCTCTGTGCCTGGGAAACAGAGGTGTTCCCATTGCTTCGCAGAATCGCTTTTGTGCAGAAAACATTAACACTTGTTCAGAACGAAAGAAAGCACAGAGCCCCAGATTTTATGTTGTCCTGGAGAGCTTGCAGAGCACTGGGGAAAGGCAGGCAGAGAATTCCCTGCTAGCACCTTCTCTGTGCCTAGGAAGCAGAAGTGTTCACATTGCTTCGCAGAATCGCTTTTGTGCAGAAAACAGTAACACTTGTTCAGAACGAAAGAAAGCACAGAGCCCCAGATTTTATGTTGTCCTGGAGAGCTTGCAGAGCACTGGGGAAAAGCAGGCAGAGAATTCCCTGCTAGCACCTTCTTTGTGCCTGTTCACATTGCTTCGCAGAATCGCTTTTGTGCAGAAAACAGTAACACTTGTTCAGAACGAAAGAAAGCACAGAGCCCCAGATTTTATGTTGTCCTGGAGAGCTTGCAGAGCACTGGTGAAAAGCAGGCAGAGAATTCCCTGCTACCACCTTCTCTGTGCCTGGGAAACAGAAGTGTTCACATTGCTTCGCAGAATCGCTTTTGTGCAGAAAACAGTAACAGTTGTTCAGAACGAAGGAAAGCACAGAGCCCCAGATTTTATGTTGTCCTGGAGAGCTTGCAGAGCACTGGGGAAAGGCAGGCAGAGAATTCCCTGCTAGCACCTTCTCTGTGCCTGGGAAGCAGAAGTGTTCACATTGCTTCGCAGAATCGCTTTTGTGCAGAAAACAATAACACTTGTTCAGAACGAAAGAAAGCACAGAGCCCCAGATTTTATGTTGTCCTGGAGAGCTTGCAGAGCACTGGGGAAAAGCAGGCAGAGAATTCCCTGCTAGCACCTTCTCTGTGCCTGGGAAGCAGAAGTCTTCACATTGCTTCGCAGAATCGCTTTTGTGCAGAAAACAGTAACACTTGTTCAGAACGAAGGAAAGCACAGAGCCCCAGATTTTATGTTGTCCTGGAGAGCTTGCAGAGCACTGGGGAAAGGCAGGCAGAGAATTCCCTGCTAGCACCTTCTCTGTGCCTGGGAAGCAGAAGTGTTCACATTGCTTCGCAGAATCGCTTTTGTGCAGAAAACAATAACACTTGTTCAGAACGAAAGAAAGCACAGAGCCCCAGATTTTATGTTGTCCTGGAGAGCTTGCAGAGCACTGGGGAAAAGCAGGCAGAGAATTCCCTGCTAGCACCTTCTCTGTGCCTGGGAAACAGAAGTGTTCACATTGCTTCGCAGAATCGCTTTTGTGCAGAAAACAGTAACACTTGTTCAGAACGAAAGAAAGCACAGAGCCCCAGATTTGCTGTTGTCCTGGAGAGCTTGCAGAGCAGTGGGGAAAGGCAGGCAGAGAATTCCCTGCTAGCACCTTCTTTGTGCCTGTTCACATTGCTTCGCAGAATCGCTTTTGTGCAGAAAACAGTAACACTTGTTCAGAACGAAGGAAAGCACAGAGCCCCAGATTTTATGTTGTCCTGGAGAGCTTGCAGAGCACTGGGGAAAAGCAGTCAGAGAATTCCCTGCTAGCACCTTCTCTGTGCCTGGGAAACAGAAGTGTTCACATTGCTTCGCAGAATCGCTTTTGTGCAGAAAACAGTAACAGTTGTTCAGAACGAAGGAAAGCACAGAGCCCCAGATTTTATGTTGTCCTGGAGAGCTTGCAGAGCACTGGGGAAAGGCAGGCAGAGAATTCCCTGCTAGCACCTTCTCTGTGCCTGGGAAGCAGAAGTCTTCACATTGCTTCGCAGAATCGCTTTTGTGCAGAAAACAGTAACACTTGTTCAGAACGAAAGAAAGCACAGAGCCCCAGATTTTATGTTGTCCTGGAGAGCTTGCAGAGCACTGGGGAAAAGCAGGCAGAGAATTCCCTGCTAGCACCTTCTCTGTGCCTGGGAAGCAGAAGTGTTCACATTGCTTCGCAGAATCGCTTTTGTGCAGAAAACAGTAACACTTGTTCAGAACGAAAGAAAGCACAGAGCCCCAGATTTTATGTTGTCCTGGAGAGCTTGCAGAGCACTGGGGAAAAGCAGGCAGAGAATTCCCTGCTAGCACCTTCTCTGTGCCTGGGAAGCAGAAGTGTTCACATTGCTTCGCAGAATCGCTTTTGTGCAGAAAACAGTAACACTTGTTCAGAATGAAAGAAAGCACAGAGCCCCAGATTTTATGTTGTCCTGGAGAGCTTGCAGAGCACTGGGGAAAAGCAGGCAGAGAATTCCCTGCTAGCAACTTCTCTGTGCCTGGGAAGCAGAAGTGTTCACATTGCTTCGCAGAATCGCTTTTGTGCAGAAAACAGTAACACTTGTTCAGAACGAAAGAAAGCACAGAGCCCCAGATTTTATGTTGTCCTGGAGAGCTTGCAGAGCACTGGGGAAAAGCAGGCAGAGAATTCCCTGCTACCACGTTCTCTGTGCCTGGGAAACAGAAGTGTTCACATTGCTTCGCAGAATCGCTTTTGTGCAGAAAACAGTAACACTTGTTCAGAACGAAGGAAAGCACAGAGCCCCAGATTTTATGTTGTCCTGGAGAGCTTGCAGAGCACTGGGGAAAGGCAGGCAGAGAATTCCCTGCTAGCACCTTCTCTGTGCCTGGGAAGCAGAAGTGTTCACATTGCTTCGCAGAATCGCTTTTGTGCAGAAAACAGTAACACTTGTTCAGAACGAAAGAAAGCACAGAGCCCCAGATTTTATGTTGTCCTGGAGAGCTTGCAGAGCACTGGGGAAAAGCAGGCAGAGAATTCCCTGCTAGCACCTTCTCTGTGCCTGGGAAGCAGAAGTGTTCAAATTGCTTCGCAGAATCGCTTTTGCGCAGAAAACAGTAACACTTGTTCAGAACGAAAGAAAGCACAGAGCCCCAGATTTTATGTTGTCCTGGAGAGCTTGCAGAGCACTGGGGAAAAGCAGGCAGAGAATTCCCTGCTAGCACCTTCTCTGTGCCTGGGAAGCAGAAGTCTTCACATTGCTTCACAGAATCGCTTTTGTGCAGAAAACAGTAACACTTGTTCAGAATGAAAGAAAGCACAGAGCCCCAGATTTTATGTTGTCCTGGAGAGCTTGCAGAGCACTGGGGAAAAGCAGGCAGAGAATTCCCTGCTAGCACCTTCTCTGTGCCTGGGAAGCAGAAGTGTTCACATTGCTTCGCAGAATCGCTTTTGTGCAGAAAACAGTAACACTTGTTCAGAACGAAAGAAAGCACAGAGCCCCAGATTTTATGTTGTCCTGGAGAGCTTGCAGAGCACTGGGGAAAAGCAGGCAGAGAATTCCCTGCTAGCACCTTCTCTGTGCCTGGGAAACAGAAGTGTTCACATTGCTTCGCAGAATCGCTTTTGTGCAGAAAACAGTAACACTTGTTCAGAACGAAGGAAAGCACAGAGCCCCAGATTTTATGTTGTCCTGGAGAGCTTGCAGAGCACTGGGGAAAGGCAGGCAGAGAATTCCCTGCTAGCACCTTCTCTGTGCCTGGGAAGCAGAAGTGTTCACATTGCTTCGCAGAATCGCTTTTGTGCAGAAAACAATAACACTTGTTCAGAACGAAAGAAAGCACAGAGCCCCAGATTTTATGTTGTCCTGGAGAGCTTGCAGAGCACTGGGGAAAAGCAGGCAGAGAATTCCCTGCTAGCACCTTCTCTGTGCCTGGGAAACAGAAGTGTTCCCATTGCTTCGCAGAATCGCTTTTGTGCAGAAAACAGTAACACTTGTTCAGAACGAAAGAAAGCACAGAGCCCCAGATTTTATGTTGTCCTGGAGAGCTTGCAGAGCACTGGGGAAAAGCAGGCAGAGAATTCCCTGCTAGCACCTTCTCTGTGCCTGGGAAACAGAAGTGTTCACATTGCTTCGCAGAATCGCTTTTGTGCAGAAAACAGTAACAGTTGTTCAGAACGAAGGAAAGCACAGAGCCCCAGATTTTATGTTGTCCTGGAGAGCTTGCAGAGCACTGGGGAAAGGCAGGCAGAGAATTCCCTGCTAGCACCTTCTCTGTGCCTGGGAAGCAGAAGTGTTCACATTGCTTCGCAGAATCGCTTTTGTGCAGAAAACAATAACACTTGTTCAGAACGAAAGAAAGCACAGAGGCCCAGATTTTATGTTGTCCTGGAGAGCTTGCAGAGCACTGGGGAAAGGCAGGCAGAGAATTCCCTGCTAGCACCTTCTCTGTGCCTGGGAAGCAGAAGTGTTCAAATTGCTTCGCAGAATCGCTTTTGTGCAGAAAACAGTAACACTTGTTCAGAACGAAAGAAAGCACAGAGCCCCAGATTTTATGTTGTCCTGGAGAGCTTGCAGAGCACTGGGGAAAAGCAGGCAGAGAATTCCCTGCTAGCACCTTCTTTGTGCCTGTTCACATTGCTTCGCAGAATCGCTTTTGTGCAGAAAACAGTAACACTTGTTCAGAACGAAAGAAAGCACAGAGCCCCAGATTTTATGTTGTCCTGGAGAGCTTGCAGAGCACTGGTGAAAAGCAGGCAGAGAATTCCCTGCTAGCACCTTCTCTGTGCCTGGGAAACAGAAGTGTTCACATTGCTTCGCAGAATCGCTTTTGTGCAGAAAACAGTAACAGTTGTTCAGAACGAAGGAAAGCACAGAGCCCCAGATTTTATGTTGTCCTGGAGAGCTTGCAGAGCACTGGGGAAAGGCAGGCAGAGAATTCCCTGCTAGCACCTTCTCTGTGCCTGGGAAGCAGAAGTGTTCACATTGCTTCGCAGAATCGCTTTTGTGCAGAAAACAATAACACTTGTTCAGAACGAAAGAAAGCACAGAGCCCCAGATTTTATGTTGTCCTGGAGAGCTTGCAGAGCACTGGGGAAAAGCAGGCAGAGAATTCCCTGCTAGCACCTTCTCTGTGCCTGGGAAGCAGAAGTCTTCACATTGCTTCGCAGAATCGCTTTTGTGCAGAAAACAGTAACACTTGTTCAGAACGAAGGAAAGCACAGAGCCCCAGATTTTATGTTGTCCTGGAGAGCTTGCAGAGCACTGGGGAAAGGCAGGCAGAGAATTCCCTGCTAGCACCTTCTCTGTGCCTGGGAAGCAGAAGTGTTCACATTGCTTCGCAGAATCGCTTTTGTGCAGAAAACAATAACACTTGTTCAGAACGAAAGAAAGCACAGAGCCCCAGATTTTATGTTGTCCTGGAGAGCTTGCAGAGCACTGGGGAAAAGCAGGCAGAGAATTCCCTGCTAGCACCTTCTCTGTGCCTGGGAAACAGAAGTGTTCACATTGCTTCGCAGAATCGCTTTTGTGCAGAAAACAGTAACACTTGTTCAGAACGAAAGAAAGCACAGAGCCCCAGATTTGCTGTTGTCCTGGAGAGCTTGCAGAGCAGTGGGGAAAGGCAGGCAGAGAATTCCCTGCTAGCACCTTCTTTGTGCCTGTTCACATTGCTTCGCAGAATCGCTTTTGTGCAGAAAACAGTAACACTTGTTCAGAACGAAAGAAAGCACAGAGCCCCAGATTTTATGTTGTCCTGGAGAGCTTGCAGAGCACTGGGGAAAAGCAGTCAGAGAATTCCCTGCTAGCACCTTCTCTGTGCCTGGGAAACAGAAGTGTTCACATTGCTTCGCAGAATCGCTTTTGTGCAGAAAACAGTAACACTTGTTCAGAACGAAAGAAAGCACAGAGCCCCAGATTTTGTGTTGTCCTGGAGAGCTTGCAGAGCACTGGGGAAAAGCAGGCAGAGAATTCCCTGCTACCACCTTCTCTGTGCCTGGGAAACAGAAGTGTTCACATTGCTTCGCAGAATCGCTTTTGTGCAGAAAACAGTAACAGTTGTTCAGAACGAAGGAAAGCACAGAGCCCCAGATTTTATGTTGTCCTGGAGAGCTTGCAGAGCACTGGGGAAAGGCAGGCAGAGAATTCCCTGCTAGCACCTTCTCTGTGCCTGGGAAGCAGAAGTGTTCACATTGCTTCGCAGAATCGCTTTTGTGCAGAAAACAGTAACACTTGTTCAGAACGAAAGAAAGCACAGAGCCCCAGATTTTATGTTGTCCTGGAGAGCTTGCAGAGCACTGGGGAAAAGCAGGCAGAGAATTCCCTGCTAGCACCTTCTCTGTGCCTGGGAAGCAGAAGTGTTCAAATTGCTTCGCAGAATCGCTTTTGTGCAGAAAACAGTAACACTTGTTCAGAACGAAAGAAAGCACAGAGCCCCAGATTTTATGTTGTCCTGGAGAGCTTGCAGAGCACTGGGGAAAAGCAGGCAGAGAATTCCCTGCTAGCACCTTCTCTGTGCCTGGGAAACAGAAGTGTTCACATTGCTTCGCAGAATCGCTTTTGTGCAGAAAACAGTAACACTTGTTCAGAACGAAGGAAAGCACAGAGCCCCAGATTTTATGTTGTCCTGGAGAGCTTGCAGAGCACTGGGGAAAGGCAGGCAGAGAATTCCCTGCTAGCACCTTCTCTGTGCCTGGGAAGCAGAAGTGTTCACATTGCTTCGCAGAATCGCTTTTGTGCAGAAAACAGTAACACTTGTTCAGAACTAAAGAAAGCACAGAGCCCCAGATTTTATGTTGTCCTGGAGAGCTTGCAGAGCACTGGGGAAAGGCAGGCAGAGAATTCCCTGCTAGCACCTTCTCTGTGCCTGGGAAGCAGAAGTGTTCAAATTGCTTCGCAGAATCGCTTTTGCGCAGAAAACAGTAACACTTGTTCAGAACGAAAGAAAGCACAGAGCCCCAGATTTTATGTTGTCCTGGAGAGCTTGCAGAGCACTGGGGAAAAGCAGGCAGAGAATTCCCTGCTAGCACCTTCTCTGTGCCTGGGAAGCAGAAGTCTTCACATTGCTTCACAGAATCGCTTTTGTGCAGAAAACATTAACACTTGTTCAGAATGAAAGAAAGCACAGAGCCCCAGATTTTATGTTGTCCTGGAGAGCTTGCAGAGCACTGGGGAAAAGCAGGCAGAGAATTCCCTGCTAGCACCTTCTCTGTGCCTGGGAAGCAGAAGTGTTCACATTGCTTCGCAGAATCGCTTTTGTGCAGAAAACAGTAACACTTGTTCAGAACGAAAGAAAGCACAGAGCCCCAGATTTTATGTTGTCCTGGAGAGCTTGCAGAGCACTGGGGAAAAGCAGGCAGAGAATTCCCTGCTACCACCTTCTCTGTGCCTGGGAAACAGAAGTGTTCACATTGCTTCGCAGAATCGCTTTTGTGCAGAAAACAGTAACACTTGTTCAGAACGAAGGAAAGCACAGAGCCCCAGATTTTATGTTGTCCTGGAGAGCTTGCAGAGCACTGGGGAAAGGCAGGCAGAGAATTCCCTGCTAGCACCTTCTCTGTGCCTGGGAAGCAGAAGTGTTCACATTGCTTCGCAGAATCGCTTTTGTGCAGAAAACAATAACACTTGTTCAGAACGAAAGAAAGCACAGAGCCCCAGATTTTATGTTGTCCTGGAGAGCTTGCAGAGCACTGGGGAAAAGCAGGCAGAGAATTCCCTGCTAGCACCTTCTCTGTGCCTGGGAAACAGAAGTGTTCCCATTGCTTCGCAGAATCGCTTTTGTGCAGAAAACAGTAACACTTGTTCAGAACGAAAGAAAGCACAGAGCCCCAGATTTTATGTTGTCCTGGAGAGCTTGCAGAGCACTGGGGAAAAGCAGGCAGAGAATTCCCTGCTAGCACCTTCTCTGTGCCTGGGAAGCAGAAGTCTTCACATTGCTTCGCAGAATCGCTTTTGTGCAGAAAACAATAACACTTGTTCAGAATGAAAGAAAGCACAGAGCCCCAGATTTTATGTTGTCCTGGAGAGCTTGCAGAGCACTGGGGAAAAGCAGGCAGAGAATTCCCTGCTAGCACCTTCTCTGTGCCTGGGAAGCAGAAGTGTTCACATTGCTTCGCAGAATCGCTTTTGTGCAGAAAACAGTAACACTTGTTCAGAACGAAAGAAAGCACAGAGCCCCAGATTTTATGTTGTCCTGGAGAGCTTGCAGAGCACTGGGGAAAAGCAGGCAGAGAATTCCCTGCTACCACCTTCTCTGTGCCTGGGAAACAGAAGTGTTCACATTGCTTCGCAGAATCGCTTTTGTGCAGAAAACAGTAACACTTGTTCAGAACGAAGGAAAGCACAGAGCCCCAGATTTTATGTTGTCCTGGAGAGCTTGCAGAGCACTGGGGAAAGGCAGGCAGAGAATTCCCTGCTAGCACCTTCTCTGTGCCTGGGAAGCAGAAGTGTTCACATTGCTTCGCAGAATCGCTTTTGTGCAGAAAACAGTAACACTTGTTCAGAACGAAAGAAAGCACAGAGCCCCAGATTTTATGTTGTCCTGGAGAGCTTGCAGAGCACTGGGGAAAAGCAGGCAGAGAATTCCCTGCTAGCACCTTCTCTGTGCCTGGGAAGCAGAAGTGTTCAAATTGCTTCGCAGAATCGCTTTTGTGCAGAAAACAGTAACACTTGTTCAGAACGAAAGAAAGCACAGAGCCCCAGATTTTATGTTGTCCTGGAGAGCTTGCAGAGCACTGGGGAAAAGCAGGCAGAGAATTCCCTGCTAGCACCTTCTCTGTGCCTGGGAAGCAGAAGTCTTCACATTGCTTCACAGAATCGCTTTTGTGCAGAAAACAGTAACACTTGTTCAGAATGAAAGAAAGCACAGAGCCCCAGATTTTATGTTGTCCTGGAGAGCTTGCAGAGCACTGGGGAAAAGCAGGCAGAGAATTCCCTGCTAGCACCTTCTCTGTGCCTGGGAAGCAGAAGTGTTCACATTGCTTCGCAGAATCGCTTTTGTGCAGAAAACAGTAACACTTGTTCAGAACGAAAGAAAGCACAGAGCCCCAGATTTTATGTTGTCCTGGAGAGCTTGCAGAGCACTGGGGAAAAGCAGGCAGAGAATTCCCTGCTACCACCTTCTCTGTGCCTGGGAAACAGAAGTGTTCACATTGCTTCGCAGAATCGCTTTTGTGCAGAAAACAGTAACACTTGTTCAGAACGAAGGAAAGCACAGAGCCCCAGATTTTATGTTGTCCTGGAGAGCTTGCAGAGCAGTGGGGAAAGGCAGGCAGAGAATTCCCTGCTAGCACCTTCTCTGTGCCTGGGAAGCAGAAGTGTTCACATTGCTTCGCAGAATCGCTTTTGTGCAGAAAACAATAACACTTGTTCAGAACGAAAGAAAGCACAGAGCCCCAGATTTTATGTTGTCCTGGAGAGCTTGCAGAGCACTGGGGAAAAGCAGGCAGAGAATTCCCTGCTAGCACCTTCTCTGTGCCTGGGAAACAGAAGTGTTCCCATTGCTTCGCAGAATCGCTTTTGTGCAGAAAACAGTAACACTTGTTCAGAACGAAAGAAAGCACAGAGCCCCAGATTTTATGTTGTCCTGGAGAGCTTGCAGAGCACTGGGGAAAGGCAGGCAGAGAATTCCCTGCTAGCACCTTCTCTGTGCCTGGGAAGCAGAAGTGTTCACATTGCTTCGCAGAATCGCTTTTGTGCAGAAAACAATAACACTTGTTCAGAACGAAAGAAAGCACAGAGGCCCAGATTTTATGTTGTCCTGGAGAGCTTGCAGAGCACTGGGGAAAGGCAGGCAGAGAATTCCCTGTTAGCACCTTCTCTGTGCCTGGGAAGCAGAAGTGTTCAAATTGCTTCGCAGAATCGCTTTTGTGCAGAAAACAGTAACACTTGTTCAGAACGAAAGAAAGCACAGAGCCCCAGATTTTATGTTGTCCTGGAGAGCTTGCAGAGCACTGGGGAAAAGCAGGCAGAGAATTCCCTGCTAGCACCTTCTTTGTGCCTGTTCACATTGCTTCGCAGAATCGCTTTTGTGCAGAAAACAGTAACACTTGTTCAGAACGAAAGAAAGCACAGAGCCCCAGATTTTATGTTGTCCTGGAGAGCTTGCAGAGCACTGGGGAAAAGCAGGCAGAGAATTCCCTGCTAGCACCTTCTCTGTGCCTGGGAAACAGAAGTGTTCACATTGCTTCGCAGAATCGCTTTTGTGCAGAAAACAGTAACACTTGTTCAGAACGAAGGAAAGCACAGAGCCCCAGATTTTATGTTGTCCTGGAGAGCTTGCAGAGCAGTGGGGAAAGGCAGGCAGAGAATTCCCTGCTAGCACCTTCTCTGTGCCTGGGAAGCAGAAGTGTTCACATTGCTTCGCAGAATCGCTTTTGTGCAGAAAACAATAACACTTGTTCAGAACGAAAGAAAGCACAGAGCCCCAGATTTTATGTTGTCCTGGAGAGCTTGCAGAGCACTGGGGAAAAGCAGGCAGAGAATTCCCTGCTAGCACCTTCTCTGTGCCTGGGAAACAGAAGTGTTCCCATTGCTTCGCAGAATCGCTTTTGTGCAGAAAACAGTAACACTTGTTCAGAACGAAAGAAAGCACAGAGCCCCAGATTTTATGTTGTCTGGAGAGCTTGCAGAGCACTGGGGAAAGGCAGGCAGAGAATTCCCTGCTAGCACCTTCTCTGTGCCTGGGAAGCAGAAGTGTTCACATTGCTTCGCAGAATCGCTTTTGTGCAGAAAACAATAACACTTGTTCAGAACGAAAGAAAGCACAGAGGCCCAGATTTTATGTTGTCCTGGAGAGCTTGCAGAGCACTGGGGAAAGGCAGGCAGAGAATTCCCTGTTAGCACCTTCTCTGTGCCTGGGAAGCAGAAGTGTTCAAATTGCTTCGCAGAATCGCTTTTGTGCAGAAAACAGTAACACTTGTTCAGAACGAAAGAAAGCACAGAGCCCCAGATTTTATGTTGTCCTGGAGAGCTTGCAGAGCACTGGGGAAAAGCAGGCAGAGAATTCCCTGCTAGCACCTTCTTTGTGCCTGTTCACATTGCTTCGCAGAATCGCTTTTGTGCAGAAAACAGTAACACTTGTTCAGAACGAAAGAAAGCACAGAGCCCCAGATTTTATGTTGTCCTGGAGAGCTTGCAGAGCACTGGTGAAAAGCAGGCAGAGAATTCCCTGCTACCACCTTCTCTGTGCCTGGGAAACAGAAGTGTTCACATTGCTTCGCAGAATCGCTTTTGTGCAGAAAACAGTAACAGTTGTTCAGAACGAAGGAAAGCACAGAGCCCCAGATTTTATGTTGTCCTGGAGAGCTTGCAGAGCACTGGGGAAAGGCAGGCAGAGAATTCCCTGCTAGCACCTTCTCTGTGCCTGGGAAGCAGAAGTGTTCACATTGCTTCGCAGAATCGCTTTTGTGCAGAAAACAATAACACTTGTTCAGAACGAAAGAAAGCACAGAGCCCCAGATTTTATGTTGTCCTGGAGAGCTTGCAGAGCACTGGGGAAAAGCAGGCAGAGAATTCCCTGCTAGCACCTTCTCTGTGCCTGGGAAACAGAAGTGTTCCCATTGCTTCGCAGAATCGCTTTTGTGCAGAAAACAGTAACACTTGTTCAGAACGAAAGAAAGCACAGAGCCCCAGATTTTATGTTGTCTGGAGAGCTTGCAGAGCACTGGGGAAAGGCAGGCAGAGAATTCCCTGCTAGCACCTTCTCTGTGCCTGGGAAGCAGAAGTGTTCACATTGCTTCGCAGAATCGCTTTTGTGCAGAAAACAATAACACTTGTTCAGAACGAAAGAAAGCACAGAGGCCCAGATTTTATGTTGTCCTGGAGAGCTTGCAGAGCACTGGGGAAAGGCAGGCAGAGAATTCCCTGTTAGCACCTTCTCTGTGCCTGGGAAGCAGAAGTGTTCAAATTGCTTCGCAGAATCGCTTTTGTGCAGAAAACAGTAACACTTGTTCAGAACGAAAGAAAGCACAGAGCCCCAGATTTTATGTTGTCCTGGAGAGCTTGCAGAGCACTGGGGAAAAGCAGGCAGAGAATTCCCTGCTAGCACCTTCTTTGTGCCTGTTCACATTGCTTCGCAGAATCGCTTTTGTGCAGAAAACAGTAACACTTGTTCAGAACGAAAGAAAGCACAGAGCCCCAGATTTTATGTTGTCCTGGAGAGCTTGCAGAGCACTGGTGAAAAGCAGGCAGAGAATTCCCTGCTACCACCTTCTCTGTGCCTGGGAAACAGAAGTGTTCACATTGCTTCGCAGAATCGCTTTTGTGCAGAAAACAGTAACAGTTGTTCAGAACGAAGGAAAGCACAGAGCCCCAGATTTTATGTTGTCCTGGAGAGCTTGCAGAGCACTGGGGAAAGGCAGGCAGAGAATTCCCTGCTAGCACCTTCTCTGTGCCTGGGAAGCAGAAGTGTTCACATTGCTTCGCAGAATCGCTTTTGTGCAGAAAACAATAACACTTGTTCAGAATGAAAGAAAGCACAGAGCCCCAGATTTTATGTTGTCCTGGAGAGCTTGCAGAGCACTGGGGAAAGGCAGGCAGAGAATTCCCTGCTAGCACCTTCTCTGTGCCTGGGAAGCAGAAGTGTTCAAATTGCTTCGCAGAATCGCTTTTGTGCAGAAAACAGTAACACTTGTTCAGAACGAAAGAAAGCACAGAGCCCCAGATTTTATGTTGTCCTGGAGAGCTTGCAGAGCACTGGGGAAAAGCAGGCAGAGAATTCCCTGCTAGCACCTTCTTTGTGCCTGGGAAACAGAAGTGTTCACATTGCTTCGCAGAATCGCTTTTGTGCAGAAAACAGTAACACTTGTTCAGAACAAAAGAAAGCACAGAGCCCCAGATTTGCTGTTGTCCTGGAGAGCTTGCAGAGCACTGGGGAAAGGCAGGCAGAGAATTCCCTGCTAGCACCTTCTCTGTGCCTGGGAAGCAGAAGTGTTCAAATTGCTTCGCAGAATCGCTTTTGTGCAGAAAACAGTAACACTTGTTCAGAACGAAGGAAAGCACAGAGCCCCAGATTTTATGTTGTCCTGGAGAGCTTGCAGAGCACTGGGGAAAGGCAGGCAGAGAATTCCCTGCTAGCACCTTCTCTGTGCCTGGGAAGCAGAAGTGTTCAAATTGCTTCGCAGAATCGCTTTTGTGCAGAAAACAGTAACACTTGTTCAGAACGAAAGAAAGCACAGAGCCCCAGATTTTATGTTGTCCTGGAGAGCTTGCAGAGCACTGGGGAAAAGCAGGCAGAGAATTCCCTGCTAGCACCTTCTCTGTGCCTGGGAAGCAGAAGTGTTCACATTGCTTCGCAGAATCGCTTTTGTGCAGAAAACAGTAACACTTGTTCAGAACGAAAGAAAGCACAGAGCCCCAGATTTTATGTTGTCCTGGAGAGCTTGCAGAGCACTGGGGAAAAGCAGGCAGAGAATTCCCTGCTAGCACCTTCTCTGTGCCTGGGAAGCAGAAGTCTTCACATTGCTTCGCAGAATCGCTTTTGTGCAGAAAACAGTAACACTTGTTCAGAACGAAAGAAAGCACAGAGCCCCAGATTTTATGTTGTCCAGGAGAGCTTGCAGAGCACTGGGGAAAAGCAGGCAGAGAATTCCCTGCTAGCACCTTCTCTGTGCCTGGGAAACAGAAGTGTTCCCATTGCTTCGCAGAATCGTTTTTGTGCAGAAAACAGTAACACTTGTTCAGAACGAAAGAAAGCACAGAGCCCCAGATTTTATGTTGTCCTGGAGAGCTTACAGAGCACTGGGGAAAAGCAGGCAGAGAATTCCCTGCTACCACCTTCTCTGTGCCTGGGAAACAGAAGTGTTCACATTGCTTCGCAGAATCGCTTTTGTGCAGAAAACAGTAACACTTGTTCAGAACGAAGGAAAGCACAGAGCCCCAGATTTTATGTTGTCCTGGAGAGCTTGCAGAGCACTGGGGAAAGGCAGGCAGAGAATTCCCTGCTAGCACCTTCTCTGTGCCTGGGAAGCAGAAGTGTTCACATTGCTTCGCAGAATCGCTTTTGTGCAGAAAACAATAACACTTGTTCAGAACGAAAGAAAGCACAGAGCCCCAGATTTTATGTTGTCCTGGAGAGCTTGCAGAGCACTGGGGAAAAGCAGGCAGAGAATTCCCTGCTAGCACCTTCTCTGTGCCTGGGAAGCAGAAGTGTTCAAATTGCTTCGCAGAATCGCTTTTGTGCAGAAAACAGTAACACTTGTTCAGAACGAAGGAAAGCACAGAGCCCCAGATTTTATGTTGTCCTGGAGAGCTTGCAGAGCACTGGGGAAAAGCAGGCAGAGAATTCCCTGCAAGCACCTTCTTTGTGCCTGTTCACATTGCTTCGCAGAATCGCTTTTGTGCAGAAAACAGTAACACTTGTTCAGAACGAAAGAAAGCACAGAGCCCCAGATTTTATGTTGTCCTGGAGAGCTTGCAGAGCACTGGGGAAAAGCAGGCAGAGAATTCCCTGCTAGCACCTTCTCTGTGCCTGGGAAGCAGAAGTGTTCACATTGCTTCGCAGAATCGCTTTTGTGCAGAAAACAGTAACACTTGTTCAGAATGAAAGAAAGCACAGAGCCCCAGATTTTATGTTGTCCTGGAGAGCTTGCAGAGCACTGGGGAAAAGCAGGCAGAGAATTCCCTGCTAGCACCTTCTCTGTGCCTGGGAAACAGAAGTGTTCCCATTGCTTCGCAGAATCGCTTTTGTGCAGAAAACAGTAACACTTGTTCAGAACGAAAGAAAGCACAGAGCCCCAGATTTTATGTTGTCCTGGAGAGCTTGCAGAGCACTGGGGAAAAGCAGGCAGAGAATTCCCTGCTACCACCTTCTCTGTGCCTGGGAAACAGAAGTGTTCCCATTGCTTCGCAGAATCGCTTTTGTGCAGAAAACAGTAACACTTGTTCAGAACGAAGGAAAGCACAGAGCCCCAGATTTTATGTTGTCCTGGAGAGCTTGCAGAGCACTGGGGAAAGGCAGGCAGAGAATTCCCTGCTAGCACCTTCTCTGTGCCTGGGAAGCAGAAGTGTTCACATTGCTTCGCAGAATCGCTTTTGTGCAGAAAACAATAACACTTGTTCAGAACGAAAGAAAGCACAGAGCCCCAGATTTTATGTTGTCCTGGAGAGCTTGCAGAGCACTGGGGAAAGGCAGGCAGAGAATTCCCTGCTAGCACCTTCTCTGTGCCTGGGAAGCAGAAGTGTTCACATTGCTTCGCAGAATCGCTTTTGTGCAGAAAACAGTAACACTTGTTCAGAACGAAAGAAAGCACAGAGCCCCAGATTTTATGTTGTCCTGGAGAGCTTGCAGAGCACTGGGGAAAAGCAGGCAGAGAATTCCCTGCTACCACCTTCTCTGTGCCTGGGAAACAGAAGTGTTCACATTGCTTCGCAGAATCGCTTTTGTGCAGAAAACAGTAACACTTGTTCAGAACGAAGGAAAGCACAGAGCCCCAGATTTTATGTTGTCCTGGAGAGCTTGCAGAGCACTGGGGAAAGGCAGGCAGAGAATTCCCTGCTAGCACCTTCTCTGTGCCTGGGAAGCAGAAGTGTTCACATTGCTTCGCAGAATCGCTTTTGTGCAGAAAACAGTAACACTTGTTCAGAACGAAGGAAAGCACAGAGCCCCAGATTTTATGTTGTCCTGGAGAGCTTGCAGAGCACTGGGGAAAAGCAGGCAGAGAATTCCCTGCTAGCACCTTCTCTGTGCCTGGGAAGCAGAAGTCTTCACATTGCTTCGCAGAATCGCTTTTGTGCAGAAAACAGTAACACTTGTTCAGAATGAAAGAAAGCACAGAGCCCCAGATTTTATGTTGTCCTGGAGAGCTTGCAGAGCACTGGGGAAAAGCAGGCAGAGAATTCCCTGCTAGCACCTTCTCTGTGCCTGGGAAACAGAAGTGTTCACATTGCTTCGCAGAATCGCTTTTGTGCAGAAAACAGTAACACTTGTTCAGAACGAAGGAAAGCACAGAGCCCCAGATTTTATGTTGTCCTGGAGAGCTTGCAGAGCACTGGGGAAAGGCAGGCAGAGAATTCCCTGCTAGCACCTTCTCTGTGCCTGGGAAGCAGAAGTGTTCACATTGCTTCGCAGAATCGCTTTTGTGCAGAAAACAATAACACTTGTTCAGAACGAAAGAAAGCACAGAGCCCCAGATTTTATGTTGTCCTGGAGAGCTTGCAGAGCACTGGGGAAAAGCAGGCAGAGAATTCCCTGCTAGCACCTTCTCTGTGCCTGGGAAGCAGAAGTGTTCAAATTGCTTCGCAGAATCGCTTTTGTGCAGAAAACAGTAACACTTGTTCAGAACGAAGGAAAGCACAGAGCCCCAGATTTTATGTTGTCCTGGAGAGCTTGCAGAGCACTGGGGAAAGGCAGGCAGAGAATTCCCTGCTAGCACCTTCTCTGTGCCTGGGAAGCAGAAGTGTTCACATTGCTTCGCAGAATCGCTTTTGTGCAGAAAACAGTAACACTTGTTCAGAACGAAAGAAAGCACAGAGCCCCAGATTTTATGTTGTCCTGGAGAGCTTGCAGAGCACTGGGGAAAAACAGGCAGAGAATTCCCTGCTAGCACCTTCTCTGTGCCTGGGAAGCAGAAGTGTTCAAATTGCTTCGCAGAATCGCTTTTGTGCAGAAAACAGTAACACTTGTTCAGAACGAAAGAAAGCACAGAGCCCCAGATTTTATGTTGTCCTGGAGAGCTTGCAGAGCACTGGGGAAAAGCAGGCAGAGAATTCCCTGCTAGCACCTTCTCTGTGCCTGGGAAGCAGAAGTCTTCACATTGCTTCGCAGAATCGCTTTTGTGCAGAAAACAGTAACACTTGTTCAGAACGAAAGAAAGCACAGAGCCCCAGATTTTATGTTGTCCTGGAGAGCTTGCAGAGCACTGGGGAAAATCAGGCAGAGAATTCCCTGCTACCACCTTCTCTGTGCCTGGGAAACAGAAGTGTTCACATTGCTTCGCAGAATCGCTTTTGTGCAGAAAACAATAACACTTGTTCAGAACGAAAGAAAGCACAGAGCCCCAGATTTTATGTTGTCCTGGAGAGCTTGCAGAGCACTGGGGAAAAGCAGGCAGAGAATTCCCTGCTAGCACCTTCTCTGTGCCTGGGAAGCAGAAGTGTTCACATTGCTTCGCAGAATCGCTTTTGTGCAGAAAACAGTAACACTTGTTCAGAACGAAAGAAAGCACAGAGCCCCAGATTTTATGTTGTCCTGGAGAGCTTGCAGAGCACTGGGGAAAAGCAGGCAGAGAATTCCCTGCTAGCACCTTCTCTGTGCCTGGGAAACAGAAGTGTTCACATTGCTTCGCAGAATCGCTTTTGTGCAGAAAACAGTAACACTTGTTCAGAACGAAAGAAAGCACAGAGCCCCAGATTTGCTGTTGTCCTGGAGAGCTTGCAGAGCAGTGGGGAAAGGCAGGCAGAGAATTCCCTGCTAGCACCTTCTTTGTGCCTGTTCACATTGCTTCGCAGAATCGCTTTTGTGCAGAAAACAGTAACACTTGTTCAGAATGAAAGAAAGCACAGAGCCCCAGATTTTATGTTGTCCTGGAGAGCTTGCAGAGCACTGGGGAAAAGCAGTCAGAGAATTCCCTGCTAGCACCTTCTCTGTGCCTGGGAAACAGAAGTGTTCCCATTGCTTCGCAGAATCGCTTTTGTGCAGAAAACAGTAACACTTGTTCAGAACGAAAGAAAGCACAGAGCCCCAGATTTTATGTTGTCCTGGAGAGCTTGCAGAGCACTGGGGAAAAGCAGGCAGAGAATTCCCTGCTAGCACCTTCTCTGTGCCTGGGAAACAGAAGTGTTCCCATTGCTTCGCAGAATCGCTTTTGTGCAGAAAACAGTAACACTTGTTCAGAACGAAAGAAAGCACAGAGCCCCAGATTTTATGTTGTCCTGGAGAGCTTGCAGAGCACTGGGGAAAAGCAGGCAGAGAATTCCCTGCTAGCACCTTCTCTGTGCCTGGGAAGCAGAAGTGTTCACATTGCTTCGCAGAATCGCTTTTGTGCAGAAAACAATAACACTTGTTCAGAACGAAAGAAAGCACAGAGCCCCAGATTTTATGTTGTCCTGGAGAGCTTGCAGAGCACTGGGGAAAGGCAGGCAGAGAATTCCCTGCTAGCACCTTCTCTGTGCCTGGGAAGCAGAAGTGTTCACATTGCTTCGCAGAATCGCTTTTGTGCAGAAAACAGTAACACTTGTTCAGAACGAAAGAAAGCACAGAGCCCCAGATTTTATGTTGTCCTGGAGAGCTTGCAGAGCACTGGGGAAAAGCAGGCAGAGAATTCCCTGCTAGCACCTTCTCTGTGCCTGGGAAGCAGAAGTGTTCAAATTGCTTCGCAGAATCGCTTTTGTGCAGAAAAAAGTAACACTTGTTCAGAACGAAGGAAAGCACAGAGCCCCAGATTTTATGTTGTCCTGGAGAGCTTGCAGAGCACTGGGGAAAGGCAGGCAGAGAATTCCCTGCTAGCACCTTCTCTGTGCCTGGGAAGCAGAAGTGTTCACATTGCTTCGCAGAATCGCTTTTGTGCAGAAAACAATAACACTTGTTCAGAACGAAAGAAAGCACAGAGCCCCAGATTTTATGTTGTCCTGGAGAGCTTGCAGAGCACTGGGGAAAAGCAGGCAGAGAATTCCCTGCTAGCACCTTCTCTGTGCCTGGGAAGCAGAAGTGTTCACATTGCTTCGCAGAATCGCTTTTGTGCAGAAAACAGTAACACTTGTTCAGAACGAAGGAAAGCACAGAGCCCCAGATTTGCTGTTGTCCTGGAGAGCTTGCAGAGCAGTGGGGAAAGGCAGGCAGAGAATTCCCTGCTAGCACCTTCTCTGTGCCTGGGAAGCAGAAGTGTTCACATTGCTTCGCAGAATCGCTTTTGTGCAGAAAACAATAACACTTGTTCAGAACGAAAGAAAGCACAGAGCCCCAGATTTTATGTTGTCCTGGAGAGCTTGCAGAGCACTGGGGAAAAGCAGGCAGAGAATTCCCTGCTAGCACCTTCTCTGTGCCTGGGAAGCAGAAGTGTTCACATTGCTTCGCAGAATCGCTTTTGTGCAGAAAACAGTAACACTTGTTCAGAACGAAAGAAAGCACAGAGCCCCAGATTTTATGTTGTCCTGGAGAGCTTGCAGAGCACTGGGGAAAAGCAGGCAGAGAATTCCCTGCTAGCACCTTCTCTGTGCCTGGGAAGCAGAAGTGTTCACATTGCTTCGCAGAATCGCTTTTGTGCAGAAAACAGTAACACTTGTTCAGAACGAAAGAAAGCACAGAGCCCCAGATTTTATGTTGTCCTGGAGAGCTTGCAGAGCACTGGGGAAAAGCAGTCAGAGAATTCCCTGCTAGCACCTTCTCTGTGCCTGGGAAGCAGAAGTGTTCACATTGCTTCGCAGAATCGCTTTTGTGCAGAAAACAGTAACACTTGTTCAGAACGAAAGAAAGCACAGAGCCCCAGATTTTATGTTGTCCTGGAGAGCTTGCAGAGCACTGGGGAAAAGCAGTCAGAGAATTCCCTGCTAGCACCTTCTCTGTGCCTGGGAAGCAGAAGTCTTCACATTGCTTCGCAGAATCGCTTTTGTGCAGAAAACAGTAACACTTGTTCAGAATGAAAGAAAGCACAGAGCCCCAGATTTTATGTTGTCCTGGAGAGCTTGCAGAGCACTGGGGAAAAGCAGGCAGAGAATTCCCTGCTAGCACCTTCTCTGTGCCTGGGAAACAGAAGTGTTCCCATTGCTTCGCAGAATCGCTTTTGTGCAGAAAACAGTAACACTTGTTCAGAACGAAAGAAAGCACAGAGCCCCAGATTTTATGTTGTCCTGGAGAGCTTGCAGAGCACTGGGGAAAGGCAGGCAGAGAATTCCCTGCTAGCACCTTCTCTGTGCCTGGGAAGCAGAAGTGTTCACATTGCTTCGCAGAATCGCTTTTGTGCAGAAAACAGTAACACTTGTTCAGAACGAAAGAAAGCACAGAGCCCCAGATTTTATGTTGTCCTGGAGAGCTTGCAGAGCACTGGGGAAAAGCAGGCAGAGAATTCCCTGCTACCACCTTCTCTGTGCCTGGGAAACAGAAGTGTTCACATTGCTTCGCAGAATCGCTTTTGTGCAGAAAACAGTAACACTTGTTCAGAACGAAGGAAAGCACAGAGCCCCAGATTTTATGTTGTCCTGGAGAGCTTGCAGAGCACTGGGGAAAGGCAGGCAGAGAATTCCCTGCTAGCACCTTCTCTGTGCCTGGGAAGCAGAAGTGTTCACATTGCTTCGCAGAATCACTTTTGTGCAGAAAACAATAACACTTGTTCAGAACGAAAGAAAGCACAGAGCCCCAGATTTTATGTTGTCCTGGAGAGCTTGCAGAGCACTGGGGAAAGGCAGGCAGAGAATTCCCTGCTAGCACCTTCTCTGTGCCTGGGAAGCAGAAGTGTTCACATTGCTTCGCAGAATCGCTTTTGTGCAGAAAACAGTAACACTTGTTCAGAACGAAAGAAAGCACAGAGCCCCAGATTTTATGTTGTCCTGGAGAGCTTGCAGAGCACTGGGGAAAAGCAGGCAGAGAATTCCCTGCTAGCACCTTCTCTGTGCCTAGGAAACAGAAGTGTTCACATTGCTTCGCAGAATCACTTTTGTGCAGAAAACAGTAACACTTGTTCAGAACGAAAGAAAGCACAGAGCCCCAGATTTGCTGATGTCCTGGAGAGCTTGCAGAGCACTGGGGAAAGGCAGGCAGAGAATTCCCTGCTAGCACCTTCTTTGTGCCTGTTCACATTGCTTCGCAGAATCGCTTTTGTGCAGAAAACTGTAACACTTGTTCAGAACGAAAGAAAGCACAGAGCCCCAGATTTTATGTTGTCCTGGAGAGCTTGCAGAGCACTGGGGAAAAGCAGGCAGAGAATTCCCTGCTAGCACCTTCTCTGTGCCTGGGAAGCAGAAGTCTTCACATTGCTTCGCAGAATCGCTTTTGTGCAGAAAACAGTAACACTTGTTCAGAATGAAAGAAAGCACAGAGCCCCAGATTTTATGTTGTCCTGGAGAGCTTGCAGAGCACTGGGGAAAAGCAGGCAGAGAATTCCCTGCTAGCACCTTCTCTGTGCCTGGGAAACAGAAGTGTTCCCATTGCTTCGCAGAATCGCTTTTGTGCAGAAAACAGTAACACTTGTTCAGAACGAAAGAAAGCACAGAGCCCCAGATTTTATGTTGTCCTGGAGAGCTTGCAGAGCACTGGGGAAAGGCAGGCAGAGAATTCCCTGCTAGCACCTTCTCTGTGCCTGGGAAGCAGAAGTCTTCACATTGCTTCGCAGAATCGCTTTTGTGCAGAAAACAATAACACTTGTTCAGAATGAAAGAAAGCACAGAGCCCCAGATTTTATGTTGTCCTGGAGAGCTTGCAGAGCACTGGGGAAAAGCAGGCAGAGAATTCCCTGCTAGCACCTTCTCTGTGCCTGGGAAGCAGAAGTGTTCACATTGCTTCGCAGAATCGCTTTTGTGCAGAAAACAGTAACACTTGTTCAGAACGAAAGAAAGCACAGAGCCCCAGATTTTATGTTGTCCTGGAGAGCTTGCAGAGCACTGGGGAAAAGCAGGCAGAGAATTCCCTGCTACCACCTTCTCTGTGCCTGGGAAACAGAAGTGTTCACATTGCTTCGCAGAATCGCTTTTGTGCAGAAAACAATAACACTTGTTCAGAACGAAAGAAAGCACAGAGCCCCAGATTTGCTGTTGTCCTGGAGAGCTTGCAGAGCAGTGGGGAAAGGCAGGCAGAGAATTCCCTGCTAGCACCTTCTTTGTGCCTGTTCACATTGCTTCGCAGAATCGCTTTTGTGCAGAAAACAGTAACACTTGTTCAGAATGAAAGAAAGCACAGAGCCCCAGATTTTATGTTGTCCTGGAGAGCTTGCAGAGCACTGGGGAAAAGCAGTCAGAGAATTCCCTGCTAGCACCTTCTCTGTGCCTGGGAAACAGAAGTGTTCCCATTGCTTCGCAGAATCGCTTTTGTGCAGAAAACAGTAACACTTGTTCAGAACGAAAGAAAGCACAGAGCCCCAGATTTTATGTTGTCCTGGAGAGCTTGCAGAGCACTGGGGAAAAGCAGGCAGAGAATTCCCTGCTAGCACCTTCTCTGTGCCTGGGAAACAGAAGTGTTCACATTGCTTCGCAGAATCGCTTTTGTGCAGAAAACAGTAACACTTGTTCAGAACGAAAGAAAGCACAGAGCCCCAGATTTTATGTTGTCCTGGAGAGCTTGCAGAGCACTGGGGAAAGGCAGGCAGAGAATTCCCTGCTAGCACCTTCTCTGTGCCTGGGAAGCAGAAGTGTTCACATTGCTTCGCAGAATCGCTTTTGTGCAGAAAACAATAACACTTGTTCAGAACGAAAGAAAGCACAGAGCCCCAGATTTTATGTTGTCCTGGAGAGCTTGCAGAGCACTGGGGAAAGGCAGGCAGAGAATTCCCTGCTAGCACCTTCTCTGTGCCTGGGAAGCAGAAGTGTTCACATTGCTTCGCAGAATCGCTTTTGTGCAGAAAACAGTAACACTTGTTCAGAATGAAAGAAAGCACAGAGCCCCAGATTTTATGTTGTCCTGGAGAGCTTGCAGAGCACTGGGGAAAAGCAGGCAGAGAATTCCCTGCTACCACCTTCTCTGTGCCTGGGAAGCAGAAGTGTTCACATTGCTTCGCAGAATCGCTTTTGTGCAGAAAACAATAACACTTGTTCAGAACGAAAGAAAGCACAGAGCCCCAGATTTTATGTTGTCCTGGAGAGCTTGCAGAGCACTGGGGAAAGGCAGGCAGAGAATTCCCTGCTAGCACCTTCTCTGTGCCTGGGAAGCAGAAGTGTTCACATTGCTTCGCAGAATCGCTTTTGTGCAGAAAACAGTAACACTTGTTCAGAACGAAAGAAAGCACAGAGCCCCAGATTTTATGTTGTCCTGGAGAGCTTGCAGAGCACTGGGGAAAAGCAGGCAGAGAATTCCCTGCTAGCACCTTCTCTGTGCCTGGGAAACAGAAGTGTTCACATTGCTTCGCAGAATCGCTTTTGTGCAGAAAACAGTAACACTTGTTCAGAACGAAAGAAAGCACAGAGCCCCAGATTTTATGTTGTCCTGGAGAGCTTGCAGAGCACTGGGGAAAAGCAGGCAGAGAATTCCCTGCTAGCACCTTCTCTGTGCCTGGGAAGCAGAAGTGTTCACATTGCTTCGCAGAATCGCTTTTGTGCAGAAAACAATAACACTTGTTCAGAACGAAAGAAAGCACAGAGCCCCAGATTTTATGTTGTCCTGGAGAGCTTGCAGAGCACTGGGGAAAGGCAGGCAGAGAATTCCCTGCTAGCACCTTCTCTGTGCCTGGGAAGCAGAAGTGTTCACATTGCTTCGCAGAATCGCTTTTGTGCAGAAAACAGTAACACTTGTTCAGAACGAAGGAAAGCACAGAGCCCCAGATTTGCTGTTGTCCTGGAGAGCTTGCAGAGCAGTGGGGAAAGGCAGGCAGAGAATTCCCTGCTAGCACCTTCTCTGTGCCTGGGAAGCAGAAGTCTTCACATTGCTTCGCAGAATCGCTTTTGTGCAGAAAACAATAACACTTGTTCAGAACGAAAGAAAGCACAGAGCCCCAGATTTTATGTTGTCCTGGAGAGCTTGCAGAGCACTGGGGAAAAGCAGGCAGAGAATTCCCTGCTAGCACCTTCTCTGTGCCTGGGAAGCAGAAGTGTTCACATTGCTTCGCAGAATCGCTTTTGTGCAGAAAACAGTAACACTTGTTCAGAACGAAAGAAAGCACAGAGCCCCAGATTTTATGTTGTCCTGGAGAGCTTGCAGAGCACTGGGGAAAAGCAGGCAGAGAATTCCCTGCTAGCACCTTCTCTGTGCCTGGGAAGCAGAAGTGTTCACATTGCTTCGCAGAATCGCTTTTGTGCAGAAAACAGTAACACTTGTTCAGAACGAAAGAAAGCACAGAGCCCCAGATTTTATGTTGTCCTGGAGAGCTTGCAGAGCACTGGGGAAAAGCAGTCAGAGAATTCCCTGCTAGCACCTTCTCTGTGCCTGGGAAGCAGAAGTGTTCACATTGCTTCGCAGAATCGCTTTTGTGCAGAAAACAGTAACACTTGTTCAGAATGAAAGAAAGCACAGAGCCCCAGATTTTATGTTGTCCTGGAGAGCTTGCAGAGCACTGGGGAAAAGCAGGCAGAGAATTCCCTGCTACCACCTTCTCTGTGCCTGGGAAACAGAAGTGTTCACATTGCTTCGCAGAATCGCTTTTGTGCAGAAAACAGTAACACTTGTTCAGAACGAAAGAAAGCACAGAGCCCCAGATTTTATGTTGTCCTGGAGAGCTTGCAGAGCACTGGGGAAAAGCAGGCAGAGAATTCCCTGCTAGCACCTTCTCTGTGCCTGGGAAGCAGAAGTGTTCACATTGCTTCGCAGAATCGCTTTTGTGCAGAAAACAGTAACACTTGTTCAGAATGAAAGAAAGCACAGAGCCCCAGATTTTATGTTGTCCTGGAGAGCTTGCAGAGCACTGGGGAAAAGCAGGCAGAGAATTCCCTGCTAGCACCTTCTCTGTGCCTGGGAAACAGAAGTGTTCCCATTGCTTCGCAGAATCGCTTTTGTGCAGAAAACAGTAACACTTGTTCAGAACGAAAGAAAGCACAGAGCCCCAGATTTTATGTTGTCCTGGAGAGCTTGCAGAGCACTGGGGAAAGGCAGGCAGAGAATTCCCTGCTAGCACCTTCTCTGTGCCTGGGAAGCAGAAGTGTTCACATTGCTTCGCAGAATCGCTTTTGTGCAGAAAACAGTAACACTTGTTCAGAACGAAAGAAAGCACAGAGCCCCAGATTTTATGTTGTCCTGGAGAGCTTGCAGAGCACTGGGGAAAAGCAGGCAGAGAATTCCCTGCTACCACCTTCTCTGTGCCTGGGAAACAGAAGTGTTCACATTGCTTCGCAGAATCGCTTTTGTGCAGAAAACAGTAACACTTGTTCAGAACGAAGGAAAGCACAGAGCCCCAGATTTTATGTTGTCCTGGAGAGCTTGCAGAGCACTGGGGAAAGGCAGGCAGAGAATTCCCTGCTAGCACCTTCTCTGTGCCTGGGAAGCAGAAGTGTTCACATTGCTTCGCAGAATCGCTTTTGTGCAGAAAACAATAACACTTGTTCAGAACGAAAGAAAGCACAGAGCCCCAGATTTTATGTTGTCCTGGAGAGCTTGCAGAGCACTGGGGAAAAGCAGGCAGAGAATTCCCTGCTAGCACCTTCTCTGTGCCTGGGAAACAGAAGTGTTCACATTGCTTCGCAGAATCACTTTTGTGCAGAAAACAGTAACACTTGTTCAGAACGAAAGAAAGCACAGAGCCCCAGATTTGCTGATGTCCTGGAGAGCTTGCAGAGCACTGGGGAAAGGCAGGCAGAGAATTCCCTGCTAGCACCTTCTTTGTGCCTGTTCACATTGCTTCGCAGAATCGCTTTTGTGCAGAAAACTGTAACACTTGTTCAGAACGAAAGAAAGCACAGAGCCCCAGATTTTATGTTGTCCTGGAGAGCTTGCAGAGCACTGGGGAAAAGCAGGCAGAGAATTCCCTGCTAGCACCTTCTCTGTGCCTGGGAAGCAGAAGTCTTCACATTGCTTCGCAGAATCGCTTTTGTGCAGAAAACAGTAACACTTGTTCAGAATGAAAGAAAGCACAGAGCCCCAGATTTTATGTTGTCCTGGAGAGCTTGCAGAGCACTGGGGAAAAGCAGGCAGAGAATTCCCTGCTAGCACCTTCTCTGTGCCTGGGAAACAGAAGTGTTCCCATTGCTTCGCAGAATCGCTTTTGTGCAGAAAACAGTAACACTTGTTCAGAACGAAAGAAAGCACAGAGCCCCAGATTTTATGTTGTCCTGGAGAGCTTGCAGAGCACTGGGGAAAGGCAGGCAGAGAATTCCCTGCTAGCACCTTCTCTGTGCCTGGGAAGCAGAAGTGTTCACATTGCTTCGCAGAATCGCTTTTGTGCAGAAAACAGTAACAGTTGTTCAGAACGAAGGAAAGCACAGAGCCCCAGATTTTATGTTGTCCTGGAGAGCTTGCAGAGCACTGGGGAAAGGCAGGCAGAGAATTCCCTGCTAGCACCTTCTCTGTGCCTGGGAAGCAGAAGTGTTCACATTGCTTCGCAGAATCGCTTTTGTGCAGAAAACAGTAACACTTGTTCAGAACGAAAGAAAGCACAGAGCCCCAGATTTTATGTTGTCCTGGAGAGCTTGCAGAGCACTGGGGAAAGGCAGGCAGAGAATTCCCTGCTAGCACCTTCTCTGTGCCTGGGAAGCAGAAGTGTTCAAATTGCTTCGCAGAATCGCTTTTGTGCAGAAAACAGTAACACTTGTTCAGAACGAAAGAAAGCACAGAGCCCCAGATTTTATGTTGTCCTGGAGAGCTTGCAGAGCACTGGGGAAAAGCAGGCAGAGAATTCCCTGCTAGCACCTTCTCTGTGCCTGGGAAGCAGAAGTCTTCACATTGCTTCGCAGAATCGCTTTTGTGCAGAAAACAATAACACTTGTTCAGAATGAAAGAAAGCACAGAGCCCCAGATTTTATGTTGTCCTGGAGAGCTTGCAGAGCACTGGGGAAAAGCAGGCAGAGAATTCCCTGCTAGCACCTTCTCTGTGCCTGGGAAGCAGAAGTGTTCACATTGCTTCGCAGAATCGCTTTTGTGCAGAAAACAGTAACACTTGTTCAGAACGAAAGAAAGCACAGAGCCCCAGATTTTATGTTGTCCTGGAGAGCTTGCAGAGCACTGGGGAAAAGCAGGCAGAGAATTCCCTGCTACCACCTTCTCTGTGCCTGGGAAACAGAAGTGTTCACATTGCTTCGCAGAATCGCTTTTGTGCAGAAAACAATAACACTTGTTCAGAACGAAAGAAAGCACAGAGCCCCAGATTTTATGTTGTCCTGGAGAGCTTGCAGAGCACTGGGGAAAAGCAGGCAGAGAATTCCCTGCTAGCACCTTCTCTGTGCCTGGGAAGCAGAAGTGTTCACATTGCTTCGCAGAATCGCTTTTGTGCAGAAAACAGTAACACTTGTTCAGAACGAAAGAAAGCACAGAGCCCCAGATTTTATGTTGTCCTGGAGAGCTTGCAGAGCACTGGGGAAAAGCAGGCAGAGAATTCCCTGCTAGCACCTTCTCTGTGCCTGGGAAACAGAAGTGTTCACATTGCTTCGCAGAATCGCTTTTGTGCAGAAAACAGTAACACTTGTTCAGAACGAAAGAAAGCACAGAGCCCCAGATTTGCTGTTGTCCTGGAGAGCTTGCAGAGCAGTGGGGAAAGGCAGGCAGAGAATTCCCTGCTAGCACCTTCTTTGTGCCTGTTCACATTGCTTCGCAGAATCGCTTTTGTGCAGAAAACAGTAACACTTGTTCAGAATGAAAGAAAGCACAGAGCCCCAGATTTTATGTTGTCCTGGAGAGCTTGCAGAGCACTGGGGAAAAGCAGGCAGAGAATTCCCTGCTAGCACCTTCTCTGTGCCTGGGAAACAGAAGTGTTCCCATTGCTTCGCAGAATCGCTTTTGTGCAGAAAACAGTAACACTTGTTCAGAACGAAAGAAAGCACAGAGCCCCAGATTTTATGTTGTCCTGGAGAGCTTGCAGAGCACTGGGGAAAAGCAGGCAGAGAATTCCCTGCTAGCACCTTCTCTGTGCCTGGGAAACAGAAGTGTTCACATTGCTTCGCAGAATCGCTTTTGTGCAGAAAACAGTAACACTTGTTCAGAACGAAGGAAAGCACAGAGCCCCAGATTTTATGTTGTCCTGGAGAGCTTGCAGAGCACTGGGGAAAAGCAGGCAGAGAATTCCCTGCTAGCACCTTCTCTGTGCCTGGGAAGCAGAAGTGTTCACATTGCTTCGCAGAATCGCTTTTGTGCAGAAAACAATAACACTTGTTCAGAACGAAAGAAAGCACAGAGCCCCAGATTTTATGTTGTCCTGGAGAGCTTGCAGAGCACTGGGGAAAGGCAGGCAGAGAATTCCCTGCTAGCACCTTCTCTGTGCCTGGGAAGCAGAAGTGTTCACATTGCTTCGCAGAATCGCTTTTGTGCAGAAAACAGTAACACTTGTTCAGAACGAAAGAAAGCACAGAGCCCCAGATTTTATGTTGTCCTGGAGAGCTTGCAGAGCACTGGGGAAAAGCAGGCAGAGAATTCCCTGCTAGCACCTTCTCTGTGCCTGGGAAGCAGAAGTGTTCAAATTGCTTCGCAGAATCGCTTTTGTGCAGAAAAAAGTAACACTTGTTCAGAACGAAGGAAAGCACAGAGCCCCAGATTTTATGTTGTCCTGGAGAGCTTGCAGAGCACTGGGGAAAGGCAGGCAGAGAATTCCCTGCTAGCACCTTCTCTGTGCCTGGGAAGCAGAAGTGTTCACATTGCTTCGCAGAATCGCTTTTGTGCAGAAAACAATAACACTTGTTCAGAACGAAAGAAAGCACAGAGCCCCAGATTTTATGTTGTCCTGGAGAGCTTGCAGAGCACTGGGGAAAAGCAGGCAGAGAATTCCCTGCTAGCACCTTCTCTGTGCCTGGGAAGCAGAAGTGTTCACATTGCTTCGCAGAATCGCTTTTGTGCAGAAAACAGTAACACTTGTTCAGAACGAAGGAAAGCACAGAGCCCCAGATTTGCTGTTGTCCTGGAGAGCTTGCAGAGCAGTGGGGAAAGGCAGGCAGAGAATTCCCTGCTAGCACCTTCTCTGTGCCTGGGAAGCAGAAGTCTTCACATTGCTTCGCAGAATCGCTTTTGTGCAGAAAACAATAACACTTGTTCAGAACGAAAGAAAGCACAGAGCCCCAGATTTTATGTTGTCCTGGAGAGCTTGCAGAGCACTGGGGAAAAGCAGGCAGAGAATTCCCTGCTAGCACCTTCTCTGTGCCTGGGAAGCAGAAGTGTTCACATTGCTTCGCAGAATCGCTTTTGTGCAGAAAACAGTAACACTTGTTCAGAACGAAGGAAAGCACAGAGCCCCAGATTTGCTGTTGTCCTGGAGAGCTTGCAGAGCAGTGGGGAAAGGCAGGCAGAGAATTCCCTGCTAGCACCTTCTCTGTGCCTGGGAAGCAGAAGTCTTCACATTGCTTCGCAGAATCGCTTTTGTGCAGAAAACAATAACACTTGTTCAGAACGAAAGAAAGCACAGAGCCCCAGATTTTATGTTGTCCTGGAGAGCTTGCAGAGCACTGGGGAAAAGCAGGCAGAGAATTCCCTGCTACCACCTTCTCTGTGCCTGGGAAACAGAAGTGTTCACATTGCTTCGCAGAATCGCTTTTGTGCAGAAAACAGTAACACTTGTTCAGAACGAAAGAAAGCACAGAGCCCCAGATTTTATGTTGTCCTGGAGAGCTTGCAGAGCACTGGGGAAAGGCAGGCAGAGAATTCCCTGCTAGCACCTTCTCTGTGCCTGGGAAGCAGAAGTGTTCACATTGCTTCGCAGAATCGCTTTTGTGCAGAAAACAGTAACACTTGTTCAGAACGAAAGAAAGCACAGAGCCCCAGATTTTATGTTGTCCTGGAGAGCTTGCAGAGCACTGGGGAAAAGCAGGCAGAGAATTCCCTGCTACCACCTTCTCTGTGCCTGGGAAACAGAAGTGTTCACATTGCTTCGCAGAATCGCTTTTGTGCAGAAAACAGTAACACTTGTTCAGAACGAAGGAAAGCACAGAGCCCCAGATTTTATGTTGTCCTGGAGAGCTTGCAGAGCACTGGGGAAAGGCAGGCAGAGAATTCCCTGCTAGCACCTTCTCTGTGCCTGGGAAGCAGAAGTGTTCAAATTGCTTCGCAGAATCGCTTTTGTGCAGAAAACAGTAACACTTGTTCAGAACGAAAGAAAGCACAGAGCCCCAGATTTTATGTTGTCCTGGAGAGCTTGCAGAGCACTGGGGAAAAGCAGGCAGAGAATTCCCTGCTAGCACCTTCTCTGTGCCTGGGAAACAGAAGTGTTCCCATTGCTTCGCAGAATCGCTTTTGTGCAGAAAACAGTAACACTTGTTCAGAACGAAAGAAAGCACAGAGCCCCAGATTTTATGTTGTCCTGGAGAGCTTGCAGTGCACTGGGGAAAAGCAGGCAGAGAATTCCCTGCTAGCACCTTCTCTGTGCCTGGGAAACAGAAGTGTTCACATTGCTTCGCAGAATCGCTTTTGTGCAGAAAACAGTAACAGTTGTTCAGAACGAAGGAAAGCACAGAGCCCCAGATTTTATGTTGTCCTGGAGAGCTTGCAGAGCACTGGGGAAAGGCAGGCAGAGAATTCCCTGCTAGCACCTTCTCTGTGCCTGGGAAGCAGAAGTGTTCCCATTGCTTCGCAGAATCGCTTTTGTGCAGAAAACAGTAACACTTGTTCAGAACGAAAGAAAGCACAGAGCCCCAGATTTTATGTTGTCCTGGAGAGCTTGCAGAGCACTGGGGAAAGGCAGGTAGAGAATTCCCTGCTAGCACCTTCTCTGTGCCTGGGAAGCAGAAGTGTTCACATTGCTTCGCAGAATCGCTTTTGTGCAGAAAACAGTAACAGTTGTTCAGAACGAAGGAAAGCACAGAGCCCCAGATTTTATGTTGTCCTGGAGAGCTTGCAGAGCACTGGGGAAAGGCAGGCAGAGAATTCCCTGCTAGCACCTTCTCTGTGCCTGGGAAGCAGAAGTGTTCAAATTGCTTCGCAGAATCGCTTTTGTGCAGAAAACAGTAACACTTGTTCAGAACGAAAGAAAGCACAGAGCCCCAGATTTTATGTTGTCCTGGAGAGCTTGCAGAGCACTGGGGAAAAGCAGGCAGAGAATTCCCTGCTAGCACCTTCTCTGTGCCTGGGAAGCAGAAGTCTTCACATTGCTTCGCAGAATCGCTTTTGTGCAGAAAACAGTAACACTTGTTCAGAACGAAAGAAAGCACAGAGCCCCAGATTTTATGTTGTCCTGGAGAGCTTGCAGAGCACTGGGGAAAAGCAGGCAGAGAATTCCCTGCTAGCACCTTCTCTGTGCCTGGGAAGCAGAAGTCTTCACATTGCTTCGCAGAATCGCTTTTGTGCAGAAAACAGTAACACTTGTTCAGAACGAAAGAAAGCACAGAGCCCCAGATTTTATGTTGTCCTGGAGAGCTTGCAGAGCACTGGGGAAAAGCAGGCAGAGAATTCCCTGCTAGCACCTTCTCTGTGCCTGGGAAGCAGAAGTGTTCACATTGCTTCGCAGAATCGCTTTTGTGCAGAAAACAGTAACACTTGTTCAGAACGAAGGAAAGCACAGAGCCCCAGATTTTATGTTGTCCTGGAGAGCTTGCAGAGCACTGGGGAAAGGCAGGCAGAGAATTCCCTGCTAGCACCTTCTCTGTGCCTGGGAAGCAGAAGTGTTCACATTGCTTCGCAGAATCGCTTTTGTGCAGAAAACAATAACACTTGTTCAGAACGAAAGAAAGCACAGAGCCCCAGATTTTATGTTGTCCTGGAGAGCTTGCAGAGCACTGGGGAAAAGCAGGCAGAGAATTCCCTGCTAGCACCTTCTCTGTGCCTGGGAAGCAGAAGTGTTCAAATTGCTTCGCAGAATCGCTTTTGTGCAGAAAACAGTAACACTTGTTCAGAACGAAGGAAAGCACAGAGCCCCAGATTTTATGTTGTCCTGGAGAGCTTGCAGAGCACTGGGGAAAGGCAGGCAGAGAATTCCCTGCTACCACCTTCTCTGTGCCTGGGAAGCAGAAGTGTTCACATTGCTTCGCAGAATCGCTTTTGTGCAGAAAACAGTAACACTTGTTCAGAACGAAAGAAAGCACAGAGCCCCAGATTTTATGTTGTCCTGGAGAGCTTGCAGAGCACTGGGGAAAAGCAGGCAGAGAATTCCCTGCTAGCACCTTCTCTGTGCCTGGGAAACAGAAGTGTTCACATTGCTTCGCAGAATCGCTTTTGTGCAGAAAACAGTAACACTTGTTCAGAACGAAAGAAAGCACAGAGCCCCAGATTTCATGTTGTCCTGGAGAGCTTGCAGAGCAGTGGGGAAAGGCAGGCAGAGAATTCCCTGCTAGCACGTTCTTTGTGCCTGTTCACATTGCTTCGCAGAATCGCTTTTGTGCAGAAAACAGTAACACTTGTTCAGAACGAAAGAAAGCACAGAGCCCCAGATTTTATGTTGTCCTGGAGAGCTTGCAGAGCACTGGGGAAAGGCAGGCAGAGAATTCCCTGCTAGCACCTTCTCTGTGCCTGGGAAGCAGAAGTGTTCACATTGCTTCGCAGAATCGCTTTTGTGCAGAAAACAGTAACACTTGTTCAGAACGAAGGAAAGCACAGAGCCCCAGATTTTATGTTGTCCTGGAGAGCTTGCAGAGCACTGGGGAAAGGCAGGCAGATAATTCCATGCTAGCACCTTCTCTGTGCCTGGGAAGCAGAAGTGTTCAAATTGCTTCGCAGAATCGCTTTTGTGCAGAAAACAGTAACACTTGTTCAGAACGAAGGAAAGCACAGAGCCCCAGATTTTATGTTGTCCTGGAGAGCTTGCAGAGCACTGGGGAAAGGCAGGCAGAGAATTCCCTGCTAGCACCTTCTCTGTGCCTGGGAAGCAGAAGTCTTCACATTGCTTCGCAGAATCGCTTTTGTGCAGAAAACAGTAACACTTGTTCAGAATGAAAGAAAGCACAGAGCCCCAGATTTTATGTTGTCCTGGAGAGCTTGCAGAGCACTGGGGAAAAGCAGGCAGAGAATTCCCTGCTAGCACCTTCTCTGTGCCTGGGAAACAGAAGTGTTCCCATTGCTTCGCAGAATCGCTTTTGTGCAGAAAACAGTAACACTTGTTCAGAACGAAAGAAAGCACAGAGCCCCAGATTTTATGTTGTCCTGGAGAGCTTGCAGAGCACTGGGGAAAGGCAGGCAGAGAATTCCCTGCTGGCACCTTCTCTGTGCCTGGGAAGCAGAAGTCTTCACATTGCTTCGCAGAATCGCTTTTGTGCAGAAAACATTAACAGTTGTTCAGAACGAAGGAAAGCACAGAGCCCCAGATTTTATGTTGTCCTGGAGAGCTTGCAGAGCACTGGGGAAAGGCAGGCAGAGAATTCCCTGCTAGCACCTTCTCTGTGCCTGGGAAGCAGAAGTGTTCACATTGCTTCGCAGAATCGCTTTTGTGCAGAAAACAGTAACACTTGTTCAGAACGAAAGAAAGCACAGAGCCCCAGATTTTATGTTGTCCTGGAGAGCTTGCAGAGCACTGGGGAAAAACAGGCAGAGAATTCCCTGCTAGCACCTTCTCTGTGCCTGGGAAGCAGAAATGTTCAAATTGCTTCGCAGAATCGCTTTTGTGCAGAAAACAGTAACACTTGTTCAGAACGAAAGAAAGCACAGAGCCCCAGATTTTATGTTGTCCTGGAGAGCTTGCAGAGCACTGGGGAAAAGCAGGCAGAGAATTCCCTGCTAGCACCTTCTCTGTGCCTGGGAAGCAGAAGTCTTCACATTGCTTCGCAGAATCGCTTTTGTGCAGAAAACAATAACACTTGTTCAGAATGAAAGAAAGCACAGAGCCCCAGATTTTATGTTGTCCTGGAGAGCTTGCAGAGCACTGGGGAAAAGCAGGCAGAGAATTCCCTGCTAGCACCTTCTCTGTGCCTGGGAAGCAGAAGTGTTCACATTGCTTCGCAGAATCGCTTTTGTGCAGAAAACAGTAACACTTGTTCAGAACGAAAGAAAGCACAGAGCCCCAGATTTTATGTTGTCCTGGAGAGCTTGCAGAGCACTGGGGAAAAGCAGGCAGAGAATTCCCTGCTACCACCTTCTCTGTGCCTGGGAAACAGAAGTGTTCACATTGCTTCGCAGAATCGCTTTTGTGCAGAAAACAGTAACACTTGTTCAGAACGAAAGAAAGCACAGAGCCCCAGATTTGCTGTTGTCCTGGAGAGCTTGCAGAGCAGTGGGGAAAGGCAGGCAGAGAATTCCCTGCTAGCACCTTCTTTGTGCCTGTTCACATTGCTTCGCAGAATCGCTTTTGTGCAGAAAACAGTAACACTTGTTCAGAATGAAAGAAAGCACAGAGCCCCAGATTTTATGTTGTCCTGGAGAGCTTGCAGAGCACTGGGGAAAAGCAGTCAGAGAATTCCCTGCTAGCACCTTCTCTGTGCCTGGGAAACAGAAGTGTTCCCATTGCTTCGCAGAATCGCTTTTGTGCAGAAAACAGTAACACTTGTTCAGAACGAAAGAAAGCACAGAGCCCCAGATTTTATGTTGTCCTGGAGAGCTTGCAGAGCACTGGGCAAAAGCAGGCAGAGAATTCCCTGCTACCACCTTCTCTGTGCCTGGGAAACAGAAGTGTTCCCATTGCTTCGCAGAATCGCTTTTGTGCAGAAAACAGTAACACTTGTTCAGAACGAAAGAAAGCACAGAGCCCCAGATTTGCTGTTGTCCTGCAGAGCTTGCAGAGCACTGGGGAAAAGCAGGCAGAGAATTCCCTGCTAGCACCTTCTCTGTGCCTGGGAAGCAGAAGTGTTCACATTGCTTCGCAGAATCGCTTTTGTGCAGAAAACAATAACACTTGTTCAGAACGAAAGAAAGCACAGAGCCCCAGATTTTATGTTGTCCTGGAGAGCTTGCAGAGCACTGGGGAAAGGCAGGCAGAGAATTCCCTGCTAGCACCTTCTCTGTGCCTGGGAAGCAGAAGTGTTCACATTGCTTCGCAGAATCGCTTTTGTGCAGAAAACAGTAACACTTGTTCAGAACGAAAGAAAGCACAGAGCCCCAGATTTTATGTTGTCCTGGAGAGCTTGCAGAGCACTGGGGAAAAGCAGGCAGAGAATTCCCTGCTAGCACCTTCTCTGTGCCTGGGAAGCAGAAGTGTTCAAATTGCTTCGCAGAATCGCTTTTGTGCAGAAAAAAGTAACACTTGTTCAGAACGAAGGAAAGCACAGAGCCCCAGATTTTATGTTGTCCTGGAGAGCTTGCAGAGCACTGGGGAAAGGCAGGCAGAGAATTCCCTGCTAGCACCTTCTCTGTGCCTGGGAAGCAGAAGTGTTCACATTGCTTCGCAGAATCGCTTTTGTGCAGAAAACAATAACACTTGTTCAGAACGAAAGAAAGCACAGAGCCCCAGATTTTATGTTGTCCTGGAGAGCTTGCAGAGCACTGGGGAAAAGCAGGCAGAGAATTCCCTGCTAGCACCTTCTCTGTGCCTGGGAAGCAGAAGTGTTCAAATTGCTTCGCAGAATCGCTTTTGTGCAGAAAACAGTAACACTTGTTCAGAACGAAGGAAAGCACAGAGCCCCAGATTTGCTGTTGTCCTGGAGAGCTTGCAGAGCAGTGGGGAAAGGCAGGCAGAGAATTCCCTGCTAGCACCTTCTTTGTGCCTGTTCACATTGCTTCGCAGAATCGCTTTTGTGCAGAAAACAGTAACACTTGTTCAGAATGAAAGAAAGCACAGAGCCCCAGATTTTATGTTGTCGTGGAGAGCTTGCAGAGCACTGGGGAAAAGCAGTCAGAGAATTCCCTGCTAGCACCTTCTCTGTGCCTGGGAAACAGAAGTGTTCCCATTGCTTCGCAGAATCGCTTTTGTGCAGAAAACAGTAACACTTGTTCAGAACGAAAGAAAGCACAGAGCCCCAGATTTTATGTTGTCCTGGAGAGCTTGCAGAGCACTGGGCAAAAGCAGGCAGAGAATTCCCTGCTACCACCTTCTCTGTGCCTGGGAAACAGAAGTGTTCCCATTGCTTCGCAGAATCGCTTTTGTGCAGAAAACAGTAACACTTGTTCAGAACGAAAGAAAGCACAGAGCCCCAGATTTGCTGTTGTCCTGCAGAGCTTGCAGAGCACTGGGGAAAAGCAGGCAGAGAATTCCCTGCTAGCACCTTCTCTGTGCCTGGGAAGCAGAAGTGTTCACATTGCTTCGCAGAATCGCTTTTGTGCAGAAAACAATAACACTTGTTCAGAACGAAAGAAAGCACAGAGCCCCAGATTTTATGTTGTCCTGGAGAGCTTGCAGAGCACTGGGGAAAGGCAGGCAGAGAATTCCCTGCTAGCACCTTCTCTGTGCCTGGGAAGCAGAAGTGTTCACATTGCTTCGCAGAATCGCTTTTGTGCAGAAAACAGTAACACTTGTTCAGAACGAAAGAAAGCACAGAGCCCCAGATTTTATGTTGTCCTGGAGAGCTTGCAGAGCACTGGGGAAAAGCAGGCAGAGAATTCCCTGCTAGCACCTTCTCTGTGCCTGGGAAGCAGAAGTGTTCAAATTGCTTCGCAGAATCGCTTTTGTGCAGAAAAAAGTAACACTTGTTCAGAACGAAGGAAAGCACAGAGCCCCAGATTTTATGTTGTCCTGGAGAGCTTGCAGAGCACTGGGGAAAGGCAGGCAGAGAATTCCCTGCTAGCACCTTCTCTGTGCCTGGGAAGCAGAAGTGTTCACATTGCTTCGCAGAATCGCTTTTGTGCAGAAAACAATAACACTTGTTCAGAACGAAAGAAAGCACAGAGCCCCAGATTTTATGTTGTCCTGGAGAGCTTGCAGAGCACTGGGGAAAAGCAGGCAGAGAATTCCCTGCTAGCACCTTCTCTGTGCCTGGGAAGCAGAAGTGTTCAAATTGCTTCGCAGAATCGCTTTTGTGCAGAAAACAGTAACACTTGTTCAGAACGAAGGAAAGCACAGAGCCCCAGATTTGCTGTTGTCCTGGAGAGCTTGCAGAGCAGTGGGGAAAGGCAGGCAGAGAATTCCCTGCTAGCACCTTCTCTGTGCCTGGGAAGCAGAAGTCTTCACATTGCTTCGCAGAATCGCTTTTGTGCAGAAAACAATAACACTTGTTCAGAACGAAAGAAAGCACAGAGCCCCAGATTTTATGTTGTCCTGGAGAACTTGCAGAGCACTGGGGAAAAGCAGGCAGAGAATTCCCTGCTAGCACCTTCTCTGTGCCTGGGAAGCAGAAGTGTTCACATTGCTTCGCAGAATCGCTTTTGTGCAGAAAACAGTAACACTTGTTCAGAACGAAAGAAAGCACAGAGCCCCAGATTTGCTGTTGTCCTGGAGAGCTTGCAGAGCACTGGGGAAAAGCAGTCAGAGAATTCCCTGCTAGCACCTTCTCTGTGCCTGGGAAGCAGAAGTGTTCACATTGCTTCGCAGAATCGCTTTTGTGCAGAAAACAGTAAGACTTGTTCAGAACGAAAGAAAGCACAGAGCCCCAGATTTTATGTTGTCCTGGAGAGCTTGCAGAGCACTGGGGAAAAGCAGTCAGAGAATTCCCTGCTAGCACCTTCTCTGTGCCTGGGAAGCAGAAGTCTTCACATTGCTTCGCAGAATCGCTTTTGTGCAGAAAACAGTAACACTTGTTCAGAATGAAAGAAAGCACAGAGCCCCAGATTTTATGTTGTCCTGGAGAGCTTGCAGAGCACTGGGGAAAAGCAGGCAGAGAATTCCCTGCTAGCACCTTCTCTGTGCCTGGGAAACAGAAGTGTTCACATTGCTTCGCAGAATCGCTTTTGTGCAGAAAACAGTAACACTTGTTCAGAACGAAAGAAAGCACAGAGCCCCAGATTTTATGTTGTCCTGGAGAGCTTGCAGAGCACTGGGCAAAAGCAGGCAGAGAATTCCCTGCTAGCACCTTCTCTGTGCCTGGGAAGCAGAAGTCTTCACATTGCTTCGCAGAATCGCTTTTGTGCAGAAAACAGTAACACTTGTTCAGAATGAAAGAAAGCACAGAGCCCCAGATTTTATGTTGTCCTGGAGAGCTTGCAGAGCACTGGGGAAAAGCAGTCAGAGAATTCCCTGCTAGCACCTTCTCTGTGCCTGGGAAACAGAAGTGTTCCCATTGCTTCGCAGAATCGCTTTTGTGCAGAAAACAGTAACACTTGTTCAGAACGAAAGAAAGCACAGAGCCCCAGATTTTATGTTGTCCTGGAGAGCTTGCAGAGCACTGGGGAAAGGCAGGCAGAGAATTCCCTGCTAGCACCTTCTCTGTGCCTGGGAAGCAGAAGTGTTCACATTGCTTCGCAGAATCGCTTTTGTGCAGAAAACAGTAACACTTGTTCAGAACGAAGGAAAGCACAGAGCCCCAGATTTTATGTTGTCCTGGAGAGCTTGCAGAGCACTGGGGAAAAGCAGGCAGAGAATTCCCTGCTAGCACCTTCTCTGTGCCTGGGAAACAGAAGTGTTCCCATTGCTTCGCAGAATCGCTTTTGTGCAGAAAACAGTAACACTTGTTCAGAACGAAAGAAAGCACAGAGCCCCAGATTTTATGTTGTCCTGGAGAGCTTGCAGAGCACTGGGGAAAGGCAGGCAGAGAATTCCCTGCTAGCACCTTCTCTGTGCCTGGGAAACAGAAGTGTTCACATTGCTTCGCAGAATCGCTTTTGTGCAGAAAACAGTAACAGTTGTTCAGAACGAAGGAAAGCACAGAGCCCCAGATTTTATGTTGTCCTGGAGAGCTTGCAGAGCACTGGGGAAAGGCAGGCAGAGAATTCCCTGCTAGCACCTTCTCTGTGCCTGGGAAGCAGAAGTGTTCACATTGCTTCGCAGAATCGCTTTTGTGCAGAAAACAGTAACACTTGTTCAGAACGAAAGAAAGCACAGAGCCCCAGATTTTATGTTGTCCTGGAGAGCTTGCAGATCACTGGGGAAAAGCAGTCAGAGAATTCCCTGCTAGCACCTTCTCTGTGCCTGGGAAACAGAAGTGTTCCCATTGCTTCGCAGAATCGCTTTTGTGCAGAAAACAGTAACACTTGTTCAGAACGAAAGAAAGCACAGAGCCCCAGATTTTATGTTGTCCTGGAGAGCTTGCAGAGCACTGGGGAAAGGCAGGTAGAGAATTCCCTGCTAGCACCTTCTCTGTGCCTGGGAAGCAGAAGTGTTCACATTGCTTCGCAGAATCGCTTTTGTGCAGAAAACAGTAACAGTTGTTCAGAACGAAGGAAAGCACAGAGCCCCAGATTTTATGTTGTCCTGGAGAGCTTGCAGAGCACTGGGGAAAGGCAGGCAGAGAATTCCCTGCTAGCACCTTCTCTGTGCCTGGGAAGCAGAAGTGTTCAAATTGCTTCACAGAATCGCTTTTGTGCAGAAAACAGTAACACTTGTTCAGAACGAAAGAAAGCACAGAGCCCCAGATTTTATGTTGTCCTGGAGAGCTTGCAGAGCACTGGGGAAAAGCAGGCAGAGAATTCCCTGCTAGCACCTTCTCTGTGCCTGGGAAGCAGAAGTGTTCACATTGCTTCGCAGAATCGCTTTTGTGCAGAAAACAGTAACACTTGTTCAGAACGAAAGAAAGCACAGAGCCCCAGATTTTATGTTGTCCTGGAGAGCTTGCAGAGCAGTGGGGAAAGGCAGGCAGAGAATTCCCTGCTAGCACCTTCTCTGTGCCTGGGAAGCAGAAGTGTTCACATTGCTTCGCAGAATCGCTTTTGTGCAGAAAACAGTAACACTTGTTCAGAACGAAAGAAAGCACAGAGCCCCAGATTTTATGTTGTCCTGGAGAGCTTGCAGAGCACTGGGGAAAGGCAGGCAGAGAATTCCCTGTTAGCACCTTCTCTGTGCCTGGGAAGCAGAAGTGTTCAAATTGCTTCGCAGAATCGCTTTTGTGCAGAAAACAGTAACACTTGTTCAGAACGAAAGAAAGCACAGAGCCCCAGATTTTATGTTGTCCTGGAGAGCTTGCAGAGCACTGGGGAAAAGCAGGCAGAGAATTCCCTGCTAGCACCTTCTCTGTGCCTGGGAAACAGAAGTGTTCCCATTGCTTCGCAGAATCGCTTTTGTGCAGAAAACAGTAACACTTGTTCAGAACGAAAGAAAGCACAGAGCCCCAGATTTTATGTTGTCCTGGAGAGCTTGCAGAGCACTGGGGAAAAGCAGGCAGAGAATTCCCTGCTAGCACCTTCTCTGTGCCTGGGAAACAGAAGTGTTCACATTGCTTCGCAGAATCGCTTTTGTGCAGAAAACAGTAACAGTTGTTCAGAACGAAGGAAAGCACAGAGCCCCAGATTTTATGTTGTCCTGGAGAGCTTGCAGAGCACTGGGGAAAGGCAGGCAGAGAATTCCCTGCTAGCACCTTCTCTGTGCCTGGGAAGCAGAAGTGTTCACATTGCTTCGCAGAATCGCTTTTGTGCAGAAAACAATAACTCTTGTTCAGAACGAAAGAAAGCACAGAGCCCCAGAATTTATGTTGTCCTGGAGAGCTTGCAGAGCACTGGGGAAAGGCAGGCAGAGAATTCCCTGCTAGCACCTTCTCTGTGCCTGGGAAGCAGAAGTGTTCACATTGCTTCGCAGAATCGCTTTTGTGCAGAAAACAGTAACACTTGTTCAGAACGAAAGAAAGCACAGAGCCCCAGATTTCATGTTGTCCTGGAGAGCTTGCAGAGCAGTGGGGAAAGGCAGGCAGAGAATTCCCTGCTAGCACGTTCTTTGTGCCTGTTCACATTGCTTCGCAGAATCGCTTTTGTGCAGAAAACAGTAACACTTGTTCAGAACGAAAGAAAGCACAGAGCCCCAGATTTTATGTTGTCCTGGAGAGCTTGCAGAGCACTGGGGAAAAGCAGGCAGAGAATTCCCTGCTAGCACCTTCTCTGTGCCTGGGAAGCAGAAGTGTTCACATTACTTCGCAGAATCGCTTTTGTGCAGAAAACAGTAACACTTGTTCAGAATGAAAGAAAGCACAGAGCCCCAGATTTTATGTTGTCCTGGAGAGCTTGCAGAGCACTGGGGAAAAGCAGGCAGAGAATTCCCTGCTACCACCTTCTCTGTGCCTGGGAAACAGAAGTGTTCCCATTGCTTCGCAGAATCGCTTTTGTGCAGAAAACAGTAACACTTGTTCAGAACGAAAGAAAGCACAGAGCCCCAGATTTTATGTTGTCCTGGAGAGCTTGCAGAGCACTGGGGAAAGGCAGGCAGAGAATTCCCTGCTAGCACCTTCTCTGTGCCTGGGAAGCAGAAGTGTTCACATTGCTTCGCAGAATCGCTTTTGTGCAGAAAACAGTAACACTTGTTCAGAACGAAGGAAAGCACAGAGCCCCAGATTTTATGTTGTCCTGGAGAGCTTGCAGAGCACTGGGGAAAGGCAGGCAGAGAATTCCATGCTAGCACCTTCTCTGTGCCTGGGAAGCAGAAGTGTTCAAATTGCTTCGCAGAATCGCTTTTGTGCAGAAAACAGTAACACTTGTTCAGAACGAAGGAAAGCACAGAGCCCCAGATTTTATGTTGTCCTGGAGAGCTTGCAGAGCACTGGGGAAAGGCAGGCAGAGAATTCCCTGCTAGCACCTTCTCTGTGCCTGGGAAGCAGAAGTCTTCACATTGCTTCGCAGAATCGCTTTTGTGCAGAAAACAGTAACACTTGTTCAGAATGAAAGAAAGCACAGAGCCCCAGATTTTATGTTGTCCTGGAGAGCTTGCAGAGCACTGGGGAAAAGCAGGCAGAGAATTCCCTGCTAGCACCTTCTCTGTGCCTGGGAAACAGAAGTGTTCCCATTGCTTCGCAGAATCGCTTTTGTGCAGAAAACAGTAACACTTGTTCAGAACGAAAGAAAGCACAGAGCCCCAGATTTTATGTTGTCCTGGAGAGCTTGCAGAGCACTGGGGAAAGGCAGGCAGAGAATTCCCTGCTGGCACCTTCTCTGTGCCTGGGAAGCAGAAGTCTTCACATTGCTTCGCAGAATCGCTTTTGTGCAGAAAACATTAACAGTTGTTCAGAACGAAGGAAAGCACAGAGCCCCAGATTTTATGTTGTCCTGGAGAGCTTGCAGAGCACTGGGGAAAGGCAGGCAGAGAATTCCCTGCTAGCACCTTCTCTGTGCCTGGGAAGCAGAAGTGTTCACATTGCTTCGCAGAATCGCTTTTGTGCAGAAAACAGTAACACTTGTTCAGAACGAAAGAAAGCACAGAGCCCCAGATTTTATGTTGTCCTGGAGAGCTTGCAGAGCACTGGGGAAAAACAGGCAGAGAATTCCCTGCTAGCACCTTCTCTGTGCCTGGGAAGCAGAAATGTTCAAATTGCTTCGCAGAATCGCTTTTGTGCAGAAAACAGTAACACTTGTTCAGAACGAAAGAAAGCACAGAGCCCCAGATTTTATGTTGTCCTGGAGAGCTTGCAGAGCACTGGGGAAAAGCAGGCAGAGAATTCCCTGCTAGCACCTTCTCTGTGCCTGGGAAGCAGAAGTCTTCACATTGCTTCGCAGAATCGCTTTTGTGCAGAAAACAATAACACTTGTTCAGAATGAAAGAAAGCACAGAGCCCCAGATTTTATGTTGTCCTGGAGAGCTTGCAGAGCACTGGGGAAAAGCAGGCAGAGAATTCCCTGCTAGCACCTTCTCTGTGCCTGGGAAGCAGAAGTGTTCACATTGCTTCGCAGAATCGCTTTTGTGCAGAAAACAGTAACACTTGTTCAGAACGAAAGAAAGCACAGAGCCCCAGATTTTATGTTGTCCTGGAGAGCTTGCAGAGCACTGGGGAAAAGCAGGCAGAGAATTCCCTGCTACCACCTTCTCTGTGCCTGGGAAACAGAAGTGTTCACATTGCTTCGCAGAATCGCTTTTGTGCAGAAAACAATAACACTTGTTCAGAACGAAAGAAAGCACAGAGCCCCAGATTTTATGTTGTCCTGGAGAGCTTGCAGAGCACTGGGGAAAAGCAGGCAGAGAATTCCCTGCTAGCACCTTCTCTGTGCCTGGGAAGCAGAAGTGTTCACATTGCTTCGCAGAATCGCTTTTGTGCAGAAAACAGTAACACTTGTTCAGAACGAAAGAAAGCACAGAGCCCCAGATTTGCTGTTGTCCTGGAGAGCTTGCAGAGCAGTGGGGAAAGGCAGGCAGAGAATTCCCTGCTAGCACCTTCTTTGTGCCTGTTCACATTGCTTCGCAGAATCGCTTTTGTGCAGAAAACAGTAACACTTGTTCAGAATGAAAGAAAGCACAGAGCCCCAGATTTTATGTTGTCGTGGAGAGCTTGCAGAGCACTGGGGAAAAGCAGTCAGAGAATTCCCTGCTAGCACCTTCTCTGTGCCTGGGAAACAGAAGTGTTCCCATTGCTTCGCAGAATCGCTTTTGTGCAGAAAACAGTAACACTTGTTCAGAACGAAAGAAAGCACAGAGCCCCAGATTTTATGTTGTCCTGGAGAGCTTGCAGAGCACTGGGCAAAAGCAGGCAGAGAATTCCCTGCTACCACCTTCTCTGTGCCTGGGAAACAGAAGTGTTCCCATTGCTTCGCAGAATCGCTTTTGTGCAGAAAACAGTAACACTTGTTCAGAACGAAAGAAAGCACAGAGCCCCAGATTTGCTGTTGTCCTGCAGAGCTTGCAGAGCACTGGGGAAAAGCAGGCAGAGAATTCCCTGCTAGCACCTTCTCTGTGCCTGGGAAGCAGAAGTGTTCACATTGCTTCGCAGAATCGCTTTTGTGCAGAAAACAATAACACTTGTTCAGAACGAAAGAAAGCACAGAGCCCCAGATTTTATGTTGTCCTGGAGAGCTTGCAGAGCACTGGGGAAAGGCAGGCAGAGAATTCCCTGCTAGCACCTTCTCTGTGCCTGGGAAGCAGAAGTGTTCACATTGCTTCGCAGAATCGCTTTTGTGCAGAAAACAGTAACACTTGTTCAGAACGAAAGAAAGCACAGAGCCCCAGATTTTATGTTGTCCTGGAGAGCTTGCAGAGCACTGGGGAAAAGCAGGCAGAGAATTCCCTGCTAGCACCTTCTCTGTGCCTGGGAAGCAGAAGTGTTCAAATTGCTTCGCAGAATCGCTTTTGTGCAGAAAAAAGTAACACTTGTTCAGAACGAAGGAAAGCACAGAGCCCCAGATTTTATGTTGTCCTGGAGAGCTTGCAGAGCACTGGGGAAAGGCAGGCAGAGAATTCCCTGCTAGCACCTTCTCTGTGCCTGGGAAGCAGAAGTGTTCACATTGCTTCGCAGAATCGCTTTTGTGCAGAAAACAATAACACTTGTTCAGAACGAAAGAAAGCACAGAGCCCCAGATTTTATGTTGTCCTGGAGAGCTTGCAGAGCACTGGGGAAAAGCAGGCAGAGAATTCCCTGCTAGCACCTTCTCTGTGCCTGGGAAGCAGAAGTGTTCAAATTGCTTCGCAGAATCGCTTTTGTGCAGAAAACAGTAACACTTGTTCAGAACGAAGGAAAGCACAGAGCCCCAGATTTGCTGTTGTCCTGGAGAGCTTGCAGAGCAGTGGGGAAAGGCAGGCAGAGAATTCCCTGCTAGCACCTTCTCTGTGCCTGGGAAGCAGAAGTCTTCACATTGCTTCGCAGAATCGCTTTTGTGCAGAAAACAATAACACTTGTTCAGAACGAAAGAAAGCACAGAGCCCCAGATTTTATGTTGTCCTGGAGAACTTGCAGAGCACTGGGGAAAAGCAGGCAGAGAATTCCCTGCTAGCACCTTCTCTGTGCCTGGGAAGCAGAAGTGTTCACATTGCTTCGCAGAATCGCTTTTGTGCAGAAAACAGTAACACTTGTTCAGAACGAAAGAAAGCACAGAGCCCCAGATTTTATGTTGTCCTGGAGAGCTTGCAGAGCACTGGGGAAAAGCAGTCAGAGAATTCCCTGCTAGCACCTTCTCTGTGCCTGGGAAGCAGAAGTGTTCACATTGCTTCGCAGAATCGCTTTTGTGCAGAAAACAGTAAGACTTGTTCAGAACGAAAGAAAGCACAGAGCCCCAGATTTTATGTTGTCCTGGAGAGCTTGCAGAGCACTGGGGAAAAGCAGTCAGAGAATTCCCTGCTAGCACCTTCTCTGTGCCTGGGAAGCAGAAGTCTTCACATTGCTTCGCAGAATCGCTTTTGTGCAGAAAACAGTAACACTTGTTCAGAATGAAAGAAAGCACAGAGCCCCAGATTTTATGTTGTCCTGGAGAGCTTGCAGAGCACTGGGGAAAAGCAGGCAGAGAATTCCCTGCTAGCACCTTCTCTGTGCCTGGGAAACAGAAGTGTTCCCATTGCTTCGCAGAATCGCTTTTGTGCAGAAAACAGTAACACTTGTTCAGAACGAAAGAAAGCACAGAGCCCCAGATTTTATGTTGTCCTGGAGAGCTTGCAGAGCACTGGGGAAAGGCAGGCAGAGAATTCCCTGCTAGCACCTTCTCTGTGCCTGGGAAACAGAAGTGTTCACATTGCTTCGCAGAATCGCTTTTGTGCAGAAAACAGTAACAGTTGTTCAGAACGAAGGAAAGCACAGAGCCCCAGATTTTATGTTGTCCTGGAGAGCTTGCAGAGCACTGGGGAAAGGCAGGCAGAGAATTCCCTGCTAGCACCTTCTCTGTGCCTGGGAAGCAGAAGTGTTCACATTGCTTCGCAGAATCGCTTTTGTGCAGAAAACAGTAACACTTGTTCAGAACGAAAGAAAGCACAGAGCCCCAGATTTTATGTTGTCCTGGAGAGCTTGCAGATCACTGGGGAAAAGCAGTCAGAGAATTCCCTGCTAGCACCTTCTCTGTGCCTGGGAAACAGAAGTGTTCCCATTGCTTCGCAGAATCGCTTTTGTGCAGAAAACAGTAACACTTGTTCAGAACGAAAGAAAGCACAGAGCCCCAGATTTTATGTTGTCCTGGAGAGCTTGCAGAGCACTGGGGAAAGGCAGGTAGAGAATTCCCTGCTAGCACCTTCTCTGTGCCTGGGAAGCAGAAGTGTTCACATTGCTTCGCAGAATCGCTTTTGTGCAGAAAACAGTAACAGTTGTTCAGAACGAAGGAAAGCACAGAGCCCCAGATTTTATGTTGTCCTGGAGAGCTTGCAGAGCACTGGGGAAAGGCAGGCAGAGAATTCCCTGCTAGCACCTTCTCTGTGCCTGGGAAGCAGAAGTGTTCAAATTGCTTCACAGAATCGCTTTTGTGCAGAAAACAGTAACACTTGTTCAGAACGAAAGAAAGCACAGAGCCCCAGATTTTATGTTGTCCTGGAGAGCTTGCAGAGCACTGGGGAAAAGCAGGCAGAGAATTCCCTGCTAGCACCTTCTCTGTGCCTGGGAAGCAGAAGTGTTCACATTGCTTCGCAGAATCGCTTTTGTGCAGAAAACAGTAACACTTGTTCAGAACGAAAGAAAGCACAGAGCCCCAGATTTTATGTTGTCCTGGAGAGCTTGCAGAGCAGTGGGGAAAGGCAGGCAGAGAATTCCCTGCTAGCACCTTCTCTGTGCCTGGGAAGCAGAAGTGTTCACATTGCTTCGCAGAATCGCTTTTGTGCAGAAAACAGTAACACTTGTTCAGAACGAAAGAAAGCACAGAGCCCCAGATTTTATGTTGTCCTGGAGAGCTTGCAGAGCACTGGGGAAAGGCAGGCAGAGAATTCCCTGTTAGCACCTTCTCTGTGCCTGGGAAGCAGAAGTGTTCAAATTGCTTCGCAGAATCGCTTTTGTGCAGAAAACAGTAACACTTGTTCAGAACGAAAGAAAGCACAGAGCCCCAGATTTTATGTTGTCCTGGAGAGCTTGCAGAGCACTGGGGAAAAGCAGGCAGAGAATTCCCTGCTAGCACCTTCTCTGTGCCTGGGAAACAGAAGTGTTCCCATTGCTTCGCAGAATCGCTTTTGTGCAGAAAACAGTAACACTTGTTCAGAACGAAAGAAAGCACAGAGCCCCAGATTTTATGTTGTCCTGGAGAGCTTGCAGAGCACTGGGGAAAAGCAGGCAGAGAATTCCCTGCTAGCACCTTCTCTGTGCCTGGGAAACAGAAGTGTTCACATTGCTTCGCAGAATCGCTTTTGTGCAGAAAACAGTAACAGTTGTTCAGAACGAAGGAAAGCACAGAGCCCCAGATTTTATGTTGTCCTGGAGAGCTTGCAGAGCACTGGGGAAAGGCAGGCAGAGAATTCCCTGCTAGCACCTTCTCTGTGCCTGGGAAGCAGAAGTGTTCACATTGCTTCGCAGAATCGCTTTTGTGCAGAAAACAATAACTCTTGTTCAGAACGAAAGAAAGCACAGAGCCCCAGAATTTATGTTGTCCTGGAGAGCTTGCAGAGCACTGGGGAAAGGCAGGCAGAGAATTCCCTGCTAGCACCTTCTCTGTGCCTGGGAAGCAGAAGTGTTCACATTGCTTCGCAGAATCGCTTTTGTGCAGAAAACAGTAACACTTGTTCAGAACGAAAGAAAGCACAGAGCCCCAGATTTCATGTTGTCCTGGAGAGCTTGCAGAGCAGTGGGGAAAGGCAGGCAGAGAATTCCCTGCTAGCACGTTCTTTGTGCCTGTTCACATTGCTTCGCAGAATCGCTTTTGTGCAGAAAACAGTAACACTTGTTCAGAACGAAAGAAAGCACAGAGCCCCAGATTTTATGTTGTCCTGGAGAGCTTGCAGAGCACTGGGGAAAAGCAGGCAGAGAATTCCCTGCTAGCACCTTCTCTGTGCCTGGGAAGCAGAAGTGTTCACATTACTTCGCAGAATCGCTTTTGTGCAGAAAACAGTAACACTTGTTCAGAATGAAAGAAAGCACAGAGCCCCAGATTTTATGTTGTCCTGGAGAGCTTGCAGAGCACTGGGGAAAAGCAGGCAGAGAATTCCCTGCTACCACCTTCTCTGTGCCTGGGAAACAGAAGTGTTCCCATTGCTTCGCAGAATCGCTTTTGTGCAGAAAACAGTAACACTTGTTCAGAACGAAAGAAAGCACAGAGCCCCAGATTTTATGTTGTCCTGGAGAGCTTGCAGAGCACTGGGGAAAGGCAGGCAGAGAATTCCCTGCTAGCACCTTCTCTGTGCCTGGGAAGCAGAAGTGTTCACATTGCTTCGCAGAATCGCTTTTGTGCAGAAAACAGTAACACTTGTTCAGAACGAAGGAAAGCACAGAGCCCCAGATTTTATGTTGTCCTGGAGAGCTTGCAGAGCACTGGGGAAAGGCAGGCAGAGAATTCCATGCTAGCACCTTCTCTGTGCCTGGGAAGCAGAAGTGTTCAAATTGCTTCGCAGAATCGCTTTTGTGCAGAAAACAGTAACACTTGTTCAGAACGAAGGAAAGCACAGAGCCCCAGATTTTATGTTGTCCTGGAGAGCTTGCAGAGCACTGGGGAAAGGCAGGCAGAGAATTCCCTGCTAGCACCTTCTCTGTGCCTGGGAAGCAGAAGTCTTCACATTGCTTCGCAGAATCGCTTTTGTGCAGAAAACAGTAACACTTGTTCAGAATGAAAGAAAGCACAGAGCCCCAGATTTTATGTTGTCCTGGAGAGCTTGCAGAGCACTGGGGAAAAGCAGGCAGAGAATTCCCTGCTAGCACCTTCTCTGTGCCTGGGAAACAGAAGTGTTCCCATTGCTTCGCAGAATCGCTTTTGTGCAGAAAACAGTAACACTTGTTCAGAACGAAAGAAAGCACAGAGCCCCAGATTTTATGTTGTCCTGGAGAGCTTGCAGAGCACTGGGGAAAGGCAGGCAGAGAATTCCCTGCTGGCACCTTCTCTGTGCCTGGGAAGCAGAAGTCTTCACATTGCTTCGCAGAATCGCTTTTGTGCAGAAAACATTAACAGTTGTTCAGAACGAAGGAAAGCACAGAGCCCCAGATTTTATGTTGTCCTGGAGAGCTTGCAGAGCACTGGGGAAAGGCAGGCAGAGAATTCCCTGCTAGCACCTTCTCTGTGCCTGGGAAGCAGAAGTGTTCACATTGCTTCGCAGAATCGCTTTTGTGCAGAAAACAGTAACACTTGTTCAGAACGAAAGAAAGCACAGAGCCCCAGATTTTATGTTGTCCTGGAGAGCTTGCAGAGCACTGGGGAAAAACAGGCAGAGAATTCCCTGCTAGCACCTTCTCTGTGCCTGGGAAGCAGAAATGTTCAAATTGCTTCGCAGAATCGCTTTTGTGCAGAAAACAGTAACACTTGTTCAGAACGAAAGAAAGCACAGAGCCCCAGATTTTATGTTGTCCTGGAGAGCTTGCAGAGCACTGGGGAAAAGCAGGCAGAGAATTCCCTGCTAGCACCTTCTCTGTGCCTGGGAAGCAGAAGTCTTCACATTGCTTCGCAGAATCGCTTTTGTGCAGAAAACAATAACACTTGTTCAGAATGAAAGAAAGCACAGAGCCCCAGATTTTATGTTGTCCTGGAGAGCTTGCAGAGCACTGGGGAAAAGCAGGCAGAGAATTCCCTGCTAGCACCTTCTCTGTGCCTGGGAAGCAGAAGTGTTCACATTGCTTCGCAGAATCGCTTTTGTGCAGAAAACAGTAACACTTGTTCAGAACGAAAGAAAGCACAGAGCCCCAGATTTTATGTTGTCCTGGAGAGCTTGCAGAGCACTGGGGAAAAGCAGGCAGAGAATTCCCTGCTACCACCTTCTCTGTGCCTGGGAAACAGAAGTGTTCACATTGCTTCGCAGAATCGCTTTTGTGCAGAAAACAATAACACTTGTTCAGAACGAAAGAAAGCACAGAGCCCCAGATTTTATGTTGTCCTGGAGAGCTTGCAGAGCACTGGGGAAAAGCAGGCAGAGAATTCCCTGCTAGCACCTTCTCTGTGCCTGGGAAGCAGAAGTGTTCACATTGCTTCGCAGAATCGCTTTTGTGCAGAAAACAGTAACACTTGTTCAGAACGAAAGAAAGCACAGAGCCCCAGATTTGCTGTTGTCCTGGAGAGCTTGCAGAGCAGTGGGGAAAGGCAGGCAGAGAATTCCCTGCTAGCACCTTCTTTGTGCCTGTTCACATTGCTTCGCAGAATCGCTTTTGTGCAGAAAACAGTAACACTTGTTCAGAATGAAAGAAAGCACAGAGCCCCAGATTTTATGTTGTCGTGGAGAGCTTGCAGAGCACTGGGGAAAAGCAGTCAGAGAATTCCCTGCTAGCACCTTCTCTGTGCCTGGGAAACAGAAGTGTTCCCATTGCTTCGCAGAATCGCTTTTGTGCAGAAAACAGTAACACTTGTTCAGAACGAAAGAAAGCACAGAGCCCCAGATTTTATGTTGTCCTGGAGAGCTTGCAGAGCACTGGGCAAAAGCAGGCAGAGAATTCCCTGCTACCACCTTCTCTGTGCCTGGGAAACAGAAGTGTTCCCATTGCTTCGCAGAATCGCTTTTGTGCAGAAAACAGTAACACTTGTTCAGAACGAAAGAAAGCACAGAGCCCCAGATTTGCTGTTGTCCTGCAGAGCTTGCAGAGCACTGGGGAAAAGCAGGCAGAGAATTCCCTGCTAGCACCTTCTCTGTGCCTGGGAAGCAGAAGTGTTCACATTGCTTCGCAGAATCGCTTTTGTGCAGAAAACAATAACACTTGTTCAGAACGAAAGAAAGCACAGAGCCCCAGATTTTATGTTGTCCTGGAGAGCTTGCAGAGCACTGGGGAAAGGCAGGCAGAGAATTCCCTGCTAGCACCTTCTCTGTGCCTGGGAAGCAGAAGTGTTCACATTGCTTCGCAGAATCGCTTTTGTGCAGAAAACAGTAACACTTGTTCAGAACGAAAGAAAGCACAGAGCCCCAGATTTTATGTTGTCCTGGAGAGCTTGCAGAGCACTGGGGAAAAGCAGGCAGAGAATTCCCTGCTAGCACCTTCTCTGTGCCTGGGAAGCAGAAGTGTTCAAATTGCTTCGCAGAATCGCTTTTGTGCAGAAAAAAGTAACACTTGTTCAGAACGAAGGAAAGCACAGAGCCCCAGATTTTATGTTGTCCTGGAGAGCTTGCAGAGCACTGGGGAAAGGCAGGCAGAGAATTCCCTGCTAGCACCTTCTCTGTGCCTGGGAAGCAGAAGTGTTCACATTGCTTCGCAGAATCGCTTTTGTGCAGAAAACAATAACACTTGTTCAGAACGAAAGAAAGCACAGAGCCCCAGATTTTATGTTGTCCTGGAGAGCTTGCAGAGCACTGGGGAAAAGCAGGCAGAGAATTCCCTGCTAGCACCTTCTCTGTGCCTGGGAAGCAGAAGTGTTCAAATTGCTTCGCAGAATCGCTTTTGTGCAGAAAACAGTAACACTTGTTCAGAACGAAGGAAAGCACAGAGCCCCAGATTTGCTGTTGTCCTGGAGAGCTTGCAGAGCAGTGGGGAAAGGCAGGCAGAGAATTCCCTGCTAGCACCTTCTCTGTGCCTGGGAAGCAGAAGTCTTCACATTGCTTCGCAGAATCGCTTTTGTGCAGAAAACAATAACACTTGTTCAGAACGAAAGAAAGCACAGAGCCCCAGATTTTATGTTGTCCTGGAGAACTTGCAGAGCACTGGGGAAAAGCAGGCAGAGAATTCCCTGCTAGCACCTTCTCTGTGCCTGGGAAGCAGAAGTGTTCACATTGCTTCGCAGAATCGCTTTTGTGCAGAAAACAGTAACACTTGTTCAGAACGAAAGAAAGCACAGAGCCCCAGATTTTATGTTGTCCTGGAGAGCTTGCAGAGCACTGGGGAAAAGCAGTCAGAGAATTCCCTGCTAGCACCTTCTCTGTGCCTGGGAAGCAGAAGTGTTCACATTGCTTCGCAGAATCGCTTTTGTGCAGAAAACAGTAAGACTTGTTCAGAACGAAAGAAAGCACAGAGCCCCAGATTTTATGTTGTCCTGGAGAGCTTGCAGAGCACTGGGGAAAAGCAGTCAGAGAATTCCCTGCTAGCACCTTCTCTGTGCCTGGGAAGCAGAAGTCTTCACATTGCTTCGCAGAATCGCTTTTGTGCAGAAAACAGTAACACTTGTTCAGAATGAAAGAAAGCACAGAGCCCCAGATTTTATGTTGTCCTGGAGAGCTTGCAGAGCACTGGGGAAAAGCAGGCAGAGAATTCCCTGCTAGCACCTTCTCTGTGCCTGGGAAACAGAAGTGTTCCCATTGCTTCGCAGAATCGCTTTTGTGCAGAAAACAGTAACACTTGTTCAGAACGAAAGAAAGCACAGAGCCCCAGATTTTATGTTGTCCTGGAGAGCTTGCAGAGCACTGGGGAAAGGCAGGCAGAGAATTCCCTGCTAGCACCTTCTCTGTGCCTGGGAAACAGAAGTGTTCACATTGCTTCGCAGAATCGCTTTTGTGCAGAAAACAGTAACAGTTGTTCAGAACGAAGGAAAGCACAGAGCCCCAGATTTTATGTTGTCCTGGAGAGCTTGCAGAGCACTGGGGAAAGGCAGGCAGAGAATTCCCTGCTAGCACCTTCTCTGTGCCTGGGAAGCAGAAGTGTTCACATTGCTTCGCAGAATCGCTTTTGTGCAGAAAACAGTAACACTTGTTCAGAATGAAAGAAAGCACAGAGCCCCAGATTTTATGTTGTCCTGGAGAGCTTGCAGAGCACTGGGGAAAAGCAGGCAGAGAATTCCCTGCTAGCACCTTCTCTGTGCCTGGGAAACAGAAGTGTTCCCATTGCTTCGCAGAATCGCTTTTGTGCAGAAAACAGTAACACTTGTTCAGAACGAAAGAAAGCACAGAGCCCCAGATTTTATGTTGTCCTGGAGAGCTTGCAGAGCACTGGGGAAAGGCAGGCAGAGAATTCCCTGCTGGCACCTTCTCTGTGCCTGGGAAGCAGAAGTCTTCACATTGCTTCGCAGAATCGCTTTTGTGCAGAAAACATTAACAGTTGTTCAGAACGAAGGAAAGCACAGAGCCCCAGATTTTATGTTGTCCTGGAGAGCTTGCAGAGCACTGGGGAAAGGCAGGCAGAGAATTCCCTGCTAGCACCTTCTCTGTGCCTGGGAAGCAGAAGTGTTCACATTGCTTCGCAGAATCGCTTTTGTGCAGAAAACAGTAACACTTGTTCAGAACGAAAGAAAGCACAGAGCCCCAGATTTTATGTTGTCCTGGAGAGCTTGCAGAGCACTGGGGAAAAACAGGCAGAGAATTCCCTGCTAGCACCTTCTCTGTGCCTGGGAAGCAGAAATGTTCAAATTGCTTCGCAGAATCGCTTTTGTGCAGAAAACAGTAACACTTGTTCAGAACGAAAGAAAGCACAGAGCCCCAGATTTTATGTTGTCCTGGAGAGCTTGCAGAGCACTGGGGAAAAGCAGTCAGAGAATTCCCTGCTAGCACCTTCTCTGTGCCTGGGAAACAGAAGTGTTCCCATTGCTTCGCAGAATCGCTTTTGTGCAGAAAACAGTAACACTTGTTCAGAACGAAAGAAAGCACAGAGCCCCAGATTTTATGTTGTCCTGGAGAGCTTGCAGAGCACTGGGCAAAAGCAGGCAGAGAATTCCCTGCTACCACCTTCTCTGTGCCTGGGAAACAGAAGTGTTCCCATTGCTTCGCAGAATCGCTTTTGTGCAGAAAACAGTAACACTTGTTCAGAACGAAAGAAAGCACAGAGCCCCAGATTTGCTGTTGTCCTGCAGAGCTTGCAGAGCACTGGGGAAAAGCAGGCAGAGAATTCCCTGCTAACACCTTCTCTGTGCCTGGGAAGCAGAAGTGTTCACATTGCTTCGCAGAATCGCTTTTGTGCAGAAAACAATAACACTTGTTCAGAACGAAAGAAAGCACAGAGCCCCAGATTTTATGTTGTCCTGGAGAGCTTGCAGAGCACTGGGGAAAGGCAGGCAGAGAATTCCCTGCTAGCACCTTCTCTGTGCCTGGGAAGCAGAAGTGTTCACATTGCTTCGCAGAATCGCTTTTGTGCAGAAAACAGTAACACTTGTTCAGAACGAAAGAAAGCACAGAGCCCCAGATTTTATGTTGTCCTGGAGAGCTTGCAGAGCACTGGGGAAAAGCAGGCAGAGAATTCCCTGCTAGCACCTTCTCTGTGCCTGGGAAGCAGAAGTGTTCACATTGCTTCGCAGAATCGCTTTTGTGCAGAAAACAATAACACTTGTTCAGAACGAAAGAAAGCACAGAGCCCCAGATTTTATGTTGTCCTGGAGAGCTTGCAGAGCACTGGGGAAAAGCAGGCAGAGAATTCCCTGCTAGCACCTTCTCTGTGCCTGGGAAGCAGAAGTGTTCAAATTGCTTCGCAGAATCGCTTTTGTGCAGAAAACAGTAACACTTGTTCAGAACGAAGGAAAGCACAGAGCCCCAGATTTGCTGTTGTCCTGGAGAGCTTGCAGAGCAGTGGGGAAAGGCAGGCAGAGAATTCCCTGCTAGCACCTTCTCTGTGCCTGGGAAGCAGAAGTCTTCACATTGCTTCGCAGAATCGCTTTTGTGCAGAAAACAATAACACTTGTTCAGAACGAAAGAAAGCACAGAGCCCCAGATTTTATGTTGTCCTGGAGAACTTGCAGAGCACTGGGGAAAAGCAGGCAGAGAATTCCCTGCTAGCACCTTCTCTGTGCCTGGGAAGCAGAAGTGTTCCCATTGCTTCGCAGAATCGCTTTTGTGCAGAAAACAGTAACACTTGTTCAGAACGAAAGAAAGCACAGAGCCCCAGATTTTATGTTGTCCTGGAGAGCTTGCAGAGCACTGGGGAAAAGCAGGCAGAGAATTCCCTGCTAGCACCTTCTCTGTGCCTGGGAAGCAGAAGTGTTCACATTGCTTCGCAGAATCGCTTTTGTGCAGAAAACAGTAAGACTTGTTCAGAACGAAAGAAAGCACAGAGCCCCAGATTTTATGTTGTCCTGGAGAGCTTGCAGAGCACTGGGGAAAAGCAGTCAGAGAATTCCCTGCTAGCACCTTCTCTGTGCCTGGGAAGCAGAAGTCTTCACATTGCTTCGCAGAATCGCTTTTGTGCAGAAAACAGTAACACTTGTTCAGAATGAAAGAAAGCACAGAGCCCCAGATTTTATGTTGTCCTGGAGAGCTTGCAGAGCACTGGGGAAAAGCAGGCAGAGAATTCCCTGCTAGCACCTTCTCTGTGCCTGGGAAACAGAAGTGTTCCCATTGCTTCGCAGAATCGCTTTTGTGCAGAAAACAGTAACACTTGTTCAGAACGAAAGAAAGCACAGAGCCCCAGATTTTATGTTGTCCTGGAGAGCTTGCAGAGCACTGGGCAAAAGCAGGCAGAGAATTCCCTGCTAGCACCTTCTCTGTGCCTGGGAAGCAGAAGTCTTCACATTGCTTCGCAGAATCGCTTTTGTGCAGAAAACAGTAACACTTGTTCAGAATGAAAGAAAGCACAGAGCCCCAGATTTTATGTTGTCCTGGAGAGCTTGCAGAGCACTGGGGAAAAGCAGTCAGAGAATTCCCTGCTAGCACCTTCTCTGTGCCTGGGAAACAGAAGTGTTCCCATTGCTTCGCAGAATCGCTTTTGTGCAGAAAACAGTAACACTTGTTCAGAACGAAAGAAAGCACAGAGCCCCAGATTTTATGTTGTCCTGGAGAGCTTGCAGAGCACTGGGGAAAGGCAGGCAGAGAATTCCCTGCTAGCACCTTCTCTGTGCCTGGGAAGCAGAAGTGTTCACATTGCTTCGCAGAATCGCTTTTGTGCAGAAAACAGTAACACTTGTTCAGAACGAAGGAAAGCACAGAGCCCCAGATTTTATGTTGTCCTGGAGAGCTTGCAGAGCACTGGGGAAAAGCAGGCAGAGAATTCCCTGCTAGCACCTTCTCTGTGCCTGGGAAACAGAAGTGTTCCCATTGCTTCGCAGAATCGCTTTTGTGCAGAAAACAGTAACACTTGTTCAGAACGAAAGAAAGCACAGAGCCCCAGATTTTATGTTGTCCTGGAGAGCTTGCAGAGCACTGGGGAAAGGCAGGCAGAGAATTCCCTGCTAGCACCTTCTCTGTGCCTGGGAAACAGAAGTGTTCACATTGCTTCGCAGAATCGCTTTTGTGCAGAAAACAGTAACAGTTGTTCAGAACGAAGGAAAGCACAGAGCCCCAGATTTTATGTTGTCCTGGAGAGCTTGCAGAGCACTGGGGAAAGGCAGGCAGAGAATTCCCTGCTAGCACCTTCTCTGTGCCTGGGAAGCAGAAGTGTTCACATTGCTTCGCAGAATCGCTTTTGTGCAGAAAACAGTAACACTTGTTCAGAACGAAAGAAAGCACAGAGCCCCAGATTTTATGTTGTCCTGGAGAGCTTGCAGATCACTGGGGAAAAGCAGTCAGAGAATTCCCTGCTAGCACCTTCTCTGTGCCTGGGAAACAGAAGTGTTCCCATTGCTTCGCAGAATCGCTTTTGTGCAGAAAACAGTAACACTTGTTCAGAACGAAAGAAAGCACAGAGCCCCAGATTTTATGTTGTCCTGGAGAGCTTGCAGAGCACTGGGGAAAGGCAGGTAGAGAATTCCCTGCTAGCACCTTCTCTGTGCCTGGGAAGCAGAAGTGTTCACATTGCTTCGCAGAATCGCTTTTGTGCAGAAAACAGTAACAGTTGTTCAGAACGAAGGAAAGCACAGAGCCCCAGATTTTATGTTGTCCTGGAGAGCTTGCAGAGCACTGGGGAAAGGCAGGCAGAGAATTCCCTGCTAGCACCTTCTCTGTGCCTGGGAAGCAGAAGTGTTCAAATTGCTTCACAGAATCGCTTTTGTGCAGAAAACAGTAACACTTGTTCAGAACGAAAGAAAGCACAGAGCCCCAGATTTTATGTTGTCCTGGAGAGCTTGCAGAGCACTGGGGAAAAGCAGGCAGAGAATTCCCTGCTAGCACCTTCTCTGTGCCTGGGAAGCAGAAGTGTTCACATTGCTTCGCAGAATCACTTTTGTGCAGAAAACAGTAACACTTGTTCAGAACGAAAGAAAGCACAGAGCCCCAGATTTTATGTTGTCCTGGAGAGCTTGCAGAGCACTGGGGAAAGGCAGGCAGAGAATTCCCTGCTAGCACCTTCTCTGTGCCTGGGAAGCAGAAGTCTTCACATTGCTTCGCAGAATCGCTTTTGTGCAGAAAACAGTAACACTTGTTCAGAACGAAAGAAAGCACAGAGCCCCAGATTTTATGTTGTCCTGGAGAGCTTGCAGAGCACTGGGGAAAGGCAGGCAGAGAATTCCCTGTTAGCACCTTCTCTGTGCCTGGGAAGCAGAAGTGTTCAAATTGCTTCGCAGAATCGCTTTTGTGCAGAAAACAGTAACACTTGTTCAGAACGAAAGAAAGCACAGAGCCCCAGATTTTATGTTGTCCTGGAGAGCTTGCAGAGCACTGGGGAAAAGCAGGCAGAGAATTCCCTGCTAGCACCTTCTCTGTGCCTGGGAAACAGAAGTGTTCCCATTGCTTCGCAGAATCGCTTTTGTGCAGAAAACAGTAACACTTGTTCAGAACGAAAGAAAGCACAGAGCCCCAGATTTTATGTTGTCCTGGAGAGCTTGCAGAGCACTGGGGAAAAGCAGGCAGAGAATTCCCTGCTAGCACCTTCTCTGTGCCTGGGAAACAGAAGTGTTCACATTGCTTCGCAGAATCGCTTTTGTGCAGAAAACAGTAACAGTTGTTCAGAACGAAGGAAAGCACAGAGCCCCAGATTTTATGTTGTCCTGGAGAGCTTGCAGAGCACTGGGGAAAGGCAGGCAGAGAATTCCCTGCTAGCACCTTCTCTGTGCCTGGGAAGCAGAAGTGTTCACATTGCTTCGCAGAATCGCTTTTGTGCAGAAAACAATAACTCTTGTTCAGAACGAAAGAAAGCACAGAGCCCCAGAATTTATGTTGTCCTGGAGAGCTTGCAGAGCACTGGGGAAAGGCAGGCAGAGAATTCCCTGCTAGCACCTTCTCTGTGCCTGGGAAGCAGAAGTGTTCACATTGCTTCGCAGAATCGCTTTTGTGCAGAAAACAGTAACACTTGTTCAGAACGAAAGAAAGCACAGAGCCCCAGATTTCATGTTGTCCTGGAGAGCTTGCAGAGCACTGGGGAAAAGCAGGCAGAGAATTCCCTGCTAGCACGTTCTTTGTGCCTGTTCACATTGCTTCGCAGAATCGCTTTTGTGCAGAAAACAGTAACACTTGTTCAGAACGAAAGAAAGCACAGAGCCCCAGATTTTATGTTGTCCTGGAGAGCTTGCAGAGCACTGGGGAAAAGCAGGCAGAGAATTCCCTGCTAGCACCTTCTCTGTGCCTGGGAAGCAGAAGTGTTCACATTGCTTCGCAGAATCGCTTTTGTGCAGAAAACAGTAACACTTGTTCAGAATGAAAGAAAGCACAGAGCCCCAGATTTTATGTTGTCCTGGAGAGCTTGCAGAGCACTGGGGAAAAGCAGGCAGAGAATTCCCTGCTAGCACCTTCTCTGTGCCTGGGAAGCAGAAGTGTTCACATTGCTTCGCAGAATCGCTTTTGTGCAGAAAACAGTAACACTTGTTCAGAACGAAAGAAAGCACAGAGCCCCAGATTTTATGTTGTCCTGGAGAGCTTGCAGAGCACTGGGGAAAAGCAGGCAGAGAATTCCCTGCTAGCACCTTCTCTGTGCCTGGGAAACAGAAGTGTTCCCATTGCTTCGCAGAATCGCTTTTGTGCAGAAAACAGTAACACTTGTTCAGAACGAAAGAAAGCACAGAGCCCCAGATTTTATGTTGTCCTGGAGAGCTTGCAGAGCACTGGGGAAAGGCAGGCAGAGAATTCCCTGCTAGCACCTTCTCTGTGCCTGGGAAGCAGAAGTGTTCACATTGCTTCGCAGAATCGCTTTTGTGCAGAAAACAATAACTCTTGTTCAGAACGAAAGAAAGCACAGAGCCCCAGAATTTATGTTGTCCTGGAGAGCTTGCAGAGCACTGGGGAAAGGCAGGCAGAGAATTCCCTGCTAGCACCTTCTCTGTGCCTGGGAAGCAGAAGTGTTCACATTGCTTCGCAGAATCGCTTTTGTGCAGAAAACAGTAACACTTGTTCAGAACGAAAGAAAGCACAGAGCCCCAGATTTCATGTTGTCCTGGAGAGCTTGCAGAGCACTGGGGAAAAGCAGGCAGAGAATTCCCTGCTAGCACGTTCTTTGTGCCTGTTCACATTGCTTCGCAGAATCGCTTTTGTGCAGAAAACAGTAACACTTGTTCAGAACGAAAGAAAGCACAGAGCCCCAGATTTTATGTTGTCCTGGAGAGCTTGCAGAGCACTGGGGAAAAGCAGGCAGAGAATTCCCTGCTAGCACCTTCTCTGTGCCTGGGAAGCAGAAGTGTTCACATTGCTTCGCAGAATCGCTTTTGTGCAGAAAACAGTAACACTTGTTCAGAATGAAAGAAAGCACAGAGCCCCAGATTTTATGTTGTCCTGGAGAGCTTGCAGAGCACTGGGGAAAAGCAGGCAGAGAATTCCCTGCTAGCACCTTCTCTGTGCCTGGGAAGCAGAAGTGTTCACATTGCTTCGCAGAATCGCTTTTGTGCAGAAAACAGTAACACTTGTTCAGAACGAAAGAAAGCACAGAGCCCCAGATTTTATGTTGTCCTGGAGAGCTTGCAGAGCACTGGGGAAAGGCAGGCAGAGAATTCCCTGCTAGCACCTTCTCTGTGCCTGGGAAGCAGAAGTGTTCACATTGCTTCGCAGAATCGCTTTTGTGCAGAAAACAGTAACACTTGTTCAGAACGAAGGAAAGCACAGAGCCCCAGATTTTATGTTGTCCTGGAGAGCTTGCAGAGCACTGGGGAAAGGCAGGCAGAGAATTCCATGCTAGCACCTTCTCTGTGCCTGGGAAGCAGAAGTGTTCAAATTGCTTCGCAGAATCGCTTTTGTGCAGAAAACAGTAACACTTGTTCAGAACGAAGGAAAGCACAGAGCCCCAGATTTTATGTTGTCCTGGAGAGCTTGCAGAGCACTGGGGAAAGGCAGGCAGAGAATTCCCTGCTAGCACCTTCTCTGTGCCTGGGAAGCAGAAGTCTTCACATTGCTTCGCAGAATCGCTTTTGTGCAGAAAACAGTAACACTTGTTCAGAATGAAAGAAAGCACAGAGCCCCAGATTTTATGTTGTCCTGGAGAGCTTGCAGAGCACTGGGGAAAAGCAGGCAGAGAATTCCCTGCTAGCACCTTCTCTGTGCCTGGGAAACAGAAGTGTTCCCATTGCTTCGCAGAATCGCTTTTGTGCAGAAAACAGTAACACTTGTTCAGAACGAAAGAAAGCACAGAGCCCCAGATTTTATGTTGTCCTGGAGAGCTTGCAGAGCACTGGGGAAAGGCAGGCAGAGAATTCCCTGCTGGCACCTTCTCTGTGCCTGGGAAGCAGAAGTCTTCACATTGCTTCGCAGAATCGCTTTTGTGCAGAAAACATTAACAGTTGTTCAGAACGAAGGAAAGCACAGAGCCCCAGATTTTATGTTGTCCTGGAGAGCTTGCAGAGCACTGGGGAAAGGCAGGCAGAGAATTCCCTGCTAGCACCTTCTCTGTGCCTGGGAAGCAGAAGTCTTCACATTGCTTCGCAGAATCGCTTTTGTGCAGAAAACAGTAACACTTGTTCAGAATGAAAGAAAGCACAGAGCCCCAGATTTTATGTTGTCCTGGAGAGCTTGCAGAGCACTGGGGAAAAGCAGGCAGAGAATTCCCTGCTAGCACCTTCTCTGTGCCTGGGAAACAGAAGTGTTCCCATTGCTTCGCAGAATCGCTTTTGTGCAGAAAACAGTAACACTTGTTCAGAACGAAAGAAAGCACAGAGCCCCAGATTTTATGTTGTCCTGGAGAGCTTGCAGAGCACTGGGGAAAGGCAGGCAGAGAATTCCCTGCTGGCACCTTCTCTGTGCCTGGGAAGCAGAAGTCTTCACATTGCTTCGCAGAATCGCTTTTGTGCAGAAAACATTAACAGTTGTTCAGAACGAAGGAAAGCACAGAGCCCCAGATTTTATGTTGTCCTGGAGAGCTTGCAGAGCACTGGGGAAAGGCAGGCAGAGAATTCCCTGCTAGCACCTTCTCTGTGCCTGGGAAGCAGAAGTGTTCACATTGCTTCGCAGAATCGCTTTTGTGCAGAAAACAGTAACACTTGTTCAGAACGAAAGAAAGCACAGAGCCCAGATTTTATGTTGTCCTGGAGAGCTTGCAGAGCACTGGGGAAAAACAGGCAGAGAATTCCCTGCTAGCACCTTCTCTGTGCCTGGGAAGCAGAAATGTTCAAATTGCTTCGCAGAATCGCTTTTGTGCAGAAAACAGTAACACTTGTTCAGAACGAAAGAAAGCACAGAGCCCCAGATTTTATGTTGTCCTGGAGAGCTTGCAGAGCACTGGGGAAAAGCAGGCAGAGAATTCCCTGCTAGCACCTTCTCTGTGCCTGGGAAGCAGAAGTCTTCACATTGCTTCGCAGAATCGCTTTTGTGCAGAAAACAATAACACTTGTTCAGAATGAAAGAAAGCACAGAGCCCCAGATTTTATGTTGTCCTGGAGAGCTTGCAGAGCACTGGGGAAAAGCAGGCAGAGAATTCCCTGCTAGCACCTTCTCTGTGCCTGGGAAGCAGAAGTGTTCACATTGCTTCGCAGAATCGCTTTTGTGCAGAAAACAGTAACACTTGTTCAGAACGAAAGAAAGCACAGAGCCCCAGATTTTATGTTGTCCTGGAGAGCTTGCAGAGCACTGGGGAAAAGCAGGCAGAGAATTCCCTGCTACCACCTTCTCTGTGCCTGGGAAACAGAAGTGTTCACATTGCTTCGCAGAATCGCTTTTGTGCAGAAAACAATAACACTTGTTCAGAACGAAAGAAAGCACAGAGCCCCAGATTTTATGTTGTCCTGGAGAGCTTGCAGAGCACTGGGGAAAAGCAGGCAGAGAATTCCCTGCTAGCACCTTCTCTGTGCCTGGGAAGCAGAAGTGTTCACATTGCTTCGCAGAATCGCTTTTGTGCAGAAAACAGTAACACTTGTTCAGAACGAAAGAAAGCACAGAGCCCCAGATTTGCTGTTGTCCTGGAGAGCTTGCAGAGCAGTGGGGAAAGGCAGGCAGAGAATTCCCTGCTAGCACCTTCTTTGTGCCTGTTCACATTGCTTCGCAGAATCGCTTTTGTGCAGAAAACAGTAACACTTGTTCAGAATGAAAGAAAGCACAGAGCCCCAGATTTTATGTTGTCGTGGAGAGCTTGCAGAGCACTGGGGAAAAGCAGTCAGAGAATTCCCTGCTAGCACCTTCTCTGTGCCTGGGAAACAGAAGTGTTCCCATTGCTTCGCAGAATCGCTTTTGTGCAGAAAACAGTAACACTTGTTCAGAACGAAAGAAAGCACAGAGCCCCAGATTTTATGTTGTCCTGGAGAGCTTGCAGAGCACTGGGCAAAAGCAGGCAGAGAATTCCCTGCTACCACCTTCTCTGTGCCTGGGAAACAGAAGTGTTCCCATTGCTTCGCAGAATCGCTTTTGTGCAGAAAACAGTAACACTTGTTCAGAACGAAAGAAAGCACAGAGCCCCAGATTTGCTGTTGTCCTGCAGAGCTTGCAGAGCACTGGGGAAAAGCAGGCAGAGAATTCCCTGCTAGCACCTTCTCTGTGCCTGGGAAGCAGAAGTGTTCACATTGCTTCGCAGAATCGCTTTTGTGCAGAAAACAATAACACTTGTTCAGAACGAAAGAAAGCACAGAGCCCCAGATTTTATGTTGTCCTGGAGAGCTTGCAGAGCACTGGGGAAAGGCAGGCAGAGAATTCCCTGCTAGCACCTTCTCTGTGCCTGGGAAGCAGAAGTGTTCACATTGCTTCGCAGAATCGCTTTTGTGCAGAAAACAGTAACACTTGTTCAGAACGAAAGAAAGCACAGAGCCCCAGATTTTATGTTGTCCTGGAGAGCTTGCAGAGCACTGGGGAAAAGCAGGCAGAGAATTCCCTGCTACCACCTTCTCTGTGCCTGGGAAGCAGAAGTGTTCAAATTGCTTCGCAGAATCGCTTTTGTGCAGAAAAAAGTAACACTTGTTCAGAACGAAGGAAAGCACAGAGCCCCAGATTTTATGTTGTCCTGGAGAGCTTGCAGAGCACTGGGGAAAGGCAGGCAGAGAATTCCCTGCTAGCACCTTCTCTGTGCCTGGGAAGCAGAAGTGTTCACATTGCTTCGCAGAATCGCTTTTGTGCAGAAAACAATAACACTTGTTCAGAACGAAAGAAAGCACAGAGCCCCAGATTTTATGTTGTCCTGGAGAGCTTGCAGAGCACTGGGGAAAAGCAGGCAGAGAATTCCCTGCTAGCACCTTCTCTGTGCCTGGGAAGCAGAAGTGTTCAAATTGCTTCGCAGAATCGCTTTTGTGCAGAAAACAGTAACACTTGTTCAGAACGAAGGAAAGCACAGAGCCCCAGATTTGCTGTTGTCCTGGAGAGCTTGCAGAGCAGTGGGGAAAGGCAGGCAGAGAATTCCCTGCTAGCACCTTCTCTGTGCCTGGGAAGCAGAAGTCTTCACATTGCTTCGCAGAATCGCTTTTGTGCAGAAAACAATAACACTTGTTCAGAACGAAAGAAAGCACAGAGCCCCAGATTTTATGTTGTCCTGGAGAACTTGCAGAGCACTGGGGAAAAGCAGGCAGAGAATTCCCTGCTAGCACCTTCTCTGTGCCTGGGAAGCAGAAGTGTTCACATTGCTTCGCAGAATCGCTTTTGTGCAGAAAACAGTAACACTTGTTCAGAACGAAAGAAAGCACAGAGCCCCAGATTTTATGTTGTCCTGGAGAGCTTGCAGAGCACTGGGGAAAAGCAGTCAGAGAATTCCCTGCTAGCACCTTCTCTGTGCCTGGGAAGCAGAAGTGTTCACATTGCTTCGCAGAATCGCTTTTGTGCAGAAAACAGTAAGACTTGTTCAGAACGAAAGAAAGCACAGAGCCCCAGATTTTATGTTGTCCTGGAGAGCTTGCAGAGCACTGGGGAAAAGCAGTCAGAGAATTCCCTGCTAGCACCTTCTCTGTGCCTGGGAAGCAGAAGTCTTCACATTGCTTCGCAGAATCGCTTTTGTGCAGAAAACAGTAACACTTGTTCAGAATGAAAGAAAGCACAGAGCCCCAGATTTTATGTTGTCCTGGAGAGCTTGCAGAGCACTGGGGAAAAGCAGGCAGAGAATTCCCTGCTAGCACCTTCTCTGTGCCTGGGAAACAGAAGTGTTCCCATTGCTTCGCAGAATCGCTTTTGTGCAGAAAACAGTAACACTTGTTCAGAACGAAAGAAAGCACAGAGCCCCAGATTTTATGTTGTCCTGGAGAGCTTGCAGAGCACTGGGGAAAGGCAGGCAGAGAATTCCCTGCTAGCACCTTCTCTGTGCCTGGGAAGCAGAAGTGTTCACATTGCTTCGCAGAATCGCTTTTGTGCAGAAAACAGTAACACTTGTTCAGAACGAAGGAAAGCACAGAGCCCCAGATTTTATGTTGTCCTGGAGAGCTTGCAGAGCACTGGGGAAAAGCAGGCAGAGAATTCCCTGCTAGCACCTTCTCTGTGCCTGGGAAACAGAAGTGTTCCCATTGCTTCGCAGAATCGCTTTTGTGCAGAAAACAGTAACACTTGTTCAGAACGAAAGAAAGCACAGAGCCCCAGATTTTATGTTGTCCTGGAGAGCTTGCAGAGCACTGGGGAAAGGCAGGCAGAGAATTCCCTGCTAGCACCTTCTCTGTGCCTGGGAAACAGAAGTGTTCCCATTGCTTCGCAGAATCGCTTTTGTGCAGAAAACAGTAACAGTTGTTCAGAACGAAGGAAAGCACAGAGCCCCAGATTTTATGTTGTCCTGGAGAGCTTGCAGAGCACTGGGGAAAGGCAGGCAGAGAATTCCCTGCTAGCACCTTCTCTGTGCCTGGGAAGCAGAAGTGTTCACATTGCTTCGCAGAATCGCTTTTGTGCAGAAAACAGTAACACTTGTTCAGAACGAAAGAAAGCACAGAGCCCCAGATTTTATGTTGTCCTGGAGAGCTTGCAGAGCACTGGGGAAAGGCAGGCAGAGAATTCCCTGTTAGCACCTTCTCTGTGCCTGGGAAGCAGAAGTGTTCAAATTGCTTCGCAGAATCGCTTTTGTGCAGAAAACAGTAACACTTGTTCAGAACGAAAGAAAGCACAGAGCCCCAGATTTTATGTTGTCCTGGAGAGCTTGCAGAGCACTGGGGAAAAGCAGGCAGAGAATTCCCTGCTAGCACCTTCTCTGTGCCTGGGAAACAGAAGTGTTCCCATTGCTTCGCAGAATCGCTTTTGTGCAGAAAACAGTAACACTTGTTCAGAACGAAAGAAAGCACAGAGCCCCAGATTTTATGTTGTCCTGGAGAGCTTGCAGAGCACTGGGGAAAAGCAGGCAGAGAATTCCCTGCTAGCACCTTCTCTGTGCCTGGGAAACAGAAGTGTTCACATTGCTTCGCAGAATCGCTTTTGTGCAGAAAACAGTAACAGTTGTTCAGAACGAAGGAAAGCACAGAGCCCCAGATTTTATGTTGTCCTGGAGAGCTTGCAGAGCACTGGGGAAAGGCAGGCAGAGAATTCCCTGCTAGCACCTTCTCTGTGCCTGGGAAGCAGAAGTGTTCACATTGCTTCGCAGAATTGCTTTTGTGCAGAAAACAATAACTCTTGTTCAGAACGAAAGAAAGCACAGAGCCCCAGAATTTATGTTGTCCTGGAGAGCTTGCAGAGCACTGGGGAAAGGCAGGCAGAGAATTCCCTGCTAGCACCTTCTCTGTGCCTGGGAAGCAGAAGTGTTCACATTGCTTCGCAGAATCGCTTTTGTGCAGAAAACAGTAACACTTGTTCAGAACGAAAGAAAGCACAGAGCCCCAGATTTCATGTTGTCCTGGAGAGCTTGCAGAGCACTGGGGAAAAGCAGGCAGAGAATTCCCTGCTAGCACGTTCTTTGTGCCTGTTCACATTGCTTCGCAGAATCGCTTTTGTGCAGAAAACAGTAACACTTGTTCAGAACGAAAGAAAGCACAGAGCCCCAGATTTTATGTTGTCCTGGAGAGCTTGCAGAGCACTGGGGAAAAGCAGGCAGAGAATTCCCTGCTAGCACCTTCTCTGTGCCTGGGAAGCAGAAGTGTTCACATTGCTTCGCAGAATCGCTTTTGTGCAGAAAACAGTAACACTTGTTCAGAATGAAAGAAAGCACAGAGCCCCAGATTTTATGTTGTCCTGGAGAGCTTGCAGAGCACTGGGGAAAAGCAGGCAGAGAATTCCCTGCTAGCACCTTCTCTGTGCCTGGGAAGCAGAAGTGTTCACATTGCTTCGCAGAATCGCTTTTGTGCAGAAAACAGTAACACTTGTTCAGAACGAAAGAAAGCACAGAGCCCCAGATTTTATGTTGTCCTGGAGAGCTTGCAGAGCACTGGGGAAAGGCAGGCAGAGAATTCCCTGCTAGCACCTTCTCTGTGCCTGGGAAGCAGAAGTGTTCACATTGCTTCGCAGAATCGCTTTTGTGCAGAAAACAGTAACACTTGTTCAGAACGAAGGAAAGCACAGAGCCCCAGATTTTATGTTGTCCTGGAGAGCTTGCAGAGCACTGGGGAAAAGCAGGCAGAGAATTCCCTGCTAGCACCTTCTCTGTGCCTGGGAAGCAGAAGTGTTCAAATTGCTTCGCAGAATCGCTTTTGTGCAGAAAACAGTAACACTTGTTCAGAACGAAGGAAAGCACAGAGCCCCAGATTTTATGTTGTCCTGGAGAGCTTGCAGAGCACTGGGGAAAGGCAGGCAGAGAATTCCCTGCTAGCACCTTCTCTGTGCCTGGGAAGCAGAAGTCTTCACATTGCTTCGCAGAATCGCTTTTGTGCAGAAAACAGTAACACTTGTTCAGAATGAAAGAAAGCACAGAGCCCCAGATTTTATGTTGTCCTGGAGAGCTTGCAGAGCACTGGGGAAAAGCAGGCAGAGAATTCCCTGCTAGCACCTTCTCTGTGCCTGGGAAACAGAAGTGTTCCCATTGCTTCGCAGAATCGCTTTTGTGCAGAAAACAGTAACACTTGTTCAGAACGAAAGAAAGCACAGAGCCCCAGATTTTATGTTGTCCTGGAGAGCTTGCAGAGCACTGGGGAAAGGCAGGCAGAGAATTCCCTGCTGGCACCTTCTCTGTGCCTGGGAAGCAGAAGTCTTCACATTGCTTCGCAGAATCGCTTTTGTGCAGAAAACATTAACAGTTGTTCAGAACGAAGGAAAGCACAGAGCCCCAGATTTTATGTTGTCCTGGAGAGCTTGCAGAGCACTGGGGAAAGGCAGGCAGAGAATTCCCTGCTAGCACCTTCTCTGTGCCTGGGAAGCAGAAGTGTTCACATTGCTTCGCAGAATCGCTTTTGTGCAGAAAACAGTAACACTTGTTCAGAACGAAAGAAAGCACAGAGCCCAGATTTTATGTTGTCCTGGAGAGCTTGCAGAGCACTGGGGAAAAACAGGCAGAGAATTCCCTGCTAGCACCTTCTCTGTGCCTGGGAAGCAGAAATGTTCAAATTGCTTCGCAGAATCGCTTTTGTGCAGAAAACAGTAACACTTGTTCAGAACGAAAGAAAGCACAGAGCCCCAGATTTTATGTTGTCCTGGAGAGCTTGCAGAGCACTGGGGAAAAGCAGGCAGAGAATTCCCTGCTAGCACCTTCTCTGTGCCTGGGAAGCAGAAGTCTTCACATTGCTTCGCAGAATCGCTTTTGTGCAGAAAACAATAACACTTGTTCAGAATGAAAGAAAGCACAGAGCCCCAGATTTTATGTTGTCCTGGAGAGCTTGCAGAGCACTGGGGAAAAGCAGGCAGAGAATTCCCTGCTAGCACCTTCTCTGTGCCTGGGAAGCAGAAGTGTTCACATTGCTTCGCAGAATCGCTTTTGTGCAGAAAACAGTAACACTTGTTCAGAACGAAAGAAAGCACAGAGCCCCAGATTTTATGTTGTCCTGGAGAGCTTGCAGAGCACTGGGGAAAAGCAGGCAGAGAATTCCCTGCTACCACCTTCTCTGTGCCTGGGAAACAGAAGTGTTCACATTGCTTCGCAGAATCGCTTTTGTGCAGAAAACAATAACACTTGTTCAGAACGAAAGAAAGCACAGAGCCCCAGATTTTATGTTGTCCTGGAGAGCTTGCAGAGCACTGGGGAAAAGCAGGCAGAGAATTCCCTGCTAGCACCTTCTCTGTGCCTGGGAAGCAGAAGTGTTCACATTGCTTCGCAGAATCGCTTTTGTGCAGAAAACAGTAACACTTGTTCAGAACGAAAGAAAGCACAGAGCCCCAGATTTGCTGTTGTCCTGGAGAGCTTGCAGAGCAGTGGGGAAAGGCAGGCAGAGAATTCCCTGCTAGCACCTTCTTTGTGCCTGTTCACATTGCTTCGCAGAATCGCTTTTGTGCAGAAAACAGTAACACTTGTTCAGAATGAAAGAAAGCACAGAGCCCCAGATTTTATGTTGTCGTGGAGAGCTTGCAGAGCACTGGGGAAAAGCAGTCAGAGAATTCCCTGCTAGCACCTTCTCTGTGCCTGGGAAACAGAAGTGTTCCCATTGCTTCGCAGAATCGCTTTTGTGCAGAAAACAGTAACACTTGTTCAGAACGAAAGAAAGCACAGAGCCCCAGATTTTATGTTGTCCTGGAGAGCTTGCAGAGCACTGGGGAAAAGCAGGCAGAGAATTCCCTGCTACCACCTTCTCTGTGCCTGGGAAACAGAAGTGTTCCCATTGCTTCGCAGAATCGCTTTTGTGCAGAAAACAGTAACACTTGTTCAGAACGAAAGAAAGCACAGAGCCCCAGATTTGCTGTTGTCCTGCAGAGCTTGCAGAGCACTGGGGAAAAGCAGGCAGAGAATTCCCTGCTAGCACCTTCTCTGTGCCTGGGAAGCAGAAGTGTTCACATTGCTTCGCAGAATCGCTTTTGTGCAGAAAACAATAACACTTGTTCAGAACGAAAGAAAGCACAGAGCCCCAGATTTTATGTTGTCCTGGAGAGCTTGCAGAGCACTGGGGAAAGGCAGGCAGAGAATTCCCTGCTAGCACCTTCTCTGTGCCTGGGAAGCAGAAGTGTTCACATTGCTTCGCAGAATCGCTTTTGTGCAGAAAACAGTAACACTTGTTCAGAACGAAAGAAAGCACAGAGCCCCAGATTTTATGTTGTCCTGGAGAGCTTGCAGAGCACTGGGGAAAAGCAGGCAGAGAATTCCCTGCTAGCACCTTCTCTGTGCCTGGGAAGCAGAAGTGTTCAAATTGCTTCGCAGAATCGCTTTTGTGCAGAAAAAAGTAACACTTGTTCAGAACGAAAGAAAGCACAGAGCCCCAGATTTTATGTTGTCCTGGAGAGCTTGCAGAGCACTGGGGAAAGGCAGGCAGAGAATTCCCTGCTAGCACCTTCTCTGTGCCTGGGAAGCAGAAGTGTTCACATTGCTTCGCAGAATCGCTTTTGTGCAGAAAACAATAACACTTGTTCAGAACGAAAGAAAGCACAGAGCCCCAGATTTTATGTTGTCCTGGAGAGCTTGCAGAGCACTGGGGAAAAGCAGGCAGAGAATTCCCTGCTAGCACCTTCTCTGTGCCTGGGAAGCAGAAGTGTTCAAATTGCTTCGCAGAATCGCTTTTGTGCAGAAAACAGTAACACTTGTTCAGAACGAAGGAAAGCACAGAGCCCCAGATTTGCTGTTGTCCTGGAGAGCTTGCAGAGCAGTGGGGAAAGGCAGGCAGAGAATTCCCTGCTAGCACCTTCTCTGTGCCTGGGAAGCAGAAGTCTTCACATTGCTTCGCAGAATCGCTTTTGTGCAGAAAACAATAACACTTGTTCAGAACGAAAGAAAGCACAGAGCCCCAGATTTTATGTTGTCCTGGAGAACTTGCAGAGCACTGGGGAAAAGCAGGCAGAGAATTCCCTGCTAGCACCTTCTCTGTGCCTGGGAAGCAGAAGTGTTCACATTGCTTCGCAGAATCGCTTTTGTGCAGAAAACAGTAACACTTGTTCAGAACGAAAGAAAGCACAGAGCCCCAGATTTTATGTTGTCCTGGAGAGCTTGCAGAGCACTGGGGAAAAGCAGTCAGAGAATTCCCTGCTAGCACCTTCTCTGTGCCTGGGAAGCAGAAGTGTTCACATTGCTTCGCAGAATCGCTTTTGTGCAGAAAACAGTAAGACTTGTTCAGAACGAAAGAAAGCACAGAGCCCCAGATTTTATGTTGTCCTGGAGAGCTTGCAGAGCACTGGGGAAAAGCAGTCAGAGAATTCCCTGCTAGCACCTTCTCTGTGCCTGGGAAGCAGAAGTCTTCACATTGCTTCGCAGAATCGCTTTTGTGCAGAAAACAGTAACACTTGTTCAGAATGAAAGAAAGCACAGAGCCCCAGATTTTATGTTGTCCTGGAGAGCTTGCAGAGCACTGGGGAAAAGCAGGCAGAGAATTCCCTGCTAGCACCTTCTCTGTGCCTGGGAAACAGAAGTGTTCCCATTGCTTCGCAGAATCGCTTTTGTGCAGAAAACAGTAACACTTGTTCAGAACGAAAGAAAGCACAGAGCCCCAGATTTTATGTTGTCCTGGAGAGCTTGCAGAGCACTGGGGAAAGGCAGGCAGAGAATTCCCTGCTAGCACCTTCTCTGTGCCTGGGAAGCAGAAGTGTTCACATTGCTTCGCAGAATCGCTTTTGTGCAGAAAACAGTAACACTTGTTCAGAACGAAGGAAAGCACAGAGCCCCAGATTTTATGTTGTCCTGGAGAGCTTGCAGAGCACTGGGGAAAAGCAGGCAGAGAATTCCCTGCTAGCACCTTCTCTGTGCCTGGGAAACAGAAGTGTTCCCATTGCTTCGCAGAATCGCTTTTGTGCAGAAAACAGTAACACTTGTTCAGAACGAAAGAAAGCACAGAGCCCCAGATTTTATGTTGTCCTGGAGAGCTTGCAGAGCACTGGGGAAAGGCAGGCAGAGAATTCCCTGCTAGCACCTTCTCTGTGCCTGGGAAACAGAAGTGTTCACATTGCTTCGCAGAATCGCTTTTGTGCAGAAAACAGTAACAGTTGTTCAGAACGAAGGAAAGCACAGAGCCCCAGATTTTATGTTGTCCTGGAGAGCTTGCAGAGCACTGGGGAAAGGCAGGCAGAGAATTCCCTGCTAGCACCTTCTCTGTGCCTGGGAAGCAGAAGTGTTCACATTGCTTCGCAGAATCGCTTTTGTGCAGAAAACAGTAACACTTGTTCAGAACGAAAGAAAGCACAGAGCCCCAGATTTTATGTTGTCCTGGAGAGCTTGCAGATCACTGGGGAAAAGCAGTCAGAGAATTCCCTGCTAGCACCTTCTCTGTGCCTGGGAAACAGAAGTGTTCCCATTGCTTCGCAGAATCGCTTTTGTGCAGAAAACAGTAACACTTGTTCAGAACGAAAGAAAGCACAGAGCCCCAGATTTTATGTTGTCCTGGAGAGCTTGCAGAGCACTGGGGAAAGGCAGGTAGAGAATTCCCTGCTAGCACCTTCTCTGTGCCTGGGAAGCAGAAGTGTTCACATTGCTTCGCAGAATCGCTTTTGTGCAGAAAACAGTAACAGTTGTTCAGAACGAAGGAAAGCACAGAGCCCCAGATTTTATGTTGTCCTGGAGAGCTTGCAGAGCACTGGGGAAAGGCAGGCAGAGAATTCCCTGCTAGCACCTTCTCTGTGCCTGGGAAGCAGAAGTGTTCAAATTGCTTCACAGAATCGCTTTTGTGCAGAAAACAGTAACACTTGTTCAGAACGAAAGAAAGCACAGAGCCCCAGATTTTATGTTGTCCTGGAGAGCTTGCAGAGCACTGGGGAAAAGCAGGCAGAGAATTCCCTGCTAGCACCTTCTCTGTGCCTGGGAAGCAGAAGTGTTCACATTGCTTCGCAGAATCGCTTTTGTGCAGAAAACAGTAACACTTGTTCAGAACGAAAGAAAGCACAGAGCCCCAGATTTTATGTTGTCCTGGAGAGCTTGCAGAGCACTGGGGAAAGGCAGGCAGAGAATTCCCTGCTAGCACCTTCTCTGTGCCTGGGAAGCAGAAGTGTTCACATTGCTTCGCAGAATCGCTTTTGTGCAGAAAACAGTAACACTTGTTCAGAACGAAAGAAAGCACAGAGCCCCAGATTTTATGTTGTCCTGGAGAGCTTGCAGAGCACTGGGGAAAGGCAGGCAGAGAATTCCCTGTTAGCACCTTCTCTGTGCCTGGGAAGCAGAAGTGTTCAAATTGCTTCGCAGAATCGCTTTTGTGCAGAAAACAGTAACACTTGTTCAGAACGAAAGAAAGCACAGAGCCCCAGATTTTATGTTGTCCTGGAGAGCTTGCAGAGCACTGGGGAAAAGCAGGCAGAGAATTCCCTGCTAGCACCTTCTCTGTGCCTGGGAAACAGAAGTGTTCCCATTGCTTCGCAGAATCGCTTTTGTGCAGAAAACAGTAACACTTGTTCAGAACGAAAGAAAGCACAGAGCCCCAGATTTTATGTTGTCCTGGAGAGCTTGCAGAGCACTGGGGAAAAGCAGGCAGAGAATTCCCTGCTAGCACCTTCTCTGTGCCTGGGAAACAGAAGTGTTCACATTGCTTCGCAGAATCGCTTTTGTGCAGAAAACAGTAACAGTTGTTCAGAACGAAGGAAAGCACAGAGCCCCAGATTTTATGTTGTCCTGGAGAGCTTGCAGAGCACTGGGGAAAGGCAGGCAGAGAATTCCCTGCTAGCACCTTCTCTGTGCCTGGGAAGCAGAAGTGTTCACATTGCTTCGCAGAATCGCTTTTGTGCAGAAAACAGTAACAGTTGTTCAGAACGAAGGAAAGCACAGAGCCCCAGATTTTATGTTGTCCTGGAGAGCTTGCAGAGCACTGGGGAAAGGCAGGCAGAGAATTCCCTGCTAGCACCTTCTCTGTGCCTGGGAAGCAGAAGTCTTCACATTGCTTCGCAGAATCGCTTTTGTGCAGAAAACAGTAACACTTGTTCAGAACGAAAGAAAGCACAGAGCCCCAGATTTTATGTTGTCCTGGAGAGCTTGCAGAGCACTGGGGAAAAGCAGGCAGAGAATTCCCTGCTAGCACCTTCTCTGTGCCTGGGAAGCAGAAGTGTTCAAATTGCTTCGCAGAATCGCTTTTGTTCAGAAAACAGTAACACTTGTTCAGAACGAAAGAAAGCACAGAGCCCCAGATTTTATGTTGTCCTGGAGAGCTTGCAGAGCACTGGGGAAAAGCAGGCAGAGAATTCCCTGCTAGCACCTTCTCTGTGCCTGGGAAGCAGAAGTCTTCACATTGCTTCGCAGAATCGCTTTTGTGCAGAAAACATTAACAGTTGTTCAGAACGAAGGAAAGCACAGAGCCCCAGATTTTATGTTGTCCTGGAGAGCTTGCAGAGCACTGGGGAAAGGCAGGCAGAGAATTCCCTGCTAGCACCTTCTCTGTGCCTGGGAAGCAGAAGTGTTCACATTGCTTCGCAGAATCGCTTTTGTGCAGAAAACAGTAACACTTGTTCAGAACGAAAGAAAGCACAGAGCCCCAGATTTTATGTTGTCCTGGAGAGCTTGCAGAGCACTGGGGAAAAACAGGCAGAGAATTCCCTGCTAGCACCTTCTCTGTGCCTGGGAAGCAGAAGTGTTCAAATTGCTTCGCAGAATCGCTTTTGTGCAGAAAACAGTAACACTTGTTCAGAACGAAAGAAAGCACAGAGCCCCAGATTTTATGTTGTCCTGGAGAGCTTGCAGAGCACTGGGGAAAAGCAGGCAGAGAATTCCCTGCTAGCACCTTCTCTGTGCCTGGGAAGCAGAAGTCTTCACATTGCTTCGCAGAATCGCTTTTGTGCAGAAAACAATAACACTTGTTCAGAATGAAAGAAAGCACAGAGCCCCAGATTTTATGTTGTCCTGGAGAGCTTGCAGAGCACTGGGGAAAAGCAGGCAGAGAATTCCCTGCTAGCACCTTCTCTGTGCCTGGGAAGCAGAAGTGTTCACATTGCTTCGCAGAATCGCTTTTGTGCAGAAAACAGTAACACTTGTTCAGAACGAAAGAAAGCACAGAGCCCCAGATTTTATGTTGTCCTGGAGAGCTTGCAGAGCACTGGGGAAAAGCAGGCAGAGAATTCCCTGCTACCACCTTCTCTGTGCCTGGGAAACAGAAGTGTTCACATTGCTTCGCAGAATCGCTTTTGTGCAGAAAACTATAACACTTGTTCAGAACGAAAGAAAGCACAGAGCCCCAGATTTTATGTTGTCCTGGAGAGCTTGCAGAGCACTGGGGAAAAGCAGGCAGAGAATTCCCTGCTAGCACCTTCTCTGTGCCTGGGAAGCAGAAGTGTTCACATTGCTTCGCAGAATCGCTTTTGTGCAGAAAACAGTAACACTTGTTCAGAACGAAAGAAAGCACAGAGCCCCAGATTTTATGTTGTCCTGGAGAGCTTGCAGAGCACTGGGGAAAAGCAGGCAGAGAATTCCCTGCTACCACCTTCTCTGTGCCTGGGAAACAGAAGTGTTCACATTGCTTCGCAGAATCGCTTTTGTGCAGAAAACAGTAACACTTGTTCAGAACGAAAGAAAGCACAGAGCCCCAGATTTGCTGTTGTCCTGGAGAGCTTGCAGAGCAGTGGGGAAAGGCAGGCAGAGAATTCCCTGCTAGCACCTTCTTTGTGCCTGTTCACATTGCTTCGCAGAATCGCTTTTGTGCAGAAAACAGTAACACTTGTTCAGAATGAAAGAAAGCACAGAGCCCCAGATTTTATGTTGTCGTGGAGAGCTTGCAGAGCACTGGGGAAAAGCAGTCAGAGAATTCCCTGCTAGCACCTTCTCTGTGCCTGGGAAACAGAAGTGTTCCCATTGCTTCGCAGAATCGCTTTTGTGCAGAAAACAGTAACACTTGTTCAGAACGAAAGAAAGCACAGAGCCCCAGATTTTATGTTGTCCTGGAGAGCTTGCAGAGCACTGGGCAAAAGCAGGCAGAGAATTCCCTGCTAGCACCTTCTCTGTGCCTGGGAAACAGAAGTGTTCCCATTGCTTCGCAGAATCGCTTTTGTGCAGAAAACAGTAACACTTGTTCAGAACGAAAGAAAGCACAGAGCCCCAGATTTTATGTTGTCCTGGAGAGCTTGCAGAGCACTGGGGAAAAGCAGGCAGAGAATTCCCTGCTAGCACCCTCTCTGTGCCTGGGAAGCAGAAGTGTTCACATTGCTTCGCAGAATCGCTTTTGTGCAGAAAACAGTAAGACTTGTTCAGAACGAAAGAAAGCACAGAGCCCCAGATTTTATGTTGTCCTGGAGAGCTTGCAGAGCACTGGGGAAAGGCAGGCAGAGAATTCCCTGCTAGCACCTTCTCTGTGCCTGGGAAGCAGAAGTGTTCACATTGCTTCGCAGAATCGCTTTTGTGCAGAAAACAGTAACCCTTGTTCAGAACGAAAGAAAGCACAGAGCCCCAGATTTTATGTTGTCCTGGAGAGCTTGCAGAGCACTGGGGAAAAGCAGGCAGAGAATTCCCTGCTAGCACCTTCTCTGTGCCTGGGAAGCAGAAGTGTTCAAATTGCTTCGCAGAATCGCTTTTGTGCAGAAAAAAGTAACACTTGTTCAGAACGAAGGAAAGCACAGAGCCCCAGATTTTATGTTGTCCTGGAGAGCTTGCAGAGCACTGGGGAAAGGCAGGCAGAGAATTCCCTGCTAGCACCTTCTCTGTGCCTGGGAAGCAGAAGTGTTCACATTGCTTCGCAGAATCGCTTTTGTGCAGAAAACAATAACACTTGTTCAGAACGAAAGAAAGCACAGAGCCCCAGATTTTATGTTGTCCTGGAGAGCTTGCAGAGCACTGGGGAAAAGCAGGCAGAGAATTCCCTGCTAGCACCTTCTCTGTGCCTGGGAAGCAGAAGTGTTCACATTGCTTCGCAGAATCGCTTTTGTGCAGAAAACAGTAACACTTGTTCAGAACGAAAGAAAGCACAGAGCCCCAGATTTTATGTTGTCCTGGAGAGCTTGCAGAGCACTGGGGAAAAGCAGTCAGAGAATTCCCTGCTAGCACCTTCTCTGTGCCTGGGAAGCAGAAGTCTTCACATTGCTTCGCAGAATCGCTTTTGTGCAGAAAACAGTAACACTTGTTCAGAATGAAAGAAAGCACAGAGCCCCAGATTTTATGTTGTCCTGGAGAGCTTGCAGAGCACTGGGGAAAAGCAGGCAGAGAATTCCCTGCTACCACCTTCTCTGTGCCTGGGAAACAGAAGTGTTCACATTGCTTCGCAGAATCGCTTTTGTGCAGAAAACAGTAACACTTGTTCAGAACGAAAGAAAGCACAGAGCCCCAGATTTTATGTTGTCCTGGAGAGCTTGCAGAGCACTGGGGAAAAGCAGGCAGAGAATTCCCTGCTAGCACCTTCTCTGTGCCTGGGAAGCAGAAGTCTTCACATTGCTTCGCAGAATCGCTTTTGTGCAGAAAACAGTAACACTTGTTCAGAATGAAAGAAAGCACAGAGCCCCAGATTTTATGTTGTCCTGGAGAGCTTGCAGAGCACTGGGGAAAAGCAGGCAGAGAATTCCCTGCTAGCACCTTCTCTGTGCCTGGGAAGCAGAAGTGTTCACATTGCTTCGCAGAATCGCTTTTGTGCAGAAAACAGTAAGACTTGTTCAGAACGAAAGAAAGCACAGAGCCCCAGATTTTATGTTGTCCTGGAGAGCTTGCAGAGCACTGGGGAAAAGCAGGCAGAGAATTCCCTGCTACCACCTTCTCTGTGCCTGGGAAACAGAAGTGTTCCCATTGCTTCGCAGAATCGCTTTTGTGCAGAAAACAGTAACACTTGTTCAGAACGAAAGAAAGCACAGAGCCCCAGATTTTATGTTGTCCTGGAGAGCTTGCAGAGCACTGGGGAAAGGCAGGCAGAGAATTCCCTGCTAGCACCTTCTCTGTGCCTGGGAAGCAGAAGTGTTCACATTGCTTCGCAGAATCGCTTTTGTGCAGAAAACAGTAACACTTGTTCAGAACGAAGGAAAGCACAGAGCCCCAGATTTTATGTTGTCCTGGAGAGCTTGCAGAGCACTGGGGAAAAGCAGGCAGAGAATTCCCTGCTAGCACCTTCTCTGTGCCTGGGAAACAGAAGTGTTCCCATTGCTTCGCAGAATCGCTTTTGTGCAGAAAACAGTAACACTTGTTCAGAACGAAAGAAAGCACAGAGCCCCAGATTTTATGTTGTCCTGGAGAGCTTGCAGAGCACTGGGGAAAGGCAGGCAGAGAATTCCCTGCTAGCACCTTCTCTGTGCCTGGGAAACAGAAGTGTTCACATTGCTTCGCAGAATCGCTTTTGTGCAGAAAACAGTAACAGTTGTTCAGAACGAAGGAAAGCACAGAGCCCCAGATTTTATGTTGTCCTGGAGAGCTTGCAGAGCACTGGGGAAAGGCAGGCAGAGAATTCCCTGCTAGCACCTTCTCTGTGCCTGGGAAGCAGAAGTGTTCACATTGCTTCGCAGAATCGCTTTTGTGCAGAAAACAGTAACACTTGTTCAGAACGAAAGAAAGCACAGAGCCCCAGATTTTATGTTGTCCTGGAGAGCTTGCAGATCACTGGGGAAAAGCAGTCAGAGAATTCCCTGCTAGCACCTTCTCTGTGCCTGGGAAACAGAAGTGTTCCCATTGCTTCGCAGAATCGCTTTTGTGCAGAAAACAGTAACACTTGTTCAGAACGAAAGAAAGCACAGAGCCCCAGATTTTATGTTGTCCTGGAGAGCTTGCAGAGCACTGGGGAAAGGCAGGTAGAGAATTCCCTGCTAGCACCTTCTCTGTGCCTGGGAAACAGAAGTGTTCACATTGCTTCGCAGAATCGCTTTTGTGCAGAAAACAGTAACAGTTGTTCAGAACGAAGGAAAGCACAGAGCCCCAGATTTTATGTTGTCCTGGAGAGCTTGCAGAGCACTGGGGAAAGGCAGGCAGAGAATTCCCTGCTAGCACCTTCTCTGTGCCTGGGAAGCAGAAGTGTTCAAATTGCTTCACAGAATCGCTTTTGTGCAGAAAACAGTAACACTTGTTCAGAACGAAAGAAAGCACAGAGCCCCAGATTTTATGTTGTCCTGGAGAGCTTGCAGAGCACTGGGGAAAAGCAGGCAGAGAATTCCCTGCTAGCACCTTCTCTGTGCCTGGGAAGCAGAAGTGTTCACATTGCTTCGCAGAATCGCTTTTGTGCAGAAAACAGTAACACTTGTTCAGAACGAAAGAAAGCACAGAGCCCCAGATTTTATGTTGTCCTGGAGAGCTTGCAGAGCACTGGGGAAAGGCAGGCAGAGAATTCCCTGCTAGCACCTTCTCTGTGCCTGGGAAGCAGAAGTGTTCACATTGCTTCGCAGAATCGCTTTTGTGCAGAAAACAGTAACACTTGTTCAGAACGAAAGAAAGCACAGAGCCCCAGATTTTATGTTGTCCTGGAGAGCTTGCAGAGCACTGGGGAAAGGCAGGCAGAGAATTCCCTGTTAGCACCTTCTCTGTGCCTGGGAAGCAGAAGTGTTCAAATTGCTTCGCAGAATCGCTTTTGTGCAGAAAACAGTAACACTTGTTCAGAACGAAAGAAAGCACAGAGCCCCAGATTTTATGTTGTCCTGGAGAGCTTGCAGAGCACTGGGGAAAAGCAGGCAGAGAATTCCCTGCTAGCACCTTCTCTGTGCCTGGGAAACAGAAGTGTTCCCATTGCTTCGCAGAATCGCTTTTGTGCAGAAAACAGTAACACTTGTTCAGAACGAAAGAAAGCACAGAGCCCCAGATTTTATGTTGTCCTGGAGAGCTTGCAGAGCACTGGGGAAAAGCAGGCAGAGAATTCCCTGCTAGCACCTTCTCTGTGCCTGGGAAACAGAAGTGTTCACATTGCTTCGCAGAATCGCTTTTGTGCAGAAAACAGTAACAGTTGTTCAGAACGAAGGAAAGCACAGAGCCCCAGATTTTATGTTGTCCTGGAGAGCTTGCAGAGCACTGGGGAAAGGCAGGCAGAGAATTCCCTGCTAGCACCTTCTCTGTGCCTGGGAAGCAGAAGTGTTCACATTGCTTCGCAGAATCGCTTTTGTGCAGAAAACAATAACTCTTGTTCAGAACGAAAGAAAGCACAGAGCCCCAGAATTTATGTTGTCCTGGAGAGCTTGCAGAGCACTGGGGAAAGGCAGGCAGAGAATTCCCTGCTAGCACCTTCTCTGTGCCTGGGAAGCAGAAGTGTTCACATTGCTTCGCAGAATCGCTTTTGTGCAGAAAACAGTAACACTTGTTCAGAACGAAAGAAAGCACAGAGCCCCAGATTTTATGTTGTCCTGGAGAGCTTGCAGAGCACTGGGGAAAAGCAGGCAGAGAATTCCCTGCTAGCACCTTCTCTGTGCCTGGGAAGCAGAAGTGTTCACATTGCTTCGCAGAATCGCTTTTGTGCAGAAAACAGTAACACTTGTTCAGAATGAAAGAAAGCACAGAGCCCCAGATTTTATGTTGTCCTGGAGAGCTTGCAGATAACTGGGGAAAAGCAGGCAGAGAATTCCCTGCTAGCACCTTCTCTGTGCCTGGGAAACAGAAGTGTTCCCATTGCTTCGCAGAATCGCTTTTGTGCAGAAAACAATAACACTTGTTCAGAACGAAAGAAAGCACAGAGCCCCAGATTTTATGTTGTCCTGGAGAGCTTGCAGAGCACTGGGGAAAGGCAGGCAGAGAATTCCCTGCTAGCACCTTCTCTGTGCCTGGGAAGCAGAAGTGTTCACATTGCTTCGCAGAATCGCTTTTGTGCAGAAAACAGTAACAGTTGTTCAGAACGAAGGAAAGCACAGAGCCCCAGATTTTATGTTGTCCTGGAGAGCTTGCAGAGCACTGGGGAAAGGCAGGCAGAGAATTCCCTGCTAGCACCTTCTCTGTGCCTGGGAAGCAGAAGTGTTCACATTGCTTCGCAGAATCGCTTTTGTGCAGAAAACAGTAACACTTGTTCAGAACGAAAGAAAGCACAGAGCCCCAGATTTTATGTTGTCCTGGAGAGCTTGCAGAGCACTGGGGAAAAGCAGGCAGAGAATTCCCTGCTAGCACCTTCTCTGTGCCTGGGAAGCAGAAGTGTTCAAATTGCTTCGCAGAATCGCTTTTGTTCAGAAAACAGTAACACTTGTTCAGAACGAAAGAAAGCACAGAGCCCCAGATTTTATGTTGTCCTGGAGAGCTTGCAGAGCACTGGGGAAAAGCAGGCAGAGAATTCCCTGCTAGCACCTTCTCTGTGCCTGGGAAGCAGAAGTCTTCACATTGCTTCGCAGAATCGCTTTTGTGCAGAAAACATTAACAGTTGTTCAGAACGAAGGAAAGCACAGAGCCCCAGATTTTATGTTGTCCTGGAGAGCTTGCAGAGCACTGGGGAAAGGCAGGCAGAGAATTCCCTGCTAGCACCTTCTCTGTGCCTGGGAAGCAGAAGTGTTCACATTGCTTCGCAGAATCGCTTTTGTGCAGAAAACAGTAACACTTGTTCAGAACGAAAGAAAGCACAGAGCCCCAGATTTTATGTTGTCCTGGAGAGCTTGCAGAGCACTGGGGAAAAACAGGCAGAGAATTCCCTGCTAGCACCTTCTCTGTGCCTGGGAAGCAGAAGTGTTCAAATTGCTTCGCAGAATCGCTTTTGTGCAGAAAACAGTAACACTTGTTCAGAACGAAAGAAAGCACAGAGCCCCAGATTTTATGTTGTCCTGGAGAGCTTGCAGAGCACTGGGGAAAAGCAGGCAGAGAATTCCCTGCTAGCACCTTCTCTGTGCCTGGGAAGCAGAAGTCTTCACATTGCTTCGCAGAATCGCTTTTGTGCAGAAAACAATAACACTTGTTCAGAATGAAAGAAAGCACAGAGCCCCAGATTTTATGTTGTCCTGGAGAGCTTGCAGAGCACTGGGGAAAAGCAGGCAGAGAATTCCCTGCTAGCACCTTCTCTGTGCCTGGGAAGCAGAAGTGTTCACATTGCTTCGCAGAATCGCTTTTGTGCAGAAAACAGTAACACTTGTTCAGAACGAAAGAAAGCACAGAGCCCCAGATTTTATGTTGTCCTGGAGAGCTTGCAGAGCACTGGGGAAAAGCAGGCAGAGAATTCCCTGCTACCACCTTCTCTGTGCCTGGGAAACAGAAGTGTTCACATTGCTTCGCAGAATCGCTTTTGTGCAGAAAACTATAACACTTGTTCAGAACGAAAGAAAGCACAGAGCCCCAGATTTTATGTTGTCCTGGAGAGCTTGCAGAGCACTGGGGAAAAGCAGGCAGAGAATTCCCTGCTAGCACCTTCTCTGTGCCTGGGAAGCAGAAGTGTTCACATTGCTTCGCAGAATCGCTTTTGTGCAGAAAACAGTAACACTTGTTCAGAACGAAAGAAAGCACAGAGCCCCAGATTTTATGTTGTCCTGGAGAGCTTGCAGAGCACTGGGGAAAAGCAGGCAGAGAATTCCCTGCTACCACCTTCTCTGTGCCTGGGAAACAGAAGTGTTCACATTGCTTCGCAGAATCGCTTTTGTGCAGAAAACAGTAACACTTGTTCAGAACGAAAGAAAGCACAGAGCCCCAGATTTGCTGTTGTCCTGGAGAGCTTGCAGAGCAGTGGGGAAAGGCAGGCAGAGAATTCCCTGCTAGCACCTTCTTTGTGCCTGTTCACATTGCTTCGCAGAATCGCTTTTGTGCAGAAAACAGTAACACTTGTTCAGAATGAAAGAAAGCACAGAGCCCCAGATTTTATGTTGTCGTGGAGAGCTTGCAGAGCACTGGGGAAAAGCAGTCAGAGAATTCCCTGCTAGCACCTTCTCTGTGCCTGGGAAACAGAAGTGTTCCCATTGCTTCGCAGAATCGCTTTTGTGCAGAAAACAGTAACACTTGTTCAGAACGAAAGAAAGCACAGAGCCCCAGATTTTATGTTGTCCTGGAGAGCTTGCAGAGCACTGGGCAAAAGCAGGCAGAGAATTCCCTGCTAGCACCCTCTCTGTGCCTGGGAAGCAGAAGTGTTCACATTGCTTCGCAGAATCGCTTTTGTGCAGAAAACAGTAACACTTGTTCAGAACGAAAGAAAGCACAGAGCCCCAGATTTTATGTTGTCCTGGAGAGCTTGCAGAGCACTGGGGAAAGGCAGGCAGAGAATTCCCTGCTAGCACCTTCTCTGTGCCTGGGAAGCAGAAGTGTTCACATTGCTTCGCAGAATCGCTTTTGTGCAGAAAACAGTAACCCTTGTTCAGAACGAAAGAAAGCACAGAGCCCCAGATTTTATGTTGTCCTGGAGAGCTTGCAGAGCACTGGGGAAAAGCAGGCAGAGAATTCCCTGCTAGCACCTTCTCTGTGCCTGGGAAGCAGAAGTGTTCAAATTGCTTCGCAGAATCGCTTTTGTGCAGAAAAAAGTAACACTTGTTCAGAACGAAGGAAAGCACAGAGCCCCAGATTTTATGTTGTCCTGGAGAGCTTGCAGAGCACTGGGGAAAGGCAGGCAGAGAATTCCCTGCTAGCACCTTCTCTGTGCCTGGGAAGCAGAAGTGTTCACATTGCTTCGCAGAATCGCTTTTGTGCAGAAAACAGTAACACTTGTTCAGAACGAAAGAAAGCACAGAGCCCCAGATTTTATGTTGTCCTGGAGAGCTTGCAGAGCACTGGGGAAAAGCAGGCAGAGAATTCCCTGCTAGCACCTTCTCTGTGCCTGGGAAGCAGAAGTGTTCAAATTGCTTCGCAGAATCGCTTTTGTGCAGAAAACAGTAACACTTGTTCAGAACGAAGGAAAGCACAGAGCCCCAGATTTGCTGTTGTCCTGGAGAGCTTGCAGAGCAGTGGGGAAAGGCAGGCAGAGAATTCCCTGCTAGCACCTTCTCTGTGCCTGGGAAGCAGAAGTCTTCACATTGCTTCGCAGAATCGCTTTTGTGCAGAAAACAATAACACTTGTTCAGAACGAAAGAAAGCACAGAGCCCCAGATTTTATGTTGTCCTGGAGAGCTTGCAGAGCACTGGGGAAAAGCAGGCAGAGAATTCCCTGCTAGCACCTTCTCTGTGCCTGGGAAGCAGAAGTGTTCACATTGCTTCGCAGAATCGCTTTTGTGCAGAAAACAGTAACACTTGTTCAGAACGAAAGAAAGCACAGAGCCCCAGATTTTATGTTGTCCTGGAGAGCTTGCAGAGCACTGGGGAAAAGCAGGCAGAGAATTCCCTGCTAGCACCTTCTCTGTGCCTGGGAAGCAGAAGTGTTCACATTGCTTCGCAGAATCGCTTTTGTGCAGAAAACAGTAACACTTGTTCAGAACGAAAGAAAGCACAGAGCCCCAGATTTTATGTTGTCCTGGAGAGCTTGCAGAGCACTGGGGAAAAGCAGTCAGAGAATTCCCTGCTAGCACCTTCTCTGTGCCTGGGAAACAGAAGTGTTCACATTGCTTCGCAGAATCGCTTTTGTGCAGAAAACAATAACACTTGTTCAGAACGAAAGAAAGCACAGAGCCCCAGATTTTATGTTGTCCTGGAGAGCTTGCAGAGCACTGGGGAAAAGCAGGCAGAGAATTCCCTGCTAGCACCTTCTCTGTGCCTGGGAAGCAGAAGTGTTCACATTGCTTCGCAGAATCGCTTTTGTGCAGAAAACAGTAACACTTGTTCAGAATGAAAGAAAGCACAGAGCCCCAGATTTTATGTTGTCCTGGAGAGCTTGCAGAGCACTGGGGAAAAGCAGGCAGAGAATTCCCTGCTAGCACCTTCTCTGTGCCTGGGAAGCAGAAGTGTTCACATTGCTTCGCAGAATCGCTTTTGTGCAGAAAACAGTAAGACTTGTTCAGAACGAAAGAAAGCACAGAGCCCCAGATTTTATGTTGTCCTGGAGAGCTTGCAGAGCACTGGGGAAAAGCAGGCAGAGAATTCCCTGCTACCACCTTCTCTGTGCCTGGGAAACAGAAGTGTTCCCATTGCTTCGCAGAATCGCTTTTGTGCAGAAAACAGTAACACTTGTTCAGAACGAAGGAAAGCACAGAGCCCCAGATTTGCTGTTGTCCTGCAGAGCTTGCAGAGCACTGGGGAAAAGCAGGCAGAGAATTCCCTGCTAGCACCTTCTCTGTGCCTGGGAAGCAGAAGTGTTCACATTGCTTCGCAGAATCGCTTTTGTGCAGAAAACAATAACACTTGTTCAGAACGAAAGAAAGCACAGAGCCCCAGATTTTATGTTGTCCTGGAGAGCTTGCAGAGCACTGGGGAAAGGCAGGCAGAGAATTCCCTGCTAGCACCTTCTCTGTGCCTGGGAAGCAGAAGTGTTCACATTGCTTCGCAGAATCGCTTTTGTGCAGAAAACAGTAACACTTGTTCAGAACGAAAGAAAGCACAGAGCCCCAGATTTTATGTTGTCCTGGAGAGCTTGCAGAGCACTGGGGAAAAGCAGGCAGAGAATTCCCTGCTACCACCTTCTCTGTGCCTGGGAAACAGAAGTGTTCACATTGCTTCGCAGAATCGCTTTTGTGCAGAAAACAGTAACACTTGTTCAGAACGAAGGAAAGCACAGAGCCCCAGATTTTATGTTGTCCTGGAGAGCTTGCAGAGCACTGGGGAAAGGCAGGCAGAGAATTCCCTGCTAGCACCTTCTCTGTGCCTGGGAAGCAGAAGTCTTCACATTGCTTCGCAGAATCGCTTTTGTGCAGAAAACAATAACACTTGTTCAGAACGAAAGAAAGCACAGAGCCCCAGATTTTATGTTGTCCTGGAGAGCTTGCAGAGCACTGGGGAAAGGCAGGCAGAGAATTCCCTGCTAGCACCTTCTCTGTGCCTGGGAAGCAGAAGTGTTCACATTGCTTCGCAGAATCGCTTTTGTGCAGAAAACAGTAACACTTGTTCAGAACGAAAGAAAGCACAGAGCCCCAGATTTTATGTTGTCCTGGAGAGCTTGCAGAGCACTGGGGAAAAGCAGGCAGAGAATTCCCTGCTAGCACCTTCTCTGTGCCTGGGAAACAGAAGTGTTCCCATTGCTTCGCAGAATCGCTTTTGTGCAGAAAACAGTAACACTTGTTCAGAACGAAAGAAAGCACAGAGCCCCAGATTTTATGTTGTCCTGGAGAGCTTGCAGAGCACTGGGGAAAAGCAGGCAGAGAATTCCCTGCTAGCACCTTCTCTGTGCCTGGGAAACAGAAGTGTTCCCATTGCTTCGCAGAATCGCTTTTGTGCAGAAAACAGTAACAGTTGTTCAGAACGAAGGAAAGCACAGAGCCCCAGATTTTATGTTGTCCTGGAGAGCTTGCAGAGCACTGGGGAAAGGCAGGCAGAGAATTCCCTGCTAGCACCTTCTCTGTGCCTGGGAAGCAGAAGTGTTCACATTGCTTCGCAGAATCGCTTTTGTGCAGAAAACAGTAACACTTGTTCAGAACGAAAGAAAGCACAGAGCCCCAGATTTTATGTTGTCCTGGAGAGCTTGCAGATCACTGGGGAAAAGCAGTCAGAGAATTCCCTGCTAGCACCTTCTCTGTGCCTGGGAAACAGAAGTGTTCCCATTGCTTCGCAGAATCGCTTTTGTGCAGAAAACAGTAACACTTGTTCAGAACGAAAGAAAGCACAGAGCCCCAGATTTTATGTTGTCCTGGAGAGCTTGCAGAGCACTGGGGAAAGGCAGGCAGAGAATTCCCTGCTAGCACCTTCTCTGTGCCTGGGAAGCAGAAGTGTTCACATTGCTTCGCAGAATCGCTTTTGTGCAGAAAACAATAACACTTGTTCAGAACGAAAGAAAGCACAGAGCCCCAGATTTTATGTTGTCCTGGAGAGCTTGCAGAGCACTGGGGAAAAGCAGGCAGAGAATTCCCTGCTAGCACCTTCTCTGTGCCTGGGAAGCAGAAGTGTTCAAATTGCTTCGCAGAATCGCTTTTGTGCAGAAAACAGTAACACTTGTTCAGAACGAAGGAAAGCACAGAGCCCCAGATTTGCTGTTGTCCTGGAGAGCTTGCAGAGCACTGGGGAAAGGCAGGCAGAGAATTCCCTGCTAGCACCTTCTCTGTGCCTGGGAAGCAGAAGTCTTCACATTGCTTCGCAGAATCGCTTTTGTGCAGAAAACAATAACACTTGTTCAGAACGAAAGAAAGCACAGAGCCCCAGATTTTATGTTGTCCTGGAGAACTTGCAGAGCACTGGGGAAAAGCAGGCAGAGAATTCCCTGCTAGCACCTTCTCTGTGCCTGGGAAGCAGAAGTGTTCACATTGCTTCGCAGAATCGCTTTTGTGCAGAAAACAGTAACACTTGTTCAGAACGAAAGAAAGCACAGAGCCCCAGATTTTATGTTGTCCTGGAGAGCTTGCAGAGCACTGGGGAAAAGCAGTCAGAGAATTCCCTGCTAGCACCTTCTCTGTGCCTGGGAAGCAGAAGTGTTCACATTGCTTCGCAGAATCGCTTTTGTGCAGAAAACAGTAAGACTTGTTCAGAACGAAAGAAAGCACAGAGCCCCAGATTTTATGTTGTCCTGGAGAGCTTGCAGAGCACTGGGGAAAAGCAGTCAGAGAATTCCCTGCTAGCACCTTCTCTGTGCCTGGGAAGCAGAAGTCTTCACATTGCTTCGCAGAATCGCTTTTGTGCAGAAAACAGTAACACTTGTTCAGAATGAAAGAAAGCACAGAGCCCCAGATTTTATGTTGTCCTGGAGAGCTTGCAGAGCACTGGGGAAAAGCAGGCAGAGAATTCCCTGCTACCACCTTCTCTGTGCCTGGGAAACAGAAGTGTTCACATTGCTTCGCAGAATCGCTTTTGTGCAGAAAACAGTAACACTTGTTCAGAACGAAAGAAAGCACAGAGCCCCAGATTTTATGTTGTCCTGGAGAGCTTGCAGAGCACTGGGCAAAAGCAGGCAGAGAATTCCCTGCTAGCACCTTCTCTGTGCCTGGGAAGCAGAAGTCTTCACATTGCTTCGCAGAATCGCTTTTGTGCAGAAAACAGTAACACTTGTTCAGAATGAAAGAAAGCACAGAGCCCCAGATTTTATGTTGTCCTGGAGAGCTTGCAGAGCACTGGGGAAAAGCAGTCAGAGAATTCCCTGCTAGCACCTTCTCTGTGCCTGGGAAACAGAAGTGTTCCCATTGCTTCGCAGAATCGCTTTTGTGCAGAAAACAGTAACACTTGTTCAGAACGAAAGAAAGCACAGAGCCCCAGATTTTATGTTGTCCTGGAGAGCTTGCAGAGCACTGGGGAAAGGCAGGCAGAGAATTCCCTGCTAGCACCTTCTCTGTGCCTGGGAAGCAGAAGTGTTCACATTGCTTCGCAGAATCGCTTTTGTGCAGAAAACAGTAACACTTGTTCAGAACGAAAGAAAGCACAGAGCCCCAGATTTTATGTTGTCCTGGAGAGCTTGCAGAGCACTGGGGAAAAGCAGGCAGAGAATTCCCTGCTAGCACCTTCTCTGTGCCTGGGAAGCAGAAGTGTTCACATTGCTTCGCAGAATCGCTTTTGTGCAGAAAACAGTAACACTTGTTCAGAATGAAAGAAAGCACAGAGCCCCAGATTTTATGTTGTCCTGGAGAGCTTGCAGATAACTGGGGAAAAGCAGGCAGAGAATTCCCTGCTAGCACCTTCTCTGTGCCTGGGAAACAGAAGTGTTCCCATTGCTTCGCAGAATCGCTTTTGTGCAGAAAACAATAACACTTGTTCAGAACGAAAGAAAGCACAGAGCCCCAGATTTTATGTTGTCCTGGAGAGCTTGCAGAGCACTGGGGAAAGGCAGGCAGAGAATTCCCTGCTAGCACCTTCTCTGTGCCTGGGAAGCAGAAGTGTTCACATTGCTTCGCAGAATCGCTTTTGTGCAGAAAACAGTAACACTTGTTCAGAACGAAGGAAAGCACAGAGCCCCAGATTTTATGTTGTCCTGGAGAGCTTGCAGAGCACTGGGGAAAGGCAGGCAGAGAATTCCCTGCTAGCACCTTCTCTGTGCCTGGGAAGCAGAAGTGTTCACATTGCTTCGCAGAATCGCTTTTGTGCAGAAAACAGTAACACTTGTTCAGAACGAAAGAAAGCACAGAGCCCCAGATTTTATGTTGTCCTGGAGAGCTTGCAGAGCACTGGGGAAAAGCAGGCAGAGAATTCCCTGCTAGCACCTTCTCTGTGCCTGGGAAGCAGAAGTGTTCAAATTGCTTCGCAGAATCGCTTTTGTTCAGAAAACAGTAACACTTGTTCAGAACGAAAGAAAGCACAGAGCCCCAGATTTTATGTTGTCCTGGAGAGCTTGCAGAGCACTGGGGAAAAGCAGGCAGAGAATTCCCTGCTAGCACCTTCTCTGTGCCTGGGAAGCAGAAGTCTTCACATTGCTTCGCAGAATCGCTTTTGTGCAGAAAACATTAACAGTTGTTCAGAACGAAGGAAAGCACAGAGCCCCAGATTTTATGTTGTCCTGGAGAGCTTGCAGAGCACTGGGGAAAGGCAGGCAGAGAATTCCCTGCTAGCACCTTCTCTGTGCCTGGGAAGCAGAAGTGTTCACATTGCTTCGCAGAATCGCTTTTGTGCAGAAAACAGTAACACTTGTTCAGAACGAAAGAAAGCACAGAGCCCCAGATTTTATGTTGTCCTGGAGAGCTTGCAGAGCACTGGGGAAAAACAGGCAGAGAATTCCCTGCTAGCACCTTCTCTGTGCCTGGGAAGCAGAAGTGTTCAAATTGCTTCGCAGAATCGCTTTTGTGCAGAAAACAGTAACACTTGTTCAGAACGAAAGAAAGCACAGAGCCCCAGATTTTATGTTGTCCTGGAGAGCTTGCAGAGCACTGGGGAAAAGCAGTCAGAGAATTCCCTGCTAGCACCTTCTCTGTGCCTGGGAAGCAGAAGTCTTCACATTGCTTCGCAGAATCGCTTTTGTGCAGAAAACAATAACACTTGTTCAGAATGAAAGAAAGCACAGAGCCCCAGATTTTATGTTGTCCTGGAGAGCTTGCAGAGCACTGGGGAAAAGCAGGCAGAGAATTCCCTGCTAGCACCTTCTCTGTGCCTGGGAAGCAGAAGTGTTCACATTGCTTCGCAGAATCGCTTTTGTGCAGAAAACAGTAACACTTGTTCAGAACGAAAGAAAGCACAGAGCCCCAGATTTTATGTTGTCCTGGAGAGCTTGCAGAGCAGTGGGGAAAAGCAGGCAGAGAATTCCCTGCTAGCACCTTCTCTGTGCCTGGGAAGCAGAAGTCTTCACATTGCTTCGCAGAATCGCTTTTGTGCAGAAAACTATAACACTTGTTCAGAACGAAAGAAAGCACAGAGCCCCAGATTTTATGTTGTCCTGGAGAGCTTGCAGAGCACTGGGGAAAAGCAGGCAGAGAATTCCCTGCTAGCACCTTCTCTGTGCCTGGGAAGCAGAAGTGTTCACATTGCTTCGCAGAATCGCTTTTGTGCAGAAAACAGTAACACTTGTTCAGAACGAAAGAAAGCACAGAGCCCCAGATTTTATGTTGTCCTGGAGAGCTTGCAGAGCACTGGGGAAAAGCAGGCAGAGAATTCCCTGCTACCACCTTCTCTGTGCCTGGGAAACAGAAGTGTTCACATTGCTTCGCAGAATCGCTTTTGTGCAGAAAACAGTAACACTTGTTCAGAACGAAAGAAAGCACAGAGCCCCAGATTTGCTGTTGTCCTGGAGAGCTTGCAGAGCAGTGGGGAAAGGCAGGCAGAGAATTCCCTGCTAGCACCTTCTTTGTGCCTGTTCACATTGCTTCGCAGAATCGCTTTTGTGCAGAAAACAGTAACACTTGTTCAGAATGAAAGAAAGCACAGAGCCCCAGATTTTATGTTGTCGTGGAGAGCTTGCAGAGCACTGGGGAAAAGCAGTCAGAGAATTCCCTGCTAGCACCTTCTCTGTGCCTGGGAAACAGAAGTGTTCCCATTGCTTCGCAGAATCGCTTTTGTGCAGAAAACAGTAACACTTGTTCAGAACGAAAGAAAGCACAGAGCCCCAGATTTTATGTTGTCCTGGAGAGCTTGCAGAGCACTGGGGAAAAGCAGGCAGAGAATTCCCTGCTAGCACCCTCTCTGTGCCTGGGAAGCAGAAGTGTTCACATTGCTTCGCAGAATCGCTTTTGTGCAGAAAACAGTAACACTTGTTCAGAACGAAAGAAAGCACAGAGCCCCAGATTTTATGTTGTCCTGGAGAGCTTGCAGAGCACTGGGGAAAGGCAGGCAGAGAATTCCCTGCTAGCACCTTCTCTGTGCCTGGGAAGCAGAAGTGTTCACATTGCTTCGCAGAATCGCTTTTGTGCAGAAAACAGTAACCCTTGTTCAGAACGAAAGAAAGCACAGAGCCCCAGATTTTATGTTGTCCTGGAGAGCTTGCAGAGCACTGGGGAAAGGCAGGCAGAGAATTCCCTGCTAGCACCTTCTCTGTGCCTGGGAAGCAGAAGTGTTCACATTGCTTCGCAGAATCGCTTTTGTGCAGAAAACAATAACACTTGTTCAGAACGAAAGAAAGCACAGAGCCCCAGATTTTATGTTGTCCTGGAGAGCTTGCAGAGCACTGGGGAAAAGCAGGCAGAGAATTCCCTGCTAGCACCTTCTCTGTGCCTGGGAAGCAGAAGTGTTCAAATTGCTTCGCAGAATCGCTTTTGTGCAGAAAACAGTAACACTTGTTCAGAACGAAGGAAAGCACAGAGCCCCAGATTTGCTGTTGTCCTGGAGAGCTTGCAGAGCAGTGGGGAAAGGCAGGCAGAGAATTCCCTGCTAGCACCTTCTCTGTGCCTGGGAAGCAGAAGTCTTCACATTGCTTCGCAGAATCGCTTTTGTGCAGAAAACATTAACACTTGTTCAGAACGAAAGAAAGCACAGAGCCCCAGATTTTATGTTGTCCTGGAGAGCTTGCAGAGCACTGGGGAAAAGCAGGCAGAGAATTCCCTGCTAGCACCTTCTCTGTGCCTGGGAAGCAGAAGTGTTCACATTGCTTCGCAGAATCGCTTTTGTGCAGAAAACAGTAACACTTGTTCAGAACGAAAGAAAGCACAGAGCCCCAGATTTTATGTTGTCCTGGAGAGCTTGCAGAGCACTGGGGAAAAGCAGGCAGAGAATTCCCTGCTAGCACCTTCTCTGTGCCTGGGAAGCAGAAGTGTTCACATTGCTTCGCAGAATCGCTTTTGTGCAGAAAACAGTAAGACTTGTTCAGAACGAAAGAAAGCACAGAGCCCCAGATTTTATGTTGTCCTGGAGAGCTTGCAGAGCACTGGGGAAAAGCAGTCAGAGAATTCCCTGCTAGCACCTTCTCTGTGCCTGGGAAACAGAAGTGTTCACATTGCTTCGCAGAATCGCTTTTGTGCAGAAAACAGTAACACTTGTTCAGAATGAAAGAAAGCACAGAGCCCCAGATTTTATGTTGTCCTGGAGAGCTTGCAGAGCACTGGGGAAAAGCAGGCAGAGAATTCCCTGCTAGCACCTTCTCTGTGCCTGGGAAGCAGAAGTCTTCACATTGCTTCGCAGAATCGCTTTTGTGCAGAAAACAGTAACACTTGTTCAGAATGAAAGAAAGCACAGAGCCCCAGATTTTATGTTGTCCTGGAGAGCTTGCAGAGCACTGGGGAAAAGCAGGCAGAGAATTCCCTGCTAGCACCTTCTCTGTGCCTGGGAAGCAGAAGTGTTCACATTGCTTCGCAGAATCGCTTTTGTGCAGAAAACAGTAAGACTTGTTCAGAACGAAAGAAAGCACAGAGCCCCAGATTTTATGTTGTCCTGGAGAGCTTGCAGAGCACTGGGGAAAAGCAGGCAGAGAATTCCCTGCTACCACCTTCTCTGTGCCTGGGAAACAGAAGTGTTCCCATTGCTTCGCAGAATCGCTTTTGTGCAGAAAACAGTAACACTTGTTCAGAACGAAGGAAAGCACAGAGCCCCAGATTTGCTGTTGTCCTGCAGAGCTTGCAGAGCACTGGGGAAAAGCAGGCAGAGAATTCCCTGCTAGCACCTTCTCTGTGCCTGGGAAGCAGAAGTGTTCACATTGCTTCGCAGAATCGCTTTTGTGCAGAAAACAATAACACTTGTTCAGAACGAAAGAAAGCACAGAGCCCCAGATTTTATGTTGTCCTGGAGAGCTTGCAGAGCACTGGGGAAAGGCAGGCAGAGAATTCCCTGCTAGCACCTTCTCTGTGCCTGGGAAGCAGAAGTGTTCACATTGCTTCGCAGAATCGCTTTTGTGCAGAAAACAGTAACACTTGTTCAGAACGAAAGAAAGCACAGAGCCCCAGATTTTATGTTGTCCTGGAGAGCTTGCAGAGCACTGGGGAAAAGCAGGCAGAGAATTCCCTGCTAGCACCTTCTCTGTGCCTGGGAAGCAGAAGTGTTCAAATTGCTTCGCAGAATCGCTTTTGTGCAGAAAAAAGTAACACTTGTTCAGAACGAAGGAAAGCACAGAGCCCCAGATTTTATGTTGTCCTGGAGAGCTTGCAGAGCACTGGGGAAAGGCAGGCAGAGAATTCCCTGCTAGCACCTTCTCTGTGCCTGGGAAGCAGAAGTGTTCACATTGCTTCGCAGAATCGCTTTTGTGCAGAAAACAATAACACTTGTTCAGAACGAAAGAAAGCACAGAGCCCCAGATTTTATGTTGTCCTGGAGAGCTTGCAGAGCACTGGGGAAAAGCAGGCAGAGAATTCCCTGCTAGCACCTTCTCTGTGCCTGGGAAGCAGAAGTGTTCAAATTGCTTCGCAGAATCGCTTTTGTGCAGAAAACAGTAACACTTGTTCAGAACGAAGGAAAGCACAGAGCCCCAGATTTGCTGTTGTCCTGGAGAGCTTGCAGAGCAGTGGGGAAAGGCAGGCAGAGAATTCCCTGCTAGCACCTTCTCTGTGCCTGGGAAGCAGAAGTCTTCACATTGCTTCGCAGAATCGCTTTTGTGCAGAAAACAATAACACTTGTTCAGAACGAAAGAAAGCACAGAGCCCCAGATTTTATGTTGTCCTGGAGAACTTGCAGAGCACTGGGGAAAAGCAGGCAGAGAATTCCCTGCTAGCACCTTCTCTGTGCCTGGGAAGCAGAAGTGTTCACATTGCTTCGCAGAATCGCTTTTGTGCAGAAAACAGTAACACTTGTTCAGAACGAAAGAAAGCACAGAGCCCCAGATTTTATGTTGTCCTGGAGAGCTTGCAGAGCACTGGGGAAAAGCAGTCAGAGAATTCCCTGCTAGCACCTTCTCTGTGCCTGGGAAGCAGAAGTGTTCACATTGCTTCGCAGAATCGCTTTTGTGCAGAAAACAGTAACACTTGTTCAGAACGAAAGAAAGCACAGAGCCCCAGATTTTATGTTGTCCTGGAGAGCTTGCAGAGCACTGGGGAAAAGCAGGCAGAGAATTCCCTGCTAGCACCCTCTCTGTGCCTGGGAAGCAGAAGTGTTCACATTGCTTCGCAGAATCGCTTTTGTGCAGAAAACAGTAACACTTGTTCAGAACGAAAGAAAGCACAGAGCCCCAGATTTTATGTTGTCCTGGAGAGCTTGCAGAGCACTGGGGAAAGGCAGGCAGAGAATTCCCTGCTAGCACCTTCTCTGTGCCTGGGAAGCAGAAGTGTTCACATTGCTTCGCAGAATCGCTTTTGTGCAGAAAACAGTAACCCTTGTTCAGAACGAAAGAAAGCACAGAGCCCCAGATTTTATGTTGTCCTGGAGAGCTTGCAGAGCACTGGGGAAAAGCAGGCAGAGAATTCCCTGCTAGCACCTTCTCTGTGCCTGGGAAGCAGAAGTGTTCAAATTGCTTCGCAGAATCGCTTTTGTGCAGAAAAAAGTAACACTTGTTCAGAACGAAGGAAAGCACAGAGCCCCAGATTTTATGTTGTCCTGGAGAGCTTGCAGAGCACTGGGGAAAGGCAGGCAGAGAATTCCCTGCTAGCACCTTCTCTGTGCCTGGGAAGCAGAAGTGTTCACATTGCTTCGCAGAATCGCTTTTGTGCAGAAAACAATAACACTTGTTCAGAACGAAAGAAAGCACAGAGCCCCAGATTTTATGTTGTCCTGGAGAGCTTGCAGAGCACTGGGGAAAAGCAGGCAGAGAATTCCCTGCTAGCACCTTCTCTGTGCCTGGGAAGCAGAAGTGTTCAAATTGCTTCGCAGAATCGCTTTTGTGCAGAAAACAGTAACACTTGTTCAGAACGAAGGAAAGCACAGAGCCCCAGATTTGCTGTTGTCCTGGAGAGCTTGCAGAGCAGTGGGGAAAGGCAGGCAGAGAATTCCCTGCTAGCACCTTCTCTGTGCCTGGGAAGCAGAAGTCTTCACATTGCTTCGCAGAATCGCTTTTGTGCAGAAAACAATAACACTTGTTCAGAACGAAAGAAAGCACAGAGCCCCAGATTTTATGTTGTCCTGGAGAGCTTGCAGAGCACTGGGGAAAAGCAGGCAGAGAATTCCCTGCTAGCACCTTCTCTGTGCCTGGGAAGCAGAAGTGTTCACATTGCTTCGCAGAATCGCTTTTGTGCAGAAAACAGTAACACTTGTTCAGAACGAAAGAAAGCACAGAGCCCCAGATTTTATGTTGTCCTGGAGAGCTTGCAGAGCACTGGGGAAAAGCAGGCAGAGAATTCCCTGCTAGCACCTTCTCTGTGCCTGGGAAGCAGAAGTGTTCACATTGCTTCGCAGAATCGCTTTTGTGCAGAAAACAGTAAGACTTGTTCAGAACGAAAGAAAGCACAGAGCCCCAGATTTTATGTTGTCCTGGAGAGCTTGCAGAGCACTGGGGAAAAGCAGTCAGAGAATTCCCTGCTAGCACCTTCTCTGTGCCTGGGAAGCAGAAGTCTTCACATTGCTTCGCAGAATCGCTTTTGTGCAGAAAACAGTAACACTTGTTCAGAATGAAAGAAAGCACAGAGCCCCAGATTTTATGTTGTCCTGGAGAGCTTGCAGAGCACTGGGGAAAAGCAGGCAGAGAATTCCCTGCTACCACCTTCTCTGTGCCTGGGAAACAGAAGTGTTCACATTGCTTCGCAGAATCGCTTTTGTGCAGAAAACAGTAACACTTGTTCAGAACGAAAGAAAGCACAGAGCCCCAGATTTTATGTTGTCCTGGAGAGCTTGCAGAGCACTGGGGAAAAGCAGGCAGAGAATTCCCTGCTAGCACCTTCTCTGTGCCTGGGAAGCAGAAGTCTTCACATTGCTTCGCAGAATCGCTTTTGTGCAGAAAACAGTAACACTTGTTCAGAATGAAAGAAAGCACAGAGCCCCAGATTTTATGTTGTCCTGGAGAGCTTGCAGAGCACTGGGGAAAAGCAGGCAGAGAATTCCCTGCTAGCACCTTCTCTGTGCCTGGGAAGCAGAAGTGTTCACATTGCTTCGCAGAATCGCTTTTGTGCAGAAAACAGTAAGACTTGTTCAGAACGAAAGAAAGCACAGAGCCCCAGATTTTATGTTGTCCTGGAGAGCTTGCAGAGCACTGGGGAAAAGCAGGCAGAGAATTCCCTGCTACCACCTTCTCTGTGCCTGGGAAACAGAAGTGTTCCCATTGCTTCGCAGAATCGCTTTTGTGCAGAAAACAGTAACACTTGTTCAGAACGAAGGAAAGCACAGAGCCCCAGATTTGCTGTTGTCCTGCAGAGCTTGCAGAGCACTGGGGAAAAGCAGGCAGAGAATTCCCTGCTAGCACCTTCTCTGTGCCTGGGAAGCAGAAGTGTTCACATTGCTTCGCAGAATCGCTTTTGTGCAGAAAACAATAACACTTGTTCAGAACGAAAGAAAGCACAGAGCCCCAGATTTTATGTTGTCCTGGAGAGCTTGCAGAGCACTGGGGAAAGGCAGGCAGAGAATTCCCTGCTAGCACCTTCTCTGTGCCTGGGAAGCAGAAGTGTTCACATTGCTTCGCAGAATCGCTTTTGTGCAGAAAACAGTAACACTTGTTCAGAACGAAAGAAAGCACAGAGCCCCAGATTTTATGTTGTCCTGGAGAGCTTGCAGAGCACTGGGGAAAGGCAGGCAGAGAATTCCCTGCTAGCACCTTCTCTGTGCCTGGGAAGCAGAAGTGTTCACATTGCTTCGCAGAATCGCTTTTGTGCAGAAAACAATAACACTTGTTCAGAACGAAAGAAAGCACAGAGCCCCAGATTTTATGTTGTCCTGGAGAGCTTGCAGAGCACTGGGCAAAAGCAGGCAGAGAATTCCCTGCTAGCACCTTCTCTGTGCCTGGGAAGCAGAAGTGTTCAAATTGCTTCGCAGAATCGCTTTTGTGCAGAAAACAGTAACACTTGTTCAGAACGAAGGAAAGCACAGAGCCCCAGATTTGCTGTTGTCCTGGAGAGCTTGCAGAGCAGTGGGGAAAGGCAGGCAGAGAATTCCCTGCTAGCACCTTCTCTGTGCCTGGGAAGCAGAAGTCTTCACATTGCTTCGCAGAATCGCTTTTGTGCAGAAAACAATAACACTTGTTCAGAACGAAAGAAAGCACAGAGCCCCAGATTTTATGTTGTCCTGGAGAACTTGCAGAGCACTGGGGAAAAGCAGGCAGAGAATTCCCTGCTAGCACCTTCTCTGTGCCTGGGAAGCAGAAGTGTTCACATTGCTTCGCAGAATCGCTTTTGTGCAGAAAACAGTAACACTTGTTCAGAACGAAAGAAAGCACAGAGCCCCAGATTTTATGTTGTCCTGGAGAGCTTGCAGAGCACTGGGGAAAAGCAGTCAGAGAATTCCCTGCTAGCACCTTCTCTGTGCCTGGGAAGCAGAAGTGTTCACATTGCTTCGCAGAATCGCTTTTGTGCAGAAAACAGTAAGACTTGTTCAGAACGAAAGAAAGCACAGAGCCCCAGATTTTATGTTGTCCTGGAGAGCTTGCAGAGCACTGGGGAAAAGCAGTCAGAGAATTCCCTGCTAGCACCTTCTCTGTGCCTGGGAAGCAGAAGTCTTCACATTGCTTCGCAGAATCGCTTTTGTGCAGAAAACAGTAACACTTGTTCAGAATGAAAGAAAGCACAGAGCCCCAGATTTTATGTTGTCCTGGAGAGCTTGCAGAGCACTGGGGAAAAGCAGGCAGAGAATTCCCTGCTACCACCTTCTCTGTGCCTGGGAAACAGAAGTGTTCACATTGCTTCGCAGAATCGCTTTTGTGCAGAAAACAGTAACACTTGTTCAGAACGAAAGAAAGCACAGAGCCCCAGATTTTATGTTGTCCTGGAGAGCTTGCAGAGCACTGGGCAAAAGCAGGCAGAGAATTCCCTGCTAGCACCTTCTCTGTGCCTGGGAAGCAGAAGTCTTCACATTGCTTCGCAGAATCGCTTTTGTGCAGAAAACAGTAACACTTGTTCAGAATGAAAGAAAGCACAGAGCCCCAGATTTTATGTTGTCCTGGAGAGCTTGCAGAGCACTGGGGAAAAGCAGGCAGAGAATTCCCTGCTAGCACCTTCTCTGTGCCTGGGAAACAGAAGTGTTCCCATTGCTTCGCAGAATCGCTTTTGTGCAGAAAACAGTAACACTTGTTCAGAACGAAAGAAAGCACAGAGCCCCAGATTTTATGTTGTCCTGGAGAGCTTGCAGAGCACTGGGGAAAGGCAGGCAGAGAATTCCCTGCTAGCACCTTCTCTGTGCCTGGGAAGCAGAAGTGTTCACATTGCTTCGCAGAATCGCTTTTGTGCAGAAAACAGTAACACTTGTTCAGAACGAAAGAAAGCACAGAGCCCCAGATTTTATGTTGTCCTGGAGAGCTTGCAGAGCACTGGGGAAAAGCAGGCAGAGAATTCCCTGCTACCACCTTCTCTGTGCCTGGGAAACAGAAGTGTTCACATTGCTTCACAGAATCGCTTTTGTGCAGAAAACAGTAACACTTGTTCAGAACGAAGGAAAGCACAGAGCCCCAGATTTTATGTTGTCCTGGAGAGCTTGCAGAGCACTGGGGAAAGGCAGGCAGAGAATTCCCTGCTAGCACCTTCTCTGTGCCTGGGAAGCAGAAGTGTTCACATTGCTTCGCAGAATCGCTTTTGTGCAGAAAACAATAACACTTGTTCAGAATGAAAGAAAGCACAGAGCCCCAGATTTTATGTTGTCCTGGAGAGCTTGCAGAGCACTGGGGAAAGGCAGGCAGAGAATTCCCTGCTAGCACCTTCTCTGTGCCTGGGAAGCAGAAGTGTTCACATTGCTTCGCAGAATCGCTTTTGTGCAGAAAACAGTAACACTTGTTCAGAACGAAAGAAAGCACAGAGCCCCAGATTTTATGTTGTCCTGGAGAGCTTGCAGAGCACTGGGGAAAAGCAGGCAGAGAATTCCCTGCTAGCACCTTCTCTGTGCCTGGGAAACAGAAGTGTTCACATTGCTTCGCAGAATCGCTTTTGTGCAGAAAACAGTAACAGTTGTTCAGAACGAAGGAAAGCACAGAGCCCCAGATTTTATATTGTCCTGGAGAGCTTGCAGAGCACTGGGGAAAGGCAGGCAGAGAATTCCCTGTTAGCACCTTCTCTGTGCCTGGGAAGCAGAAGTGTTCAAATTGCTTCGCAGAATCGCTTTTGTGCAGAAAACAGTAACACTTGTTCAGAACGAAAGAAAGCACAGAGCCCCAGATTTTATGTTGTCCTGGAGAGCTTGCAGAGCACTGGGGAAAAGCAGGCAGAGAATTCCCTGCTAGCACCTTCTCTGTGCCTGGGAAACAGAAGTGTTCCCATTGCTTCGCAGAATCGCTTTTGTGCAGAAAACAGTAACACTTGTTCAGAACGAAAGAAAGCACAGAGACCCAGATTTTATGTTGTCCTGGAGAGCTTGCAGAGCACTGGGGAAAAGCAGGCAGAGAATTCCCTGCTAGCACCTTCTCTGTGCCTGGGAAACAGAAGTGTTCACATTGCTTCGCAGAATCGCTTTTGTGCAGAAAACAGTAACAGTTGTTCAGAACGAAGGAAAGCACAGAGCCCCAGATTTTATGTTGTCCTGGAGAGCTTGCAGAGCACTGGGGAAAAGCAGGCAGAGAATTCCCTGCTACCACCTTCTCTGTGCCTGGGAAACAGAAGTGTTCACATTGCTTCGCAGAATCGCTTTTGTGCAGAAAACAGTAACACTTGTTCAGAACGAAAGAAAGCACAGAGCCCCAGATTTTATGTTGTCCTGGAGAGCTTGCAGAGCACTGGGGAAAAGCAGGCAGAGAATTCCCTGCTAGCACCTTCTCTGTGCCTGGGAAGCAGAAGTCTTCACATTGCTTCGCAGAATCGCTTTTGTGCAGAAAACAGTAACACTTGTTCAGAATGAAAGAAAGCACAGAGCCCCAGATTTTATGTTGTCCTGGAGAGCTTGCAGAGCACTGGGGAAAAGCAGGCAGAGAATTCCCTGCTAGCACCTTCTCTGTGCCTGGGAAGCAGAAGTGTTCACATTGCTTCGCAGAATCGCTTTTGTGCAGAAAACAGTAAGACTTGTTCAGAACGAAAGAAAGCACAGAGCCCCAGATTTTATGTTGTCCTGGAGAGCTTGCAGAGCACTGGGGAAAAGCAGGCAGAGAATTCCCTGCTACCACCTTCTCTGTGCCTGGGAAACAGAAGTGTTCCCATTGCTTCGCAGAATCGCTTTTGTGCAGAAAACAGTAACACTTGTTCAGAACGAAGGAAAGCACAGAGCCCCAGATTTGCTGTTGTCCTGCAGAGCTTGCAGAGCACTGGGGAAAAGCAGGCAGAGAATTCCCTGCTAGCACCTTCTCTGTGCCTGGGAAGCAGAAGTGTTCACATTGCTTCGCAGAATCGCTTTTGTGCAGAAAACAATAACACTTGTTCAGAACGAAAGAAAGCACAGAGCCCCAGATTTTATGTTGTCCTGGAGAGCTTGCAGAGCACTGGGGAAAGGCAGGCAGAGAATTCCCTGCTAGCACCTTCTCTGTGCCTGGGAAGCAGAAGTGTTCACATTGCTTCGCAGAATCGCTTTTGTGCAGAAAACAGTAACACTTGTTCAGAACGAAAGAAAGCACAGAGCCCCAGATTTTATGTTGTCCTGGAGAGCTTGCAGAGCACTGGGGAAAAGCAGGCAGAGAATTCCCTGCTAGCACCTTCTCTGTGCCTGGGAAGCAGAAGTGTTCAAATTGCTTCGCAGAATCGCTTTTGTGCAGAAAAAAGTAACACTTGTTCAGAATGAAAGAAAGCACAGAGCCCCAGATTTTATGTTGTCCTGGAGAGCTTGCAGAGCACTGGGGAAAAGCAGGCAGAGAATTCCCTGCTAGCACCTTCTCTGTGCCTGGGAAGCAGAAGTGTTCACATTGCTTCGCAGAATCGCTTTTGTGCAGAAAACAGTAAGACTTGTTCAGAACGAAAGAAAGCACAGAGCCCCAGATTTTATGTTGTCCTGGAGAGCTTGCAGAGCACTGGGGAAAAGCAGGCAGAGAATTCCCTGCTACCACCTTCTCTGTGCCTGGGAAACAGAAGTGTTCCCATTGCTTCGCAGAATCGCTTTTGTGCAGAAAACAGTAACACTTGTTCAGAACGAAGGAAAGCACAGAGCCCCAGATTTGCTGTTGTCCTGCAGAGCTTGCAGAGCACTGGGGAAAAGCAGGCAGAGAATTCCCTGCTAGCACCTTCTCTGTGCCTGGGAAGCAGAAGTGTTCACATTGCTTCGCAGAATCGCTTTTGTGCAGAAAACAATAACACTTGTTCAGAACGAAAGAAAGCACAGAGCCCCAGATTTTATGTTGTCCTGGAGAGCTTGCAGAGCACTGGGGAAAGGCAGGCAGAGAATTCCCTGCTAGCACCTTCTCTGTGCCTGGGAAGCAGAAGTGTTCACATTGCTTCGCAGAATCGCTTTTGTGCAGAAAACAGTAACACTTGTTCAGAACGAAAGAAAGCACAGAGCCCCAGATTTTATGTTGTCCTGGAGAGCTTGCAGAGCACTGGGGAAAAGCAGGCAGAGAATTCCCTGCTAGCACCTTCTCTGTGCCTGGGAAGCAGAAGTGTTCAAATTGCTTCGCAGAATCGCTTTTGTGCAGAAAAAAGTAACACTTGTTCAGAACGAAGGAAAGCACAGAGCCCCAGATTTTATGTTGTCCTGGAGAGCTTGCAGAGCACTGGGGAAAGGCAGGCAGAGAATTCCCTGCTAGCACCTTCTCTGTGCCTGGGAAGCAGAAGTGTTCACATTGCTTCGCAGAATCGCTTTTGTGCAGAAAACAATAACACTTGTTCAGAACGAAAGAAAGCACAGAGCCCCAGATTTTATGTTGTCCTGGAGAGCTTGCAGAGCACTGGGGAAAAGCAGGCAGAGAATTCCCTGCTAGCACCTTCTCTGTGCCTGGGAAGCAGAAGTGTTCAAATTGCTTCGCAGAATCGCTTTTGTGCAGAAAACAGTAACACTTGTTCAGAACGAAGGAAAGCACAGAGCCCCAGATTTGCTGTTGTCCTGGAGAGCTTGCAGAGCAGTGGGGAAAGGCAGGCAGAGAATTCCCTGCTAGCACCTTCTCTGTGCCTGGGAAGCAGAAGTCTTCACATTGCTTCGCAGAATCGCTTTTGTGCAGAAAACAATAACACTTGTTCAGAACGAAAGAAAGCACAGAGCCCCAGATTTTATGTTGTCCTGGAGAACTTGCAGAGCACTGGGGAAAAGCAGGCAGAGAATTCCCTGCTAGCACCTTCTCTGTGCCTGGGAAGCAGAAGTGTTCACATTGCTTCGCAGAATCGCTTTTGTGCAGAAAACAGTAACACTTGTTCAGAACGAAAGAAAGCACAGAGCCCCAGATTTTATGTTGTCCTGGAGAGCTTGCAGAGCACTGGGGAAAAGCAGTCAGAGAATTCCCTGCTAGCACCTTCTCTGTGCCTGGGAAGCAGAAGTGTTCACATTGCTTCGCAGAATCGCTTTTGTGCAGAAAACAGTAAGACTTGTTCAGAACGAAAGAAAGCACAGAGCCCCAGATTTTATGTTGTCCTGGAGAGCTTGCAGAGCACTGGGGAAAAGCAGTCAGAGAATTCCCTGCTAGCACCTTCTCTGTGCCTGGGAAGCAGAAGTGTTCACATTGCTTCGCAGAATCGCTTTTGTGCAGAAAACAGTAACACTTGTTCAGAATGAAAGAAAGCACAGAGCCCCAGATTTTATGTTGTCCTGGAGAGCTTGCAGAGCACTGGGGAAAAGCAGGCAGAGAATTCCCTGCTACCACCTTCTCTGTGCCTGGGAAACAGAAGTGTTCACATTGCTTCGCAGAATCGCTTTTGTGCAGAAAACAGTAACACTTGTTCAGAACGAAAGAAAGCACAGAGCCCCAGATTTTATGTTGTCCTGGAGAGCTTGCAGAGCACTGGGCAAAAGCAGGCAGAGAATTCCCTGCTAGCACCTTCTCTGTGCCTGGGAAGCAGAAGTCTTCACATTGCTTCGCAGAATCGCTTTTGTGCAGAAAACAGTAACACTTGTTCAGAATGAAAGAAAGCACAGAGCCCCAGATTTTATGTTGTCCTGGAGAGCTTGCAGAGCACTGGGGAAAAGCAGGCAGAGAATTCCCTGCTAGCACCTTCTCTGTGCCTGGGAAACAGAAGTGTTCCCATTGCTTCGCAGAATCGCTTTTGTGCAGAAAACAGTAACACTTGTTCAGAACGAAAGAAAGCACAGAGCCCCAGATTTTATGTTGTCCTGGAGAGCTTGCAGAGCACTGGGGAAAGGCAGGCAGAGAATTCCCTGCTAGCACCTTCTCTGTGCCTGGGAAGCAGAACTGTTCACATTGCTTCGCAGAATCGCTTTTGTGCAGAAAACAGTAACACTTGTTCAGAACGAAAGAAAGCACAGAGCCCCAGATTTTATGTTGTCCTGGAGAGCTTGCAGAGCACTGGGGAAAAGCAGGCAGAGAATTCCCTGCTACCACCTTCTCTGTGCCTGGGAAACAGAAGTGTTCACATTGCTTCGCAGAATCGCTTTTGTGCAGAAAACAGTAACACTTGTTCAGAACGAAGGAAAGCACAGAGCCCCAGATTTTATGTTGTCCTGGAGAGCTTGCAGAGCACTGGGGAAAGGCAGGCAGAGAATTCCCTGCTAGCACCTTCTCTGTGCCTGGGAAGCAGAAGTGTTCACATTGCTTCGCAGAATCGCTTTTGTGCAGAAAACAATAACACTTGTTCAGAACGAAAGAAAGCACAGAGCCCCAGATTTTATGTTGTCCTGGAGAGCTTGCAGAGCACTGGGGAAAGGCAGGCAGAGAATTCCCTGCTAGCACCTTCTCTGTGCCTGGGAAGCAGAAGTGTTCACATTGCTTCGCAGAATCGCTTTTGTGCAGAAAACAGTAACACTTGTTCAGAACGAAAGAAAGCACAGAGCCCCAGATTTTATGTTGTCCTGGAGAGCTTGCAGAGCACTGGGGAAAAGCAGGCAGAGAATTCCCTGCTAGCACCTTCTCTGTGCCTGGTAAACAGAAGTGTTCACATTGCTTCGCAGAATCGCTTTTGTGCAGAAAACAGTAACACTTGTTCAGAACGAAAGAAAGCACAGAGCCCCAGATTTTATGTTGTCCTGGAGAGCTTGCAGAGCACTGGGGAAAAGCAGGCAGAGAATTCCCTGCTAGCACCTTCTCTGTGCCTGGGAAACAGAAGTGTTCACATTGCTTCGCAGAATCGCTTTTGTGCAGAAAACAGTAACAGTTGTTCAGAACGAAGGAAAGCACAGAGCCCCAGATTTTATGTTGTCCTGGAGAGCTTGCAGAGCACTGGGGAAAGGCAGGCAGAGAATTCCCTGCTAGCACCTTCTCTGTGCCTGGGAAGCAGAAGTGTTCACATTGCTTCGCAGAATCGCTTTTGTGCAGAAAACAGTAACACTTGTTCAGAACGAAAGAAAGCACAGAGCCCCAGATTTTATGTTGTCCTGGAGAGCTTGCAGAGCACTGGGGAAAAGCAGGCAGAGAATTCCCTGCTAGCACCTTCTCTGTGCCTGGGAAACAGAAGTGTTCCCATTGCTTCGCAGAATCGCTTTTGTGCAGAAAACAGTAACACTTGTTCAGAACGAAAGAAAGCACAGAGCCCCAGATTTTATGTTGTCCTGGAGAGCTTGCAGAGCACTGGGGAAAAGCAGGCAGAGAATTCCCTGCTAGCACCTTCTCTGTGCCTGGGAAGCAGAAGTGTTCACATTGCTTCGCAGAATCGCTTTTGTGCAGAAAACAGTAACAGTTGTTCAGAACGAAGGAAAGCACAGAGCCCCAGATTTTATGTTGTCCTGGAGAGCTTGCAGAGCACTGGGGAAAGGCAGGCAGAGAATTCCCTGCTAGCACCTTCTCTGTGCCTGGGAAGCAGAAGTGTTCACATTGCTTCGCAGAATCGCTTTTGTGCAGAAAACAGTAACACTTGTTCAGAACGAAAGAAAGCACAGAGCCCCAGATTTTATGTTGTCCTGGAGAGCTTGCAGAGCACTGGGGAAAAGCAGGCAGAGAATTCCCTGCTAGCACCTTCTCTGTGCCTGGGAAACAGAAGTGTTCCCATTGCTTCGCAGAATCGCTTTTGTGCAGAAAACAGTAACACTTGTTCAGAACGAAAGAAAGCACAGAGCCCCAGATTTTATGTTGTCCTGGAGAGCTTGCAGAGCACTGGGGAAAGGCAGGTAGAGAATTCCCTGCTAGCACCTTCTCTGTGCCTGGGAAGCAGAAGTGTTCACATTGCTTCGCAGAATCGCTTTTGTGCAGAAAACAGTAACAGTTGTTCAGAACGAAGGAAAGCACAGAGCCCCAGATTTTATGTTGTCCTGGAGAGCTTGCAGAGCACTGGGGAAAGGCAGGCAGAGAATTCCCTGCTAGCACCTTCTCTGTGCCTGGGAAGCAGAAGTGTTCAAATTGCTTCACAGAATCGCTTTTGTGCAGAAAACAGTAACACTTGTTCAGAACGAAAGAAAGCACAGAGCCCCAGATTTTATGTTGTCCTGGAGAGCTTGCAGAGCACTGGGGAAAAGCAGGCAGAGAATTCCCTGCTAGCACCTTCTCTGTGCCTGGGAAGCAGAAGTGTTCACATTGCTTCGCAGAATCGCTTTTGTGCAGAAAACAGTAACACTTGTTCAGAACGAAAGAAAGCACAGAGCCCCAGATTTTATGTTGTCCTGGAGAGCTTGCAGAGCACTGGGGAAAGGCAGGCAGAGAATTCCCTGCTAGCACCTTCTCTGTGCCTGGGAAGCAGAAGTGTTCACATTGCTTCGCAGAATCGCTTTTGTGCAGAAAACAGTAACACTTGTTCAGAACGAAAGAAAGCACAGAGCCCCAGATTTTATGTTGTCCTGGAGAGCTTGCAGAGCACTGGGGAAAAGCAGGCAGAGAATTCCCTGCTAGCACCTTCTCTGTGCCTGGGAAACAGAAGTGTTCACATTGCTTCGCAGAATCGCTTTTGTGCAGAAAACAGTAACAGTTGTTCAGAACGAAGGAAAGCACAGAGCCCCAGATTTTATGTTGTCCTGGAGAGCTTGCAGAGCAGTGGGGAAAGGCAGGCAGAGAATTCCCTGCTAGCACCTTCTCTGTGCCTGGGAAGCAGAAGTGTTCACATTGCTTCGCAGAATCGCTTTTGTGCAGAAAACAATAACTCTTGTTCAGAACGAAAGAAAGCACAGAGCCCCAGATTTTATGTTGTCGTGGAGAGCTTGCAGAGCACTGGGGAAAGGCAGGCAGAGAATTCCCTGCTAGCACCTTCTCTGTGCCTGGGAAGCAGAAGTGTTCACATTGCTTCGCAGAATCGCTTTTGTGCAGAAAACAGTAACACTTGTTCAGAACGAAAGAAAGCACAGAGCCCCAGATTTTATGTTGTCCTGGAGAGCTTGCAGAGCACTGGGGAAAAGCAGGCAGAGAATTCCCTGCTAGCACCTTCTCTGTGCCTGGGAAGCAGAAGTGTTCACATTGCTTCGCAGAATCGCTTTTGTGCAGAAAACAGTAACACTTGTTCAGAATGAAAGAAAGCACAGAGCCCCAGATTTTATGTTGTCCTGGAGAGCTTGCAGATAACTGGGGAAAAGCAGGTAGAGAATTCCCTGCTAGCACCTTCTCTGTGCCTGGGAAACAGAAGTGTTCCCATTGCTTCGCAGAATCGCTTTTGTGCAGAAAACAATAACACTTGTTCAGAACGAAAGAAAGCACAGAGCCCCAGATTTTATGTTGTCCTGGAGAGCTTGCAGAGCACTGGGGAAAGGCAGGCAGAGAATTCCCTGCTAGCACCTTCTCTGTGCCTGGGAAGCAGAAGTGTTCACATTGCTTCGCAGAATCGCTTTTGTGCAGAAAACAGTAACAGTTGTTCAGAACGAAGGAAAGCACAGAGCCCCAGATTTTATGTTGTCCTGGAGAGCTTGCAGAGCACTGGGGAAAGGCAGGCAGAGAATTCCCTGCTAGCACCTTCTCTGTGCCTGGGAAGCAGAAGTGTTCACATTGCTTCGCAGAATCGCTTTTGTGCAGAAAACAGTAACACTTGTTCAGAACGAAAGAAAGCACAGAGCCCCAGATTTTATGTTGTCCTGGAGAGCTTGCAGAGCACTGGGGAAAAGCAGGCAGAGAATTCCCTGCTAGCACCTTCTCTGTGCCTGGGAAGCAGAAGTGTTCAAATTGCTTCGCAGAATCGCTTTTGTTCAGAAAACAGTAACACTTGTTCAGAACGAAAGAAAGCACAGAGCCCCAGATTTTATGTTGTCCTGGAGAGCTTGCAGAGCACTGGGGAAAAGCAGGCAGAGAATTCCCTGCTAGCACCTTCTCTGTGCCTGGGAAGCAGAAGTCTTCACATTGCTTCGCAGAATCGCTTTTGTGCAGAAAACATTAACAGTTGTTCAGAACGAAGGAAAGCACAGAGCCCCAGATTTTATGTTGTCCTGGAGAGCTTGCAGAGCACTGGGGAAAGGCAGGCAGAGAATTCCCTGCTAGCACCTTCTCTGTGCCTGGGAAGCAGAAGTGTTCACATTGCTTCGCAGAATCGCTTTTGTGCAGAAAACAGTAACACTTGTTCAGAACGAAAGAAAGCACAGAGCCCCAGATTTTATGTTGTCCTGGAGAGCTTGCAGAGCACTGGGGAAAAACAGGCAGAGAATTCCCTGCTAGCACCTTCTCTGTGCCTGGGAAGCAGAAGTGTTCAAATTGCTTCGCAGAATCGCTTTTGTGCAGAAAACAGTAACACTTGTTCAGAACGAAAGAAAGCACAGAGCCCCAGATTTTATGTTGTCCTGGAGAGCTTGCAGAGCACTGGGGAAAAGCAGGCAGAGAATTCCCTGCTAGCACCTTCTCTGTGCCTGGGAAGCAGAAGTCTTCACATTGCTTCGCAGAATCGCTTTTGTGCAGAAAACAATAACACTTGTTCAGAATGAAAGAAAGCACAGAGCCCCAGATTTTATGTTGTCCTGGAGAGCTTGCAGAGCACTGGGGAAAAGCAGGCAGAGAATTCCCTGCTAGCACCTTCTCTGTGCCTGGGAAGCAGAAGTGTTCACATTGCTTCGCAGAATCGCTTTTGTGCAGAAAACAGTAACACTTGTTCAGAACGAAAGAAAGCACAGAGCCCCAGATTTTATGTTGTCCTGGAGAGCTTGCAGAGCACTGGGGAAAAGCAGGCAGAGAATTCCCTGCTACCACCTTCTCTGCCTGGGAAACAGAAGTGTTCACATTGCTTCGCAGAATCGCTTTTGTGCAGAAAACAATAACACTTGTTCAGAACGAAAGAAAGCACAGAGCCCCAGATTTGCTGTTGTCCTGGAGAGCTTGCAGAGCAGTGGGGAAAGGCAGGCAGAGAATTCCCTGCTAGCACCTTCTCTGTGCCTGGGAAGCAGAAGTGTTCACATTGCTTCGCAGAATCGCTTTTGTGCAGAAAACAGTAACACTTGTTCAGAATGAAAGAAAGCACAGAGCCCCAGATTTTATGTTGTCGTGGAGAGCTTGCAGAGCACTGGGGAAAAGCAGTCAGAGAATTCCCTGCTAGCACCTTCTCTGTGCCTGGGAAACAGGAGTGTTCCAATTGCTTCGCAGAATCGCTTTTGTGCAGAAAACAGTAACACTTGTTCAGAACGAAAGAAAGCACAGAGCCCCAGATTTTATGTTGTCCTGGAGAGCTTGCAGAGCACTGGGCAAAAGCAGGCAGAGAATTCCCTGCTAGCACCTTCTCTGTGCCTGGGAAACAGAAGTGTTCCCATTGCTTCGCAGAATCGCTTTTGTGCAGAAAACAGTAACACTTGTTCAGAACGAAAGAAAGCACAGAGCCCCAGATTTTATGTTGTCCTGGAGAGCTTGCAGAGCACTGGGGAAAAGCAGGCAGAGAATTCCCTGCTAGCACCTTCTCTGTGCCTGGGAAGCAGAAGTGTTCACATTGCTTCGCAGAATCGCTTTTGTGCAGAAAACAATAACACTTGTTCAGAACGAAAGAAAGCACAGAGCCCCAGATTTTATGTTGTCCTGGAGAGCTTGCAGAGCACTGGGGAAAGGCAGGCAGAGAATTCCCTGCTAGCACCTTCTCTGTGCCTGGGAAGCAGAAGTGTTCACATTGCTTCGCAGAATCGCTTTTGTGCAGAAAACAGTAACACTTGTTCAGAACGAAAGAAAGCACAGAGCCCCAGATTTTATGTTGTCCTGGAGAGCTTGCAGAGCACTGGGGAAAAGCAGGCAGAGAATTCCCTGCTAGCACCTTCTCTGTGCCTGGGAAGCAGAAGTGTTCACATTGCTTCGCAGAATCGCTTTTGTGCAGAAAACAGTAACACTTGTTCAGAACGAAAGAAAGCACAGAGCCCCAGATTTTATGTTGTCCTGGAGAGCTTGCAGAGCACTGGGGAAAGGCAGGTAGAGAATTCCCTGCTAGCACCTTCTCTGTGCCTGGGAAGCAGAAGTGTTCACATTGCTTCGCAGAATCGCTTTTGTGCAGAAAACAGTAACAGTTGTTCAGAACGAAGGAAAGCACAGAGCCCCAGATTTTATGTTGTCCTGGAGAGCTTGCAGAGCACTGGGGAAAGGCAGGCAGAGAATTCCCTGCTAGCACCTTCTCTGTGCCTGGGAAGCAGAAGTGTTCAAATTGCTTCACAGAATCGCTTTTGTGCAGAAAACAGTAACACTTGTTCAGAACGAAAGAAAGCACAGAGCCCCAGATTTTATGTTGTCCTGGAGAGCTTGCAGAGCACTGGGGAAAAGCAGGCAGAGAATTCCCTGCTAGCACCTTCTCTGTGCCTGGGAAGCAGAAGTGTTCACATTGCTTCGCAGAATCGCTTTTGTGCAGAAAACAGTAACACTTGTTCAGAACGAAAGAAAGCACAGAGCCCCAGATTTTATGTTGTCCTGGAGAGCTTGCAGAGCACTGGGGAAAGGCAGGCAGAGAATTCCCTGCTAGCACCTTCTCTGTGCCTGGGAAGCAGAAGTGTTCACATTGCTTCGCAGAATCGCTTTTGTGCAGAAAACAGTAACACTTGTTCAGAACGAAAGAAAGCACAGAGCCCCAGATTTTATGTTGTCCTGGAGAGCTTGCAGAGCACTGGGGAAAGGCAGGCAGAGAATTCCCTGCTAGCACCTTCTCTGTGCCTGGTAAGCAGAAGTGTTCAAATTGCTTCGCAGAATCGCTTTTGTGCAGAAAACAGTAACACTTGTTCAGAACGAAAGAAAGCACAGAGCCCCAGATTTTATGTTGTCCTGGAGAGCTTGCAGAGCACTGGGGAAAAGCAGGCAGAGAATTCCCTGCTAGCACCTTCTCTGTGCCTGGGAAACAGAAGTGTTCCCATTGCTTCGCAGAATCGCTTTTGTGCAGAAAACAGTAACACTTGTTCAGAACGAAAGAAAGCACAGAGCCCCAGATTTTATGTTGTCCTGGAGAGCTTGCAGAGCACTGGGGAAAAGCAGGCAGAGAATTCCCTGCTAGCACCTTCTCTGTGCCTGGGAAACAGAAGTGTTCACATTGCTTCGCAGAATCGCTTTTGTGCAGAAAACAGTAACAGTTGTTCAGAACGAAGGAAAGCACAGAGCCCCAGATTTTATGTTGTCCTGGAGAGCTTGCAGAGCACTGGGGAAAGGCAGGCAGAGAATTCCCTGCTAGCACCTTCTCTGTGCCTGGGAAGCAGAAGTGTTCACATTGCTTCGCAGAATCGCTTTTGTGCAGAAAACAATAACTCTTGTTCAGAACGAAAGAAAGCACAGAGCCCCAGATTTTATGTTGTCCTGGAGAGCTTGCAGAGCACTGGGGAAAGGCAGGCAGAGAATTCCCTGCTAGCACCTTCTCTGTGCCTGGGAAGCAGAAGTGTTCACATTGCTTCGCAGAATCGCTTTTGTGCAGAAAACAGTAACACTTGTTCAGAACGAAAGAAAGCACAGAGCCCCAGATTTTATGTTGTCCTGGAGAGCTTGCAGAGCACTGGGGAAAAGCAGGCAGAGAATTCCCTGCTAGCACCTTCTCTGTGCCTGGGAAGCAGAAGTGTTGACATTGCTTCGTAGAATCGCTTTTGTGCAGAAAACAGTAACACTTGTTCAGAATGAAAGAAAGCACAGAGCCCCAGATTTTATGTTGTCCTGGAGAGCTTGCAGATAACTGGGGAAAAGCAGGCAGAGAATTCCCTGCTAGCACCTTCTCTGTGCCTGGGAAACAGAAGTGTTCCCATTGCTTCGCAGAATCGCTTTTGTGCAGAAAACAGTAACACTTGTTCAGAACGAAAGAAAGCACAGAGCCCCAGATTTTATGTTGTCCTGGAGAGCTTGCAGAGCACTGGGGAAAAGCAGGCAGAGAATTCCCTGCTAGCACCTTCTCTGTGCCTGGGAAGCAGAAGTGTTCAAATTGCTTCGCAGAATCGCTTTTGTGCAGAAAAAAGTAACACTTGTTCAGAACGAAGGAAAGCACAGAGCCCCAGATTTTATGTTGTCCTGGAGAGCTTGCAGAGCACTGGGGAAAGGCAGGCAGAGAATTCCCTGCTAGCACCTTCTCTGTGCCTGGGAAGCAGAAGTGTTCACATTGCTTCGCAGAATCGCTTTTGTGCAGAAAACAATAACACTTGTTCAGAACGAAAGAAAGCACAGAGCCCCAGATTTTATGTTGTCCTGGAGAGCTTGCAGAGCACTGGGGAAAAGCAGGCAGAGAATTCCCTGCTAGCACCTTCTCTGTGCCTGGGAAGCAGAAGTGTTCAAATTGCTTCGCAGAATCGCTTTTGTGCAGAAAACAGTAACACTTGTTCAGAACGAAGGAAAGCACAGAGCCCCAGATTTGCTGTTGTCCTGGAGAGCTTGCAGAGCAGTGGGGAAAGGCAGGCAGAGAATTCCCTGCTAGCACCTTCTCTGTGCCTGGGAAGCAGAAGTCTTCACATTGCTTCGCAGAATCGCTTTTGTGCAGAAAACAATAACACTTGTTCAGAACGAAAGAAAGCACAGAGCCCCAGATTTTATGTTGTCCTGGAGAGCTTGCACAGCACTGGGGAAAAGCAGGCAGAGAATTCCCTGCTAGCACCTTCTCTGTGCCTGGGAAGCAGAAGTGTTCACATTGCTTCGCAGAATCGCTTTTGTGCAGAAAACAGTAACACTTGTTCAGAACTAAAGAAAGCACAGAGCCCCAGATTTTATGTTGTCCTGGAGAGCTTGCAGAGCACTGGGGAAAAGCAGGCAGAGAATTCCCTGCTAGCACCTTCTCTGTGCCTGGGAAGCAGAAGTCTTCACATTGCTTCGCAGAATCGCTTTTGTGCAGAAAAAAGTAACACTTGTTCAGAACGAAGGAAAGCACAGAGCCCCAGATTTTATGTTGTCCTGGAGAGCTTGCAGAGCACTGGGGAAAAGCAGGCAGAGAATTCCCTGCTACCACCTTCTCTGTGCCTGGGAAACAGAAGTGTTCCCATTGCTTCGCAGAATCGCTTTTGTGCAGAAAACAGTAACACTTGTTCAGAACGAAGGAAAGCACAGAGCCCCAGATTTTATGTTGTCCTGGAGAGCTTGCAGAGCACTGGGGAAAGGCAGGCAGAGAATTCCCTGCTAGCACCTTCTCTGTGCCTGGGAAGCAGAAGTGTTCACATTGCTTCGCAGAATCGCTTTTGTGCAGAAAACAATAACACTTGTTCAGAACGAAAGAAAGCACAGAGCCCCAGATTTTATGTTGTCCTGGAGAGCTTGCAGAGCACTGGGGAAAAGCAGGCAGAGAATTCCCTGCTAGCACCTTCTCTGTGCCTGGGAAGCAGAAGTGTTCAAATTGCTTCGCAGAATCGCTTTTGTGCAGAAAACAGTAACACTTGTTCAGAACGAAGGAAAGCACAGAGCCCCAGATTTGCTGTTGTCCTGGAGAGCTTGCAGAGCAGTGGGGAAAGGCAGGCAGAGAATTCCCTGCTAGCACCTTCTCTGTGCCTGGGAAGCAGAAGTCTTCACATTGCTTCGCAGAATCGCTTTTGTGCAGAAAACAATAACACTTGTTCAGAACGAAAGAAAGCACAGAGCCCCAGATTTTATGTTGTCCTGGAGAACTTGCAGAGCACTGGGGAAAAGCAGGCAGAGAATTCCCTGCTAGCACCTTCTCTGTGCCTGGGAAGCAGAAGTGTTCACATTGCTTCGCAGAATCGCTTTTGTGCAGAAAACAGTAACACTTGTTCAGAACGAAAGAAAGCACAGAGCCCCAGATTTTATGTTGTCCTGGAGAGCTTGCAGAGCACTGGGGAAAAGCAGTCAGAGAATTCCCTGCTAGCACCTTCTCTGTGCCTGGGAAGCAGAAGTGTTCACATTGCTTCGCAGAATCGCTTTTGTGCAGAAAACAGTAAGACTTGTTCAGAACGAAAGAAAGCACAGAGCCCCAGATTTTATGTTGTCCTGGAGAGCTTGCAGAGCACTGGGGAAAAGCAGGCAGAGAATTCCCTGCTAGCACCTTCTCTGTGCCTGGGAAGCAGAAGTCTTCACATTGCTTCGCAGAATCGCTTTTGTGCAGAAAACAGTAACACTTGTTCAGAATGAAAGAAAGCACAGAGCCCCAGATTTTATGTTGTCCTGGAGAGCTTGCAGAGCACTGGGGAAAAGCAGGCAGAGAATTCCCTGCTACCACCTTCTCTGTGCCTGGGAAACAGAAGTGTTCACATTGCTTCGCAGAATCGCTTTTGTGCAGAAAACAGTAACACTTGTTCAGAACGAAAGAAAGCACAGAGCCCCAGATTTTATGTTGTCCTGGAGAGCTTGCAGAGCACTGGGCAAAAGCAGGCAGAGAATTCCCTGCTAGCACCTTCTCTGTGCCTGGGAAGCAGAAGTCTTCACATTGCTTCGCAGAATCGCTTTTGTGCAGAAAACAGTAACACTTGTTCAGAATGAAAGAAAGCACAGAGCCCCAGATTTTATGTTGTCCTGGAGAGCTTGCAGAGCACTGGGGAAAGGCAGGCAGAGAATTCCCTGCTAGCACCTTCTCTGTGCCTGGGAAACAGAAGTGTTCCCATTGCTTCGCAGAATCGCTTTTGTGCAGAAAACAGTAACACTTGTTCAGAACGAAAGAAAGCACAGAGCCCCAGATTTTATGTTGTCCTGGAGAGCTTGCAGAGCACTGGGGAAAGGCAGGCAGAGAATTCCCTGCTAGCACCTTCTCTGTGCCTGGGAAGCAGAAGTGTTCACATTGCTTCGCAGAATCGCTTTTGTGCAGAAAACAGTAACACTTGTTCAGAACGAAAGAAAGCACAGAGCCCCAGATTTTATGTTGTCCTGGAGAGCTTGCAGAGCACTGGGGAAAAGCAGGCAGAGAATTCCCTGCTACCACCTTCTCTGTGCCTGGGAAACAGAAGTGTTCACATTGCTTCGCAGAATCGCTTTTGTGCAGAAAACAGTAACACTTGTTCAGAACGAAGGAAAGCACAGAGCCCCAGATTTTATGTTGTCCTGGAGAGCTTGCAGAGCACTGGGGAAAGGCAGGCAGAGAATTCCCTGCTAGCACCTTCTCTGTGCCTGGGAAGCAGAAGTGTTCACATTGCTTCGCAGAATCGCTTTTGTGCAGAAAACAATAACACTTGTTCAGAACGAAAGAAAGCACAGAGCCCCAGATTTTATGTTGTCCTGGAGAGCTTGCAGAGCACTGGGGAAAGGCAGGCAGAGAATTCCCTGCTAGCACCTTCTCTGTGCCTGGGAAGCAGAAGTGTTCACATTGCTTCGCAGAATCGCTTTTGTGCAGAAAACAGTAACACTTGTTCAGAACGAAAGAAAGCACAGAGCCCCAGATTTTATGTTGTCCTGGAGAGCTTGCAGAGCACTGGGGAAAAGCAGGCAGAGAATTCCCTGCTAGCACCTTCTCTGTGCCTGGGAAACAGAAGTGTTCACATTGCTTCGCAGAATCGCTTTTGTGCAGAAAACAGTAACAGTTGTTCAGAACGAAGGAAAGCACAGAGCCCCAGATTTTATATTGTCCTGGAGAGCTTGCAGAGCACTGGGGAAAGGCAGGCAGAGAATTCCCTGTTAGCACCTTCTCTGTGCCTGGGAAGCAGAAGTGTTCAAATTGCTTCGCAGAATCGCTTTTGTGCAGAAAACAGTAACACTTGTTCAGAACGAAAGAAAGCACAGAGCCCCAGATTTTATGTTGTCCTGGAGAGCTTGCAGAGCACTGGGGAAAAGCAGGCAGAGAATTCCCTGCTAGCACCTTCTCTGTGCCTGGGAAACAGAAGTGTTCCCATTGCTTCGCAGAATCGCTTTTGTGCAGAAAACAGTAACACTTGTTCAGAACGAAAGAAAGCACAGAGCCCCAGATTTTATGTTGTCCTGGAGAGCTTGCAGAGCACTGGGGAAAAGCAGGCAGAGAATTCCCTGCTAGCACCTTCTCTGTGCCTGGGAAACAGAAGTGTTCACATTGCTTCGCAGAATCGCTTTTGTGCAGAAAACAGTAACAGTTGTTCAGAACGAAGGAAAGCACAGAGCCCCAGATTTTATGTTGTCCTGGAGAGCTTGCAGAGCACTGGGGAAAAGCAGGCAGAGAATTCCCTGCTACCACCTTCTCTGTGCCTGGGAAACAGAAGTGTTCACATTGCTTCGCAGAATCGCTTTTGTGCAGAAAACAGTAACACTTGTTCAGAACGAAAGAAAGCACAGAGCCCCAGATTTTATGTTGTCCTGGAGAGCTTGCAGAGCACTGGGGAAAAGCAGGCAGAGAATTCCCTGCTAGCACCTTCTCTGTGCCTGGGAAGCAGAAGTCTTCACATTGCTTCGCAGAATCGCTTTTGTGCAGAAAACAGTAACACTTGTTCAGAACGAAAGAAAGCACAGAGCCCCAGATTTTATGTTGTCCTGGAGAGCTTGCAGAGCACTGGGGAAAAGCAGGCAGAGAATTCCCTGCTAGCACCTTCTCTGTGCCTGGGAAGCAGAAGTGTTCACATTGCTTCGCAGAATCGCTTTTGTGCAGAAAACAGTAAGACTTGTTCAGAACGAAAGAAAGCACAGAGCCCCAGATTTTATGTTGTCCTGGAGAGCTTGCAGAGCACTGGGGAAAAGCAGGCAGAGAATTCCCTGCTACCACCTTCTCTGTGCCTGGGAAACAGAAGTGTTCCCATTGCTTCGCAGAATCGCTTTTGTGCAGAAAACAGTAACACTTGTTCAGAACGAAGGAAAGCACAGAGCCCCAGATTTGCTGTTGTCCTGCAGAGCTTGCAGAGCACTGGGGAAAAGCAGGCAGAGAATTCCCTGCTAGCACCTTCTCTGTGCCTGGGAAGCAGAAGTGTTCACATTGCTTCGCAGAATCGCTTTTGTGCAGAAAACAATAACACTTGTTCAGAACGAAAGAAAGCACAGAGCCCCAGATTTTATGTTGTCCTGGAGAGCTTGCAGAGCACTGGGGAAAGGCAGGCAGAGAATTCCCTGCTAGCACCTTCTCTGTGCCTGGGAAGCAGAAGTGTTCACATTGCTTCGCAGAATCGCTTTTGTGCAGAAAACAGTAACACTTGTTCAGAACGAAAGAAAGCACAGAGCCCCAGATTTTATGTTGTCCTGGAGAGCTTGCAGAGCACTGGGGAAAAGCAGGCAGAGAATTCCCTGCTAGCACCTTCTCTGTGCCTGGGAAGCAGAAGTCTTCACATTGCTTCGCAGAATCGCTTTTGTGCAGAAAACATTAACAGTTGTTCAGAACGAAGGAAAGCACAGAGCCCCAGATTTGCTGTTGTCCTGGAGAGCTTGCAGAGCAGTGGGGAAAGGCAGGCAGAGAATTCCCTGCTAGCACCTTCTCTGTGCCTGGGAAGCAGAAGTGTTCACATTGCTTCGCAGAATCGCTTTTGTGCAGAAAACAATAACACTTGTTCAGAACGAAAGAAAGCACAGAGCCCCAGATTTTATGTTGTCCTGGAGAGCTTGCAGAGCACTGGGGAAAAGCAGGCAGAGAATTCCCTGCTAGCACCTTCTCTGTGCCTGGGAAGCAGAAGTGTTCAAATTGCTTCGCAGAATCGCTTTTGTGCAGAAAACAGTAACACTTGTTCAGAACGAAGGAAAGCACAGAGCCCCAGATTTGCTGCTGTCCTGGAGAGCTTGCAGAGCAGTGGGGAAAGGCAGGCAGAGAATTCCCTGCTAGCACCTTCTCTGTGCCTGGGAAGCAGAAGTCTTCACATTGCTTCGCAGAATCGCTTTTGTGCAGAAAACAGTAACACTTGTTCAGAATGAAAGAAAGCACAGAGCCCCAGATTTTATGTTGTCCTGGAGAGCTTGCAGAGCACTGGGGAAAAGCAGGCAGAGAATTCCCTGCTACCACCTTCTCTGTGCCTGGGAAACAGAAGTGTTCACATTGCTTCGCAGAATCGCTTTTGTGCAGAAAACAGTAACACTTGTTCAGAACGAAAGAAAGCACAGAGCCCCAGATTTTATGTTGTCCTGGAGAGCTTGCAGAGCACTGGGCAAAAGCAGGCAGAGAATTCCCTGCTAGCACCTTCTCTGTGCCTGGGAAGCAGAAGTCTTCACATTGCTTCGCAGAATCGCTTTTGTGCAGAAAACAGTAACACTTGTTCAGAACGAAAGAAAGCACAGAGCCCCAGATTTTATGTTGTCCTGGAGAGCTTGCAGAGCACTGGGGAAAGGCAGGCAGAGAATTCCCTGCTAGCACCTTCTCTGTGCCTGGGAAGCAGAAGTGTTCACATTGCTTCGCAGAATCGCTTTTGTGCAGAAAACAGTAACACTTGTTCAGAACGAAAGAAAGCACAGAGCCCCAGATTTTATGTTGTCCTGGAGAGCTTGCAGAGCACTGGGCAAAAGCAGGCAGAGAATTCCCTGCTACCACCTTCTCTGTGCCTGGGAAACAGAAGTGTTCACATTGCTTCGCAGAATCGCTTTTGTGCAGAAAACAGTAACACTTGTTCAGAACGAAGGAAAGCACAGAGCCCCAGATTTTATGTTGTCCTGGAGAGCTTGCAGAGCACTGGGGAAAGGCAGGCAGAGAATTCCCTGCTAGCACCTTCTCTGTGCCTGGGAAGCAGAAGTGTTCACATTGCTTCGCAGAATCGCTTTTGTGCAGAAAACAATAACACTTGTTCAGAACGAAAGAAAGCACAGAGCCCCAGATTTTATGTTGTCCTGGAGAGCTTGCAGAGCACTGGGGAAAGGCAGGCAGAGAATTCCCTGCTAGCACCTTCTCTGTGCCTGGGAAGCAGAAGTGTTCCCATTGCTTCGCAGAATCGCTTTTGTGCAGAAAACAGTAACACTTGTTCAGAACGAAAGAAAGCACAGAGCCCCAGATTTTATGTTGTCCTGGAGAGCTTGCAGAGCACTGGGGAAAAGCAGGCAGAGAATTCCCTGCTAGCACCTTCTCTGTGCCTGGGAAACAGAAGTGTTCACATTGCTTCGCAGAATCGCTTTTGTGCAGAAAACAGTAACACTTGTTCAGAACGAAAGAAAGCACAGAGCCCCAGATTTTATGTTGTCCTGGAGAGCTTGCAGAGCACTGGGGAAAAGCAGGCAGAGAATTCCCTGCTAGCACCTTCTCTGTGCCTGGGAAACAGAAGTGTTCACATTGCTTCGCAGAATCGCTTTTGTGCAGAAAACAGTAACAGTTGTTCAGAACGAAGGAAAGCACAGAGCCCCAGATTTTATGTTGTCCTGGAGAGCTTGCAGAGCACTGGGGAAAGGCAGGCAGAGAATTCCCTGCTAGCACCTTCTCTGTGCCTGGGAAGCAGAAGTGTTCACATTGCTTCGCAGAATCGCTTTTGTGCAGAAAACAGTAACACTTGTTCAGAACGAAGGAAAGCACAGAGCCCCAGATTTTATGTTGTCCTGGAGAGCTTGCAGAGCACTGGGGAAAAGCAGGCAGAGAATTCCCTGCTACCACCTTCTCTGTGCCTGGGAAACAGAAGTGTTCACATTGCTTCGCAGAATCGCTTTTGTGCAGAAAACAGTAACACTTGTTCAGAACGAAGGAAAGCACAGAGCCCCAGATTTTATGTTGTCCTGGAGAGCTTGCAGAGCACTGGGGAAAGGCAGGCAGAGAATTCCCTGCTAGCACCTTCTCTGTGCCTGGGAAGCAGAAGTGTTCACATTGCTTCGCAGAATCGCTTTTGTGCAGAAAACAATAACACTTGTTCAGAACGAAAGAAAGCACAGAGCCCCAGATTTTATGTTGTCCTGGAGAGCTTGCAGAGCACTGGGGAAAGGCAGGCAGAGAATTCCCTGCTAGCACCTTCTCTGTGCCTGGGAAGCAGAAGTGTTCACATTGCTTCGCAGAATCGCTTTTGTGCAGAAAACAGTAACACTTGTTCAGAACGAAAGAAAGCACAGAGCCCCAGATTTTATGTTGTCCTGGAGAGCTTGCAGAGCACTGGGGAAAAGCAGGCAGAGAATTCCCTGCTAGCACCTTCTCTGTGCCTGGGAAACAGAAGTGTTCACATTGCTTCGCAGAATCGCTTTTGTGCAGAAAACAGTAACAGTTGTTCAGAACGAAGGAAAGCACAGAGCCCCAGATTTTATATTGTCCTGGAGAGCTTGCAGAGCACTGGGGAAAGGCAGGCAGAGAATTCCCTGTTAGCACCTTCTCTGTGCCTGGGAAGCAGAAGTGTTCAAATTGCTTCGCAGAATCGCTTTTGTGCAGAAAACAGTAACACTTGTTCAGAACGAAAGAAAGCACAGAGCCCCAGATTTTATGTTGTCCTGGAGAGCTTGCAGAGCACTGGGGAAAAGCAGGCAGAGAATTCCCTGCTAGCACCTTCTCTGTGCCTGGGAAACAGAAGTGTTCCCATTGCTTCGCAGAATCGCTTTTGTGCAGAAAACAGTAACACTTGTTCAGAACGAAAGAAAGCACAGAGCCCCAGATTTTATGTTGTCCTGGAGAGCTTGCAGAGCACTGGGGAAAAGCAGGCAGAGAATTCCCTGCTAGCACCTTCTCTGTGCCTGGGAAACAGAAGTGTTCACATTGCTTCGCAGAATCGCTTTTGTGCAGAAAACAGTAACAGTTGTTCAGAACGAAGGAAAGCACAGAGCCCCAGATTTTATGTTGTCCTGGAGAGCTTGCAGAGCACTGGGGAAAAGCAGGCAGAGAATTCCCTGCTACCACCTTCTCTGTGCCTGGGAAACAGAAGTGTTCACATTGCTTCGCAGAATCGCTTTTGTGCAGAAAACAGTAACACTTGTTCAGAACGAAAGAAAGCACAGAGCCCCAGATTTTATGTTGTCCTGGAGAGCTTGCAGAGCACTGGGGAAAAGCAGGCAGAGAATTCCCTGCTAGCACCTTCTCTGTGCCTGGGAAGCAGAAGTCTTCACATTGCTTCGCAGAATCGCTTTTGTGCAGAAAACAGTAACACTTGTTCAGAACGAAAGAAAGCACAGAGCCCCAGATTTTATGTTGTCCTGGAGAGCTTGCAGAGCACTGGGGAAAAGCAGGCAGAGAATTCCCTGCTAGCACCTTCTCTGTGCCTGGGAAGCAGAAGTGTTCACATTGCTTCGCAGAATCGCTTTTGTGCAGAAAACAGTAAGACTTGTTCAGAACGAAAGAAAGCACAGAGCCCCAGATTTTATGTTGTCCTGGAGAGCTTGCAGAGCACTGGGGAAAAGCAGGCAGAGAATTCCCTGCTACCACCTTCTCTGTGCCTGGGAAACAGAAGTGTTCCCATTGCTTCGCAGAATCGCTTTTGTGCAGAAAACAGTAACACTTGTTCAGAACGAAGGAAAGCACAGAGCCCCAGATTTGCTGTTGTCCTGCAGAGCTTGCAGAGCACTGGGGAAAAGCAGGCAGAGAATTCCCTGCTAGCACCTTCTCTGTGCCTGGGAAGCAGAAGTGTTCACATTGCTTCGCAGAATCGCTTTTGTGCAGAAAACAATAACACTTGTTCAGAACGAAAGAAAGCACAGAGCCCCAGATTTTATGTTGTCCTGGAGAGCTTGCAGAGCACTGGGGAAAGGCAGGCAGAGAATTCCCTGCTAGCACCTTCTCTGTGCCTGGGAAGCAGAAGTGTTCACATTGCTTCGCAGAATCGCTTTTGTGCAGAAAACAGTAACACTTGTTCAGAACGAAAGAAAGCACAGAGCCCCAGATTTTATGTTGTCCTGGAGAGCTTGCAGAGCACTGGGGAAAAGCAGGCAGAGAATTCCCTGCTAGCACCTTCTCTGTGCCTGGGAAGCAGAAGTCTTCACATTGCTTCGCAGAATCGCTTTTGTGCAGAAAACATTAACAGTTGTTCAGAACGAAGGAAAGCACAGAGCCCCAGATTTGCTGTTGTCCTGGAGAGCTTGCAGAGCAGTGGGGAAAGGCAGGCAGAGAATTCCCTGCTAGCACCTTCTCTGTGCCTGGGAAGCAGAAGTGTTCACATTGCTTCGCAGAATCGCTTTTGTGCAGAAAACAATAACACTTGTTCAGAACGAAAGAAAGCACAGAGCCCCAGATTTTATGTTGTCCTGGAGAGCTTGCAGAGCACTGGGGAAAAGCAGGCAGAGAATTCCCTGCTAGCACCTTCTCTGTGCCTGGGAAGCAGAAGTGTTCAAATTGCTTCGCAGAATCGCTTTTGTGCAGAAAACAGTAACACTTGTTCAGAACGAAGGAAAGCACAGAGCCCCAGATTTGCTGCTGTCCTGGAGAGCTTGCAGAGCAGTGGGGAAAGGCAGGCAGAGAATTCCCTGCTAGCACCTTCTCTGTGCCTGGGAAGCAGAAGTCTTCACATTGCTTCGCAGAATCGCTTTTGTGCAGAAAACAGTAACACTTGTTCAGAATGAAAGAAAGCACAGAGCCCCAGATTTTATGTTGTCCTGGAGAGCTTGCAGAGCACTGGGGAAAAGCAGGCAGAGAATTCCCTGCTACCACCTTCTCTGTGCCTGGGAAACAGAAGTGTTCACATTGCTTCGCAGAATCGCTTTTGTGCAGAAAACAGTAACACTTGTTCAGAACGAAAGAAAGCACAGAGCCCCAGATTTTATGTTGTCCTGGAGAGCTTGCAGAGCACTGGGCAAAAGCAGGCAGAGAATTCCCTGCTAGCACCTTCTCTGTGCCTGGGAAGCAGAAGTCTTCACATTGCTTCGCAGAATCGCTTTTGTGCAGAAAACAGTAACACTTGTTCAGAACGAAAGAAAGCACAGAGCCCCAGATTTTATGTTGTCCTGGAGAGCTTGCAGAGCACTGGGGAAAGGCAGGCAGAGAATTCCCTGCTAGCACCTTCTCTGTGCCTGGGAAGCAGAAGTGTTCACATTGCTTCGCAGAATCGCTTTTGTGCAGAAAACAGTAACACTTGTTCAGAACGAAAGAAAGCACAGAGCCCCAGATTTTATGTTGTCCTGGAGAGCTTGCAGAGCACTGGGCAAAAGCAGGCAGAGAATTCCCTGCTACCACCTTCTCTGTGCCTGGGAAACAGAAGTGTTCACATTGCTTCGCAGAATCGCTTTTGTGCAGAAAACAGTAACACTTGTTCAGAACGAAGGAAAGCACAGAGCCCCAGATTTTATGTTGTCCTGGAGAGCTTGCAGAGCACTGGGGAAAGGCAGGCAGAGAATTCCCTGCTAGCACCTTCTCTGTGCCTGGGAAGCAGAAGTGTTCACATTGCTTCGCAGAATCGCTTTTGTGCAGAAAACAATAACACTTGTTCAGAACGAAAGAAAGCACAGAGCCCCAGATTTTATGTTGTCCTGGAGAGCTTGCAGAGCACTGGGGAAAGGCAGGCAGAGAATTCCCTGCTAGCACCTTCTCTGTGCCTGGGAAGCAGAAGTGTTCCCATTGCTTCGCAGAATCGCTTTTGTGCAGAAAACAGTAACACTTGTTCAGAACGAAAGAAAGCACAGAGCCCCAGATTTTATGTTGTCCTGGAGAGCTTGCAGAGCACTGGGGAAAAGCAGGCAGAGAATTCCCTGCTAGCACCTTCTCTGTGCCTGGGAAGCAGAAGTGTTCACATTGCTTCGCAGAATCGCTTTTGTGCAGAAAACAGTAACACTTGTTCAGAACGAAAGAAAGCACAGAGCCCCAGATTTTATGTTGTCCTGGAGAGCTTGCAGAGCACTGGGGAAAAGCAGGCAGAGAATTCCCTGCTAGCACCTTCTCTGTGCCTGGGAAACAGAAGTGTTCACATTGCTTCGCAGAATCGCTTTTGTGCAGAAAACAGTAACAGTTGTTCAGAACGAAGGAAAGCACAGAGCCCCAGATTTTATGTTGTCCTGGAGAGCTTGCAGAGCACTGGGGAAAGGCAGGCAGAGAATTCCCTGCTAGCACCTTCTCTGTGCCTGGGAAGCAGAAGTGTTCACATTGCTTCGCAGAATCGCTTTTGTGCAGAAAACAGTAACACTTGTTCAGAACGAAGGAAAGCACAGAGCCCCAGATTTTATGTTGTCCTGGAGAGCTTGCAGAGCACTGGGGAAAGGCAGGCAGAGAATTCCCTGCTAGCACCTTCTCTGTGCCTGGGAAGCAGAAGTGTTCACATTGCTTCGCAGAATCGCTTTTGTGCAGAAAACAGTAACACTTGTTCAGAACGAAAGAAAGCACAGAGCCCCAGATTTTATGTTGTCCTGGAGAGCTTGCAGATCACTGGGGAAAAGCAGTCAGAGAATTCCCTGCTAGCACCTTCTCTGTGCCTGGGAAGCAGAAGTGTTCCCATTGCTTCGCAGAATCGCTTTTGTGCAGAAAACAGTAACACTTGTTCAGAACGAAAGAAAGCACAGAGCCCCAGATTTTATGTTGTCCTGGAGAGCTTGCAGAGCAGTGGGGAAAGGCAGGTAGAGAATTCCCTGCTAGCACCTTCTCTGTGCCTGGGAAGCAGAAGTGTTCACATTGCTTCGCAGAATCGCTTTTGTGCAGAAAACAGTAACAGTTGTTCAGAACGAAGGAAAGCACAGAGCCCCAGATTTTATGTTGTCCTGGAGAGCTTGCAGAGCACTGGGGAAAGGCAGGCAGAGAATTCCCTGCTAGCACCTTCTCTGTGCCTGGGAAGCAGAAGTGTTCAAATTGCTTCACAGAATCGCTTTTGTGCAGAAAACAGTAACACTTGTTCAGAACGAAAGAAAGCACAGAGCCCCAGATTTTATGTTGTCCTGGAGAGCTTGCAGAGCACTGGGGAAAAGCAGGCAGAGAATTCCCTGCTAGCACCTTCTCTGTGCCTGGGAAGCAGAAGTGTTCACATTGCTTCGCAGAATCGCTTTTGTGCAGAAAACAGTAACACTTGTTCAGAACGAAAGAAAGCACAGAGCCCCAGATTTTATGTTGTCCTGGAGAGCTTGCAGAGCACTGGGGAAAGGCAGGCAGAGAATTCCCTGCTAGCACCTTCTCTGTGCCTGGGAAGCAGAAGTGTTCACATTGCTTCGCAGAATCGCTTTTGTGCAGAAAACAGTAACACTTGTTCAGAACGAAAGAAAGCACAGAGCCCCAGATTTTATGTTGTCCTGGAGAGCTTGCAGAGCACTGGGGAAAGGCAGGCAGAGAATTCCCTGTTAGCACCTTCTCTGTGCCTGGGAAGCAGAAGTGTTCAAATTGCTTCGCAGAATCGCTTTTGTGCAGAAAACAGTAACACTTGTTCAGAACGAAAGAAAGCACAGAGCCCCAGATTTTATGTTGTCCTGGAGAGCTTGCAGAGCACTGGGGAAAAGCAGGCAGAGAATTCCCTGCTAGCACCTTCTCTGTGCCTGGGAAACAGAAGTGTTCCCATTGCTTCGCAGAATCGCTTTTGTGCAGAAAACAGTAACACTTGTTCAGAACGAAAGAAAGCACAGAGCCCCAGATTTTATGTTGTCCTGGAGAGCTTGCAGAGCACTGGGGAAAAGCAGGCAGAGAATTCCCTGCTAGCACCTTCTCTGTGCCTGGGAAACAGAAGTGTTCACATTGCTTCGCAGAATCGCTTTTGTGCAGAAAACAGTAACAGTTGTTCAGAACGAAGGAAAGCACAGAGCCCCAGATTTTATGTTGTCCTGGAGAGCTTGCAGAGCACTGGGGAAAGGCAGGCAGAGAATTCCCTGCTAGCACCTTCTCTGTGCCTGGGAAGCAGAAGTGTTCACATTGCTTCGCAGAATCGCTTTTGTGCAGAAAACAATAACTCTTGTTCAGAACGAAAGAAAGCACAGAGCCCCAGATTTTATGTTGTCCTGGAGAGCTTGCAGAGCACTGGGGAAAGGCAGGCAGAGAATTCCCTGCTAGCACCTTCTCTGTGCCTGGGAAGCAGAAGTGTTCACATTGCTTCGCAGAATCGCTTTTGTGCAGAAAACAGTAACACTTGTTCAGAACGAAAGAAAGCACAGAGCCCCAGATTTTATGTTGTCCTGGAGAGCTTGCAGAGCACTGGGGAAAAGCAGGCAGAGAATTCCCTGCTAGCACCTTCTCTGTGCCTGGGAAGCAGAAGTGTTCACATTGCTTCGCAGAATCGCTTTTGTGCAGAAAACAGTAACACTTGTTCAGAATGAAAGAAAGCACAGAGCCCCAGATTTTATGTTGTCCTGGAGAGCTTGCAGATAACTGGGGAAAAGCAGGTAGAGAATTCCCTGCTAGCACCTTCTCTGTGCCTGGGAAACAGAAGTGTTCCCATTGCTTCGCAGAATCGCTTTTGTGCAGAAAACAATAACACTTGTTCAGAACGAAAGAAAGCACAGAGCCCCAGATTTTATGTTGTCCTGGAGAGCTTGCAGAGCACTGGGGAAAGGCAGGCAGAGAATTCCCTGCTAGCACCTTCTCTGTGCCTGGGAAGCAGAAGTGTTCACATTGCTTCGCAGAATCGCTTTTGTGCAGAAAACAATAACTCTTGTTCAGAACGAAGGAAAGCACAGAGCCCCAGATTTTATGTTGTCCTGGAGAGCTTGCAGAGCACTGGGGAAAGGCAGGCAGAGAATTCCCTGCTAGCACCTTCTCTGTGCCTGGGAAGCAGAAGTGTTCACATTGCTTCGCAGAATCGCTTTTGTGCAGAAAACAGTAACACTTGTTCAGAACGAAAGAAAGCACAGAGCCCCAGATTTTATGTTGTCCTGGAGAGCTTGCAGAGCACTGGGGAAAAGCAGGCAGAGAATTCCCTGCTAGCACCTTCTCTGTGCCTGGGAAGCAGAAGTGTTCAAATTGCTTCGCAGAATCGCTTTTGTTCAGAAAACAGTAACACTTGTTCAGAACGAAAGAAAGCACAGAGCCCCAGATTTTATGTTGTCCTGGAGAGCTTGCAGAGCACTGGGGAAAAGCAGGCAGAGAATTCCCTGCTAGCACCTTCTCTGTGCCTGGGAAGCAGAAGTGTTCACATTGCTTCGCAGAATCGCTTTTGTGCAGAAAACATTAACAGTTGTTCAGAACGAAGGAAAGCACAGAGCCCCAGATTTTATGTTGTCCTGGAGAGCTTGCAGAGCACTGGGGAAAGGCAGGCAGAGAATTCCCTGCTAGCACCTTCTCTGTGCCTGGGAAGCAGAAGTGTTCACATTGCTTCGCAGAATCGCTTTTGTGCAGAAAACAGTAACACTTGTTCAGAACGAAAGAAAGCACAGAGCCCCAGATTTTATGTTGTCCTGGAGAGCTTGCAGAGCACTGGGGAAAAACAGGCAGAGAATTCCCTGCTAGCACCTTCTCTGTGCCTGGGAAGCAGAAGTGTTCAAATTGCTTCGCAGAATCGCTTTTGTGCAGAAAACAGTAACACTTGTTCAGAACGAAAGAAAGCACAGAGCCCCAGATTTTATGTTGTCCTGGAGAGCTTGCAGAGCACTGGGGAAAAGCAGGCAGAGAATTCCCTGCTAGCACCTTCTCTGTGCCTGGGAAGCAGAAGTCTTCACATTGCTTCGCAGAATCGCTTTTGTGCAGAAAACAATAACACTTGTTCAGAATGAAAGAAAGCACAGAGCCCCAGATTTTATGTTGTCCTGGAGAGCTTGCAGAGCACTGGGGAAAAGCAGGCAGAGAATTCCCTGCTAGCACCTTCTCTGTGCCTGGGAAGCAGAAGTGTTCACATTGCTTCGCAGAATCGCTTTTGTGCAGAAAACAGTAACACTTGTTCAGAACGAAAGAAAGCACAGAGCCCCAGATTTTATGTTGTCCTGGAGAGCTTGCAGAGCACTGGGGAAAAGCAGGCAGAGAATTCCCTGCTACCACCTTCTCTGCCTGGGAAACAGAAGTGTTCACATTGCTTCGCAGAATCGCTTTTGTGCAGAAAACAATAACACTTGTTCAGAACGAAAGAAAGCACAGAGCCCCAGATTTTATGTTGTCCTGGAGAGCTTGCAGAGCACTGGGGAAAAGCAGGCAGAGAATTCCCTGCTAGCACCTTCTCTGTGCCTGGGAAGCAGAAGTGTTCAAATTGCTTCGCAGAATCGCTTTTGTGCAGAAAAAAGTAACACTTGTTCAGAACGAAGGAAAGCACAGAGCCCCAGATTTTATGTTGTCCTGGAGAGCTTGCAGAGCACTGGGGAAAGGCAGGCAGAGAATTCCCTGCTAGCACCTTCTCTGTGCCTGGGAAGCAGAAGTGTTCACATTGCTTCGCAGAATCGCTTTTGTGCAGAAAACAATAACACTTGTTCAGAACGAAAGAAAGCACAGAGCCCCAGATTTTATGTTGTCCTGGAGAGCTTGCAGAGCACTGGGCAAAAGCAGGCAGAGAATTCCCTGCTAGCACCTTCTCTGTGCCTGGGAAACAGAAGTGTTCCCATTGCTTCGCAGAATCGCTTTTGTGCAGAAAACAGTAACACTTGTTCAGAACGAAAGAAAGCACAGAGCCCCAGATTTTATGTTGTCCTGGAGAGCTTGCAGAGCACTGGGGAAAGGCAGGCAGAGAATTCCCTGCTAGCACCTTCTCTGTGCCTGGGAAGCAGAAGTGTTCACATTGCTTCGCAGAATCGCTTTTGTGCAGAAAACAATAACACTTGTTCAGAACGAAAGAAAGCACAGAGCCCCAGATTTTATGTTGTCCTGGAGAGCTTGCAGAGCACTGGGGAAAGGCAGGCAGAGAATTCCCTGCTAGCACCTTCTCTGTGCCTGGGAAGCAGAAGTGTTCACATTGCTTCGCAGAATCGCTTTTGTGCAGAAAACAGTAACACTTGTTCAGAACGAAAGAAAGCACAGAGCCCCAGATTTTATGTTGTCCTGGAGAGCTTGCAGAGCACTGGGGAAAAGCAGGCAGAGAATTCCCTGCTAGCACCTTCTCTGTGCCTGGGAAGCAGAAGTGTTCAAATTGCTTCGCAGAATCGCTTTTGTGCAGAAAAAAGTAACACTTGTTCAGAACGAAGGAAAGCACAGAGCCCCAGATTTTATGTTGTCCTGGAGAGCTTGCAGATCACTGGGGAAAAGCAGGCAGAGAATTCCCTGCTAGCACCTTCTCTGTGCCTGGGAAACAGAAGTGTTCCCATTGCTTCGCAGAATCGCTTTTGTGCAGAAAACAGTAACACTTGTTCAGAACGAAAGAAAGCACAGAGCCCCAGATTTTATGTTGTCCTGGAGAGCTTGCAGAGCACTGGGGAAAGGCAGGTAGAGAATTCCCTGCTAGCACCTTCTCTGTGCCTGGGAAGCAGAAGTGTTCACATTGCTTCGCAGAATCGCTTTTGTGCAGAAAACAGTAACAGTTGTTCAGAACGAAGGAAAGCACAGAGCCCCAGATTTTATGTTGTCCTGGAGAGCTTGCAGAGCACTGGGGAAAGGCAGGCAGAGAATTCCCTGCTAGCACCTTCTCTGTGCCTGGGAAGCAGAAGTGTTCAAATTGCTTCACAGAATCGCTTTTGTGCAGAAAACAGTAACACTTGTTCAGAACGAAAGAAAGCACAGAGCCCCAGATTTTATGTTGTCCTGGAGAGCTTGCAGAGCACTGGGGAAAAGCAGGCAGAGAATTCCCTGCTAGCACCTTCTCTGTGCCTGGGAAGCAGAAGTGTTCACATTGCTTCGCAGAATCGCTTTTGTGCAGAAAACAGTAACACTTGTTCAGAACGAAAGAAAGCACAGAGCCCCAGATTTTATGTTGTCCTGGAGAGCTTGCAGAGCACTGGGGAAAGGCAGGCAGAGAATTCCCTGCTAGCACCTTCTCTGTGCCTGGGAAGCAGAAGTGTTCACATTGCTTCGCAGAATCGCTTTTGTGCAGAAAACAGTAACACTTGTTCAGAACGAAAGAAAGCACAGAGCCCCAGATTTTATGTTGTCCTGGAGAGCTTGCAGAGCACTGGGGAAAGGCAGGCAGAGAATTCCCTGTTAGCACCTTCTCTGTGCCTGGTAAGCAGAAGTGTTCAAATTGCTTCGCAGAATCGCTTTTGTGCAGAAAACAGTAACACTTGTTCAGAACGAAAGAAAGCACAGAGCCCCAGATTTTATGTTGTCCTGGAGAGCTTGCAGAGCACTGGGGAAAAGCAGGCAGAGAATTCCCTGCTAGCACCTTCTCTGTGCCTGGGAAACAGAAGTGTTCCCATTGCTTCGCAGAATCGCTTTTGTGCAGAAAACAGTAACACTTGTTCAGAACGAAAGAAAGCACAGAGCCCCAGATTTTATGTTGTCCTGGAGAGCTTGCAGAGCACTGGGGAAAAGCAGGCAGAGAATTCCCTGCTAGCACCTTCTCTGTGCCTGGGAAACAGAAGTGTTCACATTGCTTCGCAGAATCGCTTTTGTGCAGAAAACAGTAACAGTTGTTCAGAACGAAGGAAAGCACAGAGCCCCAGATTTTATGTTGTCCTGGAGAGCTTGCAGAGCACTGGGGAAAGGCAGGCAGAGAATTCCCTGCTAGCACCTTCTCTGTGCCTGGGAAGCAGAAGTGTTCACATTGCTTCGCAGAATCGCTTTTGTGCAGAAAACAATAACTCTTGTTCAGAACGAAAGAAAGCACAGAGCCCCAGATTTTATGTTGTCCTGGAGAGCTTGCAGAGCACTGGGGAAAGGCAGGCAGAGAATTCCCTGCTAGCACCTTCTCTGTGCCTGGGAAGCAGAAGTGTTCACATTGCTTCGCAGAATCGCTTTTGTGCAGAAAACAGTAACACTTGTTCAGAACGAAAGAAAGCACAGAGCCCCAGATTTTATGTTGTCCTGGAGAGCTTGCAGAGCACTGGGGAAAAGCAGGCAGAGAATTCCCTGCTAGCACCTTCTCTGTGCCTGGGAAGCAGAAGTGTTCACATTGCTTCGCAGAATCGCTTTTGTGCAGAAAACAGTAACACTTGTTCAGAATGAAAGAAAGCACAGAGCCCCAGATTTTATGTTGTCCTGGAGAGCTTGCAGATAACTGGGGAAAAGCAGGCAGAGAATTCCCTGCTAGCACCTTCTCTGTGCCTGGGAAACAGAAGTGTTCCCATTGCTTCGCAGAATCGCTTTTGTGCAGAAAACAATAACACTTGTTCAGAACGAAAGAAAGCACAGAGCCCCAGATTTTATGTTGTCCTGGAGAGCTTGCAGAGCACTGGGGAAAGGCAGGCAGAGAATTCCCTGCTAGCACCTTCTCTGTGCCTGGGAAGCAGAAGTGTTCACATTGCTTCGCAGAATCGCTTTTGTGCAGAAAACAGTAACAGTTGTTCAGAACGAAGGAAAGCACAGAGCCCCAGATTTTATGTTGTCCTGGAGAGCTTGCAGAGCACTGGGGAAAGGCAGGCAGAGAATTCCCTGCTAGCACCTTCTCTGTGCCTGGGAAGCAGAAGTGTTCACATTGCTTCGCAGAATCGCTTTTGTGCAGAAAACAGTAACACTTGTTCAGAACGAAAGAAAGCACAGAGCCCCAGATTTTATGTTGTCCTGGAGAGCTTGCAGAGCACTGGGGAAAAGCAGGCAGAGAATTCCCTGCTAGCACCTTCTCTGTGCCTGGGAAGCAGAAGTGTTCAAATTGCTTCGCAGAATCGCTTTTGTTCAGAAAACAGTAACACTTGTTCAGAACGAAAGAAAGCACAGAGCCCCAGATTTTATGTTGTCCTGGAGAGCTTGCAGAGCACTGGGGAAAAGCAGGCAGAGAATTCCCTGCTAGCACCTTCTCTGTGCCTGGGAAGCAGAAGTCTTCACATTGCTTCGCAGAATCGCTTTTGTGCAGAAAACATTAACAGTTGTTCAGAACGAAGGAAAGCACAGAGCCCCAGATTTTATGTTGTCCTGGAGAGCTTGCAGAGCACTGGGGAAAGGCAGGCAGAGAATTCCCTGCTAGCACCTTCTCTGTGCCTGGGAAGCAGAAGTGTTCACATTGCTTCGCAGAATCGCTTTTGTGCAGAAAACAGTAACACTTGTTCAGAACGAAAGAAAGCACAGAGCCCCAGATTTTATGTTGTCCTGGAGAGCTTGCAGAGCACTGGGGAAAAACAGGCAGAGAATTCCCTGCTAGCACCTTCTCTGTGCCTGGGAAGCAGAAGTGTTCAAATTGCTTCGCAGAATCGCTTTTGTGCAGAAAACAGTAACACTTGTTCAGAACGAAAGAAAGCACAGAGCCCCAGATTTTATGTTGTCCTGGAGAGCTTGCAGAGCACTGGGGAAAAGCAGGCAGAGAATTCCCTGCTAGCACCTTCTCTGTGCCTGGGAAGCAGAAGTGTTCACATTGCTTCGCAGAATCGCTTTTGTGCAGAAAACAGTAACACTTGTTCAGAATGAAAGAAAGCACAGAGCCCCAGATTTTATGTTGTCCTGGAGAGCTTGCAGATAACTGGGGAAAAGCAGGCAGAGAATTCCCTGCTAGCACCTTCTCTGTGCCTGGGAAACAGAAGTGTTCCCATTGCTTCGCAGAATCGCTTTTGTGCAGAAAACAATAACACTTGTTCAGAACGAAAGAAAGCACAGAGCCCCAGATTTTATGTTGTCCTGGAGAGCTTGCAGAGCACTGGGGAAAGGCAGGCAGAGAATTCCCTGCTAGCACCTTCTCTGTGCCTGGGAAGCAGAAGTGTTCACATTGCTTCGCAGAATCGCTTTTGTGCAGAAAACAGTAACAGTTGTTCAGAACGAAGGAAAGCACAGAGCCCCAGATTTTATGTTGTCCTGGAGAGCTTGCAGAGCACTGGGGAAAGGCAGGCAGAGAATTCCCTGCTAGCACCTTCTCTGTGCCTGGGAAGCAGAAGTGTTCACATTGCTTCGCAGAATCGCTTTTGTGCAGAAAACAGTAACACTTGTTCAGAACGAAAGAAAGCACAGAGCCCCAGATTTTATGTTGTCCTGGAGAGCTTGCAGAGCACTGGGGAAAAGCAGGCAGAGAATTCCCTGCTAGCACCTTCTCTGTGCCTGGGAAGCAGAAGTGTTCAAATTGCTTCGCAGAATCGCTTTTGTGCAGAAAACAGTAACACTTGTTCAGAACGAAAGAAAGCACAGAGCCCCAGATTTTATGTTGTCCTGGAGAGCTTGCAGAGCACTGGGGAAAAGCAGGCAGAGAATTCCCTGCTAGCACCTTCTCTGTGCCTGGGAAGCAGAAGTCTTCACATTGCTTCGCAGAATCGCTTTTGTGCAGAAAACATTAACAGTTGTTCAGAACGAAGGAAAGCACAGAGCCCCAGATTTTATGTTGTCCTGGAGAGCTTGCAGAGCACTGGGGAAAGGCAGGCAGAGAATTCCCTGCTAGCACCTTCTCTGTGCCTGGGAAGCAGAAGTGTTCACATTGCTTCGCAGAATCGCTTTTGTGCAGAAAACAGTAACACTTGTTCAGAACGAAAGAAAGCACAGAGCCCCAGATTTTATGTTGTCCTGGAGAGCTTGCAGAGCACTGGGGAAAAACAGGCAGAGAATTCCCTGCTAGCACCTTCTCTGTGCCTGGGAAGCAGAAGTGTTCACATTGCTTCGCAGAATCGCTTTTGTGCAGAAAACAGTAACACTTGTTCAGAACGAAAGAAAGCACAGAGCCCCAGATTTTATGTTGTCCTGGAGAGCTTGCAGAGCACTGGGGAAAAGCAGGCAGAGAATTCCCTGCTAGCACCTTCTCTGTGCCTGGGAAGCAGAAGTGTTCACATTGCTTCGCAGAATCGCTTTTGTGCAGAAAACAATAACACTTGTTCAGAACGAAAGAAAGCACAGAGCCCCAGATTTTATGTTGTCCTGGAGAGCTTGCAGAGCAGTGGGGAAAGGCAGGCAGAGAATTCCCTGCTAGCACCTTCTCTGTGCCTGGGAAGCAGAAGTGTTCACATTGCTTCGCAGAATCGCTTTTGTGCAGAAAACAGTAACACTTGTTCAGAATGAAAGAAAGCACAGAGCCCCAGATTTTATGTTGTCGTGGAGAGCTTGCAGAGCACTGGGGAAAAGCAGTCAGAGAATTCCCTGCTAGCACCTTCTCTGTGCCTGGGAAACAGAAGTGTTCCCATTGCTTCGCAGAATCGCTTTTGTGCAGAAAACAGTAACACTTGTTCAGAACGAAAGAAAGCACAGAGCCCCAGATTTTATGTTGTCCTGGAGAGCTTGCAGAGCACTGGGCAAAAGCAGGCAGAGAATTCCCTGCTAGCACCTTCTCTGTGCCTGGGAAACAGAAGTGTTCCCATTGCTTCGCAGAATCGCTTTTGTGCAGAAAACAGTAACACTTGTTCAGAACGAAAGAAAGCACAGAGCCCCAGATTTTATGTTGTCCTGGAGAGCTTGCAGAGCACTGGGGAAAAGCAGGCAGAGAATTCCCTGCTAGCACCTTCTCTGTGCCTGGGAAGCAGAAGTGTTCACATTGCTTCGCAGAATCGCTTTTGTGCAGAAAACAATAACACTTGTTCAGAACGAAAGAAAGCACAGAGCCCCAGATTTTATGTTGTCCTGGAGAGCTTGCAGAGCACTGGGGAAAGGCAGGCAGAGAATTCCCTGCTAGCACCTTCTCTGTGCCTGGGAAGCAGAAGTGTTCACATTGCTTCGCAGAATCGCTTTTGTGCAGAAAACAGTAACACTTGTTCAGAACGAAAGAAAGCACAGAGCCCCAGATTTTATGTTGTCCTGGAGAGCTTGCAGAGCACTGGGGAAAAGCAGGCAGAGAATTCCCTGCTAGCACCTTCTCTGTGCCTGGGAAGCAGAAGTGTTCAAATTGCTTCGCAGAATCGCTTTTGTGCAGAAAAAAGTAACACTTGTTCAGAACGAAGGAAAGCACAGAGCCCCAGATTTTATGTTGTCCTGGAGAGCTTGCAGAGCACTGGGGAAAGGCAGGCAGAGAATTCCCTGCTAGCACCTTCTCTGTGCCTGGGAAGCAGAAGTGTTCACATTGCTTCGCAGAATCGCTTTTGTGCAGAAAACAATAACACTTGTTCAGAACGAAAGAAAGCACAGAGCCCCAGATTTTATGTTGTCCTGGAGAGCTTGCAGAGCACTGGGCAAAAGCAGGCAGAGAATTCCCTGCTAGCACCTTCTCTGTGCCTGGGAAACAGAAGTGTTCCCATTGCTTCGCAGAATCGCTTTTGTGCAGAAAACAGTAACACTTGTTCAGAACGAAAGAAAGCACAGAGCCCCAGATTTTATGTTGTCCTGGAGAGCTTGCAGAGCACTGGGGAAAGGCAGGCAGAGAATTCCCTGCTAGCACCTTCTCTGTGCCTGGGAAGCAGAAGTGTTCACATTGCTTCGCAGAATCGCTTTTGTGCAGAAAACAATAACACTTGTTCAGAACGAAAGAAAGCACAGAGCCCCAGATTTTATGTTGTCCTGGAGAGCTTGCAGAGCACTGGGGAAAGGCAGGCAGAGAATTCCCTGCTAGCACCTTCTCTGTGCCTGGGAAGCAGAAGTGTTCACATTGCTTCGCAGAATCGCTTTTGTGCAGAAAACAGTAACACTTGTTCAGAACGAAAGAAAGCACAGAGCCCCAGATTTTATGTTGTCCTGGAGAGCTTGCAGAGCACTGGGGAAAAGCAGGCAGAGAATTCCCTGCTAGCACCTTCTCTGTGCCTGGGAAGCAGAAGTGTTCAAATTGCTTCGCAGAATCGCTTTTGTGCAGAAAAAAGTAACACTTGTTCAGAACGAAGGAAAGCACAGAGCCCCAGATTTTATGTTGTCCTGGAGAGCTTGCAGAGCACTGGGGAAAGGCAGGCAGAGAATTCCCTGCTAGCACCTTCTCTGTGCCTGGGAAGCAGAAGTGTTCACATTGCTTCGCAGAATCGCTTTTGTGCAGAAAACAATAACACTTGTTCAGAACGAAAGAAAGCACAGAGCCCCAGATTTTATGTTGTCCTGGAGAGCTTGCAGAGCACTGGGGAAAAGCAGGCAGAGAATTCCCTGCTAGCACCTTCTCTGTGCCTGGGAAGCAGAAGTGTTCACATTGCTTCGCAGAATCGCTTTTGTGCAGAAAACAGTAACACTTGTTCAGAACTAAAGAAAGCACAGAGCCCCAGATTTTATGTTGTCCTGGAGAGCTTGCAGAGCACTGGGGAAAAGCAGTCAGAGAATTCCCTGCTAGCACCTTCTCTGTGCCTGGGAAGCAGAAGTCTTCACATTGCTTCGCAGAATCGCTTTTGTGCAGAAAACAGTAACACTTGTTCAGAATGAAAGAAAGCACAGAGCCCCAGATTTTATGTTGTCCTGGAGAGCTTGCAGAGCACTGGGGAAAAGCAGGCAGAGAATTCCCTGCTACCACCTTCTCTGTGCCTGGGAAACAGAAGTGTTCCCATTGCTTCGCAGAATCGCTTTTGTGCAGAAAACAGTAACACTTGTTCAGAACGAAAGAAAGCACAGAGCCCCAGATTTTATGTTGTCCTGGAGAGCTTGCAGAGCACTGGGGAAAAGCAGGCAGAGAATTCCCTGCTACCACCTTCTCTGTGCCTGGGAAGCAGAAGTCTTCACATTGCTTCGCAGAATCGCTTTTGTGCAGAAAACAGTAACACTTGTTCAGAATGAAAGAAAGCACAGAGCCCCAGATTTTATGTTGTCCTGGAGAGCTTGCAGAGCACTGGGGAAAAGCAGGCAGAGAATTCCCTGCTAGCACCTTCTCTGTGCCTGGGAAGCAGAAGTCTTCACATTGCTTCGCAGAATCGCTTTTGTGCAGAAAACAGTAACACTTGTTCAGAACGAAAGAAAGCACAGAGCCCCAGATTTTATGTTGTCCTGGAGAGCTTGCAGAGCACTGGGGAAAAGCAGGCAGAGAATTCCCTGCTACCACCTTCTCTGTGCCTGGGAAACAGAAGTGTTCACATTGCTTCGCAGAATCGCTTTTGTGCAGAAAACAGTAACACTTGTTCAGAACGAAGGAAAGCACAGAGCCCCAGATTTTATGTTGTCCTGGAGAGCTTGCAGAGCACTGGGGAAAGGCAGGCAGAGAATTCCCTGCTAGCACCTTCTCTGTGCCTGGGAAGCAGAAGTGTTCACATTGCTTCGCAGAATCGCTTTTGTGCAGAAAACAATAACACTTGTTCAGAACGAAAGAAAGCACAGAGCCCCAGATTTTATGTTGTCCTGGAGAGCTTGCAGAGCACTGGGGAAAGGCAGGCAGAGAATTCCCTGCTAGCACCTTCTCTGTGCCTGGGAAGCAGAAGTGTTCACATTGCTTCGCAGAATCGCTTTTGTGCAGAAAACAGTAACACTTGTTCAGCACGAAAGAAAGCACAGAGCCCCAGATTTTATGTTGTCCTGGAGAGCTTGCAGAGCACTGGGGAAAAGCAGTCAGAGAATTCCCTGTTAGCACCTTCTCTGTGCCTGGGAAGCAGAAGTGTTCACATTGCTTCGCAGAATCGCTTTTGTGCAGAAAACAGTAACAGTTGTTCAGAACGAAGGAAAGCACAGAGCCCCAGATTTTATGTTGTCCTGGAGAGCTTGCAGAGCACTGGGGAAAGGCAGGCAGAGAATTCCCTGTTAGCACCTTCTCTGTGCCTGGGAAGCAGAAGTGTTCAAATTGCTTCGCAGAATCGCTTTTGTGCAGAAAACAGTAACACTTGTTCAGAACGAAAGAAAGCACAGAGCCCCAGATTTTATGTTGTCCTGGAGAGCTTGCAGAGCACTGGGGAAAAGCAGGCAGAGAATTCCCTGCTAGCACCTTCTCTGTGCCTGGGAAACAGAAGTGTTCCCATTGCTTCGCAGAATCGCTTTTGTGCAGAAAACAGTAACACTTGTTCAGAACGAAAGAAAGCACAGAGCCCCAGATTTTATGTTGTCCTGGAGAGCTTGCAGAGCACTGGGGAAAAGCAGGCAGAGAATTCCCTGCTAGCACCTTCTCTGTGCCTGGGAAACAGAAGTGTTCACATTGCTTCGCAGAATCGCTTTTGTGCAGAAAACAGTAACAGTTGTTCAGAACGAAGGAAAGCACAGAGCCCCAGATTTTATGTTGTCCTGGAGAGCTTGCAGAGCACTGGGGAAAGGCAGGCAGAGAATTCCCTGCTAGCACCTTCTCTGTGCCTGGGAAGCAGAAGTCTTCACATTGCTTCGCAGAATCGCTTTTGTGCAGAAAACAATAACACTTGTTCAGAACGAAAGAAAGCACAGAGCCCCAGATTTTATGTTGTCCTGGAGAGCTTGCAGAGCACTGGGGAAAGGCAGGCAGAGAATTCCCTGCTAGCACCTTCTCTGTGCCTGGGAAGCAGAAGTGTTCACATTGCTTCGCAGAATCGCTTTTGTGCAGAAAACAGTAACACTTGTTCAGAACGAAAGAAAGCACAGAGCCCCAGATTTTATGTTGTCCTGGAGAGCTTGCAGAGCACTGGGGAAAAGCAGGCAGAGAATTCCCTGCTAGCACCTTCTCTGTGCCTGGGAAGCAGAAGTGTTCACATTGCTTCGCAGAATCGCTTTTGTGCAGAAAACAGTAACACTTGTTCAGAACGAAAGAAAGCACAGAGCCCCAGATTTTATGTTGTCCTGGAGAGCTTGCAGATCACTGGGGAAAAGCAGGCAGAGAATTCCCTGCTAGCACCTTCTCTGTGCCTGGGAAACAGAAGTGTTCCCATTGCTTCGCAGAATCGCTTTTGTGCAGAAAACAGTAACACTTGTTCAGAACGAAAGAAAGCACAGAGCCCCAGATTTTATGTTGTCCTGGAGAGCTTGCAGAGCACTGGGGAAAGGCAGGTAGAGAATTCCCTGCTAGCACCTTCTCTGTGCCTGGGAAGCAGAAGTGTTCACATTGCTTCGCAGAATCGCTTTTGTGCAGAAAACAGTAACAGTTGTTCAGAACGAAGGAAAGCACAGAGCCCCAGATTTTATGTTGTCCTGGAGAGCTTGCAGAGCACTGGGGAAAGGCAGGCAGAGAATTCCCTGCTAGCACCTTCTCTGTGCCTGGGAAGCAGAAGTGTTCAAATTGCTTCGCAGAATCGCTTTTGTGCAGAAAACAGTAACACTTGTTCAGAACGAAAGAAAGCACAGAGCCCCAGATTTTATGTTGTCCTGGAGAGCTTGCAGAGCACTGGGGAAAAGCAGGCAGAGAATTCCCTGCTAGCACCTTCTCTGTGCCTGGGAAGCAGAAGTGTTCACATTGCTTCGCAGAATCGCTTTTGTGCAGAAAACAGTAACACTTGTTCAGAACGAAAGAAAGCACAGAGCCCCAGATTTTATGTTGTCCTGGAGAGCTTGCAGAGCACTGGGGAAAGGCAGGCAGAGAATTCCCTGCTAGCACCTTCTCTGTGCCTGGGAAACAGAAGTGTTCCCATTGCTTCGCAGAATCGCTTTTGTGCAGAAAACAGTAACACTTGTTCAGAACGAAAGAAAGCACAGAGCCCCAGATTTTATGTTGTCCTGGAGAGCTTGCAGAGCACTGGGGAAAGGCAGGCAGAGAATTCCCTGTTAGCACCTTCTCTGTGCCTGGGAAGCAGAAGTGTTCAAATTGCTTCGCAGAATCGCTTTTGTGCAGAAAACAGTAACACTTGTTCAGAACGAAAGAAAGCACAGAGCCCCAGATTTTATGTTGTCCTGGAGAGCTTGCAGAGCACTGGGGAAAAGCAGGCAGAGAATTCCCTGCTAGCACCTTCTCTGTGCCTGGGAAACAGAAGTGTTCCCATTGCTTCGCAGAATCGCTTTTGTGCAGAAAACAGTAACACTTGTTCAGAACGAAAGAAAGCACAGAGCCCCAGATTTTATGTTGTCCTGGAGAGCTTGCAGAGCACTGGGGAAAAGCAGGCAGAGAATTCCCTGCTAGCACCTTCTCTGTGCCTGGGAAACAGAAGTGTTCACATTGCTTCGCAGAATCGCTTTTGTGCAGAAAACAGTAACAGTTGTTCAGAACGAAGGAAAGCACAGAGCCCCAGATTTTATGTTGTCCTGGAGAGCTTGCAGAGCACTGGGGAAAGGCAGGCAGAGAATTCCCTGCTAGCACCTTCTCTGTGCCTGGGAAGCAGAAGTGTTCACATTGCTTCGCAGAATCGCTTTTGTGCAGAAAACAATAACTCTTGTTCAGAACGAAAGAAAGCACAGAGCCCCAGAATTTATGTTGTCCTGGAGAGCTTGCAGAGCACTGGGGAAAGGCAGGCAGAGAATTCCCTGCTAGCACCTTCTCTGTGCCTGGGAAGCAGAAGTGTTCACATTGCTTCGCAGAATCGCTTTTGTGCAGAAAACAGTAACACTTGTTCAGAACGAAAGAAAGCACAGAGCCCCAGATTTTATGTTGTCCTGGAGAGCTTGCAGAGCACTGGGGAAAAGCAGGCAGAGAATTCCCTGCTAGCACCTTCTCTGTGCCTGGGAAACAGAAGTGTTCACATTGCTTCGCAGAATCGCTTTTGTGCAGAAAACAGTAACAGTTGTTCAGAACGAAGGAAAGCACAGAGCCCCAGATTTTATGTTGTCCTGGAGAGCTTGCAGAGCACTGGGGAAAGGCAGGCAGAGAATTCCCTGCTAGCACCTTCTCTGTGCCTGGGAAGCAGAAGTGTTCACATTGCTTCGCAGAATCGCTTTTGTGCAGAAAACAGTAACACTTGTTCAGAACGAAAGAAAGCACAGAGCCCCAGATTTTATGTTGTCCTGGAGAGCTTGCAGATCACTGGGGAAAAGCAGTCAGAGAATTCCCTGCTAGCACCTTCTCTGTGCCTGGGAAACAGAAGTGTTCCCATTGCTTCGCAGAATCGCTTTTGTGCAGAAAACAGTAACACTTGTTCAGAACGAAAGAAAGCACAGAGCCCCAGATTTTATGTTGTCCTGGAGAGCTTGCAGAGCACTGGGGAAAGGCAGGTAGAGAATTCCCTGCTAGCACCTTCTCTGTGCCTGGGAAGCAGAAGTGTTCACATTGCTTCGCAGAATCGCTTTTGTGCAGAAAACAGTAACAGTTGTTCAGAACGAAGGAAAGCACAGAGCCCCAGATTTTATGTTGTCCTGGAGAGCTTGCAGAGCACTGGGGAAAGGCAGGCAGAGAATTCCCTGCTAGCACCTTCTCTGTGCCTGGGAAGCAGAAGTGTTCAAATTGCTTCACAGAATCGCTTTTGTGCAGAAAACAGTAACACTTGTTCAGAACGAAAGAAAGCACAGAGCCCCAGATTTTATGTTGTCCTGGAGAGCTTGCAGAGCACTGGGGAAAAGCAGGCAGAGAATTCCCTGCTAGCACCTTCTCTGTGCCTGGGAAGCAGAAGTGTTCACATTGCTTTGCAGAATCGCTTTTGTGCAGAAAACAGTAACACTTGTTCAGAACGAAAGAAAGCACAGAGCCCCAGATTTTATGTTGTCCTGGAGAGCTTGCAGAGCACTGGGGAAAGGCAGGCAGAGAATTCCCTGCTAGCACCTTCTCTGTGCCTGGGAAGCAGAAGTGTTCACATTGCTTCGCAGAATCGCTTTTGTGCAGAAAACAGTAACACTTGTTCAGAACGAAAGAAAGCACAGAGCCCCAGATTTTATGTTGTCCTGGAGAGCTTGCAGAGCACTGGGGAAAGGCAGGCAGAGAATTCCCTGTTAGCACCTTCTCTGTGCCTGGGAAGCAGAAGTGTTCAAATTGCTTCGCAGAATCGCTTTTGTGCAGAAAACAGTAACACTTGTTCAGAACGAAAGAAAGCACAGAGCCCCAGATTTTATGTTGTCCTGGAGAGCTTGCAGAGCACTGGGGAAAAGCAGGCAGAGAATTCCCTGCTAGCACCTTCTCTGTGCCTGGGAAACAGAAGTGTTCCCATTGCTTCGCAGAATCGCTTTTGTGCAGAAAACAGTAAGACTTGTTCAGAACGAAAGAAAGCACAGAGCCCCAGATTTTATGTTGTCCTGGAGAGCTTGCAGAGCACTGGGGAAAAGCAGGCAGAGAATTCCCTGCTAGCACCTTCTCTGTGCCTGGGAAGCAGAAGTGTTCACATTGCTTCGCAGAATCGCTTTTGTGCAGAAAACAGTAACAGTTGTTCAGAACGAAGGAAAGCACAGAGCCCCAGATTTTATGTTGTCCTGGAGAGCTTGCAGAGCACTGGGGAAAGGCAGGCAGAGAATTCCCTGCTAGCACCTTCTCTGTGCCTGGGAAGCAGAAGTGTTCACATTGCTTCGCAGAATCGCTTTTGTGCAGAAAACAATAACTCTTGTTCAGAACGAAAGAAAGCACAGAGCCCCAGATTTTATGTTGTCCTGGAGAGCTTGCAGAGCACTGGGGAAAGGCAGGCAGAGAATTCCCTGCTAGCACCTTCTCTGTGCCTGGGAAGCAGAAGTGTTCACATTGCTTCGCAGAATCGCTTTTGTGCAGAAAACAGTAACACTTGTTCAGAACGAAAGAAAGCACAGAGCCCCAGATTTTATGTTGTCCTGGAGAGCTTGCAGAGCACTGGGGAAAAGCAGGCAGAGAATTCCCTGCTAGCACCTTCTCTGTGCCTGGGAAGCAGAAGTGTTCACATTGCTTCGCAGAATCGCTTTTGTGCAGAAAACAGTAACACTTGTTCAGAATGAAAGAAAGCACAGAGCCCCAGATTTTATGTTGTCCTGGAGAGCTTGCAGATAACTGGGGAAAAGCAGGCAGAGAATTCCCTGCTAGCACCTTCTCTGTGCCTGGGAAACAGAAGTGTTCCCATTGCTTCGCAGAATCGCTTTTGTGCAGAAAACAATAACACTTGTTCAGAACGAAAGAAAGCACAGAGCCCCAGATTTTATGTTGTCCTGGAGAGCTTGCAGAGCACTGGGGAAAGGCAGGCAGAGAATTCCCTGCTAGCACCTTCTCTGTGCCTGGGAAGCAGAAGTGTTCACATTGCTTCGCAGAATCGCTTTTGTGCAGAAAACAGTAACAGTTGTTCAGAACGAAGGAAAGCACAGAGCCCCAGATTTTATGTTGTCCTGGAGAGCTTGCAGAGCACTGGGGAAAGGCAGGCAGAGAATTCCCTGCTAGCACCTTCTCTGTGCCTGGGAAGCAGAAGTGTTCACATTGCTTCGCAGAATCGCTTTTGTGCAGAAAACAGTAACACTTGTTCAGAACGAAAGAAAGCACAGAGCCCCAGATTTTATGTTGTCCTGGAGAGCTTGCAGAGCACTGGGGAAAAGCAGGCAGAGAATTCCCTGCTAGCACCTTCTCTGTGCCTGGGAAGCAGAAGTGTTCAAATTGCTTCGCAGAATCGCTTTTGTTCAGAAAACAGTAACACTTGTTCAGAACGAAAGAAAGCACAGAGCCCCAGATTTTATGTTGTCCTGGAGAGCTTGCAGAGCACTGGGGAAAAGCAGGCAGAGAATTCCCTGCTAGCACCTTCTCTGTGCCTGGGAAGCAGAAGTCTTCACATTGCTTCGCAGAATCGCTTTTGTGCAGAAAACATTAACAGTTGTTCAGAACGAAGGAAAGCACAGAGCCCCAGATTTTATGTTGTCCTGGAGAGCTTGCAGAGCACTGGGGAAAGGCAGGCAGAGAATTCCCTGCTAGCACCTTCTCTGTGCCTGGGAAGCAGAAGTGTTCACATTGCTTCGCAGAATCGCTTTTGTGCAGAAAACAGTAACACTTGTTCAGAACGAAAGAAAGCACAGAGCCCCAGATTTTATGTTGTCCTGGAGAGCTTGCAGAGCACTGGGGAAAAACAGGCAGAGAATTCCCTGCTAGCACCTTCTCTGTGCCTGGGAAGCAGAAGTGTTCACATTGCTTCGCAGAATCGCTTTTGTGCAGAAAACAGTAACACTTGTTCAGAACGAAAGAAAGCACAGAGCCCCAGATTTTATGTTGTCCTGGAGAGCTTGCAGAGCACTGGGGAAAAGCAGGCAGAGAATTCCCTGCTAGCACCTTCTCTGTGCCTGGGAAGCAGAAGTCTTCACATTGCTTCGCAGAATCGCTTTTGTGCAGAAAACAATAACACTTGTTCAGAATGAAAGAAAGCACAGAGCCCCAGATTTTATGTTGTCCTGGAGAGCTTGCAGAGCACTGGGGAAAAGCAGGCAGAGAATTCCCTGCTAGCACCTTCTCTGTGCCTGGGAAGCAGAAGTGTTCACATTGCTTCGCAGAATCGCTTTTGTGCAGAAAACAGTAACACTTGTTCAGAACGAAAGAAAGCACAGAGCCCCAGATTTGCTGTTGTCCTGGAGAGCTTGCAGAGCAGTGGGGAAAGGCAGGCAGAGAATTCCCTGCTAGCACCTTCTCTGTGCCTGGGAAGCAGAAGTGTTCACATTGCTTCGCAGAATCGCTTTTGTGCAGAAAACAGTAACACTTGTTCAGAATGAAAGAAAGCACAGAGCCCCAGATTTTATGTTGTCGTGGAGAGCTTGCAGAGCACTGGGGAAAAGCAGTCAGAGAATTCCCTGCTAGCACCTTCTCTGTGCCTGGGAAACAGAAGTGTTCCCATTGCTTCGCAGAATCGCTTTTGTGCAGAAAACAGTAACACTTGTTCAGAACGAAAGAAAGCACAGAGCCCCAGATTTTATGTTGTCCTGGAGAGCTTGCAGAGCACTGGGCAAAAGCAGGCAGAGAATTCCCTGCTAGCACCTTCTCTGTGCCTGGGAAACAGAAGTGTTCCCATTGCTTCGCAGAATCGCTTTTGTGCAGAAAACAGTAACACTTGTTCAGAACGAAAGAAAGCACAGAGCCCCAGATTTTATGTTGTCCTGGAGAGATTGCAGAGCACTGGGCAAAAGCAGGCAGAGAATTCCCTGCTAGCACCTTCTCTGTGCCTGGGAAGCAGAAGTGTTCACATTGCTTCGCAGAATCGCTTTTGTGCAGAAAACAGTAACAGTTGTTCAGAACGAAGGAAAGCACAGAGCCCCAGATTTTATGTTGTCCTGGAGAGCTTGCAGAGCACTGGGGAAAGGCAGGCAGAGAATTCCCTGCTAGCACCTTCTCTGTGCCTGGGAAGCAGAAGTGTTCACATTGCTTCGCAGAATCGCTTTTGTGCAGAAAACAATAACTCTTGTTCAGAACGAAAGAAAGCACAGAGCCCCAGATTTTATGTTGTCCTGGAGAGCTTGCAGAGCACTGGGGAAAGGCAGGCAGAGAATTCCCTGCTAGCACCTTCTCTGTGCCTGGGAAGCAGAAGTGTTCACATTGCTTCGCAGAATCGCTTTTGTGCAGAAAACAGTAACACTTGTTCAGAACGAAAGAAAGCACAGAGCCCCAGATTTTATGTTGTCCTGGAGAGCTTGCAGAGCACTGGGGAAAAGCAGGCAGAGAATTCCCTGCTAGCACCTTCTCTGTGCCTGGGAAGCAGAAGTGTTCACATTGCTTCGCAGAATCGCTTTTGTGCAGAAAACAGTAACACTTGTTCAGAATGAAAGAAAGCACAGAGCCCCAGATTTTATGTTGTCCTGGAGAGCTTGCAGAGCACTGGGCAAAAGCAGGCAGAGAATTCCCTGCTAGCACCTTCTCTGTGCCTGGGAAACAGAAGTGTTCCCATTGCTTCGCAGAATCGCTTTTGTGCAGAAAACAGTAACACTTGTTCAGAACGAAAGAAAGCACAGAGCCCCAGATTTTATGTTGTCCTGGAGAGATTGCAGAGCACTGGGCAAAAGCAGGCAGAGAATTCCCTGCTAGCACCTTCTCTGTGCCTGGGAAGCAGAAGTGTTCACATTGCTTCGCAGAATCGCTTTTGTGCAGAAAACAGTAACAGTTGTTCAGAACGAAGGAAAGCACAGAGCCCCAGATTTTATGTTGTCCTGGAGAGCTTGCAGAGCACTGGGGAAAGGCAGGCAGAGAATTCCCTGCTAGCACCTTCTCTGTGCCTGGGAAGCAGAAGTGTTCACATTGCTTCGCAGAATCGCTTTTGTGCAGAAAACAATAACTCTTGTTCAGAACGAAAGAAAGCACAGAGCCCCAGATTTTATGTTGTCCTGGAGAGCTTGCAGAGCACTGGGGAAAGGCAGGCAGAGAATTCCCTGCTAGCACCTTCTCTGTGCCTGGGAAGCAGAAGTGTTCACATTGCTTCGCAGAATCGCTTTTGTGCAGAAAACAGTAACACTTGTTCAGAACGAAAGAAAGCACAGAGCCCCAGATTTTATGTTGTCCTGGAGAGCTTGCAGAGCACTGGGGAAAAGCAGGCAGAGAATTCCCTGCTAGCACCTTCTCTGTGCCTGGGAAGCAGAAGTGTTCACATTGCTTCGCAGAATCGCTTTTGTGCAGAAAACAGTAACACTTGTTCAGAACGAAAGAAAGCACAGAGCCCCAGATTTGCTGTTGTCCTGGAGAGCTTGCAGAGCAGTGGGGAAAGGCAGGCAGAGAATTCCCTGCTAGCACCTTCTCTGTGCCTGGGAAGCAGAAGTGTTCACATTGCTTCGCAGAATCGCTTTTGTGCAGAAAACAGTAACACTTGTTCAGAATGAAAGAAAGCACAGAGCCCCAGATTTTATGTTGTCGTGGAGAGCTTGCAGAGCACTGGGGAAAAGCAGTCAGAGAATTCCCTGCTAGCACCTTCTCTGTGCCTGGGAAACAGAAGTGTTCCCATTGCTTCGCAGAATCGCTTTTGTGCAGAAAACAGTAACACTTGTTCAGAACGAAAGAAAGCACAGAGCCCCAGATTTTATGTTGTCCTGGAGAGCTTGCAGAGCACTGGGCAAAAGCAGGCAGAGAATTCCCTGCTAGCACCTTCTCTGTGCCTGGGAAACAGAAGTGTTCCCATTGCTTCGCAGAATCGCTTTTGTGCAGAAAACAGTAACACTTGTTCAGAACGAAAGAAAGCACAGAGCCCCAGATTTTATGTTGTCCTGGAGAGATTGCAGAGCACTGGGCAAAAGCAGGCAGAGAATTCCCTGCTAGCACCTTCTCTGTGCCTGGGAAGCAGAAGTGTTCACATTGCTTCGCAGAATCGCTTTTGTGCAGAAAACAGTAACAGTTGTTCAGAACGAAGGAAAGCACAGAGCACCAGATTTTATGTTGTCCTGGAGAGCTTGCAGAGCACTGGGGAAAGGCAGGCAGAGAATTCCCTGCTAGCACCTTCTCTGTGCCTGGGAAGCAGAAGTGTTCACATTGCTTCGCAGAATCGCTTTTGTGCAGAAAACAATAACTCTTGTTCAGAACGAAAGAAAGCACAGAGCCCCAGATTTTATGTTGTCCTGGAGAGCTTGCAGAGCACTGGGGAAAGGCAGGCAGAGAATTCCCTGCTAGCACCTTCTCTGTGCCTGGGAAGCAGAAGTGTTCACATTGCTTCGCAGAATCGCTTTTGTGCAGAAAACAGTAACACTTGTTCAGAACGAAAGAAAGCACAGAGCCCCAGATTTTATGTTGTCCTGGAGAGCTTGCAGAGCACTGGGGAAAAGCAGGCAGAGAATTCCCTGCTAGCACCTTCTCTGTGCCTGGGAAGCAGAAGTGTTCACATTGCTTCGCAGAATCGCTTTTGTGCAGAAAACAGTAACACTTGTTCAGAATGAAAGAAAGCACAGAGCCCCAGATTTTATGTTGTCCTGGAGAGCTTGCAGATAACTGGGGAAAAGCAGGCAGAGAATTCCCTGCTAGCACCTTCTCTGTGCCTGGGAAACAGAAGTGTTCCCATTGCTTCGCAGAATCGCTTTTGTGCAGAAAACAATAACACTTGTTCAGAACGAAAGAAAGCACAGAGCCCCAGATTTTATGTTGTCCTGGAGAGCTTGCAGAGCACTGGGGAAAGGCAGGCAGAGAATTCCCTGCTAGCACCTTCTCTGTGCCTGGGAAGCAGAAGTGTTCACATTGCTTCGCAGAATCGCTTTTGTGCAGAAAACAGTAACAGTTGTTCAGAACGAAGGAAAGCACAGAGCCCCAGATTTTATGTTGTCCTGGAGAGCTTGCAGAGCACTGGGGAAAGGCAGGCAGAGAATTCCCTGCTAGCACCTTCTCTGTGCCTGGGAAGCAGAAGTGTTCACATTGCTTCGCAGAATCGCTTTTGTGCAGAAAACAGTAACACTTGTTCAGAACGAAAGAAAGCACAGAGCCCCAGATTTTATGTTGTCCTGGAGAGCTTGCAGAGCACTGGGGAAAAGCAGGCAGAGAATTCCCTGCTAGCACCTTCTCTGTGCCTGGGAAGCAGAAGTGTTCAAATTGCTTCGCAGAATCGCTTTTGTTCAGAAAACAGTAACACTTGTTCAGAACGAAAGAAAGCACAGAGCCCCAGATTTTATGTTGTCCTGGAGAGCTTGCAGAGCACTGGGGAAAAGCAGGCAGAGAATTCCCTGCTAGCACCTTCTCTGTGCCTGGGAAGCAGAAGTCTTCACATTGCTTCGCAGAATCGCTTTTGTGCAGAAAAAAGTAACACTTGTTCAGAACGAAGGAAAGCACAGAGCCCCAGATTTTATGTTGTCCTGGAGAGCTTGCAGAGCACTGGGGAAAGGCAGGCAGAGAATTCCCTGCTAGCACCTTCTCTGTGCCTGGGAAGCAGAAGTGTTCACATTGCTTCGCAGAATCGCTTTTGTGCAGAAAACAATAACACTTGTTCAGAACGAAAGAAAGCACAGAGCCCCAGATTTTATGTTGTCCTGGAGAGCTTGCAGAGCACTGGGGAAAAGCAGGCAGAGAATTCCCTGCTAGCACCTTCTCTGTGCCTGGGAAGCAGAAGTGTTCAAATTGCTTCGCAGAATCGCTTTTGTGCAGAAAACAGTAACACTTGTTCAGAACGAAGGAAAGCACAGAGCCCCAGATTTGCTGTTGTCCTGGAGAGCTTGCAGAGCAGTGGGGAAAGGCAGGCAGAGAATTCCCTGTTAGCACCTTCTCTGTGCCTGGGAAGCAGAAGTCTTCACATTGCTTCGCAGAATCGCTTTTGTGCAGAAAACAATAACACTTGTTCAGAACGAAAGAAAGCACAGAGCCCCAGATTTTATGTTGTCCTGGAGAGCTTGCAGAGCACTGGGGAAAAGCAGGCAGAGAATTCCCTGCTAGCACCTTCTCTGTGCCTGGGAAGCAGAAGTGTTCACATTGCTTCGCAGAATCGCTTTTGTGCAGAAAACAGTAACACTTGTTCAGAACGAAAGAAAGCACAGAGCCCCAGATTTTATGTTGTCCTGGAGAGCTTGCAGAGCACTGGGGAAAGGCAGGCAGAGAATTCCCTGCTAGCACCTTCTCTGTGCCTGGGAAGCAGAAGTGTTCACGTTGCTTCGCAGAATCGCTTTTTTGCAGAAAACAGTAACACTTGTTCAGAACGAAAGAAAGCACAGAGCCCCAGATTTTATGTTGTCCTGGAGAGCTTGCAGAGCACTGGGGAAAGGCAGGCAGAGAATTCCCTGTTAGCACCTTCTCTGTGCCTGGGAAGCAGAAGTGTTCAAATTGCTTCGCAGAATCGCTTTTGTGCAGAAAACAGTAACACTTGTTCAGAACGAAAGAAAGCACAGAGCCCCAGATTTTATGTTGTCCTGGAGAGCTTGCAGAGCACTGGGGAAAAGCAGGCAGAGAATTCCCTGCTAGCACCTTCTCTGTGCCTGGGAAACAGAAGTGTTCCCATTGCTTCGCAGAATCGCTTTTGTGCAGAAAACAGTAACACTTGTTCAGAACGAAAGAAAGCACAGAGCCCCAGATTTTATGTTGTCCTGGAGAGCTTGCAGAGCACTGGGGAAAAGCAGGCAGAGAATTCCCTGCTAGCACCTTCTCTGTGCCTGGGAAACAGAAGTGTTCACATTGCTTCGCAGAATCGCTTTTGTGCAGAAAACAGTAACAGTTGTTCAGAACGAAGGAAAGCACAGAGCCCCAGATTTTATGTTGTCCTGGAGAGCTTGCAGAGCACTGGGGAAAGGCAGGCAGAGAATTCCCTGCTAGCACCTTCTCTGTGCCTGGGAAGCAGAAGTGTTCACATTGCTTCGCAGAATCGCTTTTGTGCAGAAAACAATAACTCTTGTTCAGAACGAAAGAAAGCACAGAGCCCCAGATTTTATGTTGTCCTGGAGAGCTTGCAGAGCACTGGGGAAAGGCAGGCAGAGAATTCCCTGCTAGCACCTTCTCTGTGCCTGGGAAGCAGAAGTGTTCACATTGCTTCGCAGAATCGCTTTTGTGCAGAAAACAGTAACACTTGTTCAGAACGAAAGAAAGCACAGAGCCCCAGATTTTATGTTGTCCTGGAGAGCTTGCAGAGCACTGGGGAAAAGCAGGCAGAGAATTCCCTGCTAGCACCTTCTCTGTGCCTGGGAAGCAGAAGTGTTCACATTGCTTCGCAGAATCGCTTTTGTGCAGAAAACAGTAACACTTGTTCAGAATGAAAGAAAGCACAGAGCCCCAGATTTTATGTTGTCCTGGAGAGCTTGCAGATAACTGGGGAAAAGCAGGCAGAGAATTCCCTGCTAGCACCTTCTCTGTGCCTGGGAAACAGAAGTGTTCCCATTGCTTCGCAGAATCGCTTTTGTGCAGAAAACAATAACACTTGTTCAGAACGAAAGAAAGCACAGAGCCCCAGATTTTATGTTGTCCTGGAGAGCTTGCAGAGCACTGGGGAAAGGCAGGCAGAGAATTCCCTGCTAGCACCTTCTCTGTGCCTGGGAAGCAGAAGTGTTCACATTGCTTCGCAGAATCGCTTTTGTGCAGAAAACAGTAACACTTGTTCAGAACGAAGGAAAGCACAGAGCCCCAGATTTTATGTTGTCCTGGAGAGCTTGCAGAGCACTGGGGAAAGGCAGGCAGAGAATTCCCTGCTAGCACCTTCTCTGTGCCTGGGAAGCAGAAGTGTTCACATTGCTTCGCAGAATCGCTTTTGTGCAGAAAACAGTAACACTTGTTCAGAACGAAAGAAAGCACAGAGCCCCAGATTTTATGTTGTCCTGGAGAGCTTGCAGAGCACTGGGGAAAAGCAGGCAGAGAATTCCCTGCTAGCACCTTCTCTGTGCCTGGGAAGCAGAAGTGTTCAAATTGCTTCGCAGAATCGCTTTTGTTCAGAAAACAGTAACACTTGTTCAGAACGAAAGAAAGCACAGAGCCCCAGATTTTATGTTGTCCTGGAGAGCTTGCAGAGCACTGGGGAAAAGCAGGCAGAGAATTCCCTGCTAGCACCTTCTCTGTGCCTGGGAAGCAGAAGTCTTCACATTGCTTCGCAGAATCGCTTTTGTGCAGAAAAAAGTAACACTTGTTCAGAACGAAGGAAAGCACAGAGCCCCAGATTTTATGTTGTCCTGGAGAGCTTGCAGAGCACTGGGGAAAGGCAGGCAGAGAATTCCCTGCTAGCACCTTCTCTGTGCCTGGGAAGCAGAAGTGTTCACATTGCTTCGCAGAATCGCTTTTGTGCAGAAAACAGTAACACTTGTTCAGAACGAAAGAAAGCACAGAGCCCCAGATTTTATGTTGTCCTGGAGAGCTTGCAGAGCACTGGGGAAAAACAGGCAGAGAATTCCCTGCTAGCACCTTCTCTGTGCCTGGGAAGCAGAAGTGTTCAAATTGCTTCGCAGAATCGCTTTTGTGCAGAAAACAGTAACACTTGTTCAGAACGAAAGAAAGCACAGAGCCCCAGATTTTATGTTGTCCTGGAGAGCTTGCAGAGCACTGGGGAAAAGCAGGCAGAGAATTCCCTGCTAGCACCTTCTCTGTGCCTGGGAAGCAGAAGTCTTCACATTGCTTCGCAGAATCGCTTTTGTGCAGAAAACAGTAACACTTGTTCAGAACGAAAGAAAGCACAGAGCCCCAGATTTGCTGTTGTCCTGGAGAGCTTGCAGAGCAGTGGGGAAAGGCAGGCAGAGAATTCCCTGCTAGCACCTTCTCTGTGCCTGGGAAGCAGAAGTGTTCACATTGCTTCGCAGAATCGCTTTTGTGCAGAAAACAGTAACACTTGTTCAGAATGAAAGAAAGCACAGAGCCCCAGATTTTATGTTGTCGTGGAGAGCTTGCAGAGCACTGGGGAAAAGCAGTCAGAGAATTCCCTGCTAGCACCTTCTCTGTGCCTGGGAAACAGAAGTGTTCCCATTGCTTCGCAGAATCGCTTTTGTGCAGAAAACAGTAACACTTGTTCAGAACGAAAGAAAGCACAGAGCCCCAGATTTTATGTTGTCCTGGAGAGCTTGCAGAGCACTGGGCAAAAGCAGGCAGAGAATTCCCTGCTAGCACCTTCTCTGTGCCTGGGAAACAGAAGTGTTCCCATTGCTTCGCAGAATCGCTTTTGTGCAGAAAACAGTAACACTTGTTCAGAACGAAAGAAAGCACAGAGCCCCAGATTTTATGTTGTCCTGGAGAGATTGCAGAGCACTGGGGAAAAGCAGGCAGAGAATTCCCTGCTAGCACCTTCTCTGTGCCTGGGAAGCAGAAGTGTTCACATTGCTTCGCAGAATCGCTTTTGTGCAGAAAACAGTAACACTTGTTCAGAACGAAAGAAAGCACAGAGCCCCAGATTTTATGTTGTCCTGGAGAGCTTGCAGAGCACTGGGGAAAGGCAGGCAGAGAATTCCCTGCTAGCACCTTCTCTGTGCCTGGGAAGCAGAAGTGTTCACATTGCTTCGCAGAATCGCTTTTGTGCAGAAAACAGTAACACTTGTTCAGAACGAAAGAAAGCACAGAGCCCCAGATTTTATGTTGTCCTGGAGAGCTTGCAGAGCACTGGGGAAAAGCAGGCAGAGAATTCCCTGCTAGCACCTTCTCTGTGCCTGGGAAGCAGAAGTGTTCAAATTGCTTCGCAGAATCGCTTTTGTGCAGAAAAAAGTAACACTTGTTCAGAACGAAGGAAAGCACAGAGCCCCAGATTTTATGTTGTCCTGGAGAGCTTGCAGAGCACTGGGGAAAGGCAGGCAGAGAATTCCCTGCTAGCACCTTCTCTGTGCCTGGGAAGCAGAAGTGTTCACATTGCTTCGCAGAATCGCTTTTGTGCAGAAAACAATAACACTTGTTCAGAACGAAAGAAAGCACAGAGCCCCAGATTTTATGTTGTCCTGGAGAGCTTGCAGAGCACTGGGGAAAAGCAGGCAGAGAATTCCCTGCTAGCACCTTCTCTGTGCCTGGGAAGCAGAAGTGTTCAAATTGCTTCGCAGAATCGCTTTTGTGCAGAAAACAGTAACACTTGTTCAGAACGAAGGAAAGCACAGAGCCCCAGATTTGCTGTTGTCCTGGAGAGCTTGCAGAGCAGTGGGGAAAGGCAGGCAGAGAATTCCCTGTTAGCACCTTCTCTGTGCCTGGGAAGCAGAAGTCTTCACATTGCTTCGCAGAATCGCTTTTGTGCAGAAAACAATAACACTTGTTCAGAACGAAAGAAAGCACAGAGCCCCAGATTTTATGTTGTCCTGGAGAGCTTGCAGAGCACTGGGGAAAAGCAGGCAGAGAATTCCCTGCTAGCACCTTCTCTGTGCCTGGGAAGCAGAAGTGTTCACATTGCTTCGCAGAATCGCTTTTGTGCAGAAAACAGTAACACTTGTTCAGAACGAAAGAAAGCACAGAGCCCCAGATTTTATGTTGTCCTGGAGAGCTTGCAGAGCACTGGGGAAAGGCAGGCAGAGAATTCCCTGCTAGCACCTTCTCTGTGCCTGGGAAGCAGAAGTGTTCACGTTGCTTCGCAGAATCGCTTTTGTGCAGAAAACAGTAACACTTGTTCAGAACGAAAGAAAGCACAGAGCCCCAGATTTTATGTTGTCCTGGAGAGCTTGCAGAGCACTGGGGAAAGGCAGGCAGAGAATTCCCTGTTAGCACCTTCTCTGTGCCTGGGAAGCAGAAGTCTTCACATTGCTTCGCAGAATCGCTTTTGTGCAGAAAACAGTAACACTTGTTCAGAACGAAAGAAAGCACAGAGCCCCAGATTTTATGTTGTCCTGGAGAGCTTGCAGAGCACTGGGGAAAAGCAGGCAGAGAATTCCCTGCTAGCACCTTCTCTGTGCCTGGGAAACAGAAGTGTTCCCATTGCTTCGCAGAATCGCTTTTGTGCAGAAAACAGTAACACTTGTTCAGAACGAAAGAAAGCACAGAGCCCCAGATTTTATGTTGTCCTGGAGAGCTTGCAGAGCACTGGGGAAAAGCAGGCAGAGAATTCCCTGCTAGCACCTTCTCTGTGCCTGGGAAACAGAAGTGTTCACATTGCTTCGCAGAATCGCTTTTGTGCAGAAAACAGTAACAGTTGTTCAGAACGAAGGAAAGCACAGAGCCCCAGATTTTATGTTGTCCTGGAGAGCTTGCAGAGCACTGGGGAAAGGCAGGCAGAGAATTCCCTGCTAGCACCTTCTCTGTGCCTGGGAAGCAGAAGTGTTCACATTGCTTCGCAGAATCGCTTTTGTGCAGAAAACAATAACTCTTGTTCAGAACGAAAGAAAGCACAGAGCCCCAGATTTTATGTTGTCCTGGAGAGCTTGCAGAGCACTGGGGAAAGGCAGGCAGAGAATTCCCTGCTAGCACCTTCTCTGTGCCTGGGAAGCAGAAGTGTTCACATTGCTTCGCAGAATCGCTTTTGTGCAGAAAACAGTAACACTTGTTCAGAACGAAAGAAAGCACAGAGCCCCAGATTTTATGTTGTCCTGGAGAGCTTGCAGAGCACTGGGGAAAAGCAGGCAGAGAATTCCCTGCTAGCACCTTCTCTGTGCCTGGGAAGCAGAAGTGTTCACATTGCTTCGCAGAATCGCTTTTGTGCAGAAAACAGTAACACTTGTTCAGAATGAAAGAAAGCACAGAGCCCCAGATTTTATGTTGTCCTGGAGAGCTTGCAGATAACTGGGGAAAAGCAGGCAGAGAATTCCCTGCTAGCACCTTCTCTGTGCCTGGGAAACAGAAGTGTTCCCATTGCTTCGCAGAATCGCTTTTGTGCAGAAAACAATAACACTTGTTCAGAACGAAAGAAAGCACAGAGCCCCAGATTTTATGTTGTCCTGGAGAGCTTGCAGAGCACTGGGGAAAGGCAGGCAGAGAATTCCCTGCTAGCACCTTCTCTGTGCCTGGGAAGCAGAAGTGTTCACATTGCTTCGCAGAATCGCTTTTGTGCAGAAAACAGTAACAGTTGTTCAGAACGAAGGAAAGCACAGAGCCCCAGATTTTATGTTGTCCTGGAGAGCTTGCAGAGCACTGGGGAAAGGCAGGCAGAGAATTCCCTGCTAGCACCTTCTCTGTGCCTGGGAAGCAGAAGTGTTCACATTGCTTCGCAGAATCGCTTTTGTGCAGAAAACAGTAACACTTGTTCAGAACGAAAGAAAGCACAGAGCCCCAGATTTTATGTTGTCCTGGAGAGCTTGCAGAGCACTGGGGAAAAGCAGGCAGAGAATTCCCTGCTAGCACCTTCTCTGTGCCTGGGAAGCAGAAGTGTTCAAATTGCTTCGCAGAATCGCTTTTGTTCAGAAAACAGTAACACTTGTTCAGAACGAAAGAAAGCACAGAGCCCCAGATTTTATGTTGTCCTGGAGAGCTTGCAGAGCACTGGGGAAAAGCAGGCAGAGAATTCCCTGCTAGCACCTTCTCTGTGCCTGGGAAGCAGAAGTCTTCACATTGCTTCGCAGAATCGCTTTTGTGCAGAAAAAAGTAACACTTGTTCAGAACGAAGGAAAGCACAGAGCCCCAGATTTTATGTTGTCCTGGAGAGCTTGCAGAGCACTGGGGAAAGGCAGGCAGAGAATTCCCTGCTAGCACCTTCTCTGTGCCTGGGAAGCAGAAGTGTTCACATTGCTTCGCAGAATCGCTTTTGTGCAGAAAACAGTAACACTTGTTCAGAACGAAAGAAAGCACAGAGCCCCAGATTTTATGTTGTCCTGGAGAGCTTGCAGAGCACTGGGGAAAAACAGGCAGAGAATTCCCTGCTAGCACCTTCTCTGTGCCTGGGAAGCAGAAGTGTTCAAATTGCTTCGCAGAATCGCTTTTGTGCAGAAAACAGTAACACTTGTTCAGAACGAAAGAAAGCACAGAGCCCCAGATTTTATGTTGTCCTGGAGAGCTTGCAGAGCACTGGGGAAAAGCAGGCAGAGAATTCCCTGCTAGCACCTTCTCTGTGCCTGGGAAGCAGAAGTCTTCACATTGCTTCGCAGAATCGCTTTTGTGCAGAAAACAATAACACTTGTTCAGAATGAAAGAAAGCACAGAGCCCCAGATTTTATGTTGTCCTGGAGAGCTTGCAGAGCACTGGGGAAAAGCAGGCAGAGAATTCCCTGCTAGCACCTTCTCTGTGCCTGGGAAGCAGAAGTGTTCCCATTGCTTCGCAGAATCGCTTTTGTGCAGAAAACAGTAACACTTGTTCAGAACGAAAGAAAGCACAGAGCCCCAGATTTTATGTTGTCCTGGAGAGCTTGCAGAGCACTGGGGAAAAGCAGGCAGAGAATTCCCTGCTACCACCTTCTCTGTGCCTGGGAAACAGAAGTGTTCACATTGCTTCGCAGAATCGCTTTTGTGCAGAAAACAATAACACTTGTTCAGAACGAAAGAAAGCACAGAGCCCCAGATTTGCTGTTGTCCTGGAGAGCTTGCAGAGCAGTGGGGAAAGGCAGGCAGAGAATTCCCTGCTAGCACCTTCTCTGTGCCTGGGAAGCAGAAGTGTTCACATTGCTTCGCAGAATCGCTTTTGTGCAGAAAACAGTAACACTTGTTCAGAATGAAAGAAAGCACAGAGCCCCAGATTTTATGTTGTCGTGGAGAGCTTGCAGAGCACTGGGGAAAAGCAGTCAGAGAATTCCCTGCTAGCACCTTCTCTGTGCCTGGGAAACAGAAGTGTTCCCATTGCTTCGCAGAATCGCTTTTGTGCAGAAAACAGTAACACTTGTTCAGAACGAAAGAAAGCACAGAGCCCCAGATTTTATGTTGTCCTGGAGAGCTTGCAGAGCACTGGGCAAAAGCAGGCAGAGAATTCCCTGCTAGCACCTTCTCTGTGCCTGGGAAACAGAAGTGTTCCCATTGCTTCGCAGAATCGCTTTTGTGCAGAAAACAGTAACACTTGTTCAGAACGAAAGAAAGCACAGAGCCCCAGATTTTATGTTGTCCTGGAGAGCTTGCAGAGCACTGGGGAAAAGCAGGCAGAGAATTCCCTGCTAGCACCTTCTCTGTGCCTGGGAAGCAGAAGTGTTCACATTGCTTCGCAGAATCGCTTTTGTGCAGAAAACAATAACACTTGTTCAGAACGAAAGAAAGCACAGAGCCCCAGATTTTATGTTGTCCTGGAGAGCTTGCAGAGCACTGGGGAAAGGCAGGCAGAGAATTCCCTGCTAGCACCTTCTCTGTGCCTGGGAAGCAGAAGTGTTCACATTGCTTCGCAGAATCGCTTTTGTGCAGAAAACAGTAACACTTGTTCAGAACGAAAGAAAGCACAGAGCCCCAGATTTTATGTTGTCCTGGAGAGCTTGCAGAGCACTGGGGAAAAGCAGGCAGAGAATTCCCTGCTAGCACCTTCTCTGTGCCTGGGAAGCAGAAGTGTTCAAATTGCTTCGCAGAATCGCTTTTGTGCAGAAAAAAGTAACACTTGTTCAGAACGAAGGAAAGCACAGAGCCCCAGATTTTATGTTGTCCTGGAGAGCTTGCAGAGCACTGGGGAAAGGCAGGCAGAGAATTCCCTGCTAGCACCTTCTCTGTGCCTGGGAAGCAGAAGTGTTCACATTGCTTCGCAGAATCGCTTTTGTGCAGAAAACAATAACACTTGTTCAGAACGAAAGAAAGCACAGAGCCCCAGATTTTATGTTGTCCTGGAGAGCTTGCAGAGCACTGGGGAAAAGCAGGCAGAGAATTCCCTGCTAGCACCTTCTCTGTGCCTGGGAAGCAGAAGTGTTCAAATTGCTTCGCAGAATCGCTTTTGTGCAGAAAACAGTAACACTTGTTCAGAACGAAGGAAAGCACAGAGCCCCAGATTTGCTGTTGTCCTGGAGAGCTTGCAGAGCAGTGGGGAAAGGCAGGCAGAGAATTCCCTGCTAGCACCTTCTCTGTGCCTGGGAAGCAGAAGTCTTCACATTGCTTCGCAGAATCGCTTTTGTGCAGAAAACAATAACACTTGTTCAGAACGAAAGAAAGCACAGAGCCCCAGATTTTATGTTGTCCTGGAGAGCTTGCAGAGCACTGGGGAAAAGCAGGCAGAGAATTCCGTGCTACCACCTTCTCTGTGCCTGGGAAACAGAAGTGTTCACATTGCTTCGCAGAATCGCTTTTGTGCAGAAAACAGTAACACTTGTTCAGAACGAAAGAAAGCACAGAGCCCCAGATTTTATGTTGTCCTGGAGAGCTTGCAGAGCACTGGGGAAAAGCAGGCAGAGAATTCCCTGCTATCACCTTCTCTGTGCCTGGGAAGCAGAAGTCTTCACATTGCTTCGCAGAATCGCTTTTGTGCAGAAAACAGTAACACTTGTTCAGCACGAAAGAAAGCACAGAGCCCCAGATTTTATGTTGTCCTGGAGAGCTTGCAGAGCACTGGGGAAAAGCAGTCAGAGAATTCCCTGCTAGCACCTTCTCTGTGCCTGGGAAGCAGAAGTGTTCACATTGCTTCGCAGAATCGCTTTTGTGCAGAAAACAGTAACAGTTGTTCAGAACGAAGGAAAGCACAGAGCCCCAGATTTTATGTTGTCCTGGAGAGCTTGCAGAGCACTGGGGAAAGGCAGGCAGAGAATTCCCTGTTAGCACCTTCTCTGTGCCTGGGAAGCAGAAGTGTTCAAATTGCTTCGCAGAATCGCTTTTGTGCAGAAAACAGTAACACTTGTTCAGAACGAAAGAAAGCACAGAGCCCCAGATTTTATGTTGTCCTGGAGAGCTTGCAGAGCACTGGGGAAAAGCAGGCAGAGAATTCCCTGCTAGCACCTTCTCTGTGCCTGGGAAACAGAAGTGTTCCCATTGCTTCGCAGAATCGCTTTTGTGCAGAAAACAGTAACACTTGTTCAGAACGAAAGAAAGCACAGAGCCCCAGATTTTATGTTGTCCTGGAGAGCTTGCAGAGCACTGGGGAAAAGCAGGCAGAGAATTCCCTGCTAGCACCTTCTCTGTGCCTGGGAAACAGAAGTGTTCACATTGCTTCGCAGAATCGCTTTTGTGCAGAAAACAGTAACAGTTGTTCAGAACGAAGGAAAGCACAGAGCCCCAGATTTTATGTTGTCCTGGAGAGCTTGCAGAGCACTGGGGAAAGGCAGGCAGAGAATTCCCTGCTAGCACCTTCTCTGTGCCTGGGAAGCAGAAGTGTTCACATTGCTTCGCAGAATCGCTTTTGTGCAGAAAACAATAACACTTGTTCAGAACGAAAGAAAGCACAGAGCCCCAGATTTTATGTTGTCCTGGAGAGCTTGCAGAGCACTGGGGAAAGGCAGGCAGAGAATTCCCTGCTAGCACCTTCTCTGTGCCTGGGAAGCAGAAGTGTTCACATTGCTTCGCAGAATCGCTTTTGTGCAGAAAACAGTAACACTTGTTCAGAACGAAAGAAAGCACAGAGCCCCAGATTTTATGTTGTCCTGGAGAGCTTGCAGAGCACTGGGGAAAAGCAGGCAGAGAATTCCCTGCTAGCACCTTCTCTGTGCCTGGGAAGCAGAAGTGTTCACATTGCTTCGCAGAATCGCTTTTGTGCAGAAAACAGTAACACTTGTTCAGAACGAAAGAAAGCACAGAGCCCCAGATTTTATGTTGTCCTGGAGAGCTTGCAGAGCACTGGGGAAAAGCAGGCAGAGAATTCCCTGCTAGCACCTTCTCTGTGCCTGGGAAGCAGAAGTGTTCACATTGCTTCGCAGAATCGCTTTTGTGCAGAAAACAGTAACACTTGTTCAGAACGAAAGAAAGCACAGAGCCCCAGATTTTATGTTGTCCTGGAGAGCTTGCAGAGCACTGGGGAAAAGCAGGCAGAGAATTCCCTGCTAGCACCTTCTCTGTGCCTGGGAAGCAGAAGTGTTCACATTGCTTCGCAGAATCGCTTTTGTGCAGAAAACAGTAACACTTGTTCAGAACGAAAGAAAGCACAGAGCCCCAGATTTTATGTTGTCCTGGAGAGCTTGCAGATCACTGGGGAAAAGCAGGCAGAGAATTCCCTGCTAGCACCTTCTCTGTGCCTGGGAAACAGAAGTGTTCCCATTGCTTCGCAGAATCGCTTTTGTGCAGAAAACAGTAACACTTGTTCAGAACGAAAGAAAGCACAGAGCCCCAGATTTTATGTTGTCCTGGAGAGCTTGCAGAGCACTGGGGAAAGGCAGGTAGAGAATTCCCTGCTAGCACCTTCTCTGTGCCTGGGAAGCAGAAGTGTTCACATTGCTTCGCAGAATCGCTTTTGTGCAGAAAACAGTAACAGTTGTTCAGAACGAAGGAAAGCACAGAGCCCCAGATTTTATGTTGTCCTGGAGAGCTTGCAGAGCACTGGGGAAAGGCAGGCAGAGAATTCCCTGCTAGCACCTTCTCTGTGCCTGGGAAGCAGAAGTGTTCAAATTGCTTCGCAGAATCGCTTTTGTGCAGAAAACAGTAACACTTGTTCAGAACGAAAGAAAGCACAGAGCCCCAGATTTTATGTTGTCCTGGAGAGCTTGCAGAGCACTGGGGAAAAGCAGGCAGAGAATTCCCTGCTAGCACCTTCTCTGTGCCTGGGAAGCAGAAGTGTTCACATTGCTTCGCAGAATCGCTTTTGTGCAGAAAACAGTAACACTTGTTCAGAACGAAAGAAAGCACAGAGCCCCAGATTTTATGTTGTCCTGGAGAGCTTGCAGAGCACTGGGGAAAGGCAGGCAGAGAATTCCCTGCTAGCACCTTCTCTGTGCCTGGGAAACAGAAGTGTTCCCATTGCTTCGCAGAATCGCTTTTGTGCAGAAAACAGTAACACTTGTTCAGAACGAAAGAAAGCACAGAGCCCCAGATTTTATGTTGTCCTGGAGAGCTTGCAGAGCACTGGGGAAAGGCAGGCAGAGAATTCCCTGTTAGCACCTTCTCTGTGCCTGGGAAGCAGAAGTGTTCAAATTGCTTCGCAGAATCGCTTTTGTGCAGAAAACAGTAACACTTGTTCAGAACGAAAGAAAGCACAGAGCCCCAGATTTTATGTTGTCCTGGAGAGCTTGCAGAGCACTGGGGAAAGGCAGGCAGAGAATTCCCTGCTAGCACCTTCTCTGTGCCTGGGAAGCAGAAGTGTTCACATTGCTTCGCAGAATCGCTTTTGTGCAGAAAACAGTAACACTTGTTCAGAACGAAAGAAAGCACAGAGCCCCAGATTTTATGTTGTCCTGGAGAGCTTGCAGAGCACTGGGGAAAAGCAGGCAGAGAATTCCCTGCTAGCACCTTCTCTGTGCCTGGGAAGCAGAAGTCTTCACATTGCTTCGCAGAATCGCTTTTGTGCAGAAAACATTAACACTTGTTCAGAACGAAAGAAAGCACAGAGCCCCAGATTTTATGTTGTCCTGGAGAGCTTGCAGAGCACTGGGGAAAAGCAGGCAGAGAATTCCCTGCTAGCACCTTCTCTGTGCCTGGGAAACAGAAGTGTTCACATTGCTTCGCAGAATCGCTTTTGTGCAGAAAACAGTAACACTTGTTCAGAACGAAGGAAAGCACAGAGCCCCAGATTTTATGTTGTCCTGGAGAGCTTGCAGAGCACTGGGGAAAGGCAGGCAGAGAATTCCCTGCTAGCACCTTCTCTGTGCCTGGGAAGCAGAAGTGTTCCCATTGCTTCGCAGAATCGCTTTTGTGCAGAAAACAGTAACACTTGTTCAGAACGAAGGAAAGCACAGAGCCCCAGATTTTATGTTGTCCTGGAGAGCTTGCAGAGCACTGGGGAAAAGCAGGCAGAGAATTCCCTGCTAGCACCTTCTCTGTGCCTGGGAAGCAGAAGTGTTCACATTGCTTCGCAGAATCGCTTTTGTGCAGAAAACAGTAACACTTGTTCAGAACGAAAGAAAGCACAGAGCCCCAGATTTTATGTTGTCCTGGAGAGCTTGCAGAGCACTGGGGAAAAGCAGTCAGAGAATTCCCTGCTAGCACCTTCTCTGTGCCTGGGAAGCAGAAGTGTTCACATTGCTTCGCAGAATCGCTTTTGTGCAGAAAACAGTAAGACTTGTTCAGAACGAAAGAAAGCACAGAGCCCCAGATTTTATGTTGTCCTGGAGAGCTTGCAGAGCACTGGGGAAAAGCAGTCAGAGAATTCCCTGCTAGCACCTTCTCTGTGCCTGGGAAGCAGAAGTCTTCACATTGCTTCGCAGAATCGCTTTTGTGCAGAAAACAGTAACACTTGTTCAGAATGAAAGAAAGCACAGAGCCCCAGATTTTATGTTGTCCTGGAGAGCTTGCAGAGCACTGGGGAAAAGCAGGCAGAGAATTCCCTGCTAGCACCTTCTCTGTGCCTGGGAAGCAGAAGTGTTCACATTGCTTCGCAGAATCGCTTTTGTGCAGAAAACAATAACACTTGTTCAGAACGAAAGAAAGCACAGAGCCCCAGATTTTATGTTGTCCTGGAGAGCTTGCAGAGCACTGGGGAAAAGCAGGCAGAGAATTCCCTGCTAGCACCTTCTCTGTGCCTGGGAAGCAGAAGTGTTCAAATTGCTTCGCAGAATCGCTTTTGTGCAGAAAACAGTAACACTTGTTCAGAACGAAGGAAAGCACAGAGCCCCAGATTTGCTGTTGTCCTGGAGAGCTTGCAGAGCAGTGGGGAAAGGCAGGCAGAGAATTCCCTGCTAGCACCTTCTCTGTGCCTGGGAAGCAGAAGTCTTCACATTGCTTCGCAGAATCGCTTTTGTGCAGAAAACAATAACACTTGTTCAGAACGAAAGAAAGCACAGAGCCCCAGATTTTATGTTGTCCTGGAGAGCTTGCAGAGCACTGGGGAAAAGCAGGCAGAGAATTCCCTGCTAGCACCTTCTCTGTGCCTGGGAAGCAGAAGTGTTCACATTGCTTCGCAGAATCGCTTTTGTGCAGAAAACAGTAACACTTGTTCAGAACGAAAGAAAGCACAGAGCCCCAGATTTTATGTTGTCCTGGAGAGCTTGCAGAGCACTGGGGAAAGGCAGGCAGAGAATTCCCTGCTAGCACCTTCTCTGTGCCTGGGAAGCAGAAGTGTTCACGTTGCTTCGCAGAATCGCTTTTTTGCAGAAAACAGTAACACTTGTTCAGAACGAAAGAAAGCACAGAGCCCCAGATTTTATGTTGTCCTGGAGAGCTTGCAGAGCACTGGGGAAAGGCAGGCAGAGAATTCCCTGTTAGCACCTTCTCTGTGCCTGGGAAGCAGAAGTGTTCAAATTGCTTCGCAGAATCGCTTTTGTGCAGAAAACAGTAACACTTGTTCAGAACGAAAGAAAGCACAGAGCCCCAGATTTTATGTTGTCCTGGAGAGCTTGCAGAGCACTGGGGAAAAGCAGGCAGAGAATTCCCTGCTAGCACCTTCTCTGTGCCTGGGAAACAGAAGTGTTCCCATTGCTTCGCAGAATCGCTTTTGTGCAGAAAACAGTAACACTTGTTCAGAACGAAAGAAAGCACAGAGCCCCAGATTTTATGTTGTCCTGGAGAGCTTGCAGAGCACTGGGGAAAAGCAGGCAGAGAATTCCCTGCTAGCACCTTCTCTGTGCCTGGGAAACAGAAGTGTTCACATTGCTTCGCAGAATCGCTTTTGTGCAGAAAACAGTAACAGTTGTTCAGAACGAAGGAAAGCACAGAGCCCCAGATTTTATGTTGTCCTGGAGAGCTTGCAGAGCACTGGGGAAAGGCAGGCAGAGAATTCCCTGCTAGCACCTTCTCTGTGCCTGGGAAGCAGAAGTGTTCACATTGCTTCGCAGAATCGCTTTTGTGCAGAAAACAATAACTCTTGTTCAGAACGAAAGAAAGCACAGAGCCCCAGATTTTATGTTGTCCTGGAGAGCTTGCAGAGCACTGGGGAAAGGCAGGCAGAGAATTCCCTGCTAGCACCTTCTCTGTGCCTGGGAAGCAGAAGTGTTCCCATTGCTTCGCAGAATCGCTTTTGTGCAGAAAACAGTAACACTTGTTCAGAACGAAAGAAAGCACAGAGCCCCAGATTTTATGTTGTCCTGGAGAGCTTGCAGAGCACTGGGGAAAAGCAGGCAGAGAATTCCCTGCTAGCACCTTCTCTGTGCCTGGGAAGCAGAAGTGTTCACATTGCTTCGCAGAATCGCTTTTGTGCAGAAAACAGTAACACTTGTTCAGAACGAAGGAAAGCACAGAGCCCCAGATTTTATGTTGTCCTGGAGAGCTTGCAGAGCACTGGGGAAAAGCAGGCAGAGAATTCCCTGCTAGCACCTTCTCTGTGCCTGGGAAGCAGAAGTGTTCACATTGCTTCGCAGAATCGCTTTTGTGCAGAAAACAGTAACACTTGTTCAGAACGAAAGAAAGCACAGAGCCCCAGATTTTATGTTGTCCTGGAGAGCTTGCAGAGCACTGGGGAAAAGCAGTCAGAGAATTCCCTGCTAGCACCTTCTCTGTGCCTGGGAAGCAGAAGTGTTCACATTGCTTCGCAGAATCGCTTTTGTGCAGAAAACAGTAAGACTTGTTCAGAACGAAAGAAAGCACAGAGCCCCAGATTTTATGTTGTCCTGGAGAGCTTGCAGAGCACTGGGGAAAAGCAGTCAGAGAATTCCCTGCTAGCACCTTCTCTGTGCCTGGGAAGCAGAAGTCTTCACATTGCTTCGCAGAATCGCTTTTGTGCAGAAAACAGTAACACTTGTTCAGAATGAAAGAAAGCACAGAGCCCCAGATTTTATGTTGTCCTGGAGAGCTTGCAGAGCACTGGGGAAAAGCAGGCAGAGAATTCCCTGCTAGCACCTTCTCTGTGCCTGGGAAGCAGAAGTGTTCACATTGCTTCGCAGAATCGCTTTTGTGCAGAAAACAATAACACTTGTTCAGAACGAAAGAAAGCACAGAGCCCCAGATTTTATGTTGTCCTGGAGAGCTTGCAGAGCACTGGGGAAAAGCAGGCAGAGAATTCCCTGCTAGCACCTTCTCTGTGCCTGGGAAGCAGAAGTGTTCAAATTGCTTCGCAGAATCGCTTTTGTGCAGAAAACAGTAACACTTGTTCAGAACGAAGGAAAGCACAGAGCCCCAGATTTGCTGTTGTCCTGGAGAGCTTGCAGAGCAGTGGGGAAAGGCAGGCAGAGAATTCCCTGCTAGCACCTTCTCTGTGCCTGGGAAGCAGAAGTCTTCACATTGCTTCGCAGAATCGCTTTTGTGCAGAAAACAATAACACTTGTTCAGAACGAAAGAAAGCACAGAGCCCCAGATTTTATGTTGTCCTGGAGAGCTTGCAGAGCACTGGGGAAAAGCAGGCAGAGAATTCCCTGCTAGCACCTTCTCTGTGCCTGGGAAGCAGAAGTGTTCACATTGCTTCGCAGAATCGCTTTTGTGCAGAAAACAGTAACACTTGTTCAGAACGAAAGAAAGCACAGAGCCCCAGATTTTATGTTGTCCTGGAGAGCTTGCAGAGCACTGGGGAAAGGCAGGCAGAGAATTCCCTGCTAGCACCTTCTCTGTGCCTGGGAAGCAGAAGTGTTCACGTTGCTTCGCAGAATCGCTTTTTTGCAGAAAACAGTAACACTTGTTCAGAACGAAAGAAAGCACAGAGCCCCAGATTTTATGTTGTCCTGGAGAGCTTGCAGAGCACTGGGGAAAGGCAGGCAGAGAATTCCCTGTTAGCACCTTCTCTGTGCCTGGGAAGCAGAAGTGTTCAAATTGCTTCGCAGAATCGCTTTTGTGCAGAAAACAGTAACACTTGTTCAGAACGAAAGAAAGCACAGAGCCCCAGATTTTATGTTGTCCTGGAGAGCTTGCAGAGCACTGGGGAAAAGCAGGCAGAGAATTCCCTGCTAGCACCTTCTCTGTGCCTGGGAAACAGAAGTGTTCCCATTGCTTCGCAGAATCGCTTTTGTGCAGAAAACAGTAACACTTGTTCAGAACGAAAGAAAGCACAGAGCCCCAGATTTTATGTTGTCCTGGAGAGCTTGCAGAGCACTGGGGAAAAGCAGGCAGAGAATTCCCTGCTAGCACCTTCTCTGTGCCTGGGAAACAGAAGTGTTCACATTGCTTCGCAGAATCGCTTTTGTGCAGAAAACAGTAACAGTTGTTCAGAACGAAGGAAAGCACAGAGCCCCAGATTTTATGTTGTCCTGGAGAGCTTGCAGAGCACTGGGGAAAGGCAGGCAGAGAATTCCCTGCTAGCACCTTCTCTGTGCCTGGGAAGCAGAAGTGTTCACATTGCTTCGCAGAATCGCTTTTGTGCAGAAAACAATAACTCTTGTTCAGAACGAAAGAAAGCACAGAGCCCCAGATTTTATGTTGTCCTGGAGAGCTTGCAGAGCACTGGGGAAAGGCAGGCAGAGAATTCCCTGCTAGCACCTTCTCTGTGCCTGGGAAGCAGAAGTGTTCACATTGCTTCGCAGAATCGCTTTTGTGCAGAAAACAGTAACACTTGTTCAGAACGAAAGAAAGCACAGAGCCCCAGATTTTATGTTGTCCTGGAGAGCTTGCAGAGCACTGGGGAAAAGCAGGCAGAGAATTCCCTGCTAGCACCTTCTCTGTGCCTGGGAAGCAGAAGTGTTCACATTGCTTCGCAGAATCGCTTTTGTGCAGAAAACAGTAACACTTGTTCAGAATGAAAGAAAGCACAGAGCCCCAGATTTTATGTTGTCCTGGAGAGCTTGCAGATAACTGGGGAAAAGCAGGCAGAGAATTCCCTGCTAGCACCTTCTCTGTGCCTGGGAAACAGAAGTGTTCCCATTGCTTCGCAGAATCGCTTTTGTGCAGAAAACAATAACACTTGTTCAGAACGAAAGAAAGCACAGAGCCCCAGATTTTATGTTGTCCTGGAGAGCTTGCAGAGCACTGGGGAAAGGCAGGCAGAGAATTCCCTGCTAGCACCTTCTCTGTGCCTGGGAAGCAGAAGTGTTCACATTGCTTCGCAGAATCGCTTTTGTGCAGAAAACAGTAACAGTTGTTCAGAACGAAGGAAAGCACAGAGCCCCAGATTTTATGTTGTCCTGGAGAGCTTGCAGAGCAGTGGGGAAAGGCAGGCAGAGAATTCCCTGCTAGCACCTTCTCTGTGCCTGGGAAGCAGAAGTGTTCACATTGCTTCGCAGAATCGCTTTTGTGCAGAAAACAGTAACACTTGTTCAGAACGAAAGAAAGCACAGAGCCCCAGATTTTATGTTGTCCTGGAGAGCTTGCAGAGCACTGGGGAAAAGCAGGCAGAGAATTCCCTGCTAGCACCTTCTCTGTGCCTGGGAAGCAGAAGTGTTCAAATTGCTTCGCAGAATCGCTTTTGTTCAGAAAACAGTAACACTTGTTCAGAACGAAAGAAAGCACAGAGCCCCAGATTTTATGTTGTCCTGGAGAGCTTGCAGAGCACTGGGGAAAAGCAGGCAGAGAATTCCCTGCTAGCACCTTCTCTGTGCCTGGGAAGCAGAAGTCTTCACATTGCTTCGCAGAATCGCTTTTGTGCAGAAAACATTAACAGTTGTTCAGAACGAAGGAAAGCACAGAGCCCCAGATTTTATGTTGTCCTGGAGAGCTTGCAGAGCACTGGGGAAAGGCAGGCAGAGAATTCCCTGCTAGCACCTTCTCTGTGCCTGGGAAGCAGAAGTCTTCACATTGCTTCGCAGAATCGCTTTTGTGCAGAAAACAATAACACTTGTTCAGAATGAAAGAAAGCACAGAGCCCCAGATTTTATGTTGTCCTGGAGAGCTTGCAGAGCACTGGGGAAAAGCAGGCAGAGAATTCCCTGCTAGCACCTTCTCTGTGCCTGGGAAGCAGAAGTGTTCCCATTGCTTCGCAGAATCGCTTTTGTGCAGAAAACAGTAACACTTGTTCAGAACGAAAGAAAGCACAGAGCCCCAGATTTTATGTTGTCCTGGAGAGCTTGCAGAGCACTGGGGAAAAGCAGGCAGAGAATTCCCTGCTACCACCTTCTCTGTGCCTGGGAAACAGAAGTGTTCACATTGCTTCGCAGAATCGCTTTTGTGCAGAAAACAATAACACTTGTTCAGAACGAAAGAAAGCACAGAGCCCCAGATTTGCTGTTGTCCTGGAGAGCTTGCAGAGCAGTGGGGAAAGGCAGGCAGAGAATTCCCTGCTAGCACCTTCTCTGTGCCTGGGAAGCAGAAGTGTTCACATTGCTTCGCAGAATCGCTTTTGTGCAGAAAACAGTAACACTTGTTCAGAATGAAAGAAAGCACAGAGCCCCAGATTTTATGTTGTCGTGGAGAGCTTGCAGAGCACTGGGGAAAAGCAGTCAGAGAATTCCCTGCTAGCACCTTCTCTGTGCCTGGGAAACAGAAGTGTTCCCATTGCTTCGCAGAATCGCTTTTGTGCAGAAAACAGTAACACTTGTTCAGAACGAAAGAAAGCACAGAGCCCCAGATTTTATGTTGTCCTGGAGAGCTTGCAGAGCACTGGGCAAAAGCAGGCAGAGAATTCCCTGCTAGCACCTTCTCTGTGCCTGGGAAACAGAAGTGTTCCCATTGCTTCGCAGAATCGCTTTTGTGCAGAAAACAGTAACACTTGTTCAGAACGAAAGAAAGCACAGAGCCCCAGATTTTATGTTGTCCTGGAGAGCTTGCAGAGCAGTGGGGAAAGGCAGGCAGAGAATTCCCTGCTAGCACCTTCTCTGTGCCTGGGAAGCAGAAGTGTTCACATTGCTTCGCAGAATCGCTTTTGTGCAGAAAACAATAACACTTGTTGAGAACGAAAGAAAGCACAGAGCCCCAGATTTTATGTTGTCCTGGAGAGCTTGCAGAGCACTGGGGAAAGGCAGGCAGAGAATTCCCTGCTAGCACCTTCTCTGTGCCTGGGAAGCAGAAGTGTTCACATTGCTTCGCAGAATCGCTTTTGTGCAGAAAACAGTAACACTTGTTCAGAACGAAAGAAAGCACAGAGCCCCAGATTTTATGTTGTCCTGGAGAGCTTGCAGAGCACTGGGGAAAAGCAGGCAGAGAATTCCCTGCTAGCACCTTCTCTGTGCCTGGGAAGCAGAAGTGTTCAAATTGCTTCGCAGAATCGCTTTTGTGCAGAAAAAAGTAACACTTGTTCAGAACGAAGGAAAGCACAGAGCCCCAGATTTTATGTTGTCCTGGAGAGCTTGCAGAGCACTGGGGAAAGGCAGGCAGAGAATTCCCTGCTAGCACCTTCTCTGTGCCTGGGAAGCAGAAGTGTTCACATTGCTTCGCAGAATCGCTTTTGTGCAGAAAACAATAACACTTGTTCAGAACGAAAGAAAGCACAGAGCCCCAGATTTTATGTTGTCCTGGAGAGCTTGCAGAGCACTGGGGAAAAGCAGGCAGAGAATTCCCTGCTAGCACCTTCTCTGTGCCTGGGAAGCAGAAGTGTTCAAATTGCTTCGCAGAATCGCTTTTGTGCAGAAAACAGTAACACTTGTTCAGAACGAAGGAAAGCACAGAGCCCCAGATTTGCTGTTGTCCTGGAGAGCTTGCAGAGCAGTGGGGAAAGGCAGGCAGAGAATTCCCTGCTAGCACCTTCTCTGTGCCTGGGAAGCAGAAGTCTTCACATTGCTTCGCAGAATCGCTTTTGTGCAGAAAACAATAACACTTGTTCAGAACGAAAGAAAGCACAGAGCCCCAGATTTTATGTTGTCCTGGAGAGCTTGCAGAGCACTGGGGAAAAGCAGGCAGAGAATTCCCTGCTAGCACCTTCTCTGTGCCTGGGAAGCAGAAGTCTTCACATTGCTTCGCAGAATCGCTTTTGTGCAGAAAACAGTAACACTTGTTCAGAATGAAAGAAAGCACAGAGCCCCAGATTTTATGTTGTCCTGGAGAGCTTGCAGAGCACTGGGGAAAAGCAGGCAGAGAATTCCGTGCTACCACCTTCTCTGTGCCTGGGAAACAGAAGTGTTCACATTGCTTCGCAGAATCGCTTTTGTGCAGAAAACAGTAACACTTGTTCAGAACGAAAGAAAGCACAGAGCCCCAGATTTTATGTTGTCCTGGAGAGCTTGCAGAGCACTGGGGAAAAGCAGGCAGAGAATTCCCTGCTATCACCTTCTCTGTGCCTGGGAAGCAGAAGTCTTCACATTGCTTCGCAGAATCGCTTTTGTGCAGAAAACAGTAACACTTGTTCAGAATGAAAGAAAGCACAGAGCCCCAGATTTTATGTTGTCCTGGAGAGCTTGCAGAGCACTGGGGAAAAGCAGGCAGAGAATTCCCTGCTAGCACCTTCTCTGTGCCTGGGAAGCAGAAGTGTTCCCATTGCTTCGCAGAATCGCTTTTGTGCAGAAAACAGTAACACTTGTTCAGAACGAAAGAAAGCACAGAGCCCCAGATTTTATGTTGTCCTGGAGAGCTTGCAGAGCACTGGGGAAAAGCAGGCAGAGAATTCCCTGCTACCACCTTCTCTGTGCCTGGGAAGCAGAAGTGTTCACATTGCTTCGCAGAATCGCTTTTGTGCAGAAAACAGTAACACTTGTTCAGAACGAAAGAAAGCACAGAGCCCCAGATTTTATGTTGTCCTGGAGAGCTTGCAGAGCACTGGGGAAAAGCAGGCAGAGAATTCCCTGCTAGCACCTTCTCTGTGCCTGGGAAGCAGAAGTCTTCACATTGCTTCGCAGAATCGCTTTTGTGCAGAAAACATTAACAGTTGTTCAGAACGAAGGAAAGCACAGAGCCCCAGATTTTATGTTGTCCTGGAGAGCTTGCAGAGCACTGGGGAAAGGCAGGCAGAGAATTCCCTGCTAGCACCTTCTCTGTGCCTGGGAAGCAGAAGTCTTCACATTGCTTCGCAGAATCGCTTTTGTGCAGAAAACAATAACACTTGTTCAGAATGAAAGAAAGCACAGAGCCCCAGATTTTATGTTGTCCTGGAGAGCTTGCAGAGCACTGGGGAAAAGCAGGCAGAGAATTCCCTGCTAGCACCTTCTCTGTGCCTGGGAAGCAGAAGTGTTCCCATTGCTTCGCAGAATCGCTTTTGTGCAGAAAACAGTAACACTTGTTCAGAACGAAAGAAAGCACAGAGCCCCAGATTTTATGTTGTCCTGGAGAGCTTGCAGAGCACTGGGGAAAAGCAGGCAGAGAATTCCCTGCTACCACCTTCTCTGTGCCTGGGAAACAGAAGTGTTCACATTGCTTCGCAGAATCGCTTTTGTGCAGAAAACAATAACACTTGTTCAGAACGAAAGAAAGCACAGAGCCCCAGATTTGCTGTTGTCCTGGAGAGCTTGCAGAGCAGTGGGGAAAGGCAGGCAGAGAATTCCCTGCTAGCACCTTCTCTGTGCCTGGGAAGCAGAAGTGTTCACATTGCTTCGCAGAATCGCTTTTGTGCAGAAAACAGTAACACTTGTTCAGAATGAAAGAAAGCACAGAGCCCCAGATTTTATGTTGTCGTGGAGAGCTTGCAGAGCACTGGGGAAAAGCAGTCAGAGAATTCCCTGCTAGCACCTTCTCTGTGCCTGGGAAACAGAAGTGTTCCCATTGCTTCGCAGAATCGCTTTTGTGCAGAAAACAGTAACACTTGTTCAGAACGAAAGAAAGCACAGAGCCCCAGATTTTATGTTGTCCTGGAGAGCTTGCAGAGCACTGGGCAAAAGCAGGCAGAGAATTCCCTGCTAGCACCTTCTCTGTGCCTGGGAAACAGAAGTGTTCCCATTGCTTCGCAGAATCGCTTTTGTGCAGAAAACAGTAACACTTGTTCAGAACGAAAGAAAGCACAGAGCCCCAGATTTTATGTTGTCCTGGAGAGCTTGCAGAGCACTGGGGAAAGGCAGGCAGAGAATTCCCTGCTAGCACCTTCTCTGTGCCTGGGAAGCAGAAGTGTTCACATTGCTTCGCAGAATCGCTTTTGTGCAGAAAACAATAACACTTGTTCAGAACGAAAGAAAGCACAGAGCCCCAGATTTTATGTTGTCCTGGAGAGCTTGCAGAGCACTGGGGAAAGGCAGGCAGAGAATTCCCTGCTAGCACCTTCTCTGTGCCTGGGAAGCAGAAGTGTTCACATTGCTTCGCAGAATCGCTTTTGTGCAGAAAACAGTAACACTTGTTCAGAACGAAAGAAAGCACAGAGCCCCAGATTTTATGTTGTCCTGGAGAGCTTGCAGAGCACTGGGGAAAAGCAGGCAGAGAATTCCCTGCTAGCACCTTCTCTGTGCCTGGGAAGCAGAAGTGTTCAAATTGCTTCGCAGAATCGCTTTTGTGCAGAAAAAAGTAACACTTGTTCAGAACGAAGGAAAGCACAGAGCCCCAGATTTTATGTTGTCCTGGAGAGCTTGCAGAGCACTGGGGAAAGGCAGGCAGAGAATTCCCTGCTAGCACCTTCTCTGTGCCTGGGAAGCAGAAGTGTTCACATTGCTTCGCAGAATCGCTTTTGTGCAGAAAACAATAACACTTGTTCAGAACGAAAGAAAGCACAGAGCCCCAGATTTTATGTTGTCCTGGAGAGCTTGCAGAGCACTGGGGAAAAGCAGGCAGAGAATTCCCTGCTAGCACCTTCTCTGTGCCTGGGAAACAGAAGTGTTCAAATTGCTTCGCAGAATCGCTTTTGTGCAGAAAACAGTAACACTTGTTCAGAACGAAGGAAAGCACAGAGCCCCAGATTTGCTGTTGTCCTGGAGAGCTTGCAGAGCAGTGGGGAAAGGCAGGCAGAGAATTCCCTGCTAGCACCTTCTCTGTGCCTGGGAAGCAGAAGTCTTCACATTGCTTCGCAGAATCGCTTTTGTGCAGAAAACAATAACACTTGTTCAGAACGAAAGAAAGCACAGAGCCCCAGATTTTATGTTGTCCTGGAGAGCTTGCAGAGCACTGGGGAAAAGCAGGCAGAGAATTCCCTGCTAGCACCTTCTCTGTGCCTGGGAAGCAGAAGTCTTCACATTGCTTCGCAGAATCGCTTTTGTGCAGAAAACAGTAACACTTGTTCAGAATGAAAGAAAGCACAGAGCCCCAGATTTTATGTTGTCCTGGAGAGCTTGCAGAGCACTGGGGAAAAGCAGGCAGAGAATTCCGTGCTACCACCTTCTCTGTGCCTGGGAAACAGAAGTGTTCACATTGCTTCGCAGAATCGCTTTTGTGCAGAAAACAGTAACACTTGTTCAGAACGAAAGAAAGCACAGAGCCCCAGATTTTATGTTGTCCTGGAGAGCTTGCAGAGCACTGGGGAAAAGCAGGCAGAGAATTCCCTGCTATCACCTTCTCTGTGCCTGGGAAGCAGAAGTCTTCACATTGCTTCGCAGAATCGCTTTTGTGCAGAAAACAGTAACACTTGTTCAGAATGAAAGAAAGCACAGAGCCCCAGATTTTATGTTGTCCTGGAGAGCTTGCAGAGCACTGGGGAAAAGCAGGCAGAGAATTCCCTGCTAGCACCTTCTCTGTGCCTGGGAAGCAGAAGTGTTCCCATTGCTTCGCAGAATCGCTTTTGTGCAGAAAACAGTAACACTTGTTCAGAACGAAAGAAAGCACAGAGCCCCAGATTTTATGTTGTCCTGGAGAGCTTGCAGAGCACTGGGGAAAAGCAGGCAGAGAATTCCCTGCTAGCACCTTCTCTGTGCCTGGGAAACAGAAGTGTTCACATTGCTTCGCAGAATCGCTTTTGTGCAGAAAACAGTAACACTTGTTCAGAACGAAGGAAAGCACAGAGCCCCAGATTTTATGTTGTCCTGGAGAGCTTGCAGAGCACTGGGGAAAGGCAGGCAGAGAATTCCCTGCTAGCACCTTCTCTGTGCCTGGGAAGCAGAAGTGTTCACATTGCTTCGCAGAATCGCTTTTGTGCAGAAAACAATAACACTTGTTCAGAACGAAAGAAAGCACAGAGCCCCAGATTTTATGTTGTCCTGGAGAGCTTGCAGAGCACTGGGGAAAGGCAGGCAGAGAATTCCCTGCTAGCACCTTCTCTGTGCCTGGGAAGCAGAAGTGTTCACATTGCTTCGCAGAATCGCTTTTGTGCAGAAAACAGTAACACTTGTTCAGCACGAAAGAAAGCACAGAGCCCCAGATTTTATGTTGTCCTGGAGAGCTTGCAGAGCACTGGGGAAAAGCAGTCAGAGAATTCCCTGCTAGCACCTTCTCTGTGCCTGGGAAGCAGAAGTGTTCACATTGCTTCGCAGAATCGCTTTTGTGCAGAAAACAGTAACAGTTGTTCAGAACGAAGGAAAGCACAGAGCCCCAGATTTTATGTTGTCCTGGAGAGCTTGCAGAGCACTGGGGAAAGGCAGGCAGAGAATTCCCTGTTAGCACCTTCTCTGTGCCTGGGAAGCAGAAGTGTTCAAATTGCTTCGCAGAATCGCTTTTGTGCAGAAAACAGTAACACTTGTTCAGAACGAAAGAAAGCACAGAGCCCCAGATTTTATGTTGTCCTGGAGAGCTTGCAGAGCACTGGGGAAAAGCAGGCAGAGAATTCCCTGCTAGCACCTTCTCTGTGCCTGGGAAACAGAAGTGTTCCCATTGCTTCGCAGAATCGCTTTTGTGCAGAAAACAGTAACACTTGTTCAGAACGAAAGAAAGCACAGAGCCCCAGATTTTATGTTGTCCTGGAGAGCTTGCAGAGCACTGGGGAAAAGCAGGCAGAGAATTCCCTGCTAGCACCTTCTCTGTGCCTGGGAAACAGAAGTGTTCACATTGCTTCGCAGAATCGCTTTTGTGCAGAAAACAGTAACAGTTGTTCAGAACGAAGGAAAGCACAGAGCCCCAGATTTTATGTTGTCCTGGAGAGCTTGCAGAGCACTGGGGAAAGGCAGGCAGAGAATTCCCTGCTAGCACCTTCTCTGTGCCTGGGAAGCAGAAGTGTTCACATTGCTTCGCAGAATCGCTTTTGTGCAGAAAACAATAACACTTGTTCAGAACGAAAGAAAGCACAGAGCCCCAGATTTTATGTTGTCCTGGAGAGCTTGCAGAGCACTGGGGAAAGGCAGGCAGAGAATTCCCTGCTAGCACCTTCTCTGTGCCTGGGAAGCAGAAGTGTTCACATTGCTTCGCAGAATCGCTTTTGTGCAGAAAACAGTAACACTTGTTCAGAACGAAAGAAAGCACAGAGCCCCAGATTTTATGTTGTCCTGGAGAGCTTGCAGAGCACTGGGGAAAAGCAGGCAGAGAATTCCCTGCTAGCACCTTCTCTGTGCCTGGGAAGCAGAAGTGTTCACATTGCTTCGCAGAATCGCTTTTGTGCAGAAAACAGTAACACTTGTTCAGAACGAAAGAAAGCACAGAGCCCCAGATTTTATGTTGTCCTGGAGAGCTTGCAGATCACTGGGGAAAGGCAGGCAGAGAATTCCCTGCTAGCACCTTCTCTGTGCCTGGGAAGCAGAAGTGTTCACATTGCTTCGCAGAATCGCTTTTGTGCAGAAAACAGTAACACTTGTTCAGAACGAAAGAAAGCACAGAGCCCCAGATTTTATGTTGTCCTGGAGAGCTTGCAGAGCACTGGGGAAAAGCAGGCAGAGAATTCCCTGCTAGCACCTTCTCTGTGCCTGGGAAGCAGAAGTGTTCACATTGCTTCGCAGAATCGCTTTTGTGCAGAAAACGGTAACACTTGTTCAGAACGAAAGAAAGCACAGAGCCCCAGATTTTATGTTGTCCTGGAGAGCTTGCAGAGCACTGGGGAAAGGCAGGCAGAGAATTCCCTGCTAGCACCTTCTCTGTGCCTGGGAAGCAGAAGTGTTCACATTGCTTCGCAGAATCGCTTTTGTGCAGAAAACAGTAACACTTGTTCAGAACGAAAGAAAGCACAGAGCCCCAGATTTTATGTTGTCCTGGAGAGCTTGCAGATCACTGGGGAAAAGCAGGCAGAGAATTCCCTGCTAGCACCTTCTCTGTGCCTGGGAAACAGAAGTGTTCCCATTGCTTCGCAGAATCGCTTTTGTGCAGAAAACAGTAACACTTGTTCAGAACGAAAGAAAGCACAGAGCCCCAGATTTTATGTTGTCCTGGAGAGCTTGCAGAGCACTGGGGAAAGGCAGGTAGAGAATTCCCTGCTAGCACCTTCTCTGTGCCTGGGAAGCAGAAGTGTTCACATTGCTTCGCAGAATCGCTTTTGTGCAGAAAACAGTAACAGTTGTTCAGAACGAAGGAAAGCACAGAGCCCCAGATTTTATGTTGTCCTGGAGAGCTTGCAGAGCACTGGGGAAAGGCAGGCAGAGAATTCCCTGCTAGCACCTTCTCTGTGCCTGGGAAGCAGAAGTGTTCAAATTGCTTCGCAGAATCGCTTTTGTGCAGAAAACAGTAACACTTGTTCAGAACGAAAGAAAGCACAGAGCCCCAGATTTTATGTTGTCCTGGAGAGCTTGCAGAGCACTGGGGAAAAGCAGGCAGAGAATTCCCTGCTAGCACCTTCTCTGTGCCTGGGAAGCAGAAGTGTTCACATTGCTTCGCAGAATCGCTTTTGTGCAGAAAACAATAACACTTGTTCAGAACGAAAGAAAGCACAGAGCCCCAGATTTTATGTTGTCCTGGAGAGCTTGCAGAGCACTGGGGAAAGGCAGGCAGAGAATTCCCTGCTAGCACCTTCTCTGTGCCTGGGAAACAGAAGTGTTCCCATTGCTTCGCAGAATCGCTTTTGTGCAGAAAACAGTAACACTTGTTCAGAACGAAAGAAAGCACAGAGCCCCAGATTTTATGTTGTCCTGGAGAGCTTGCAGAGCACTGGGGAAAGGCAGGCAGAGAATTCCCTGTTAGCACCTTCTCTGTGCCTGGGAAGCAGAAGTGTTCAAATTGCTTCGCAGAATCGCTTTTGTGCAGAAAACAGTAACACTTGTTCAGAACGAAAGAAAGCACAGAGCCCCAGATTTTATGTTGTCCTGGAGAGCTTGCAGAGCACTGGGGAAAAGCAGGCAGAGAATTCCCTGCTAGCACCTTCTCTGTGCCTGGGAAACAGAAGTGTTCCCATTGCTTCGCAGAATCGCTTTTGTGCAGAAAACAGTAACACTTGTTCAGAACGAAAGAAAGCACAGAGCCCCAGATTTTATGTTGTCCTGGAGAGCTTGCAGAGCACTGGGGAAAAGCAGGCAGAGAATTCCCTGCTAGCACCTTCTCTGTGCCTGGGAAACAGAAGTGTTCCCATTGCTTCGCAGAATCGCTTTTGTGCAGAAAACAGTAACACTTGTTCAGAACGAAGGAAAGCACAGAGCCCCAGATTTTATGTTGTCCTGGAGAGCTTGCAGAGCAGTGGGGAAAGGCAGGCAGAGAATTCCCTGCTAGCACCTTCTCTGTGCCTGGGAAGCAGAAGTGTTCACATTGCTTCGCAGAATCGCTTTTGTGCAGAAAACAATAACTCTTGTTCAGAACGAAAGAAAGCACAGAGCCCCAGAATTTATGTTGTCCTGGAGAGCTTGCAGAGCACTGGGGAAAGGCAGGCAGAGAATTCCCTGCTAGCACCTTCTCTGTGCCTGGGAAGCAGAAGTGTTCACATTGCTTCGCAGAATCGCTTTTGTGCAGAAAACAGTAACACTTGTTCAGAACGAAAGAAAGCACAGAGCCCCAGATTTTATGTTGTCCTGGAGAGCTTGCAGAGCACTGGGGAAAAGCAGGCAGAGAATTCCCTGCTAGCACCTTCTCTGTGCCTGGGAAGCAGAAGTGTTCACATTGCTTCGCAGAATCGCTTTTGTGCAGAAAACAGTAACACTTGTTCAGAATGAAAGAAAGCACAGAGCCCCAGATTTTATGTTGTCCTGGAGAGCTTGCAGAGCACTGGGGAAAGGCAGGCAGAGAATTCCCTGCTAGCACCTTCTCTGTGCCTGGGAAGCAGAAGTGTTCACATTGCTTCGCAGAATCGCTTTTGTGCAGAAAACAGTAACAGTTGTTCAGAACGAAGGAAAGCACAGAGCCCCAGATTTTATGTTGTCCTGGAGAGCTTGCAGAGCACTGGGGAAAGGCAGGCAGAGAATTCCCTGCTAGCACCTTCTCTGTGCCTGGGAAGCAGAAGTGTTCACATTGCTTCGCAGAATCGCTTTTGTGCAGAAAACAGTAACACTTGTTCAGAACGAAAGAAAGCACAGAGCCCCAGATTTTATGTTGTCCTGGAGAGCTTGCAGAGCACTGGGGAAAAGCAGGCAGAGAATTCCCTGCTAGCACCTTCTCTGTGCCTGGGAAGCAGAAGTCTTCACATTGCTTCGCAGAATCGCTTTTGTGCAGAAAACATTAACACTTGTTCAGAACGAAAGAAAGCACAGAGCCCCAGATTTTATGTTGTCCTGGAGAGCTTGCAGAGCACTGGGGAAAAGCAGGCAGAGAATTCCCTGCTACCACCTTCTCTGTGCCTGGGAAACAGAAGTGTTCACATTGCTTCGCAGAATCGCTTTTGTGCAGAAAACAGTAACACTTGTTCAGAACGAAGGAAAGCACAGAGCCCCAGATTTTATGTTGTCCTGGAGAGCTTGCAGAGCACTGGGGAAAGGCAGGCAGAGAATTCCCTGCTAGCACCTTCTCTGTGCCTGGGAAGCAGAAGTGTTCACATTGCTTCGCAGAATCGCTTTTGTGCAGAAAACAGTAACACTTGTTCAGAACGAAAGAAAGCACAGAGCCCCAGATTTTATGTTGTCCTGGAGAGCTTGCAGAGCACTGGGGAAAAGCAGGCAGAGAATTCCCTGCTAGCACCTTCTCTGTGCCTGGGAAGCAGAAGTGTTCAAATTGCTTCGCAGAATCGCTTTTGTGCAGAAAACAGTAACACTTGTTCAGAACGAAAGAAAGCACAGAGCCCCAGATTTTATGTTGTCCTGGAGAGCTTGCAGAGCACTGGGGAAAAGCAGTCAGAGAATTCCCTGCTAGCACCTTCTCTGTGCCTGGGAAGCAGAAGTGTTCACATTGCTTCGCAGAATCGCTTTTGTGCAGAAAACAGTAAGACTTGTTCAGAACGAAAGAAAGCACAGAGCCCCAGATTTTATGTTGTCCTGGAGAGCTTGCAGAGCACTGGGGAAAAGCAGTCAGAGAATTCCCTGCTAGCACCTTCTCTGTGCCTGGGAAGCAGAAGTCTTCACATTGCTTCGCAGAATCGCTTTTGTGCAGAAAACAGTAACACTTGTTCAGAATGAAAGAAAGCACAGAGCCCCAGATTTTATGTTGTCCTGGAGAGCTTGCAGAGCACTGGGGAAAAGCAGGCAGAGAATTCCCTGCTACCACCTTCTCTGTGCCTGGGAAACAGAAGTGTTCACATTGCTTCGCAGAATCGCTTTTGTGCAGAAAACAGTAACACTTGTTCAGAACGAAAGAAAGCACAGAGCCCCAGATTTTATGTTGTCCTGGAGAGCTTGCAGAGCACTGGGGAAAAGCAGGCAGAGAATTCCCTGCTAGCACCTTCTCTGTGCCTGGGAAGCAGAAGTGTTCACATTGCTTCGCAGAATCGCTTTTGTGCAGAAAACAGTAACACTTGTTCAGAATGAAAGAAAGCACAGAGCCCCAGATTTTATGTTGTCCTGGAGAGCTTGCAGAGCACTGGGGAAAAGCAGGCAGAGAATTCCCTGCTAGCACCTTCTCTGTGCCTGGGAAGCAGAAGTGTTCCCATTGCTTCGCAGAATCGCTTTTGTGCAGAAAACAGTAACACTTGTTCAGAACGAAAGAAAGCACAGAGCCCCAGATTTTATGTTGTCCTGGAGAGCTTGCAGAGCACTGGGGAAAAGCAGGCAGAGAATTCCCTGCTACCACCTTCTCTGTGCCTGGGAAACAGAAGTGTTCACATTGCTTCGCAGAATCGCTTTTGTGCAGAAAACAGTAACAGTTGTTCAGAACGAAGGAAAGCACAGAGCCCCAGATTTTATGTTGTCCTGGAGAGCTTGCAGAGCACTGGGGAAAGGCAGGCAGAGAATTCCCTGCTAGCACCTTCTCTGTGCCTGGGAAGCAGAAGTGTTCCCATTGCTTCGCAGAATCGCTTTTGTGCAGAAAACAATAACACTTGTTCAGAACGAAAGAAAGCACAGAGCCCCAGATTTTATGTTGTCCTGGAGAGCTTGCAGAGCACTGGGGAAAAGCAGGCAGAGAATTCCCTGCTAGCACCTTCTCTGTGCCTGGGAAACAGAAGTGTTCACATTGCTTCGCAGAATCGCTTTTGTGCAGAAAACAGTAACAGTTGTTCAGAACGAAGGAAAGCACAGAGCCCCAGATTTTATGTTGTCCTGGAGAGCTTGCAGAGCACTGGGGAAAGGCAGGCAGAGAATTCCCTGCTAGCACCTTCTCTGTGCCTGGGAAGCAGAAGTGTTCACATTGCTTCGCAGAATCGCTTTTGTGCAGAAAACAATAACACTTGTTCAGAACGAAAGAAAGCACAGAGCCCCAGATTTTATGTTGTCCTGGAGAGCTTGCAGAGCACTGGGGAAAGGCAGGCAGAGAATTCCCTGCTAGCACCTTCTCTGTGCCTGGGAAGCAGAAGTGTTCACATTGCTTCGCAGAATCGCTTTTGTGCAGAAAACAGTAACACTTGTTCAGAACGAAAGAAAGCACAGAGCCCCAGATTTTATGTTGTCCTGGAGAGCTTGCAGAGCACTGGGGAAAAGCAGGCAGAGAATTCCCTGCTAGCACCTTCTCTGTGCCTGGGAAGCAGAAGTGTTCACATTGCTTCGCAGAATCGCTTTTGTGCAGAAAACAGTAACACTTGTTCAGAACGAAAGAAAGCACAGAGCCCCAGATTTTATGTTGTCCTGGAGAGCTTGCAGATCACTGGGGAAAAGCAGGCAGAGAATTCCCTGCTAGCACCTTCTCTGTGCCTGGGAAACAGAAGTGTTCCCATTGCTTCGCAGAATCGCTTTTGTGCAGAAAACAGTAACACTTGTTCAGAACGAAAGAAAGCACAGAGCCCCAGATTTTATGTTGTCCTGGAGAGCTTGCAGAGCACTGGGGAAAGGCAGGTAGAGAATTCCCTGCTAGCACCTTCTCTGTGCCTGGGAAGCAGAAGTGTTCACATTGCTTCGCAGAATCGCTTTTGTGCAGAAAACAGTAACAGTTGTTCAGAACGAAGGAAAGCACAGAGCCCCAGATTTTATGTTGTCCTGGAGAGCTTGCAGAGCACTGGGGAAAGGCAGGCAGAGAATTCCCTGCTAGCACCTTCTCTGTGCCTGGGAAGCAGAAGTGTTCAAATTGCTTCGCAGAATCGCTTTTGTGCAGAAAACAGTAACACTTGTTCAGAACGAAAGAAAGCACAGAGCCCCAGATTTTATGTTGTCCTGGAGAGCTTGCAGAGCACTGGGGAAAAGCAGGCAGAGAATTCCCTGCTAGCACCTTCTCTGTGCCTGGGAAGCAGAAGTGTTCACATTGCTTCGCAGAATCGCTTTTGTGCAGAAAACAGTAACACTTGTTCAGAACGAAAGAAAGCACAGAGCCCCAGATTTTATGTTGTCCTGGAGAGCTTGCAGAGCACTGGGGAAAGGCAGGCAGAGAATTCCCTGCTAGCACCTTCTCTGTGCCTGGGAAGCAGAAGTGTTCCCATTGCTTCGCAGAATCGCTTTTGTGCAGAAAACAGTAACACTTGTTCAGAACGAAAGAAAGCACAGAGCCCCAGATTTTATGTTGTCCTGGAGAGCTTGCAGAGCACTGGGGAAAGGCAGGCAGAGAATTCCCTGTTAGCACCTTCTCTGTGCCTGGGAAGCAGAAGTGTTCAAATTGCTTCGCAGAATCGCTTTTGTGCAGAAAACAGTAACACTTGTTCAGAACGAAAGAAAGCACAGAGCCCCAGATTTTATGTTGTCCTGGAGAGCTTGCAGAGCACTGGGGAAAAGCAGGCAGAGAATTCCCTGCTAGCACCTTCTCTGTGCCTGGGAAACAGAAGTGTTCCCATTGCTTCGCAGAATCGCTTTTGTGCAGAAAACAGTAACACTTGTTCAGAACGAAAGAAAGCACAGAGCCCCAGATTTTATGTTGTCCTGGAGAGCTTGCAGAGCACTGGGGAAAAGCAGGCAGAGAATTCCCTGCTAGCACCTTCTCTGTGCCTGGGAAACAGAAGTGTTCCCATTGCTTCGCAGAATCGCTTTTGTGCAGAAAACAGTAACACTTGTTCAGAACGAAGGAAAGCACAGAGCCCCAGATTTTATGTTGTCCTGGAGAGCTTGCAGAGCAGTGGGGAAAGGCAGGCAGAGAATTCCCTGCTAGCACCTTCTCTGTGCCTGGGAAGCAGAAGTGTTCACATTGCTTCGCAGAATCGCTTTTGTGCAGAAAACAATAACTCTTGTTCAGAACGAAAGAAAGCACAGAGCCCCAGAATTTATGTTGTCCTGGAGAGCTTGCAGAGCACTGGGGAAAGGCAGGCAGAGAATTCCCTGCTAGCACCTTCTCTGTGCCTGGGAAGCAGAAGTGTTCACATTGCTTCGCAGAATCGCTTTTGTGCAGAAAACAGTAACACTTGTTCAGACGAAAGAAAGCACAGAGCCCCAGATTTTATGTTGTCCTGGAGAGCTTGCAGAGCACTGGGGAAAAGCAGGCAGAGAATTCCCTGCTAGCACCTTCTCTGTGCCTGGGAAGCAGAAGTGTTCACATTGCTTCGCAGAATCGCTTTTGTGCAGAAAACAGTAACACTTGTTCAGAATGAAAGAAAGCACAGAGCCCCAGATTTTATGTTGTCCTGGAGAGCTTGCAGAGCACTGGGGAAAGGCAGGCAGAGAATTCCCTGCTAGCACCTTCTCTGTGCCTGGGAAGCAGAAGTGTTCACATTGCTTCGCAGAATCGCTTTTGTGCAGAAAACAGTAACAGTTGTTCAGAACGAAGGAAAGCACAGAGCCCCAGATTTTATGTTGTCCTGGAGAGCTTGCAGAGCACTGGGGAAAGGCAGGCAGAGAATTCCCTGCTAGCACCTTCTCTGTGCCTGGGAAGCAGAAGTGTTCACATTGCTTCGCAGAATCGCTTTTGTGCAGAAAACAGTAACACTTGTTCAGAACGAAAGAAAGCACAGAGCCCCAGATTTTATGTTGTCCTGGAGAGCTTGCAGAGCACTGGGGAAAAGCAGGCAGAGAATTCCCTGCTAGCACCTTCTCTGTGCCTGGGAAGCAGAAGTCTTCACATTGCTTCGCAGAATCGCTTTTGTGCAGAAAACATTAACACTTCTTCAGAACGAAAGAAAGCACAGAGCCCCAGATTTTATGTTGTCCTGGAGAGCTTGCAGAGCACTGGGGAAAAGCAGGCAGAGAATTCCCTGCTACCACCTTCTCTGTGCCTGGGAAACAGAAGTGTTCACATTGCTTCGCAGAATCGCTTTTGTGCAGAAAACAGTAACACTTGTTCAGAACGAAGGAAAGCACAGAGCCCCAGATTTTATGTTGTCCTGGAGAGCTTGCAGAGCACTGGGGAAAGGCAGGCAGAGAATTCCCTGCTAGCACCTTCTCTGTGCCTGGGAAGCAGAAGTGTTCACATTGCTTCGCAGAATCGCTTTTGTGCAGAAAACAGTAACACTTGTTCAGAACGAAAGAAAGCACAGAGCCCCAGATTTTATGTTGTCCTGGAGAGCTTGCAGAGCACTGGGGAAAAGCAGGCAGAGAATTCCCTGCTAGCACCTTCTCTGTGCCTGGGAAGCAGAAGTGTTCAAATTGCTTCGCAGAATCGCTTTTGTGCAGAAAACAGTAACACTTGTTCAGAACGAAGGAAAGCACAGAGCCCCAGATTTTATGTTGTCCTGGAGAGCTTGCAGAGCACTGGGGAAAAGCAGGCAGAGAATTCCCTGCTAGCACCTTCTCTGTGCCTGGGAAGCAGAAGTGTTCACATTGCTTCGCAGAATCGCTTTTGTGCAGAAAACAGTAACACTTGTTCAGAACGAAAGAAAGCACAGAGCCCCAGATTTTATGTTGTCCTGGAGAGCTTGCAGAGCACTGGGGAAAAGCAGTCAGAGAATTCCCTGCTAGCACCTTCTCTGTGCCTGGGAAGCAGAAGTGTTCACATTGCTTCGCAGAATCGCTTTTGTGCAGAAAACAGTAAGACTTGTTCAGAACGAAAGAAAGCACAGAGCCCCAGATTTTATGTTGTCCTGGAGAGCTTGCAGAGCACTGGGGAAAAGCAGTCAGAGAATTCCCTGCTAGCACCTTCTCTGTGCCTGGGAAGCAGAAGTCTTCACATTGCTTCGCAGAATCGCTTTTGTGCAGAAAACAGTAACACTTGTTCAGAATGAAAGAAAGCACAGAGCCCCAGATTTTATGTTGTCCTGGAGAGCTTGCAGAGCACTGGGGAAAAGCAGGCAGAGAATTCCCTGCTACCACCTTCTCTGTGCCTGGGAAACAGAAGTGTTCACATTGCTTCGCAGAATCGCTTTTGTGCAGAAAACAGTAACACTTGTTCAGAACGAAAGAAAGCACAGAGCCCCAGATTTTATGTTGTCCTGGAGAGCTTGCAGAGCACTGGGGAAAAGCAGGCAGAGAATTCCCTGCTAGCACCTTCTCTGTGCCTGGGAAGCAGAAGTGTTCACATTGCTTCGCAGAATCGCTTTTGTGCAGAAAACAGTAACACTTGTTCAGAATGAAAGAAAGCACAGAGCCCCAGATTTTATGTTGTCCTGGAGAGCTTGCAGAGCACTGGGGAAAAGCAGGCAGAGAATTCCCTGCTAGCACCTTCTCTGTGCCTGGGAAGCAGAAGTGTTCACATTGCTTCGCAGAATCGCTTTTGTGCAGAAAACAGTAACACTTGTTCAGAACGAAAGAAAGCACAGAGCCCCAGATTTTATGTTGTCCTGGAGAGCTTGCAGAGCACTGGGGAAAAGCAGGCAGAGAATTCCCTGCTACCACCTTCTCTGTGCCTGGGAAACAGAAGTGTTCACATTGCTTCGCAGAATCGCTTTTGTGCAGAAAACAGTAACACTTGTTCAGAACGAAGGAAAGCACAGAGCCCCAGATTTTATGTTGTCCTGGAGAGCTTGCAGAGCACTGGGGAAAGGCAGGCAGAGAATTCCCTGCTAGCACCTTCTCTGTGCCTGGGAAGCAGAAGTGTTCACATTGCTTCGCAGAATCGCTTTTGTGCAGAAAACAATAACACTTGTTCAGAACGAAAGAAAGCACAGAGCCCCAGATTTTATGTTGTCCTGGAGAGCTTGCAGAGCACTGGGGAAAAGCAGTCAGAGAATTCCCTGCTAGCACCTTCTCTGTGCCTGGGAAGCAGAAGTGTTCACATTGCTTCGCAGAATCGCTTTTGTGCAGAAAACAGTAAGACTTGTTCAGAACGAAAGAAAGCACAGAGCCCCAGATTTTATGTTGTCCTGGAGAGCTTGCAGAGCACTGGGGAAAAGCAGTCAGAGAATTCCCTGCTAGCACCTTCTCTGTGCCTGGGAAGCAGAAGTCTTCACATTGCTTCGCAGAATCGCTTTTGTGCAGAAAACAGTAACACTTGTTCAGAATGAAAGAAAGCACAGAGCCCCAGATTTTATGTTGTCCTGGAGAGCTTGCAGAGCACTGGGGAAAAGCAGGCAGAGAATTCCCTGCTACCACCTTCTCTGTGCCTGGGAAACAGAAGTGTTCACATTGCTTCGCAGAATCGCTTTTGTGCAGAAAACAGTAACACTTGTTCAGAACGAAAGAAAGCACAGAGCCCCAGATTTTATGTTGTCCTGGAGAGCTTGCAGAGCACTGGGGAAAAGCAGGCAGAGAATTCCCTGCTAGCACCTTCTCTGTGCCTGGGAAGCAGAAGTGTTCACATTGCTTCGCAGAATCGCTTTTGTGCAGAAAACAGTAACACTTGTTCAGAATGAAAGAAAGCACAGAGCCCCAGATTTTATGTTGTCCTGGAGAGCTTGCAGAGCACTGGGGAAAAGCAGGCAGAGAATTCCCTGCTAGCACCTTCTCTGTGCCTGGGAAGCAGAAGTGTTCACATTGCTTCGCAGAATCGCTTTTGTGCAGAAAACAGTAACACTTGTTCAGAACGAAAGAAAGCACAGAGCCCCAGATTTTATGTTGTCCTGGAGAGCTTGCAGAGCACTGGGGAAAAGCAGGCAGAGAATTCCCTGCTACCACCTTCTCTGTGCCTGGGAAACAGAAGTGTTCACATTGCTTCGCAGAATCGCTTTTGTGCAGAAAACAGTAACACTTGTTCAGAACGAAGGAAAGCACAGAGCCCCAGATTTTATGTTGTCCTGGAGAGCTTGCAGAGCACTGGGGAAAGGCAGGCAGAGAATTCCCTGCTAGCACCTTCTCTGTGCCTGGGAAGCAGAAGTGTTCACATTGCTTCGCAGAATCGCTTTTGTGCAGAAAACAATAACACTTGTTCAGAACGAAAGAAAGCACAGAGCCCCAGATTTTATGTTGTCCTGGAGAGCTTGCAGAGCACTGGGGAAAGGCAGGCAGAGAATTCCCTGCTAGCACCTTCTCTGTGCCTGGGAAGCAGAAGTGTTCACATTGTTTCGCAGAATCGCTTTTGTGCAGAAAACAGTAACACTTGTTCAGAACGAAAGAAAGCACAGAGCCCCAGATTTTATGTTGTCCTGGAGAGCTTGCAGAGCACTGGGGAAAAGCAGGCAGAGAATTCCCTGCTAGCACCTTCTCTGTGCCTGGGAAACAGAAGTGTTCACATTGCTTCGCAGAATCGCTTTTGTGCAGAAAACAGTAACAGTTGTTCAGAACGAAGGAAAGCACAGAGCCCCAGATTTTATGTTGTCCTGGAGAGCTTGCAGAGCACTGGGGAAAGGCAGGCAGAGAATTCCCTGTTAGCACCTTCTCTGTGCCTGGGAAGCAGAAGTGTTCAAATTGCTTCGCAGAATCGCTTTTGTGCAGAAAACAGTAACACTTGTTCAGAACGAAAGAAAGCACAGAGCCCCAGATTTTATGTTGTCCTGGAGAGCTTGCAGAGCACTGGGGAAAAGCAGGCAGAGAATTCCCTGCTAGCACCTTCTCTGTGCCTGGGAAGCAGAAGTGTTCACATTGCTTCGCAGAATCGCTTTTGTGCAGAAAACAGTAACACTTGTTCAGAACGAAAGAAAGCACAGAGCCCCAGATTTTATGTTGTCCTGGAGAGCTTGCAGAGCACTGGGGAAAAGCAGGCAGAGAATTCCCTGCTAGCACCTTCTCTGTGCCTGGGAAACAGAAGTGTTCCCATTGCTTCGCAGAATCGCTTTTGTGCAGAAAACAATAACACTTGTTCAGAACGAAAGAAAGCACAGAGCCCCAGATTTTATGTTGTCCTGGAGAGCTTGCAGAGCACTGGGGAAAAGCAGGCAGAGAATTCCCTGCTAGCACCTTCTCTGTGCCTGGGAAGCAGAAGTGTTCACATTGCTTCGCAGAATCGCTTTTGTGCAGAAAACAGTAACAGTTGTTCAGAACGAAGGAAAGCACAGAGCCCCAGATTTTATGTTGTCCTGGAGAGCTTGCAGAGCACTGGGGAAAGGCAGGCAGAGAATTCCCTGCTAGCACCTTCTCTGTGCCTGGGAAGCAGAAGTGTTCACATTGCTTCGCAGAATCGCTTTTGTGCAGAAAACAGTAACACTTGTTCAGAATGAAAGAAAGCACAGAGCCCCAGATTTTATGTTGTCCTGGAGAGCTTGCAGAGCACTGGGGAAAAGCAGGCAGAGAATTCCCTGCTAGCACCTTCTCTGTGCCTGGGAAGCAGAAGTGTTCACATTGCTTCGCAGAATCGCTTTTGTGCAGAAAACAGTAACACTTGTTCAGAACGAAAGAAAGCACAGAGCCCCAGATTTTATGTTGTCCTGGAGAGCTTGCAGAGCACTGGGGAAAAGCAGTCAGAGAATTCCCTGCTAGCACCTTCTCTGTGCCTGGGAAGCAGAAGTGTTCACATTGCTTCGCAGAATCGCTTTTGTGCAGAAAACAGTAAGACTTGTTCAGAACGAAAGAAAGCACAGAGCCCCAGATTTTATGTTGTCCTGGAGAGCTTGCAGAGCACTGGGGAAAAGCAGTCAGAGAATTCCCTGCTAGCACCTTCTCTGTGCCTGGGAAGCAGAAGTGTTCACATTGCTTCGCAGAATCGCTTTTGTGCAGAAAACAGTAACACTTGTTCAGAATGAAAGAAAGCACAGAGCCCCAGATTTTATGTTGTCCTGGAGAGCTTGCAGAGCACTGGGGAAAAGCAGGCAGAGAATTCCCTGCTAGCACCTTCTCTGTGCCTGGGAAACAGAAGTGTTCACATTGCTTCGCAGAATCGCTTTTGTGCAGAAAACAGTAACACTTGTTCAGAACGAAAGAAAGCACAGAGCCCCAGATTTTATGTTGTCCTGGAGAGCTTGCAGAGCACTGGGGAAAAGCAGGCAGAGAATTCCCTGCTAGCACCTTCTCTGTGCCTGGGAAGCAGAAGTGTTCACATTGCTTCGCAGAATCGCTTTTGTGCAGAAAACAGTAACACTTGTTCAGAATGAAAGAAAGCACAGAGCCCCAGATTTTATGTTGTCCTGGAGAGCTTGCAGAGCACTGGGGAAAAGCAGGCAGAGAATTCCCTGCTAGCACCTTCTCTGTGCCTGGGAAGCAGAAGTGTTCCCATTGCTTCGCAGAATCGCTTTTGTGCAGAAAACAGTAACACTTGTTCAGAACGAAAGAAAGCACAGAGCCCCAGATTTTATGTTGTCCTGGAGAGCTTGCAGAGCACTGGGGAAAAGCAGGCAGAGAATTCCCTGCTACCACCTTCTCTGTGCCTGGGAAACAGAAGTGTTCACATTGCTTCGCAGAATCGCTTTTGTGCAGAAAACAGTAACAGTTGTTCAGAACGAAGGAAAGCACAGAGCCCCAGATTTTATGTTGTCCTGGAGAGCTTGCAGAGCACTGGGGAAAGGCAGGCAGAGAACTCCCTGCTAGCACCTTCTCTGTGCCTGGGAAGCAGAAGTGTTCACATTGCTTCGCAGAATCGCTTTTGTGCAGAAAACAATAACACTTGTTCAGAACGAAAGAAAGCACAGAGCCCCAGATTTTATGTTGTCCTGGAGAGCTTGCAGAGCACTGGGGAAAAGCAGGCAGAGAATTCCCTGCTAGCACCTTCTCTGTGCCTGGGAAGCAGAAGTGTTCCCATTGCTTCGCAGAATCGCTTTTGTGCAGAAAACAGTAACACTTGTTCAGAACGAAAGAAAGCACAGAGCCCCAGATTTTATGTTGTCCTGGAGAGCTTGCAGAGCACTGGGGAAAAGCAGGTAGAGAATTCCCTGCTACCACCTTCTCTGTGCCTGGGAAACAGAAGTGTTCACATTGCTTCGCAGAATCGCTTTTGTGCAGAAAACAGTAACACTTGTTCAGAACGAAGGAAAGCACAGAGCCCCAGATTTTATGTTGTCCTGGAGAGCTTGCAGAGCACTGGGGAAAGGCAGGCAGAGAATTCCCTGCTAGCACCTTCTCTGTGCCTGGGAAGCAGAAGTGTTCCCATTGCTTCGCAGAATCGCTTTTGTGCAGAAAACAATAACACTTGTTCAGAACGAAAGAAAGCACAGAGCCCCAGATTTTATGTTGTCCTGGAGAGCTTGCAGAGCACTGGGGAAAAGCAGGCAGAGAATTCCCTGCTAGCACCTTCTCTGTGCCTGGGAAACAGAAGTGTTCACATTGCTTCGCAGAATCGCTTTTGTGCAGAAAACAGTAACAGTTGTTCAGAACGAAGGAAAGCACAGAGCCCCAGATTTTATGTTGTCCTGGAGAGCTTGCAGAGCACTGGGGAAAGGCAGGCAGAGAATTCCCTGCTAGCACCTTCTCTGTGCCTGGGAAGCAGAAGTGTTCACATTGCTTCGCAGAATCGCTTTTGTGCAGAAAACAATAACACTTGTTCAGAACGAAAGAAAGCACAGAGCCCCAGATTTTATGTTGTCCTGGAGAGCTTGCAGAGCACTGGGGAAAGGCAGGCAGAGAATTCCCTGCTAGCACCTTCTCTGTGCCTGGGAAGCAGAAGTGTTCACATTGCTTCGCAGAATCGCTTTTGTGCAGAAAACAGTAACACTTGTTCAGAACGAAAGAAAGCACAGAGCCCCAGATTTTATGTTGTCCTGGAGAGCTTGCAGAGCACTGGGGAAAAGCAGGCAGAGAATTCCCTGCTAGCACCTTCTCTGTGCCTGGGAAGCAGAAGTGTTCCCATTGCTTCGCAGAATCGCTTTTGTGCAGAAAACAGTAACACTTGTTCAGAACGAAAGAAAGCACAGAGCCCCAGATTTTATGTTGTCCTGGAGAGCTTGCAGAGCACTGGGGAAAGGCAGGCAGAGAATTCCCTGCTAGCACCTTCTCTGTGCCTGGGAAGCAGAAGTGTTCACATTGCTTCGCAGAATCGCTTTTGTGCAGAAAACAGTAACACTTGTTCAGAACGAAAGAAAGCACAGAGCCCCAGATTTTATGTTGTCCTGGAGAGCTTGCAGAGCACTGGGGAAAAGCAGGCAGAGAATTCCCTGCTAGCACCTTCTCTGTGCCTGGGAAGCAGAAGTGTTCACATTGCTTCGCAGAATCGCTTTTGTGCAGAAAACAGTAACACTTGTTCAGAACGAAAGAAAGCACAGAGCCCCAGATTTTATGTTGTCCTGGAGAGCTTGCAGAGCACTGGGGAAAGGCAGGCAGAGAATTCCCTGCTAGCACCTTCTCTGTGCCTGGGAAACAGAAGTGTTCCCATTGCTTCGCAGAATCGCTTTTGTGCAGAAAACAGTAACACTTGTTCAGAACGAAAGAAAGCACAGAGCCCCAGATTTTATGTTGTCCTGGAGAGCTTGCAGAGCACTGGGGAAAGGCAGGCAGAGAATTCCCTGTTAGCACCTTCTCTGTGCCTGGGAAGCAGAAGTGTTCAAATTGCTTCGCAGAATCGCTTTTGTGCAGAAAACAGTAACACTTGTTCAGAACGAAAGAAAGCACAGAGCCCCAGATTTTATGTTGTCCTGGAGAGCTTGCAGAGCACTGGGGAAAAGCAGGCAGAGAATTCCCTGCTAGCACCTTCTCTGTGCCTGGGAAACAGAAGTGTTCCCATTGCTTCGCAGAATCGCTTTTGTGCAGAAAACAGTAACACTTGTTCAGAACGAAAGAAAGCACAGAGCCCCAGATTTTATGTTGTCCTGGAGAGCTTGCAGAGCACTGGGGAAAAGCAGGCAGAGAATTCCCTGCTAGCACCTTCTCTGTGCCTGGGAAACAGAAGTGTTCCCATTGCTTCGCAGAATCGCTTTTGTGCAGAAAACAGTAACACTTGTTCAGAACGAAGGAAAGCACAGAGCCCCAGATTTTATGTTGTCCTGGAGAGCTTGCAGAGCAGTGGGGAAAGGCAGGCAGAGAATTCCCTGCTAGCACCTTCTCTGTGCCTGGGAAGCAGAAGTGTTCACATTGCTTCGCAGAATCGCTTTTGTGCAGAAAACAATAACTCTTGTTCAGAACGAAAGAAAGCACAGAGCCCCAGATTTTATGTTGTCCTGGAGAGCTTGCAGAGCACTGGGGAAAAGGCAGGCAGAGAATTCCCTGCTAGCACCTTCTCTGTGCCTGGGAAGCAGAAGTGTTCACATTGCTTCGCAGAATCGCTTTTGTGCAGAAAACAGTAACACTTGTTCAGACGAAAGAAAGCACAGAGCCCCAGATTTTATGTTGTCCTGGAGAGCTTGCAGAGCACTGGGGAAAAGCAGGCAGAGAATTCCCCTGCTAGCACCTTCTCTGTGCCTGGGAAGCAGAAGTGTTCACATTGCTTCGCAGAATCGCTTTTGTGCAGAAAACAGTAACACTTGTTCAGAATGAAAGAAAGCACAGAGCCCCAGATTTTATGTTGTCCTGGAGAGCTTGCAGAGCACTGGGGAAAAGGCAGGCAGAGAATTCCCTGCTAGCACCTTCTCTGTGCCTGGGAAGCAGAAGTGTTCACATTGCTTCGCAGAATCGCTTTTGTGCAGAAAACAGTAACAGTTGTTCAGAACGAAGGAAAGCACAGAGCCCCAGATTTTATGTTGTCCTGGAGAGCTTGCAGAGCACTGGGGAAAGGCAGGCAGAGAATTCCCTGCTAGCACCTTCTCTGTGCCTGGGAAGGCAGAAGTGTTCACATTGCTTCGCAGAATCGCTTTTGTGCAGAAAACAGTAACACTTGTTCAGAACGAAAGAAAGCACAGAGCCCCAGATTTTATGTTGTCCTGGAGAGCTTGCAGAGCACTGGGGAAAAGCAGGCAGAGAATTCCCTGCTAGCACCTTCTCTGTGCCTGGGAAGCAGAAGTCTTCACATTGCTTCGCAGAATCGCTTTTGTGCAGAAAACATTAACACTTGTTCAGAACGAAAGAAAGCACAGAGCCCCAGATTTTATGTTGTCCTGGAGAGCTTGCAGAGCACTGGGGGAAAAGCAGGCAGAGAATTCCCTGCTAGCACCTTCTCTGTGCCTGGGAAGCAGAAGTGTTCAAATTGCTTCGCAGAATCGCTTTTGTGCAGAAAACAGTAACACTTGTTCAGAACGAAGGAAAGCACAGAGCCCCAGATTTTATGTTGTCCTGGAGAGCTTGCAGAGCACTGGGGAAAAGCAGGCAGAGAATTCCCTGCTAGCACCTTCTCTGTGCTGGGAAGCAGAAGTGTTCACATTGCTTCGCAGAATCGCTTTTGTGCAGACAGTAACACTTGTTCAGAACGAAAGAAAGCACAGAGCCCCAGATTTTATGTTGTCCTGGAGAGCTTGCAGAGCACTGGGGAAAAGCAGGCAGAGAATTCCCTGCTAGCACCTTCTCTGTGCCTGGGAAGCAGAAGTCTTCACATTGCTTCGCAGAATCGCTTTTGTGCAGAAAACAGTAACACTTGTTCAGAATGAAAGAAAGCACAGAGCCCCAGATTTTATGTTGTCCTGGAGAGCTTGCAGAGCACTGGGGAAAAGCAGGCAGAGAATTCCCTGCTAACACCTTCTCTGTGCCTGGGAAGCAGAAGTGTTCACATTGCTTCGCAGAATCGCTTTTGTGCAGAAAACATTAACACTTGTTCAGAACGAAAGAAAGCACAGAGCCCCAGATTTTATGTTGTCCTGGAGAGCTTGCAGAGCACTGGGGAAAAGCAGGCAGAGAATTCCCTGCTACCACCTTCTCTGTGCCTGGGAAGCAGAAGTGTTCACATTGCTTCGCAGAACCGCTTTTGTGCAGAAAACAGTAACACTTGTTCAGAACGAAAGAAAGCACAGAGCCCCAGATTTTATGTTGTCCTGGAGAGCTTGCAGAGCACTGGGGAAAAGCAGGCAGAGAATTCCCTGCTAGCACCTTCTCTGTGCCTGGGAAGCAGAAGTCTTCACATTGCTTCGCAGAATCGCTTTTGTGCAGAAAACAGTAACACTTGTTCAGAACGAAGGAAAGCACAGAGCCCCAGATTTTATGTTGTCCTGGAGAGCTTGCAGAGCACTGGGGAAAAGCAGGCAGAGAATTCCCTGCTACCACCTTCTCTGTGCCTGGGAAACAGAAGTGTTCACATTGCTTCGCAGAATCGCTTTTGTGCAGAAAACAGTAACACTTGTTCAGAACAAAAGAAAGCACAGAGCCCCAGATTTGCTGTTGTCCTGGAGAGCTTGCAGAGCACTGGGGAAAGGCAGGCAGAGAATTCCCTGCTAGCACCTTCTCTGTGCCTGGGAAGCAGAAGTGTTCAAATTGCTTCGCAGAATCGCTTTTGTGCAGAAAAAAGTAACACTTGTTCAGAACGAAGGAAAGCACAGAGCCCCAGATTTTATGTTGTCCTGGAGAGCTTGCAGAGCACTGGGGAAAGGCAGTCAGAGAATTCCCTGCTAGCACCTTCTCTGTGCCTGGGAAGCAGAAGTGTTCAAATTGCTTCGCAGAATCGCTTTTGTGCAGAAAACAGTAACACTTGTTCAGAACGAAAGAAAGCACAGAGCCCCAGATTTTATGTTGTCCTGGAGAGCTTGCAGAGCACTGGGGAAAAGCAGGCAGAGAATTCCCTGCTAGCACCTTCTCTGTGCCTGGGAAGCAGAAGTGTTCACATTGCTTCGCAGAATCGCTTTTGTGCAGAAAACAGTAACACTTGTTCAGAACGAAAGAAAGCACAGAGCCCCAGATTTTATGTTGTCCTGGAGAACTTGCAGAGCACTGGGGAAAAGCAGTCAGAGAATTCCCTGCTAGCACCTTCTCTGTGCCTGGGAAGCAGAAGTGTTCAAATTGCTTCGCAGAATCGCTTTTGTGCAGAAAACAGTAACACTTGTTCAGAACGAAAGAAAGCACAGAGCCCCAGATTTTATGTTGTCCTGGAGAGCTTGCAGAGCACTGGGGAAAAGCAGGCAGAGAATTCCCTGCTAGCACCTTCTCTGTGCCTGGGAAGCAGAAGTGTTCACATTGCTTCGCAGAATCGCTTTTGTGCAGAAAACAGTAACACTTGTTCAGAACGAAAGAAAGCACAGAGCCCCAGATTTTATGTTGTCCTGGAGAACTTGCAGAGCACTGGGGAAAAGCAGTCAGAGAATTCCCTGCTAGCACCTTCTCTGTGCCTGGGAAGCAGAAGTGTTCAAATTGCTTCGCAGAATCGCTTTTGTGCAGAAAACAGTAACACTTGTTCAGAACGAAAGAAAGCACAGAGCCCCAGATTTTATGTTGTCCTGGAGAGCTTGCAGAGCACTGGGGAAAAGCAGGCAGAGAATTCCCTGCTAGCACCTTCTCTGTGCCTGGGAAGCAGAAGTCTTCACATTGCTTCGCAGAATCGCTTTTGTGCAGAAAACAGTAACACTTGTTCAGAATGAAAGAAAGCACAGAGCCCCAGATTTTATGTTGTCCTGGAGAGCTTGCAGAGCACTGGGGAAAAGCAGGCAGAGAATTCCCTGCTAGCACCTTCTCTGTGCCTGGGAAGCAGAAGTGTTCACATTGCTTCGCAGAATCGCTTTTGTGCAGAAAACAGTAACACTTGTTCAGAACGAAAGAAAGCACAGAGCCCCAGATTTTATGTTGTCCTGGAGAGCTTGCAGAGCACTGGGGAAAGGCAGGCAGAGAATTCCCTGCTAGCACCTTCTCTGTGCCTGGGAAACAGAAGTGTTCCCATTGCTTCGCAGAATCGCTTTTGTGCAGAAAACAGTAACACTTGTTCAGAACGAAAGAAAGCACAGAGCCCCAGATTTTATGTTGTCCTGGAGAGCTTGCAGAGCACTGGGGAAAAGCAGGCAGAGAATTCCCTGCTAGCACCTTCTCTGTGCCTGGGAAGCAGAAGTGTTCAAATTGCTTCGCAGAATCGCTTTTGTGCAGAAAACAGTAACACTTGTTCAGAACGAAGGAAAGCACAGAGCCCCAGATTTTATGTTGTCCTGGAGAGCTTGCAGAGCACTGGGGAAAGGCAGGCAGAGAATTCCCTGCTAGCACCTTCTCTGTGCCTGGGAAGCAGAAGTGTTCACATTGCTTCGCAGAATCGCTTTTGTGCAGAAAACAATAACACTTGTTCAGAACGAAAGAAAGCACAGAGCCCCAGATTTTATGTTGTCCTGGAGAGCTTGCAGAGCACTGGGGAAAAGCAGGCAGAGAATTCCCTGCTAGCACCTTCTCTGTGCCTGGGAAGCAGAAGTGTTCAAATTGCTTCGCAGAATCGCTTTTGTGCAGAAAACAGTAACACTTGTTCAGAACGAAGGAAAGCACAGAGCCCCAGATTTTATGTTGTCCTGGAGAGCTTGCAGAGCACTGGGGAAAAGCAGGCAGAGAATTCCCTGCTAGCACCTTCTCTGTGCCTGGGAAGCAGAAGTCTTCACATTGCTTCGTAGAATCGCTTTTGTGCAGAAAACAATAACACTTGTTCAGAACGAAAGAAAGCACAGAGCCCCAGATTTTATGTTGTCCTGGAGAGCTTGCAGAGCACTGGGGAAAAGCAGGCAGAGAATTCCCTGCAAGCACCTTCTTTGTGCCTGTTCACATTGCTTCGCAGAATCGCTTTTGTGCAGAAAACAGTAACACTTGTTCAGAACGAAAGAAAGCACAGAGCCCCAGATTTTATGTTGTCCTGGAGAGCTTGCAGAGCACTGGGGAAAAGCAGGCAGAGAATTCCCTGCTAGCACCTTCTCTGTGCCTGGGAAGCAGAAGTCTTCACATTGCTTCGCAGAATCGCTTTTGTGCAGAAAACAGTAACACTTGTTCAGAATGAAAGAAAGCACAGAGCCCCAGATTTTATGTTGTCCTGGAGAGCTTGCAGAGCACTGGGGAAAAGCAGGCAGAGAATTCCCTGCTACCACCTTCTCTGTGCCTGGGAAACAGAAGTGTTCCCATTGCTTCGCAGAATCGCTTTTGTGCAGAAAACAGTAACACTTGTTCAGAACGAAGGAAAGCACAGAGCCCCAGATTTTATGTTGTCCTGGAGAGCTTGCAGAGCACTGGGGAAAGGCAGGCAGAGAATTCCCTGCTAGCACCTTCTCTGTGCCTGGGAAGCAGAAGTGTTCACATTGCTTCGCAGAATCGCTTTTGTGCAGAAAACAATAACACTTGTTCAGAACGAAAGAAAGCACAGAGCCCCAGATTTTATGTTGTCCTGGAGAGCTTGCAGAGCACTGGGGAAAGGCAGGCAGAGAATTCCCTGCTAGCACCTTCTCTGTGCCTGGGAAGCAGAAGTGTTCACATTGCTTCGCAGAATCGCTTTTGTGCAGAAAACAGTAACACTTGTTCAGAACGAAAGAAAGCACAGAGCCCCAGATTTTATGTTGTCCTGGAGAGCTTGCAGAGCACTGGGGAAAAGCAGGCAGAGAATTCCCTGCTACCACCTTCTCTGTGCCTGGGAAACAGAAGTGTTCACATTGCTTCGCAGAATCGCTTTTGTGCAGAAAACAGTAACACTTGTTCAGAACGAAGGAAAGCACAGAGCCCCAGATTTTATGTTGTCCTGGAGAGCTTGCAGAGCACTGGGGAAAGGCAGGCAGAGAATTCCCTGCTAGCACCTTCTCTGTGCCTGGGAAGCAGAAGTGTTCACATTGCTTCGCAGAATCGCTTTTGTGCAGAAAACAGTAACACTTGTTCAGAACGAAGGAAAGCACAGAGCCCCAGATTTTATGTTGTCCTGGAGAGCTTGCAGAGCACTGGGGAAAGGCAGGCAGAGAATTCCCTGCTAGCACCTTCTCTGTGCCTGGGAAGCAGAAGTCTTCACATTGCTTCGCAGAATCGCTTTTGTGCAGAAAACAATAACACTTGTTCAGAACGAAAGAAAGCACAGAGCCCCAGATTTTATGTTGTCCTGGAGAGCTTGCAGAGCACTGGGGAAAAGCAGGCAGAGAATTCCCTGCTAGCACCTTCTCTGTGCCTGGGAAACAGAAGTGTTCACATTGCTTCGCAGAATCACTTTTGTGCAGAAAACAGTAACACTTGTTCAGAACGAAAGAAAGCACAGAGCCCCAGATTTGCTGATGTCCTGGAGAGCTTGCAGAGCACTGGGGAAAGGCAGGCAGAGAATTCCCTGCTAGCACCTTCTTTGTGCCTGTTCACATTGCTTCGCAGAATCGCTTTTGTGCAGAAAACTGTAACACTTGTTCAGAACGAAAGAAAGCACAGAGCCCCAGATTTTATGTTGTCCTGGAGAGCTTGCAGAGCACTGGGGAAAAGCAGGCAGAGAATTCCCTGCTAGCACCTTCTCTGTGCCTGGGAAGCAGAAGTCTTCACATTGCTTCGCAGAATCGCTTTTGTGCAGAAAACAGTAACACTTGTTCAGAACGAAAGAAAGCACAGAGCCCCAGATTTTATGTTGTCCTGGAGAGCTTGCAGAGCACTGGGGAAAAGCAGGCAGAGAATTCCCTGCTAGCACCTTCTCTGTGCCTGGGAAACAGAAGTGTTCCCATTGCTTCGCAGAATCGCTTTTGTGCAGAAAACAGTAACACTTGTTCAGAACGAAAGAAAGCACAGAGCCCCAGATTTTATGTTGTCCTGGAGAGCTTGCAGAGCACTGGGGAAAGGCAGGCAGAGAATTCCCTGCTAGCACCTTCTCTGTGCCTGGGAAGCAGAAGTGTTCACATTGCTTCGCAGAATCGCTTTTGTGCAGAAAACAGTAACAGTTGTTCAGAACGAAGGAAAGCACAGAGCCCCAGATTTTATGTTGTCCTGGAGAGCTTGCAGAGCACTGGGGAAAGGCAGGCAGAGAATTCCCTGCTAGCACCTTCTCTGTGCCTGGGAAGCAGAAGTGTTCACATTGCTTCGCAGAATCGCTTTTGTGCAGAAAACAGTAACACTTGTTCAGAACGAAAGAAAGCACAGAGCCCCAGATTTTATGTTGTCCTGGAGAGCTTGCAGAGCACTGGGGAAAAACAGGCAGAGAATTCCCTGCTAGCACCTTCTCTGTGCCTGGGAAGCAGAAGTGTTCAAATTGCTTCGCAGAATCGCTTTTGTGCAGAAAACAGTAACACTTGTTCAGAACGAAAGAAAGCACAGAGCCCCAGATTTTATGTTGTCCTGGAGAGCTTGCAGAGCACTGGGGAAAAGCAGGCAGAGAATTCCCTGCTAGCACCTTCTCTGTGCCTGGGAAGCAGAAGTCTTCACATTGCTTCGCAGAATCGCTTTTGTGCAGAAAACAATAACACTTGTTCAGAATGAAAGAAAGCACAGAGCCCCAGATTTTATGTTGTCCTGGAGAGCTTGCAGAGCACTGGGGAAAAGCAGGCAGAGAATTCCCTGCTAGCACCTTCTCTGTGCCTGGGAAGCAGAAGTGTTCACATTGCTTCGCAGAATCGCTTTTGTGCAGAAAACAGTAACACTTGTTCAGAACGAAAGAAAGCACAGAGCCCCAGATTTTATGTTGTCCTGGAGAGCTTGCAGAGCACTGGGGAAAAGCAGGCAGAGAATTCCCTGCTACCACCTTCTCTGTGCCTGGGAAGCAGAAGTGTTCACATTGCTTCGCAGAATCGCTTTTGTGCAGAAAACAATAACACTTGTTCAGAACGAAAGAAAGCACAGAGCCCCAGATTTTATGTTGTCCTGGAGAGCTTGCAGAGCACTGGGGAAAAGCAGGCAGAGAATTCCCTGCTAGCACCTTCTCTGTGCCTGGGAAGCAGAAGTGTTCACATTGCTTCGCAGAATCGCTTTTGTGCAGAAAACAGTAACACTTGTTCAGAACGAAAGAAAGCACAGAGCCCCAGATTTTATGTTGTCCTGGAGAGCTTGCAGAGCACTGGGGAAAAGCAGGCAGAGAATTCCCTGCTAGCACCTTCTCTGTGCCTGGGAAACAGAAGTGTTCACATTGCTTCGCAGAATCGCTTTTGTGCAGAAAACAGTAACACTTGTTCAGAACGAAAGAAAGCACAGAGCCCCAGATTTGCTGTTGTCCTGGAGAGCTTGCAGAGCAGTGGGGAAAGGCAGGCAGAGAATTCCCTGCTAGCACCTTCTTTGTGCCTGTTCACATTACTTCGCAGAATCGCTTTTGTGCAGAAAACAGTAACACTTGTTCAGAATGAAAGAAAGCACAGAGCCCCAGATTTTATGTTGTCCTGGAGAGCTTGCAGAGCACTGGGGAAAAGCAGTCAGAGAATTCCCTGCTAGCACCTTCTCTGTGCCTGGGAAACAGAAGCGTTCCCATTGCTTCGCAGAATCGCTTTTGTGCAGAAAACAGTAACACTTGTTCAGAACGAAAGAAAGCACAGAGCCCCAGATTTTATGTTGTCCTGGAGAGCTTGCAGAGCACTGGGGAAAAGCAGGCAGAGAATTCCCTGCTAGCACCTTCTCTGTGCCTGGGAAACAGAAGTGTTCCCATTGCTTCGCAGAATCGCTTTTGTGCAGAAAACAGTAACTCTTGTTCAGAACGAAAGAAAGCACAGAGCCCCAGATTTTATGTTGTCCTGGAGAGCTTGCAGAGCACTGGGGAAAAGCAGGCAGAGAATTCCCTGCTAGCACCTTCTCTGTGCCTGGGAAGCAGAAGTGTTCACATTGCTTCGCAGAATCGCTTTTGTGCAGAAAACAATAACACTTGTTCAGAACGAAAGAAAGCACAGAGCCCCAGATTTTATGTTGTCCTGGAGAGCTTGCAGAGCACTGGGGAAAGGCAGGCAGAGAATTCCCTGCTAGCACCTTCTCTGTGCCTGGGAAGCAGAAGTGTTCACATTGCTTCGCAGAATCGCTTTTGTGCAGAAAACAGTAACACTTGTTCAGAACGAAAGAAAGCACAGAGCCCCAGATTTTATGTTGTCCTGGAGAGCTTGCAGAGCACTGGGGAAAAGCAGGCAGAGAATTCCCTGCTAGCACCTTCTCTGTGCCTGGGAAGCAGAAGTGTTCAAATTGCTTCGCAGAATCGCTTTTGTGCAGAAAAAAGTAACACTTGTTCAGAACGAAGGAAAGCACAGAGCCCCAGATTTTATGTTGTCCTGGAGAGCTTGCAGAGCACTGGGGAAAGGCAGGCAGAGAATTCCCTGCTAGCACCTTCTCTGTGCCTGGGAAGCAGAAGTGTTCACATTGCTTCGCAGAATCGCTTTTGTGCAGAAAACAGTAACACTTGTTCAGAACGAAAGAAAGCACAGAGCCCCAGATTTTATGTTGTCCTGGAGAGCTTGCAGAGCACTGGGGAAAAGCAGGCAGAGAATTCCCTGCTAGCACCTTCTCTGTGCCTGGGAAGCAGAAGTGTTCACATTGCTTCGCAGAATCGCTTTTGTGCAGAAAACAGTAACAGTTGTTCAGAACGAAGGAAAGCACAGAGCCCCAGATTTTATGTTGTCCTGGAGAGCTTGCAGAGCAGTGGGGAAAGGCAGGCAGAGAATTCCCTGCTAGCACCTTCTCTGTGCCTGGGAAGCAGAAGTGTTCACATTGCTTCGCAGAATCGCTTTTGTGCAGAAAACAATAACACTTGTTCAGAACGAAAGAAAGCACAGAGCCCCAGATTTTATGTTGTCCTGGAGAGCTTGCAGAGCACTGGGGAAAGGCAGGCAGAGAATTCCCTGCTAGCACCTTCTCTGTGCCTGGGAAGCAGAAGTGTTCACATTGCTTCGCAGAATCGCTTTTGTGCAGAAAACAGTAACACTTGTTCAGAATGAAAGAAAGCACAGAGCCCCAGATTTTATGTTGTCCTGGAGAGCTTGCAGATCACTGGGGAAAAGCAGGCAGAGAATTCCCTGCTAGCACCTTCTCTGTGCCTGGGAAACAGAAGTGTTCCCATTGCTTCGCAGAATCGCTTTTGTGCAGAAAACAGTAACACTTGTTCAGAACGAAAGAAAGCACAGAGCCCCAGATTTTATGTTGTCCTGGAGAGCTTGCAGAGCACTGGGGAAAGGCAGGTAGAGAATTCCCTGCTAGCACCTTCTCTGTGCCTGGGAAGCAGAAGTGTTCACATTGCTTCGCAGAATCGCTTTTGTGCAGAAAACAGTAACAGTTGTTCAGAACGAAGGAAAGCACAGAGCCCCAGATTTTATGTTGTCCTGGAGAGCTTGCAGAGCACTGGGGAAAGGCAGGCAGAGAATTCCCTGCTAGCACCTTCTCTGTGCCTGGGAAGCAGAAGTGTTCAAATTGCTTCGCAGAATCGCTTTTGTGCAGAAAACAGTAACACTTGTTCAGAACGAAAGAAAGCACAGAGCCCCAGATTTTATGTTGTCCTGGAGAGCTTGCAGAGCACTGGGGAAAAGCAGGCAGAGAATTCCCTGCTAGCACCTTCTCTGTGCCTGGGAAGCAGAAGTCTTCACATTGCTTCGCAGAATCGCTTTTGTGCAGAAAACAGTAACACTTGTTCAGAATGAAAGAAAGCACAGAGCCCCAGATTTTATGTTGTCCTGGAGAGCTTGCAGAGCACTGGGGAAAAGCAGGCAGAGAATTCCCTGCTAGCACCTTCTCTGTGCCTGGGAAGCAGAAGTGTTCACATTGCTTCGCAGAATCGCTTTTGTGCAGAAAACAGTAACACTTGTTCAGAACGAAAGAAAGCACAGAGCCCCAGATTTTATGTTGTCCTGGAGAGCTTGCAGAGCACTGGGGAAAAGCAGGCAGAGAATTCCCTGCTAGCACCTTCTCTGTGCCTGGGAAACAGAAGTGTTCACATTGCTTCGCAGAATCACTTTTGTGCAGAAAACAGTAACACTTGTTCAGAACGAAAGAAAGCACAGAGCCCCAGATTTGCTGATGTCCTGGAGAGCTTGCAGAGCACTGGGGAAAGGCAGGCAGAGAATTCCCTGCTAGCACCTTCTTTGTGCCTGTTCACATTGCTTCGCAGAATCGCTTTTGTGCAGAAAACTGTAACACTTGTTCAGAACGAAAGAAAGCACAGAGCCCCAGATTTTATGTTGTCCTGGAGAGCTTGCAGAGCACTGGGGAAAAGCAGGCAGAGAATTCCCTGCTAGCACCTTCTCTGTGCCTGGGAAGCAGAAGTGTTCACATTGCTTCGCAGAATCGCTTTTGTGCAGAAAACAGTAACAGTTGTTCAGAATGAAAGAAAGCACAGAGCCCCAGATTTTATGTTGTCCTGGAGAGCTTGCAGAGCACTGGGGAAAAGCAGGCAGAGAATTCCCTGCTAGCACCTTCTCTGTGCCTGGGAAACAGAAGTGTTCCCATTGCTTCGCAGAATCGCTTTTGTGCAGAAAACAGTAACACTTGTTCAGAACGAAAGAAAGCACAGAGCCCCAGATTTTATGTTGTCCTGGAGAGCTTGCAGAGCACTGGGGAAAAACAGGCAGAGAATTCCCTGCTAGCACCTTCTCTGTGCCTGGGAAGCAGAAGTGTTCAAATTGCTTCGCAGAATCGCTTTTGTGCAGAAAACAGTAACACTTGTTCAGAACGAAAGAAAGCACAGAGCCCCAGATTTTATGTTGTCCTGGAGAGCTTGCAGAGCACTGGGGAAAAGCAGGCAGAGAATTCCCTGCTAGCACCTTCTCTGTGCCTGGGAAGCAGAAGTCTTCACATTGCTTCGCAGAATCGCTTTTGTGCAGAAAACAATAACACTTGTTCAGAATGAAAGAAAGCACAGAGCCCCAGATTTTATGTTGTCCTGGAGAGCTTGCAGAGCACTGGGGAAAAGCAGGCAGAGAATTCCCTGCTAGCACCTTCTCTGTGCCTGGGAAGCAGAAGTGTTCACATTGCTTCGCAGAATCGCTTTTGTGCAGAAAACAGTAACACTTGTTCAGAACGAAAGAAAGCACAGAGCCCCAGATTTTATGTTGTCCTGGAGAGCTTGCAGAGCACTGGGGAAAAGCAGGCAGAGAATTCCCTGCTACCACCTTCTCTGTGCCTGGGAAGCAGAAGTGTTCACATTGCTTCGCAGAATCGCTTTTGTGCAGAAAACAATAACACTTGTTCAGAACGAAAGAAAGCACAGAGCCCCAGATTTTATGTTGTCCTGGAGAGCTTGCAGAGCACTGGGGAAAAGCAGGCAGAGAATTCCCTGCTAGCACCTTCTCTGTGCCTGGGAAGCAGAAGTGTTCACATTGCTTCGCAGAATCGCTTTTGTGCAGAAAACAGTAACACTTGTTCAGAACGAAAGAAAGCACAGAGCCCCAGATTTTATGTTGTCCTGGAGAGCTTGCAGAGCACTGGGGAAAAGCAGGCAGAGAATTCCCTGCTAGCACCTTCTCTGTGCCTGGGAAACAGAAGTGTTCACATTGCTTCGCAGAATCGCTTTTGTGCAGAAAACAGTAACACTTGTTCAGAACGAAAGAAAGCACAGAGCCCCAGATTTGCTGTTGTCCTGGAGAGCTTGCAGAGCACTGGGGAAAGGCAGGCAGAGAATTCCCTGCTAGCACCTTCTTTGTGCCTGTTCACATTGCTTCGCAGAATCGCTTTTGTGCAGAAAACAGTAACTCTTGTTCAGAACGAAAGAAAGCACAGAGCCCCAGATTTTATGTTGTCCTGGAGAGCTTGCAGAGCACTGGGGAAAAGCAGGCAGAGAATTCCCTGCTAGCACCTTCTCTGTGCCTGGGAAGCAGAAGTGTTCACATTGCTTCGCAGAATCGCTTTTGTGCAGAAAACAATAACACTTGTTCAGAACGAAAGAAAGCACAGAGCCCCAGATTTTATGTTGTCCTGGAGAGCTTGCAGAGCACTGGGGAAAGGCAGGCAGAGAATTCCCTGCTAGCACCTTCTCTGTGCCTGGGAAACAGAAGTGTTCACATTGCTTCGCAGAATCGCTTTTGTGCAGAAAACAGTAACACTTGTTCAGAACGAAAGAAAGCACAGAGCCCCAGATTTTATGTTGTCCTGGAGAGCTTGCAGAGCACTGGGGAAAAGCAGGCAGAGAATTCCCTGCTAGCACCTTCTCTGTGCCTGGGAAGCAGAAGTGTTCAAATTGCTTCGCAGAATCGCTTTTGTGCAGAAAAAAGTAACACTTGTTCAGAACGAAGGAAAGCACAGAGCCCCAGATTTTATGTTGTCCTGGAGAGCTTGCAGAGCACTGGGGAAAGGCAGGCAGAGAATTCCCTGCTAGCACCTTCTCTGTGCCTGGGAAGGAGAAGTGTTCACATTGCTTCGCAGAATCGCTTTTGTGCAGAAAACAATAACACTTGTTCAGAACGAAAGAAAGCACAGAGCCCCAGATTTTATGTTGTCCTGGAGAGCTTGCAGAGCACTGGGGAAAAGCAGGCAGAGAATTCCCTGCTAGCACCTTCTCTGTGCCTGGGAAGCAAAAGTGTTCACATTGCTTCGCAGAATCGCTTTTGTGCAGAAAACAGTAACAGTTGTTCAGAACGAAGGAAAGCACAGAGCCCCAGATTTTATGTTGTCCTGGAGAGCTTGCAGAGCAGTGGGGAAAGGCAGGCAGAGAATTCCCTGCTAGCACCTTCTCTGTGCCTGGGAAGCAGAAGTGTTCACATTGCTTCGCAGAATCGCTTTTGTGCAGAAAACAATAACACTTCTTCAGAACGAAAGAAAGCACAGAGCCCCAGATTTTATGTTGTCCTGGAGAGCTTGCAGAGCACTGGGGAAAGGCAGGCAGAGAATTCCCTGCTAGCACCTTCTCTGTGCCTGGGAAGCAGAAGTGTTCACATTGCTTCGCAGAATCGCTTTTGTGCAGAAAACAGTAACACTTGTTCAGAATGAAAGAAAGCACAGAGCCCCAGATTTTATGTTGTCCTGGAGAGCTTGCAGATCACTGGGGAAAAGCAGGCAGAGAATTCCCTGCTAGCACCTTCTCTGTGCCTGGGAAACAGAAGTGTTCCCATTGCTTCGCAGAATCGCTTTTGTGCAGAAAACAGTAACACTTGTTCAGAACGAAAGAAAGCACAGAGCCCCAGATTTTATGTTGTCCTGGAGAGCTTGCAGAGCACTGGGGAAAGGCAGGTAGAGAATTCCCTGCTAGCACCTTCTCTGTGCCTGGGAAGCAGAAGTGTTCACATTGCTTCGCAGAATCGCTTTTGTGCAGAAAACAGTAACAGTTGTTCAGAACGAAGGAAAGCACAGAGCCCCAGATTTTATGTTGTCCTGGAGAGCTTGCAGAGCACTGGGGAAAGGCAGGCAGAGAATTCCCTGCTAGCACCTTCTCTGTGCCTGGGAAGCAGAAATGTTCAAATTGCTTCGCAGAATCGCTTTTGTGCAGAAAACAGTAACACTTGTTCAGAACGAAAGAAAGCACAGAGCCCCAGATTTTATGTTGTCCTGGAGAGCTTGCAGAGCACTGGGGAAAAGCAGGCAGAGAATTCCCTGCTAGCACCTTCTCTGTGCCTGGGAAGCAGAAGTCTTCACATTGCTTCGCAGAATCGCTTTTGTGCAGAAAACAGTAACACTTGTTCAGAATGAAAGAAAGCACAGAGCCCCAGATTTTATGTTGTCCTGGAGAGCTTGCAGAGCACTGGGGAAAAGCAGGCAGAGAATTCCCTGCTAGCACCTTCTCTGTGCCTGGGAAGCAGAAGTGTTCACATTGCTTCGCAGAATCGCTTTTGTGCAGAAAACAGTAACACTTGTTCAGAACGAAAGAAAGCACAGAGCCCCAGATTTTATGTTGTCCTGGAGAGCTTGCAGAGCACTGGGGAAAAGCAGGCAGAGAATTCCCTGCTAGCACCTTCTCTGTGCCTGGGAAACAGAAGTGTTCACATTGCTTCGCAGAATCACTTTTGTGCAGAAAACAGTAACACTTGTTCAGAACGAAAGAAAGCACAGAGCCCCAGATTTGCTGATGTCCTGGAGAGCTTGCAGAGCACTGGGGAAAGGCAGGCAGAGAATTCCCTGCTAGCACCTTCTTTGTGCCTGTTCACATTGCTTCGCAGAATCGCTTTTGTGCAGAAAACTGTAACACTTGTTCAGAACGAAAGAAAGCACAGAGCCCCAGATTTTATGTTGTCCTGGAGAGCTTGCAGAGCACTGGGGAAAAGCAGGCAGAGAATTCCCTGCTAGCACCTTCTCTGTGCCTGGGAAGCAGAAGTCTTCACATTGCTTCGCAGAATCGCTTTTGTGCAGAAAACAGTAACACTTGTTCAGAATGAAAGAAAGCACAGAGCCCCAGATTTTATGTTGTCCTGGAGAGCTTGCAGAGCACTGGGGAAAAGCAGGCAGAGAATTCCCTGCTAGCACCTTCTCTGTGCCTGGGAAACAGAAGTGTTCCCATTGCTTCGCAGAATCGCTTTTGTGCAGAAAACAGTAACACTTGTTCAGAACGAAGGAAAGCACAGAGCCCCAGATTTTATGTTGTCCTGGAGAGCTTGCAGAGCACTGGGGAAAGGCAGGCAGAGAATTCCCTGCTAGCACCTTCTCTGTGCCTGGGAAGCAGAAGTCTTCACATTGCTTCGCAGAATCGCTTTTGTGCAGAAAACAGTAACACTTGTTCAGAATGAAAGAAAGCACAGAGCCCCAGATTTTATGTTGTCCTGGAGAGCTTGCAGAGCACTGGGGAAAAGCAGGCAGAGAATTCCCTGCTAGCACCTTCTCTGTGCCTGGGAAACAGAAGTGTTCACATTGCTTCGCAGAATCGCTTTTGTGCAGAAAACAGTAACACTTGTTCAGAACGAAAGAAAGCACAGAGCCCCAGATTTTATGTTGTCCTGGAGAGCTTGCAGAGCACTGGGGAAAGGCAGGCAGAGAATTCCCTGCTAGCACCTTCTCTGTGCCTGGGAAACAGAAGTGTTCACATTGCTTCGCAGAATCACTTTTGTGCAGAAAACAGTAACACTTGTTCAGAACGAAAGAAAGCACAGAGCCCCAGATTTGCTGATGTCCTGGAGAGCTTGCAGAGCACTGGGGAAAGGCAGGCAGAGAATTCCCTGCTAGCACCTTCTTTGTGCCTGTTCACATTGCTTCGCAGAATCGCTTTTGTGCAGAAAACTGTAACACTTGTTCAGAACGAAAGAAAGCACAGAGCCCCAGATTTTATGTTGTCCTGGAGAGCTTGCAGAGCACTGGGGAAAAGCAGGCAGAGAATTCCCTGCTAGCACCTTCTCTGTGCCTGGGAAGCAGAAGTCTTCACATTGCTTCGCAGAATCGCTTTTGTGCAGAAAACAGTAACACTTGTTCAGAATGAAAGAAAGCACAGAGCCCCAGATTTTATGTTGTCCTGGAGAGCTTGCAGAGCACTGGGGAAAAGCAGGCAGAGAATTCCCTGCTAGCACCTTCTCTGTGCCTGGGAAACAGAAGTGTTCCCATTGCTTCGCAGAATCGCTTTTGTGCAGAAAACAGTAACACTTGTTCAGAACGAAAGAAAGCACAGAGCCCCAGATTTTATGTTGTCCTGGAGAGCTTGCAGAGCACTGGGGAAAGGCAGGCAGAGAATTCCCTGCTAGCACCTTCTCTGTGCCTGGGAAGCAGAAGTCTTCACATTGCTTCGCAGAATCGCTTTTGTGCAGAAAACAGTAACACTTGTTCAGAACGAAGGAAAGCACAGAGCCCCAGATTTTATGTTGTCCTGGAGAGCTTGCAGAGCACTGGGGAAAGGCAGGCAGAGAATTCCCTGCTAGCACCTTCTCTGTGCCTGGGAAGCAGAAGTGTTCACATTGCTTCGCAGAATCGCTTTTGTGCAGAAAACAGTAACACTTGTTCAGAACGAAAGAAAGCACAGAGCCCCAGATTTTATGTTGTCCTGGAGAGCTTGCAGAGCACTGGGGAAAAACAGGCAGAGAATTCCCTGCTAGCACCTTCTCTGTGCCTGGGAAGCAGAAGTGTTCAAATTGCTTCGCAGAATCGCTTTTGTGCAGAAAACAGTAACACTTGTTCAGAACGAAAGAAAGCACAGAGCCCCAGATTTTATGTTGTCCTGGAGAGCTTGCAGAGCAGTGGGGAAAGGCAGGCAGAGAATTCCCTGCTAGCACCTTCTCTGTGCCTGGGAAGCAGAAGTGTTCACATTGCTTCGCAGAATCGCTTTTGTGCAGAAAACAGTAACACTTGTTCAGAATGAAAGAAAGCACAGAGCCCCAGATTTTATGTTGTCCTGGAGAGCTTGCAGATCACTGGGGAAAAGCAGGCAGAGAATTCCCTGCTAGCACCTTCTCTGTGCCTGGGAAACAGAAGTGTTCCCATTGCTTCGCAGAATCGCTTTTGTGCAGAAAACAGTAACACTTGTTCAGAACGAAAGAAAGCACAGAGCCCCAGATTTTATGTTGTCCTGGAGAGCTTGCAGAGCACTGGGGAAAGGCAGGTAGAGAATTCCCTGCTAGCACCTTCTCTGTGCCTGGGAAGCAGAAGTGTTCACATTGCTTCGCAGAATCGCTTTTGTGCAGAAAACAGTAACAGTTGTTCAGAACGAAGGAAAGCACAGAGCCCCAGATTTTATGTTGTCCTGGAGAGCTTGCAGAGCACTGGGGAAAGGCAGGCAGAGAATTCCCTGCTAGCACCTTCTCTGTGCCTGGGAAGCAGAAATGTTCAAATTGCTTCGCAGAATCGCTTTTGTGCAGAAAACAGTAACACTTGTTCAGAACGAAAGAAAGCACAGAGCCCCAGATTTTATGTTGTCCTGGAGAGCTTGCAGAGCACTGGGGAAAAGCAGGCAGAGAATTCCCTGCTAGCACCTTCTCTGTGCCTGGGAAGCAGAAGTCTTCACATTGCTTCGCAGAATCGCTTTTGTGCAGAAAACAGTAACACTTGTTCAGAATGAAAGAAAGCACAGAGCCCCAGATTTTATGTTGTCCTGGAGAGCTTGCAGAGCACTGGGGAAAAGCAGGCAGAGAATTCCCTGCTAGCACCTTCTCTGTGCCTGGGAAGCAGAAGTGTTCACATTGCTTCGCAGAATCGCTTTTGTGCAGAAAACAGTAACACTTGTTCAGAACGAAAGAAAGCACAGAGCCCCAGATTTTATGTTGTCCTGGAGAGCTTGCAGAGCACTGGGGAAAAGCAGGCAGAGAATTCCCTGCTACCACCTTCTCTGTGCCTGGGAAACAGAAGTGTTCACATTGCTTCGCAGAATCACTTTTGTGCAGAAAACAGTAACACTTGTTCAGAACGAAAGAAAGCACAGAGCCCCAGATTTGCTGATGTCCTGGAGAGCTTGCAGAGCACTGGGGAAAGGCAGGCAGAGAATTCCCTGCTAGCACCTTCTTTGTGCCTGTTCACATTGCTTCGCAGAATCGCTTTTGTGCAGAAAACTGTAACACTTGTTCAGAACGAAAGAAAGCACAGAGCCCCAGATTTTATGTTGTCCTGGAGAGCTTGCAGAGCACTGGGGAAAAGCAGGCAGAGAATTCCCTGCTAGCACCTTCTCTGTGCCTGGGAAGCAGAAGTCTTCACATTGCTTCGCAGAATCGCTTTTGTGCAGAAAACAGTAACACTTGTTCAGAATGAAAGAAAGCACAGAGCCCCAGATTTTATGTTGTCCTGGAGAGCTTGCAGAGCACTGGGGAAAAGCAGGCAGAGAATTCCCTGCTAGCACCTTCTCTGTGCCTGGGAAACAGAAGTGTTCCCATTGCTTCGCAGAATCGCTTTTGTGCAGAAAACAGTAACACTTGTTCAGAACGAAAGAAAGCACAGAGCCCCAGATTTTATGTTGTCCTGGAGAGCTTGCAGAGCACTGGGGAAAGGCAGGCAGAGAATTCCCTGCTAGCACCTTCTCTGTGCCTGGGAAGCAGAAGTCTTCACATTGCTTCGCAGAATCGCTTTTGTGCAGAAAACAGTAACACTTGTTCAGAATGAAAGAAAGCACAGAGCCCCAGATTTTATGTTGTCCTGGAGAGCTTGCAGAGCACTGGGGAAAAGCAGGCAGAGAATTCCCTGCTAGCACCTTCTCTGTGCCTGGGAAGCAGAAGTGTTCACATTGCTTCGCAGAATCGCTTTTGTGCAGAAAACAGTAACACTTGTTCAGAACGAAAGAAAGCACAGAGCCCCAGATTTTATGTTGTCCTGGAGAGCTTGCAGAGCACTGGGGAAAAGCAGGCAGAGAATTCCCTGCTAGCACCTTCTCTGTGCCTGGGAAACAGAAATGTTCACATTGCTTCGCAGAATCACTTTTGTGCAGAAAACAGTAACACTTGTTCAGAACGAAAGAAAGCACAGAGCCCCAGATTTGCTGATGTCCTGGAGAGCTTGCAGAGCACTGGGGAAAGGCAGGCAGAGAATTCCCTGCTAGCACCTTCTTTGTGCCTGTTCACATTGCTTCGCAGAATCGCTTTTGTGCAGAAAACTGTAACACTTGTTCAGAACGAAAGAAAGCACAGAGCCCCAGATTTTATGTTGTCCTGGAGAGCTTGCAGAGCACTGGGGAAAAGCAGGCAGAGAATTCCCTGCTAGCACCTTCTCTGTGCCTGGGAAGCAGAAGTCTTCACATTGCTTCGCAGAATCGCTTTTGTGCAGAAAACAGTAACACTTGTTCAGAATGAAAGAAAGCACAGAGCCCCAGATTTTATGTTGTCCTGGAGAGCTTGCAGAGCACTGGGGAAAAGCAGGCAGAGAATTCCCTGCTAGCACCTTCTCTGTGCCTGGGAAACAGAAGTGTTCCCATTGCTTCGCAGAATCGCTTTTGTGCAGAAAACAGTAACACTTGTTCAGAACGAAAGAAAGCACAGAGCCCCAGATTTTATGTTGTCCTGGAGAGCTTGCAGAGCACTGGGGAAAGGCAGGCAGAGAATTCCCTGCTAGCACCTTCTCTGTGCCTGGGAAGCAGAAGTCTTCACATTGCTTCGCAGAATCGCTTTTGTGCAGAAAACAGTAACACTTGTTCAGAACGAAGGAAAGCACAGAGCCCCAGATTTTATGTTGTCCTGGAGAGCTTGCAGAGCACTGGGGAAAAGCAGGCAGAGAATTCCCTGCTAGCACCTTCTCTGTGCCTGGGAAGCAGAAGTCTTCACATTGCTTCGCAGAATCGCTTTTGTGCAGAAAACAATAACACTTGTTCAGAATGAAAGAAAGCACAGAGCCCCAGATTTTATGTTGTCCTGGAGAGCTTGCAGAGCACTGGGGAAAAGCAGGCAGAGAATTCCCTGCTAGCACCTTCTCTGTGCCTGGGAAGCAGAAGTGTTCACATTGCTTCGCAGAATCGCTTTTGTGCAGAAAACAGTAACACTTGTTCAGAACGAAAGAAAGCACAGAGCCCCAGGTTTTATGTTGTCCTGGAGAGCTTGCAGAGCACTGGGGAAAAGCAGGCAAAGAATTCCCTGCTACCACCTTCTCTGTGCCTGGGAAACAGAAGTGTTCACATTGCTTCGCAGAATCGCTTTTGTGCAGAAAACAATAACACTTGTTCAGAACGAAAGAAAGCACAGAGCCCCAGATTTTATGTTGTCCTGGAGAGCTTGCAGAGCACTGGGGAAAGGCAGGCAGAGAATTCCCTGCTAGCACCTTCTCTGTGCCTGGGAAGCAGAAGTGTTCACATTGCTTCGCAGAATCGCTTTTGTGCAGAAAACAGTAACACTTGTTCAGAACGAAAGAAAGCACAGAGCCCCAGATTTTATGTTGTCCTGGAGAGCTTGCAGAGCAGTGGGGAAAGGCAGGCAGAGAATTCCCTGCTAGCACCTTCTTTGTGCCTGTTCACATTGCTTCGCAGAATCGCTTTTGTGCAGAAAACAGTAACACTTGTTCAGAATGAAAGAAAGCACAGAGCCCCAGATTTTATGTTGTCCTGGAGAGCTTGCAGAGCACTGGGGAAAAGCAGTCAGAGAATTCCCTGCTAGCACCTTCTCTGTGCCTGGGAAACAGAAGTGTTCCCATTGCTTCGCAGAATCGCTTTTGTGCAGAAAACAGTAACACTTGTTCAGAACGAAAGAAAGCACAGAGCCCCAGATTTTATGTTGTCCTGGAGAGCTTGCAGAGCACTGGGGAAAAGCAGGCAGAGAATTCCCTGCTAGCACCTTCTCTGTGCCTGGGAAACAGAAGTGTTCCCATTGCTTCGCAGAATCGCTTTTGTGCAGAAAACAGTAACTCTTGTTCAGAACGAAAGAAAGCACAGAGCCCCAGATTTTATGTTGTCCTGGAGAGCTTGCAGAGCACTGGGGAAAAGCAGGCAGAGAATTCCCTGCTAGCACCTTCTCTGTGCCTGGGAAGCAGAAGTGTTCACGTTGCTTCGCAGAATCGCTTTTGTGCAGAAAACAATAACACTTGTTCAGAACGAAAGAAAGCACAGAGCCCCAGATTTTATGTTGTCCTGGAGAGCTTGCAGAGCACTGGGGAAAGGCAGGCAGAGAATTCCCTGCTAGCACCTTCTCTGTGCCTGGGAAGCAGAAGTGTTCACATTGCTTCGCAGAATCGCTTTTGTGCAGAAAACAGTAACACTTGTTCAGAACGAAAGAAAGCACAGAGCCCCAGATTTTATGTTGTCCTGGAGAGCTTGCAGAGCACTGGGGAAAAGCAGGCAGAGAATTCCCTGCTAGCACCTTCTCTGTGCCTGGGAAGCAGAAGTGTTCAAATTGCTTCGCAGAATCGCTTTTGTGCAGAAAACAGTAACAGTTGTTCAGAACGAAGGAAAGCACAGAGCCCCAGATTTTATGTTGTCCTGGAGAGCTTGCAGAGCACTGGGGAAAGGCAGGCAGAGAATTCCCTGCTAGCACCTTCTCTGTGCCTGGGAAGCAGAAGTGTTCACATTGCTTCGCAGAATCGCTTTTGTGCAGAAAACAATAACACTTGTTCAGAACGAAAGAAAGCACAGAGCCCCAGATTTTATGTTGTCCTGGAGAGCTTGCAGAGCACTGGGGAAAAGCAGGCAGAGAATTCCCTGCTAGCACCTTCTCTGTGCCTGGGAAGCAGAAGTGTTCACATTGCTTCGCAGAATCGCTTTTGTGCAGAAAACAGTAACAGTTGTTCAGAACGAAGGAAAGCACAGAGCCCCAGATTTTATGTTGTCCTGGAGAGCTTGCAGAGCAGTGGGGAAAGGCAGGCAGAGAATTCCCTGCTAGCACCTTCTCTGTGCCTGGGAAGCAGAAGTGTTCACATTGCTTCGCAGAATCGCTTTTGTGCAGAAAACAATAACACTTGTTCAGAACGAAAGAAAGCACAGAGCCCCAGATTTTATGTTGTCCTGGAGAGCTTGCAGAGCACTGGGGAAAGGCAGGCAGAGAATTCCCTGCTAGCACCTTCTCTGTGCCTGGGAAGCAGAAGTGTTCACATTGCTTCGCAGAATCGCTTTTGTGCAGAAAACAGTAACACTTGTTCAGAACGAAAGAAAGCACAGAGCCCCAGATTTTATGTTGTCCTGGAGAGCTTGCAGAGCACTGGGGAAAGGCAGGTAGAGAATTCCCTGCTAGCACCTTCTCTGTGCCTGGGAAGCAGAAGTGTTCACATTGCTTCGCAGAATCGCTTTTGTGCAGAAAACAGTAACAGTTGTTCAGAACGAAGGAAAGCACAGAGCCCCAGATTTTATGTTGTCCTGGAGAGCTTGCAGAGCACTGGGGAAAGGCAGGCAGAGAATTCCCTGCTAGCACCTTCTCTGTGCCTGGGAAGCAGAAGTGTTCAAATTGCTTCGCAGAATCGCTTTTGTGCAGAAAACAGTAACACTTGTTCAGAACGAAAGAAAGCACAGAGCCCCAGATTTTATGTTGTCCTGGAGAGCTTGCAGAGCACTGGGGAAAAGCAGGCAGAGAATTCCCTGCTAGCACCTTCTCTGTGCCTGGGAAGCAGAAGTCTTCACATTGCTTCGCAGAATCGCTTTTGTGCAGAAAACAGTAACACTTGTTCAGAACGAAGGAAAGCACAGAGCCCCAGATTTTATGTTGTCCTGGAGAGCTTGCAGAGCACTGGGGAAAGGCAGGCAGAGAATTCCCTGCTAGCACCTTCTCTGTGCCTGGGAAACAGAAGTGTTCACATTGCTTCGCAGAATCGCTTTTGTGCAGAAAACAGTAACACTTGTTCAGAACGAAAGAAAGCACAGAGCCCCAGATTTTATGTTGTCCTGGAGAGCTTGCAGAGCACTGGGGAAAAGCAGGCAGAGAATTCCCTGCTAGCACCTTCTCTGTGCCTGGGAAACAGAAGTGTTCACATTGCTTCGCAGAATCGCTTTTGTGCAGAAAACAGTAACACTTGTTCAGAACGAAAGAAAGCACAGAGCCGCAGATTTGCTGTTGTCCTGGAGAGCTTGCAGAGCAGTGGGGAAAGGCAGGCAGAGAATTCCCTGCTAGCACGTTCTTTGTGCCTGTTCACATTGCTTCGCAGAATCGCTTTTGTGCAGAAAACAGTAACACTTGTTCAGAACGAAAGAAAGCACAGAGCCCCAGATTTTATGTTGTCCTGGAGAGCTTGCAGAGCACTGGGGAAAAGCAGTCAGAGAATTCCCTGCTAGCACCTTCTCTGTGCCTGGGAAGCAGAAGTGTTCACATTGCTTCGCAGAATCGCTTTTGTGCAGAAAACAGTAACACTTGTTCAGAATGAAAGAAAGCACAGAGCCCCAGATTTTATGTTGTCCTGGAGAGCTTGCAGAGCACTGGGGAAAAGCAGGCAGAGAATTCCCTGCTAGCACCTTCTCTGTGCCTGGGAAACAGAAGTGTTCCCATTGCTTCGCAGAATCGCTTTTGTGCAGAAAACAGTAACACTTGTTCAGAACGAAAGAAAGCACAGAGCCCCAGATTTTATGTTGTCCTGGAGAGCTTGCAGAGCACTGGGGAAAGGCAGGCAGAGAATTCCCTGCTAGCACCTTCTCTGTGCCTGGGAAGCAGAAGTGTTCACATTGCTTCGCAGAATCGCTTTTGTGCAGAAAACAGTAACAGTTGTTCAGAACGAAGGAAAGCACAGAGCCCCAGATTTTATGTTGTCCTGGAGAGCTTGCAGAGCAGTGGGGAAAGGCAGGCAGAGAATTCCCTGCTAGCACCTTCTCTGTGCCTGGGAAGCAGAAGTGTTCACATTGCTTCGCAGAATCGCTTTTGTGCAGAAAACAATAACACTTGTTCAGAACGAAAGAAAGCACAGAGCCCCAGATTTTATGTTGTCCTGGAGAGCTTGCAGAGCACTGGGGAAAGGCAGGCAGAGAATTCCCTGCTAGCACCTTCTCTGTGCCTGGGAAGCAGAAGTGTTCACATTGCTTCGCAGAATCGCTTTTGTGCAGAAAACAGTAACACTTGTTCAGAACGAAAGAAAGCACAGAGCCCCAGATTTTATGTTGTCCTGGAGAGCTTGCAGAGCACTGGGGAAAGGCAGGCAGAGAATTCCCTGCTAGCACCTTCTCTGTGCCTGGGAAGCAGAAGTGTTCACATTGCTTCGCAGAATCGCTTTTGTGCAGAAAACAGTAACACTTGTTCAGAACGAAAGAAAGCACAGAGCCCCAGATTTTATGTTGTCCTGGAGAGCTTGCAGAGCACTGGGGAAAAGCAGGCAGAGAATTCCCTGCTAGCACCTTCTCTGTGCCTGGGAAGCAGAAGTGTTCACATTGCTTCGCAGAATCGCTTTTGTGCAGAAAACAGTAACACTTGTTCAGAATGAAAGAAAGCACAGAGCCCCAGATTTTATGTTGTCCTGGAGAGCTTGCAGATCACTGGGGAAAAGCAGGCAGAGAATTCCCTGCTAGCACCTTCTCTGTGCCTGGGAAACAGAAGTGTTCCCATTGCTTCGCAGAATCGCTTTTGTGCAGAAAACAGTAACACTTGTTCAGAACGAAAGAAAGCACAGAGCCCCAGATTTTATGTTGTCCTGGAGAGCTTGCAGAGCACTGGGGAAAGGCAGGTAGAGAATTCCCTGCTAGCACCTTCTCTGTGCCTGGGAAGCAGAAGTGTTCACATTGCTTCGCAGAATCGCTTTTGTGCAGAAAACAGTAACAGTTGTTCAGAACGAAGGAAAGCACAGAGCCCCAGATTTTATGTTGTCCTGGAGAGCTTGCAGAGCACTGGGGAAAGGCAGGCAGAGAATTCCCTGCTAGCACCTTCTCTGTGCCTGGGAAGCAGAAGTGTTCAAATTGCTTCGCAGAATCGCTTTTGTGCAGAAAACAGTAACACTTGTTCAGAACGAAAGAAAGCACAGAGCCCCAGATTTTATGTTGTCCTGGAGAGCTTGCAGAGCACTGGGGAAAAGCAGGCAGAGAATTCCCTGCTAGCACCTTCTCTGTGCCTGGGAAGCAGAAGTCTTCACATTGCTTCGCAGAATCGCTTTTGTGCAGAAAACAGTAACACTTGTTCAGAATGAAAGAAAGCACAGAGCCCCAGATTTTATGTTGTCCTGGAGAGCTTGCAGAGCACTGGGGAAAAGCAGGCAGAGAATTCCCTGCTAGCACCTTCTCTGTGCCTGGGAAGCAGAAGTGTTCACATTGCTTCGCAGAATCGCTTTTGTGCAGAAAACAGTAACAGTTGTTCAGAACGAAGGAAAGCACAGAGCCCCAGATTTTATGTTGTCCTGGAGAGCTTGCAGAGCAGTGGGGAAAGGCAGGCAGAGAATTCCCTGCTAGCACCTTCTCTGTGCCTGGGAAACAGAAGTGTTCACATTGCTTCGCAGAATCGCTTTTGTGCAGAAAACAATAACACTTGTTCAGAACGAAAGAAAGCACAGAGCCCCAGATTTTATGTTGTCCTGGAGAGCTTGCAGAGCACTGGGGAAAGGCAGGCAGAGAATTCCCTGCTAGCACCTTCTCTGTGCCTGGGAAGCAGAAGTGTTCACATTGCTTCGCAGAATCGCTTTTGTGCAGAAAACAGTAACACTTGTTCAGAACGAAAGAAAGCACAGAGCCCCAGATTTGCTGATGTCCTGGAGAGCTTGCAGAGCACTGGGGAAAGGCAGGCAGAGAATTCCCTGCTAGCACCTTCTCTGTGCCTGGGAAGCAGAAGTGTTCACATTGCTTCGCAGAATCGCTTTTGTGCAGAAAACAGTAACACTTGTTCAGAACGAAAGAAAGCACAGAGCCCCAGATTTTATGTTGTCCTGGAGAGCTTGCAGAGCACTGGGGAAAAGCAGGCAGAGAATTCCCTGCTAGCACCTTCTCTGTGCCTGGGAAGCAGAAGTGTTCACATTGCTTCGCAGAATCGCTTTTGTGCAGAAAACAGTAACACTTGTTCAGAATGAAAGAAAGCACAGAGCCCCAGATTTTATGTTGTCCTGGAGAGCTTGCAGATCACTGGGGAAAAGCAGGCAGAGAATTCCCTGCTAGCACCTTCTCTGTGCCTGGGAAACAGAAGTGTTCCCATTGCTTCGCAGAATCGCTTTTGTGCAGAAAACAGTAACACTTGTTCAGAACGAAAGAAAGCACAGAGCCCCAGATTTTATGTTGTCCTGGAGAGCTTGCAGAGCACTGGGGAAAGGCAGGTAGAGAATTCCCTGCTAGCACCTTCTCTGTGCCTGGGAAGCAGAAGTGTTCACATTGCTTCGCAGAATCGCTTTTGTGCAGAAAACAGTAACAGTTGTTCAGAACGAAGGAAAGCACAGAGCCCCAGATTTTATGTTGTCCTGGAGAGCTTGCAGAGCACTGGGGAAAGGCAGGCAGAGAATTCCCTGCTAGCACCTTCTCTGTGCCTGGGAAGCAGAAGTGTTCAAATTGCTTCGCAGAATCGCTTTTGTGCAGAAAACAGTAACACTTGTTCAGAACGAAAGAAAGCACAGAGCCCCAGATTTTATGTTGTCCTGGAGAGCTTGCAGAGCACTGGGGAAAAGCAGGCAGAGAATTCCCTGCTAGCACCTTCTCTGTGCCTGGGAAGCAGTAGTCTTCACATTGCTTCGCAGAATCGCTTTTGTGCAGAAAACAGTAACACTTGTTCAGAATGAAAGAAAGCACAGAGCCCCAGATTTTATGTTGTCCTGGAGAGCTTGCAGAGCACTGGGGAAAAGCAGGCAGAGAATTCCCTGCTAGCACCTTCTCTGTGCCTGGGAAGCAGAAGTGTTCACATTGCTTCGCAGAATCGCTTTTGTGCAGAAAACAGTAACACTTGTTCAGAACGAAAGAAAGCACAGAGCCCCAGATTTTATGTTGTCCTGGAGAGCTTGCAGAGCACTGGGGAAAAGCAGGCAGAGAATTCCCTGCTAGCACCTTCTCTGTGCCTGGGAAACAGAAGTGTTCACATTGCTTCGCAGAATCGCTTTTGTGCAGAAAACAGTAACACTTGTTCAGAACGAAAGAAAGCACAGAGCCGCAGATTTTATGTTGTCCTGGAGAGCTTGCAGAGCAGTGGGGAAAGGCAGGCAGAGAATTCCCTGCTAGCACGTTCTTTGTGCCTGTTCACATTGCTTCGCAGAATCGCTTTTGTGCAGAAAACAGTAACACTTGTTCAGAACGAAAGAAAGCACAGAGCCCCAGATTTTATGTTGTCCTGGAGAGCTTGCAGAGCACTGGGGAAAAGCAGTCAGAGAATTCCCTGCTAGCACCTTCTCTGTGCCTGGGAAGCAGAAGTGTTCACATTGCTTCGCAGAATCGCTTTTGTGCAGAAAACAGTAACACTTGTTCAGAACGAAAGAAAGCACAGAGCCCCAGATTTTATGTTGTCCTGGAGAGCTTGCAGAGCACTGGGGAAAAGCAGGCAGAGAATTCCCTGCTAGCACCTTCTCTGTGCCTGGGAAACAGAAGTGTTCACATTGCTTCGCAGAATCGCTTTTGTGCAGAAAACAGTAACAGTTGTTCAGAACGAAGGAAAGCACAGAGCCCCAGATTTTATGTTGTCCTGGAGAGCTTGCAGAGCACTGGGGAAAGGCAGGCAGAGAATTCCCTGCTAGCACCTTCTCTGTGCCTGGGAAGCAGAAGTGTTCACATTGCTTCGCAGAATCGCTTTTGTGCAGAAAACAATAACACTTGTTCAGAACGAAAGAAAGCACAGAGCCCCAGATTTTATGTTGTCCTGGAGAGCTTGCAGAGCACTGGGGAAAGGCAGGCAGAGAATTCCCTGCTAGCACCTTCTCTGTGCCTGGGAAGCAGAAGTGTTCACATTGCTTCGCAGAATCGCTTTTGTGCAGAAAACAGTAACACTTGTTCAGAACGAAAGAAAGCACAGAGCCCCAGATTTTATGTTGTCCTGGAGAGCTTGCAGAGCACTGGGGAAAGGCAGGCAGAGAATTCCCTGCTAGCACCTTCTCTGTGCCTGGGAAGCAGAAGTGTTCAAATTGCTTCGCAGAATCGCTTTTGTGCAGAAAACAGTAACACTTGTTCAGAACGAAAGAAAGCACAGAGCCCCAGATTTTATGTTGTCCTGGAGAGCTTGCAGAGCACTGGGGAAAAGCAGGCAGAGAATTCCCTGCTAGCACCTTCTCTGTGCCTGGGAAGCAGAAGTCTTCACATTGCTTCGCAGAATCGCTTTTGTGCAGAAAACAGTAACACTTGTTCAGAATGAAAGAAAGCACAGAGCCCCAGATTTTATGTTGTCCTGGAGAGCTTGCAGAGCACTGGGGAAAAGCAGGCAGAGAATTCCCTGCTAGCACCTTCTCTGTGCCTGGGAAGCAGAAGTGTTCACATTGCTTCGCAGAATCGCTTTTGTGCAGAAAACAGTAACACTTGTTCAGAACGAAAGAAAGCACAGAGCCCCAGATTTTATGTTGTCCTGGAGAGCTTGCAGAGCACTGGGGAAAAGCAGGCAGAGAATTCCCTGCTAGCACCTTCTCTGTGCCTGGGAAACAGAAGTGTTCACATTGCTTCGCAGAATCACTTTTGTGCAGAAAACAGTAACACTTGTTCAGAACGAAAGAAAGCACAGAGCTCCAGATTTGCTGATGTCCTGGAGAGCTTGCAGAGCACTGGGGAAAGGCAGGCAGAGAATTCCCTGCTAGCACCTTCTTTGTGCCTGTTCACATTGCTTCGCAGAATCGCTTTTGTGCAGAAAACTGTAACACTTGTTCAGAACGAAAGAAAGCACAGAGCCCCAGATTTTATGTTGTCCTGGAGAGCTTGCAGAGCACTGGGGAAAAGCAGGCAGAGAATTCCCTGCTAGCACCTTCTCTGTGCCTGGGAAGCAGAAGTCTTCACATTGCTTCGCAGAATCGCTTTTGTGCAGAAAACAGTAACACTTGTTCAGAATGAAAGAAAGCACAGAGCCCCAGATTTTATGTTGTCCTGGAGAGCTTGCAGAGCACTGGGGAAAAGCAGGCAGAGAATTCCCTGCTAGCACCTTCTCTGTGCCTGGGAAACAGAAGTGTTCCCATTGCTTCGCAGAATCGCTTTTGTGCAGAAAACAGTAACACTTGTTCAGAACGAAAGAAAGCACAGAGCCCCAGATTTTATGTTGTCCTGGAGAGCTTGCAGAGCACTGGGGAAAGGCAGGCAGAGAATTCCCTGCTAGCACCTTCTCTGTGCCTGGGAAGCAGAAGTCTTCACATTGCTTCGCAGAATCGCTTTTGTGCAGAAAACAGTAACACTTGTTCAGAATGAAAGAAAGCACAGAGCCCCAGATTTTATGTTGTCCTGGAGAGCTTGCAGAGCACTGGGGAAAAGCAGGCAGAGAATTCCCTGCTAGCACCTTCTCTGTGCCTGGGAAACAGAAGTGTTCACATTGCTTCGCAGAATCGCTTTTGTGCAGAAAACAGTAACACTTGTTCAGAACGAAAGAAAGCACAGAGCCCCAGATTTTATGTTGTCCTGGAGAGCTTGCAGAGCACTGGGGAAAGGCAGGCAGAGAATTCCCTGCTAGCACCTTCTCTGTGCCTGGGAAACAGAAGTGTTCACATTGCTTCGCAGAATCACTTTTGTGCAGAAAACAGTAACACTTGTTCAGAACGAAAGAAAGCACAGAGCCCCAGATTTGCTGATGTCCTGGAGAGCTTGCAGAGCACTGGGGAAAGGCAGGCAGAGAATTCCCTGCTAGCACCTTCTTTGTGCCTGTTCACATTGCTTCGCAGAATCGCTTTTGTGCAGAAAACTGTAACACTTGTTCAGAACGAAAGAAAGCACAGAGCCCCAGATTTTATGTTGTCCTGGAGAGCTTGCAGAGCACTGGGGAAAAGCAGGCAGAGAATTCCCTGCTAGCACCTTCTCTGTGCCTGGGAAGCAGAAGTCTTCACATTGCTTCGCAGAATCGCTTTTGTGCAGAAAACAGTAACACTTGTTCAGAATGAAAGAAAGCACAGAGCCCCAGATTTTATGTTGTCCTGGAGAGCTTGCAGAGCACTGGGGAAAAGCAGGCAGAGAATTCCCTGCTAGCACCTTCTCTGTGCCTGGGAAACAGAAGTGTTCCCATTGCTTCGCAGAATCGCTTTTGTGCAGAAAACAGTAACACTTGTTCAGAACGAAAGAAAGCACAGAGCCCCAGATTTTATGTTGTCCTGGAGAGCTTGCAGAGCACTGGGGAAAGGCAGGCAGAGAATTCCCTGCTAGCACCTTCTCTGTGCCTGGGAAGCAGAAGTCTTCACATTGCTTCGCAGAATCGCTTTTGTGCAGAAAACAGTAACACTTGTTCAGAACGAAGGAAAGCACAGAGCCCCAGATTTTATGTTGTCCTGGAGAGCTTGCAGAGCACTGGGGAAAGGCAGGCAGAGAATTCCCTGCTAGCACCTTCTCTGTGCCTGGGAAGCAGAAGTGTTCACATTGCTTCGCAGAATCGCTTTTGTGCAGAAAACAATAACACTTGTTCAGAACGAAAGAAAGCACAGAGCCCCAGATTTTATGTTGTCCTGGAGAGCTTGCAGAGCACTGGGGAAAGGCAGGCAGAGAATTCCCTGCTAGCACCTTCTCTGTGCCTGGGAAGCAGAAGTGTTCACATTGCTTCGCAGAATCGCTTTTGTGCAGAAAACAGTAACACTTGTTCAGAATGAAAGAAAGCACAGAGCCCCAGATTTTATGTTGTCCTGGAGAGCTTGCAGATCACTGGGGAAAAGCAGGCAGAGAATTCCCTGCTAGCACCTTCTCTGTGCCTGGGAAACAGAAGTGTTCCCATTGCTTCGCAGAATCGCTTTTGTGCAGAAAACAGTAACACTTGTTCAGAACGAAAGAAAGCACAGAGCCCCAGATTTTATGTTGTCCTGGAGAGCTTGCAGAGCACTGGGGAAAGGCAGGTAGAGAATTCCCTGCTAGCACCTTCTCTGTGCCTGGGAAGCAGAAGTGTTCACATTGCTTCGCAGAATCGCTTTTGTGCAGAAAACAGTAACAGTTGTTCAGAACGAAGGAAAGCACAGAGCCCCAGATTTTATGTTGTCCTGGAGAGCTTGCAGAGCACTGGGGAAAGGCAGGCAGAGAATTCCCTGCTAGCACCTTCTCTGTGCCTGGGAAGCAGAAATGTTCAAATTGCTTCGCAGAATCGCTTTTGTGCAGAAAACAGTAACACTTGTTCAGAACGAAAGAAAGCACAGAGCCCCAGATTTTATGTTGTCCTGGAGAGCTTGCAGAGCACTGGGGAAAAGCAGGCAGAGAATTCCCTGCTAGCACCTTCTCTGTGCCTGGGAAGCAGAAGTCTTCACATTGCTTCGCAGAATCGCTTTTGTGCAGAAAACAGTAACACTTGTTCAGAATGAAAGAAAGCACAGAGCCCCAGATTTTATGTTGTCCTGGAGAGCTTGCAGAGCACTGGGGAAAAGCAGGCAGAGAATTCCCTGCTAGCACCTTCTCTGTGCCTGGGAAGCAGAAGTGTTCACATTGCTTCGCAGAATCGCTTTTGTGCAGAAAACAGTAACACTTGTTCAGAACGAAAGAAAGCACAGAGCCCCAGATTTTATGTTGTCCTGGAGAGCTTGCAGAGCACTGGGGAAAAGCAGGCAGAGAATTCCCTGCTACCACCTTCTCTGTGCCTGGGAAACAGAAGTGTTCACATTGCTTCGCAGAATCACTTTTGTGCAGAAAACAGTAACACTTGTTCAGAACGAAAGAAAGCACAGAGCCCCAGATTTGCTGATGTCCTGGAGAGCTTGCAGAGCACTGGGGAAAGGCAGGCAGAGAATTCCCTGCTAGCACCTTCTTTGTGCCTGTTCACATTGCTTCGCAGAATCGCTTTTGTGCAGAAAACTGTAACACTTGTTCAGAACGAAAGAAAGCACAGAGCCCCAGATTTTATGTTGTCCTGGAGAGCTTGCAGAGCACTGGGGAAAAGCAGGCAGAGAATTCCCTGCTAGCACCTTCTCTGTGCCTGGGAAGCAGAAGTCTTCACATTGCTTCGCAGAATCGCTTTTGTGCAGAAAACAGTAACACTTGTTCAGAATGAAAGAAAGCACAGAGCCCCAGATTTTATGTTGTCCTGGAGAGCTTGCAGAGCACTGGGGAAAAGCAGGCAGAGAATTCCCTGCTAGCACCTTCTCTGTGCCTGGGAAACAGAAGTGTTCCCATTGCTTCGCAGAATCGCTTTTGTGCAGAAAACAGTAACACTTGTTCAGAACGAAAGAAAGCACAGAGCCCCAGATTTTATGTTGTCCTGGAGAGCTTGCAGAGCACTGGGGAAAGGCAGGCAGAGAATTCCCTGCTAGCACCTTCTCTGTGCCTGGGAAGCAGAAGTCTTCACATTGCTTCGCAGAATCGCTTTTGTGCAGAAAACAGTAACACTTGTTCAGAATGAAAGAAAGCACAGAGCCCCAGATTTTATGTTGTCCTGGAGAGCTTGCAGAGCACTGGGGAAAAGCAGGCAGAGAATTCCCTGCTAGCACCTTCTCTGTGCCTGGGAAGCAGAAGTGTTCACATTGCTTCGCAGAATCGCTTTTGTGCAGAAAACAGTAACACTTGTTCAGAACGAAAGAAAGCACAGAGCCCCAGATTTTATGTTGTCCTGGAGAGCTTGCAGAGCACTGGGGAAAAGCAGGCAGAGAATTCCCTGCTAGCACCTTCTCTGTGCCTGGGAAACAGAAGTGTTCACATTGCTTCGCAGAATCACTTTTGTGCAGAAAACAGTAACACTTGTTCAGAACGAAAGAAAGCACAGAGCCCCAGATTTGCTGATGTCCTGGAGAGCTTGCAGAGCACTGGGGAAAGGCAGGCAGAGAATTCCCTGCTAGCACCTTCTTTGTGCCTGTTCACATTGCTTCGCAGAATCGCTTTTGTGCAGAAAACTGTAACACTTGTTCAGAACGAAAGAAAGCACAGAGCCCCAGATTTTATGTTGTCCTGGAGAGCTTGCAGAGCACTGGGGAAAAGCAGGCAGAGAATTCCCTGCTAGCACCTTCTCTGTGCCTGGGAAGCAGAAGTCTTCACATTGCTTCGCAGAATCGCTTTTGTGCAGAAAACAGTAACACTTGTTCAGAATGAAAGAAAGCACAGAGCCCCAGATTTTATGTTGTCCTGGAGAGCTTGCAGAGCACTGGGGAAAAGCAGGCAGAGAATTCCCTGCTAGCACCTTCTCTGTGCCTGGGAAACAGAAGTGTTCCCATTGCTTCGCAGAATCGCTTTTGTGCAGAAAACAGTAACACTTGTTCAGAACGAAAGAAAGCACAGAGCCCCAGATTTTATGTTGTCCTGGAGAGCTTGCAGAGCACTGGGGAAAGGCAGGCAGAGAATTCCCTGCTAGCACCTTCTCTGTGCCTGGGAAGCAGAAGTCTTCACATTGCTTCGCAGAATCGCTTTTGTGCAGAAAACAGTAACACTTGTTCAGAACGAAGGAAAGCACAGAGCCCCAGATTTTATGTTGTCCTGGAGAGCTTGCAGAGCACTGGGGAAAAGCAGGCAGAGAATTCCCTGCTAGCACCTTCTCTGTGCCTGGGAAGCAGAAGTCTTCACATTGCTTCGCAGAATCGCTTTTGTGCAGAAAACAATAACACTTGTTCAGAATGAAAGAAAGCACAGAGCCCCAGATTTTATGTTGTCCTGGAGAGCTTGCAGAGCACTGGGGAAAAGCAGGCAGAGAATTCCCTGCTAGCACCTTCTCTGTGCCTGGGAAGCAGAAGTGTTCACATTGCTTCGCAGAATCGCTTTTGTGCAGAAAACAGTAACACTTGTTCAGAACGAAAGAAAGCACAGAGCCCCAGGTTTTATGTTGTCCTGGAGAGCTTGCAGAGCACTGGGGAAAAGCAGGCAAAGAATTCCCTGCTACCACCTTCTCTGTGCCTGGGAAACAGAAGTGTTCACATTGCTTCGCAGAATCGCTTTTGTGCAGAAAACAATAACACTTGTTCAGAACGAAAGAAAGCACAGAGCCCCAGATTTTATGTTGTCCTGGAGAGCTTGCAGAGCACTGGGGAAAGGCAGGCAGAGAATTCCCTGCTAGCACCTTCTCTGTGCCTGGGAAGCAGAAGTGTTCACATTGCTTCGCAGAATCGCTTTTGTGCAGAAAACAGTAACACTTGTTCAGAACGAAAGAAAGCACAGAGCCCCAGATTTTATGTTGTCCTGGAGAGCTTGCAGAGCAGTGGGGAAAGGCAGGCAGAGAATTCCCTGCTAGCACCTTCTTTGTGCCTGTTCACATTGCTTCGCAGAATCGCTTTTGTGCAGAAAACAGTAACACTTGTTCAGAATGAAAGAAAGCACAGAGCCCCAGATTTTATGTTGTCCTGGAGAGCTTGCAGAGCACTGGGGAAAAGCAGTCAGAGAATTCCCTGCTAGCACCTTCTCTGTGCCTGGGAAACAGAAGTGTTCCCATTGCTTCGCAGAATCGCTTTTGTGCAGAAAACAGTAACACTTGTTCAGAACGAAAGAAAGCACAGAGCCCCAGATTTTATGTTGTCCTGGAGAGCTTGCAGAGCACTGGGGAAAAGCAGGCAGAGAATTCCCTGCTAGCACCTTCTCTGTGCCTGGGAAACAGAAGTGTTCCCATTGCTTCGCAGAATCGCTTTTGTGCAGAAAACAGTAACTCTTGTTCAGAACGAAAGAAAGCACAGAGCCCCAGATTTTATGTTGTCCTGGAGAGCTTGCAGAGCACTGGGGAAAAGCAGGCAGAGAATTCCCTGCTAGCACCTTCTCTGTGCCTGGGAAGCAGAAGTGTTCACGTTGCTTCGCAGAATCGCTTTTGTGCAGAAAACAATAACACTTGTTCAGAACGAAAGAAAGCACAGAGCCCCAGATTTTATGTTGTCCTGGAGAGCTTGCAGAGCACTGGGGAAAGGCAGGCAGAGAATTCCCTGCTAGCACCTTCTCTGTGCCTGGGAAGCAGAAGTGTTCACATTGCTTCGCAGAATCGCTTTTGTGCAGAAAACAGTAACACTTGTTCAGAACGAAAGAAAGCACAGAGCCCCAGATTTTATGTTGTCCTGGAGAGCTTGCAGAGCACTGGGGAAAAGCAGGCAGAGAATTCCCTGCTAGCACCTTCTCTGTGCCTGGGAAGCAGAAGTGTTCAAATTGCTTCGCAGAATCGCTTTTGTGCAGAAAACAGTAACAGTTGTTCAGAACGAAGGAAAGCACAGAGCCCCAGATTTTATGTTGTCCTGGAGAGCTTGCAGAGCACTGGGGAAAGGCAGGCAGAGAATTCCCTGCTAGCACCTTCTCTGTGCCTGGGAAGCAGAAGTGTTCACATTGCTTCGCAGAATCGCTTTTGTGCAGAAAACAATAACACTTGTTCAGAACGAAAGAAAGCACAGAGCCCCAGATTTTATGTTGTCCTGGAGAGCTTGCAGAGCACTGGGGAAAAGCAGGCAGAGAATTCCCTGCTAGCACCTTCTCTGTGCCTGGGAAGCAGAAGTGTTCACATTGCTTCGCAGAATCGCTTTTGTGCAGAAAACAGTAACAGTTGTTCAGAACGAAGGAAAGCACAGAGCCCCAGATTTTATGTTGTCCTGGAGAGCTTGCAGAGCAGTGGGGAAAGGCAGGCAGAGAATTCCCTGCTAGCACCTTCTCTGTGCCTGGGAAGCAGAAGTGTTCACATTGCTTCGCAGAATCGCTTTTGTGCAGAAAACAATAACACTTGTTCAGAACGAAAGAAAGCACAGAGCCCCAGATTTTATGTTGTCCTGGAGAGCTTGCAGAGCACTGGGGAAAGGCAGGCAGAGAATTCCCTGCTAGCACCTTCTCTGTGCCTGGGAAGCAGAAGTGTTCACATTGCTTCGCAGAATCGCTTTTGTGCAGAAAACAGTAACACTTGTTCAGAACGAAAGAAAGCACAGAGCCCCAGATTTTATGTTGTCCTGGAGAGCTTGCAGAGCACTGGGGAAAGGCAGGTAGAGAATTCCCTGCTAGCACCTTCTCTGTGCCTGGGAAGCAGAAGTGTTCACATTGCTTCGCAGAATCGCTTTTGTGCAGAAAACAGTAACAGTTGTTCAGAACGAAGGAAAGCACAGAGCCCCAGATTTTATGTTGTCCTGGAGAGCTTGCAGAGCACTGGGGAAAGGCAGGCAGAGAATTCCCTGCTAGCACCTTCTCTGTGCCTGGGAAGCAGAAGTGTTCAAATTGCTTCGCAGAATCGCTTTTGTGCAGAAAACAGTAACACTTGTTCAGAACGAAAGAAAGCACAGAGCCCCAGATTTTATGTTGTCCTGGAGAGCTTGCAGAGCACTGGGGAAAAGCAGGCAGAGAATTCCCTGCTAGCACCTTCTCTGTGCCTGGGAAGCAGAAGTCTTCACATTGCTTCGCAGAATCGCTTTTGTGCAGAAAACAGTAACACTTGTTCAGAACGAAGGAAAGCACAGAGCCCCAGATTTTATGTTGTCCTGGAGAGCTTGCAGAGCACTGGGGAAAGGCAGGCAGAGAATTCCCTGCTAGCACCTTCTCTGTGCCTGGGAAACAGAAGTGTTCCCATTGCTTCGCAGAATCGCTTTTGTGCAGAAAACAGTAACACTTGTTCAGAACGAAAGAAAGCACAGAGCCCCAGATTTTATGTTGTCCTGGAGAGCTTGCAGAGCACTGGGGAAAAGCAGGCAGAGAATTCCCTGCTAGCACCTTCTCTGTGCCTGGGAAACAGAAGTGTTCACATTGCTTCGCAGAATCGCTTTTGTGCAGAAAACAGTAACACTTGTTCAGAACGAAAGAAAGCACAGAGCCGCAGATTTGCTGTTGTCCTGGAGAGCTTGCAGAGCAGTGGGGAAAGGCAGGCAGAGAATTCCCTGCTAGCACGTTCTTTGTGCCTGTTTACATTGCTTCGCAGAATCGCTTTTGTGCAGAAAACAGTAACACTTGTTCAGAACGAAAGAAAGCACAGAGCCCCAGATTTTATGTTGTCCTGGAGAGCTTGCAGAGCACTGGGGAAAAGCAGTCAGAGAATTCCCTGCTAGCACCTTCTCTGTGCCTGGGAAGCAGAAGTGTTCCCATTGCTTCGCAGAATCGCTTTTGTGCAGAAAACAGTAACACTTGTTCAGAATGAAAGAAAGCACAGAGCCCCAGATTTTATGTTGTCCTGGAGAGCTTGCAGAGCACTGGGGAAAGGCAGGCAGAGAATTCCCTGCTAGCACCTTCTCTGTGCCTGGGAAGCAGAAGTGTTCACATTGCTTCGCAGAATCGCTTTTGTGCAGAAAACAGTAACAGTTGTTCAGAACGAAGGAAAGCACAGAGCCCCAGATTTTATGTTGTCCTGGAGAGCTTGCAGAGCAGTGGGGAAAGGCAGGCAGAGAATTCCCTGCTAGCACCTTCTCTGTGCCTGGGAAGCAGAAGTGTTCACATTGCTTCGCAGAATCGCTTTTGTGCAGAAAACAATAACACTTGTTCAGAACGAAAGAAAGCACAGAGCCCCAGATTTTATGTTGTCCTGGAGAGCTTGCAGAGCACTGGGGAAAGGCAGGCAGAGAATTCCCTGCTAGCACCTTCTCTGTGCCTGGGAAGCAGAAGTGTTCACATTGCTTCGCAGAATCGCTTTTGTGCAGAAAACAGTAACACTTGTTCAGAACGAAAGAAAGCACAGAGCCCCAGATTTTATGTTGTCCTGGAGAGCTTGCAGAGCACTGGGGAAAGGCAGGCAGAGAATTCCCTGCTAGCACCTTCTCTGTGCCTGGGAAGCAGAAGTGTTCACATTGCTTCGCAGAATCGCTTTTGTGCAGAAAACAGTAACACTTGTTCAGAACGAAAGAAAGCACAGAGCCCCAGATTTTATGTTGTCCTGGAGAGCTTGCAGAGCACTGGGGAAAAGCAGGCAGAGAATTCCCTGCTAGCACCTTCTCTGTGCCTGGGAAGCAGAAGTGTTCACATTGCTTCGCAGAATCGCTTTTGTGCAGAAAACAGTAACACTTGTTCAGAATGAAAGAAAGCACAGAGCCCCAGATTTTATGTTGTCCTGGAGAGCTTGCAGATCACTGGGGAAAAGCAGGCAGAGAATTCCCTGCTAGCACCTTCTCTGTGCCTGGGAAACAGAAGTGTTCCCATTGCTTCGCAGAATCGCTTTTGTGCAGAAAACAGTAACACTTGTTCAGAACGAAAGAAAGCACAGAGCCCCAGATTTTATGTTGTCCTGGAGAGCTTGCAGAGCACTGGGGAAAGGCAGGTAGAGAATTCCCTGCTAGCACCTTCTCTGTGCCTGGGAAGCAGAAGTGTTCACATTGCTTCGCAGAATCGCTTTTGTGCAGAAAACAGTAACAGTTGTTCAGAACGAAGGAAAGCACAGAGCCCCAGATTTTATGTTGTCCTGGAGAGCTTGCAGAGCACTGGGGAAAGGCAGGCAGAGAATTCCCTGCTAGCACCTTCTCTGTGCCTGGGAAGCAGAAGTGTTCAAATTGCTTCGCAGAATCGCTTTTGTGCAGAAAACAGTAACACTTGTTCAGAACGAAAGAAAGCACAGAGCCCCAGATTTTATGTTGTCCTGGAGAGCTTGCAGAGCACTGGGGAAAAGCAGGCAGAGAATTCCCTGCTAGCACCTTCTCTGTGCCTGGGAAGCAGAAGTCTTCACATTGCTTCGCAGAATCGCTTTTGTGCAGAAAACAGTAACACTTGTTCAGAATGAAAGAAAGCACAGAGCCCCAGATTTTATGTTGTCCTGGAGAGCTTGCAGAGCACTGGGGAAAAGCAGGCAGAGAATTCCCTGCTAGCACCTTCTCTGTGCCTGGGAAGCAGAAGTGTTCACATTGCTTCGCAGAATCGCTTTTGTGCAGAAAACAGTAACAGTTGTTCAGAACGAAGGAAAGCACAGAGCCCCAGATTTTATGTTGTCCTGGAGAGCTTGCAGAGCAGTGGGGAAAGGCAGGCAGAGAATTCCCTGCTAGCACCTTCTCTGTGCCTGGGAAACAGAAGTGTTCACATTGCTTCGCAGAATCGCTTTTGTGCAGAAAACAATAACACTTGTTCAGAACGAAAGAAAGCACAGAGCCCCAGATTTTATGTTGTCCTGGAGAGCTTGCAGAGCACTGGGGAAAGGCAGGCAGAGAATTCCCTGCTAGCACCTTCTCTGTGCCTGGGAAGCAGAAGTGTTCACATTGCTTCGCAGAATCGCTTTTGTGCAGAAAACAGTAACACTTGTTCAGAACGAAAGAAAGCACAGAGCCCCAGATTTGCTGATGTCCTGGAGAGCTTGCAGAGCACTGGGGAAAGGCAGGCAGAGAATTCCCTGCTAGCACCTTCTCTGTGCCTGGGAAGCAGAAGTGTTCACATTGCTTCGCAGAATCGCTTTTGTGCAGAAAACAGTAACACTTGTTCAGAACGAAAGAAAGCACAGAGCCCCAGATTTTATGTTGTCCTGGAGAGCTTGCAGAGCACTGGGGAAAAGCAGGCAGAGAATTCCCTGCTAGCACCTTCTCTGTGCCTGGGAAGCAGAAGTGTTCACATTGCTTCGCAGAATCGCTTTTGTGCAGAAAACAGTAACACTTGTTCAGAATGAAAGAAAGCACAGAGCCCCAGATTTTATGTTGTCCTGGAGAGCTTGCAGATCACTGGGGAAAAGCAGGCAGAGAATTCCCTGCTAGCACCTTCTCTGTGCCTGGGAAACAGAAGTGTTCCCATTGCTTCGCAGAATCGCTTTTGTGCAGAAAACAGTAACACTTGTTCAGAACGAAAGAAAGCACAGAGCCCCAGATTTTATGTTGTCCTGGAGAGCTTGCAGAGCACTGGGGAAAGGCAGGTAGAGAATTCCCTGCTAGCACCTTCTCTGTGCCTGGGAAGCAGAAGTGTTCACATTGCTTCGCAGAATCGCTTTTGTGCAGAAAACAGTAACAGTTGTTCAGAACGAAGGAAAGCACAGAGCCCCAGATTTTATGTTGTCCTGGAGAGCTTGCAGAGCACTGGGGAAAGGCAGGCAGAGAATTCCCTGCTAGCACCTTCTCTGTGCCTGGGAAGCAGAAGTGTTCAAATTGCTTCGCAGAATCGCTTTTGTGCAGAAAACAGTAACACTTGTTCAGAACGAAAGAAAGCACAGAGCCCCAGATTTTATGTTGTCCTGGAGAGCTTGCAGAGCACTGGGGAAAAGCAGGCAGAGAATTCCCTGCTAGCACCTTCTCTGTGCCTGGGAAGCAGTAGTCTTCACATTGCTTCGCAGAATCGCTTTTGTGCAGAAAACAGTAACACTTGTTCAGAATGAAAGAAAGCACAGAGCCCCAGATTTTATGTTGTCCTGGAGAGCTTGCAGAGCACTGGGGAAAAGCAGGCAGAGAATTCCCTGCTAGCACCTTCTCTGTGCCTGGGAAGCAGAAGTGTTCACATTGCTTCGCAGAATCGCTTTTGTGCAGAAAACAGTAACACTTGTTCAGAACGAAAGAAAGCACAGAGCCCCAGATTTTATGTTGTCCTGGAGAGCTTGCAGAGCACTGGGGAAAAGCAGGCAGAGAATTCCCTGCTAGCACCTTCTCTGTGCCTGGGAAACAGAAGTGTTCACATTGCTTCGCAGAATCGCTTTTGTGCAGAAAACAGTAACACTTGTTCAGAACGAAAGAAAGCACAGAGCCGCAGATTTGCTGTTGTCCTGGAGAGCTTGCAGAGCAGTGGGGAAAGGCAGGCAGAGAATTCCCTGCTAGCACGTTCTTTGTGCCTGTTCACATTGCTTCGCAGAATCGCTTTTGTGCAGAAAACAGTAACACTTGTTCAGAACGAAAGAAAGCACAGAGCCCCAGATTTTATGTTGTCCTGGAGAGCTTGCAGAGCACTGGGGAAAAGCAGTCAGAGAATTCCCTGCTAGCACCTTCTCTGTGCCTGGGAAGCAGAAGTGTTCACATTGCTTCGCAGAATCGCTTTTGTGCAGAAAACAGTAACACTTGTTCAGAACGAAAGAAAGCACAGAGCCCCAGATTTTATGTTGTCCTGGAGAGCTTGCAGAGCACTGGGGAAAAGCAGGCAGAGAATTCCCTGCTAGCACCTTCTCTGTGCCTGGGAAACAGAAGTGTTCACATTGCTTCGCAGAATCGCTTTTGTGCAGAAAACAGTAACAGTTGTTCAGAACGAAGGAAAGCACAGAGCCCCAGATTTTATGTTGTCCTGGAGAGCTTGCAGAGCACTGGGGAAAGGCAGGCAGAGAATTCCCTGCTAGCACCTTCTCTGTGCCTGGGAAGCAGAAGTGTTCACATTGCTTCGCAGAATCGCTTTTGTGCAGAAAACAATAACACTTGTTCAGAACGAAAGAAAGCACAGAGCCCCAGATTTTATGTTGTCCTGGAGAGCTTGCAGAGCACTGGGGAAAGGCAGGCAGAGAATTCCCTGCTAGCACCTTCTCTGTGCCTGGGAAGCAGAAGTGTTCACATTGCTTCGCAGAATCGCTTTTGTGCAGAAAACAGTAACACTTGTTCAGAACGAAAGAAAGCACAGAGCCCCAGATTTTATGTTGTCCTGGAGAGCTTGCAGAGCACTGGGGAAAAGCAGGCAGAGAATTCCCTGCTAGCACCTTCTCTGTGCCTGGGAAGCAGAAGTGTTCACATTGCTTCGCAGAATCGCTTTTGTGCAGAAAACAGTAACACTTGTTCAGAATGAAAGAAAGCACAGAGCCCCAGATTTTATGTTGTCCTGGAGAGCTTGCAGATCACTGGGGAAAAGCAGGCAGAGAATTCCCTGCTAGCACCTTCTCTGTGCCTGGGAAACAGAAGTGTTCCCATTGCTTCGCAGAATCGCTTTTGTGCAGAAAACAGTAACACTTGTTCAGAACGAAAGAAAGCACAGAGCCCCAGATTTTATGTTGTCCTGGAGAGCTTGCAGAGCACTGGGGAAAGGCAGGTAGAGAATTCCCTGCTAGCACCTTCTCTGTGCCTGGGAAGCAGAAGTGTTCACATTGCTTCGCAGAATCGCTTTTGTGCAGAAAACAGTAACAGTTGTTCAGAACGAAGGAAAGCACAGAGCCCCAGATTTTATGTTGTCCTGGAGAGCTTGCAGAGCACTGGGGAAAGGCAGGCAGAGAATTCCCTGCTAGCACCTTCTCTGTGCCTGGGAAGCAGAAGTGTTCAAATTGCTTCGCAGAATCGCTTTTGTGCAGAAAACAGTAACACTTGTTCAGAACGAAAGAAAGCACAGAGCCCCAGATTTTATGTTGTCCTGGAGAGCTTGCAGAGCACTGGGGAAAAGCAGGCAGAGAATTCCCTGCTAGCACCTTCTCTGTGCCTGGGAAGCAGTAGTCTTCACATTGCTTCGCAGAATCGCTTTTGTGCAGAAAACAGTAACACTTGTTCAGAATGAAAGAAAGCACAGAGCCCCAGATTTTATGTTGTCCTGGAGAGCTTGCAGAGCACTGGGGAAAAGCAGGCAGAGAATTCCCTGCTAGCACCTTCTCTGTGCCTGGGAAGCAGAAGTGTTCACATTGCTTCGCAGAATCGCTTTTGTGCAGAAAACAGTAACACTTGTTCAGAACGAAAGAAAGCACAGAGCCCCAGATTTTATGTTGTCCTGGAGAGCTTGCAGAGCACTGGGGAAAAGCAGGCAGAGAATTCCCTGCTAGCACCTTCTCTGTGCCTGGGAAACAGAAGTGTTCACATTGCTTCGCAGAATCGCTTTTGTGCAGAAAACAGTAACACTTGTTCAGAACGAAAGAAAGCACAGAGCCGCAGATTTGCTGTTGTCCTGGAGAGCTTGCAGAGCAGTGGGGAAAGGAAGGCAGAGAATTCCCTGCTAGCACGTTCTTTGTGCCTGTTCACATTGCTTCGCAGAATCGCTTTTGTGCAGAAAACAGTAACACTTGTTCAGAACGAAAGAAAGCACAGAGCCCCAGATTTTATGTTGTCCTGGAGAGCTTGCAGAGCACTGGGGAAAAGCAGGCAGAGAATTCCCTGCTAGCACCTTCTCTGTGCCTGGGAAACAGAAGTGTTCACATTGCTTCGCAGAATCGCTTTTGTGCAGAAAACAGTAACAGTTGTTCAGAACGAAGGAAAGCACAGAGCCCCAGATTTTATGTTGTCCTGGAGAGCTTGCAGAGCACTGGGGAAAGGCAGGCAGAGAATTCCCTGCTAGCACCTTCTCTGTGCCTGGGAAGCAGAAGTGTTCACATTGCTTCGCAGAATCGCTTTTGTGCAGAAAACAATAACACTTGTTCAGAACGAAAGAAAGCACAGAGCCCCAGATTTTATGTTGTCCTGGAGAGCTTGCAGAGCACTGGGGAAAGGCAGGCAGAGAATTCCCTGCTAGCACCTTCTCTGTGCCTGGGAAGCAGAAGTCTTCACATTGCTTCGCAGAATCGCTTTTGTGCAGAAAACAGTAACACTTGTTCAGAATGAAAGAAAGCACAGAGCCCCAGATTTTATGTTGTCCTGGAGAGCTTGCAGAGCACTGGGGAAAAGCAGGCAGAGAATTCCCTGCTAGCACCTTCTCTGTGCCTGGGAAGCAGAAGTGTTCAAATTGCTTCGCAGAATCGCTTTTGTGCAGAAAACAGTAACACTTGTTCAGAACGAAAGAAAGCACAGAGCCCCAGATTTTATGTTGTCCTGGAGAGCTTGCAGAGCACTGGGGAAAAGCAGGCAGAGAATTCCCTGCTAGCACCTTCTCTGTGCCTGGGAAGCAGAAGTCTTCACATTGCTTCGCAGAATCGCTTTTGTGCAGAAAACAGTAACACTTGTTCAGAATGAAAGAAAGCACAGAGCCCCAGATTTTATGTTGTCCTGGAGAGCTTGCAGAGCACTGGGGAAAAGCAGGCAGAGAATTCCCTGCTAGCACCTTCTCTGTGCCTGGGAAGCAGAAGTGTTCACATTGCTTCGCAGAATCGCTTTTGTGCAGAAAACAGTAACAGTTGTTCAGAACGAAGGAAAGCACAGAGCCCCAGATTTTATGTTGTCCTGGAGAGCTTGCAGAGCAGTGGGGAAAGGCAGGCAGAGAATTCCCTGCTAGCACCTTCTCTGTGCCTGGGAAGCAGAAGTGTTCACATTGCTTCGCAGAATCGCTTTTGTGCAGAAAACAATAACACTTGTTCAGAACGAAAGAAAGCACAGAGCCCCAGATTTTATGTTGTCCTGGAGAGCTTGCAGAGCACTGGGGAAAGGCAGGCAGAGAATTCCCTGCTAGCACCTTCTCTGTGCCTGGGAAGCAGAAGTGTTCACATTGCTTCGCAGAATCGCTTTTGTGCAGAAAACAGTAACACTTGTTCAGAACGAAAGAAAGCACAGAGCCCCAGATTTTATGTTGTCCTGGAGAGCTTGCAGAGCACTGGGGAAAGGCAGGCAGAGAATTCCCTGCTAGCACCTTCTCTGTGCCTGGGAAGCAGAAGTGTTCACATTGCTTCGCAGAATCGCTTTTGTGCAGAAAACAGTAACACTTGTTCAGAACGAAAGAAAGCACAGAGCCCCAGATTTTATGTTGTCCTGGAGAGCTTGCAGAGCACTGGGGAAAAGCAGGCAGAGAATTCCCTGCTAGCACCTTCTCTGTGCCTGGGAAGCAGAAGTGTTCACATTGCTTCGCAGAATCGCTTTTGTGCAGAAAACAGTAACACTTGTTCAGAATGAAAGAAAGCACAGAGCCCCAGATTTTATGTTGTCCTGGAGAGCTTGCAGATCACTGGGGAAAAGCAGGCAGAGAATTCCCTGCTAGCACCTTCTCTGTGCCTGGGAAACAGAAGTGTTCCCATTGCTTCGCAGAATCGCTTTTGTGCAGAAAACAGTAACACTTGTTCAGAACGAAAGAAAGCACAGAGCCCCAGATTTTATGTTGTCCTGGAGAGCTTGCAGAGCACTGGGGAAAGGCAGGTAGAGAATTCCCTGCTAGCACCTTCTCTGTGCCTGGGAAGCAGAAGTGTTCACATTGCTTCGCAGAATCGCTTTTGTGCAGAAAACATTAACAGTTGTTCAGAACGAAGGAAAGCACAGAGCCCCAGATTTTATGTTGTCCTGGAGAGCTTGCAGAGCACTGGGGAAAGGCAGGTAGAGAATTCCCTGCTAGCACCTTCTCTGTGCCTGGGAAGCAGAAGTGTTCAAATTGCTTCGCAGAATCGCTTTTGTGCAGAAAACAGTAACACTTGTTCAGAACGAAAGAAAGCACAGAGCCCCAGATTTTATGTTGTCCTGGAGAGCTTGCAGAGCACTGGGGAAAAGCAGGCAGAGAATTCCCTGCTAGCACCTTCTCTGTGCCTGGGAAGCAGTAGTCTTCACATTGCTTCGCAGAATCGCTTTTGTGCAGAAAACAGTAACACTTGTTCAGAATGAAAGAAAGCACAGAGCCCCAGATTTTATGTTGTCCTGGAGAGCTTGCAGAGCACTGGGGAAAAGCAGGCAGAGAATTCCCTGCTAGCACCTTCTCTGTGCCTGGGAAGCAGAAGTGTTCCCATTGCTTCGCAGAATCGCTTTTGTGCAGAAAACAGTAACACTTGTTCAGAACGAAAGAAAGCACAGAGCCCCAGATTTTATGTTGTCCTGGAGAGCTTGCAGAGCACTGGGGAAAAGCAGGCAGAGAATTCCCTGCTACCACCTTCTCTGTGCCTGGGAAACAGAAGTGTTCACATTGCTTCGCAGAATCGCTTTTGTGCAGAAAACAGTAACACTTGTTCAGAACGAAAGAAAGCACAGAGCCCCAGATTTTATGTTGTCCTGGAGAGCTTGCAGAGCACTGGGGAAAAGCAGGCAGAGAATTCCCTGCTAGCACCTTCTCTGTGCCTGGGAAGCAGAAGTGTTCAAATTGCTTCGCAGAATCGCTTTTGTGCAGAAAACAGTAACACTTGTTCAGAACGAAGGAAAGCACAGAGCCCCAGATTTTATGTTGTCCTGGAGAGCTTGCAGAGCACTGGGGAAAAGCAGGCAGAGAATTCCCTGCTAGCACCTTCTCTGTGCCTGGGAAGCAGAAGTGTTCACATTGCTTCGCAGAATCGCTTTTGTGCAGAAAACAGTAACACTTGTTCAGAACGAAAGAAAGCACAGAGCCCCAGATTTTATGTTGTCCTGGAGAGCTTGCAGAGCACTGGGGAAAAGCAGGCAGAGAATTCCCTGCTAGCACCTTCTCTGTGCCTGGGAAACAGAAGTGTTCACATTGCTTCGCAGAATCGCTTTTGTGCAGAAAACAGTAACACTTGTTCAGAACGAAAGAAAGCACAGAGCCCCAGATTTGCTGTTGTCCTGGAGAGCTTGCAGAGCAGTGGGGAAAGGCAGGCAGAGAATTCCCTGCTAGCACGTTCTTTGTGCCTGTTCACATTGCTTCGCAGAATCGCTTTTGTGCAGAAAACAGTAACACTTGTTCAGAACGAAAGAAAGCACAGAGCCCCAGATTTTATGTTGTCCTGGAGAGCTTGCAGAGCACTGGGGAAAAGCAGTCAGAGAATTCCCTGCTAGCACCTTCTCTGTGCCTGGGAAGCAGAAGTGTTCACATTGCTTCGCAGAATCGCTTTTGTGCAGAAAACAGTAACACTTGTTCAGAATGAAAGAAAGCACAGAGCCCCAGATTTTATGTTGTCCTGGAGAGCTTGCAGAGCACTGGGGAAAAGCAGGCAGAGAATTCCCTGCTAGCACCTTCTCTGTGCCTGGGAAACAGAAGTGTTCCCATTGCTTCGCAGAATCGCTTTTGTGCAGAAAACAGTAACACTTGTTCAGAACGAAAGAAAGCACAGAGCCCCAGATTTTATGTTGTCCTGGAGAGCTTGCAGAGCACTGGGGAAAAGCAGGCAGAGAATTCCCTGCTAGCACCTTCTCTGTGCCTGGGAAGCAGAAGTCTTCACATTGCTTCGCAGAATCGCTTTTGTGCAGAAAACAGTAACACTTGTTCAGAATGAAAGAAAGCACAGAGCCCCAGATTTTATGTTGTCCTGGAGAGCTTGCAGAGCACTGGGGAAAAGCAGGCAGAGAATTCCCTGCTAGCACCTTCTCTGTGCCTGGGAAGCAGAAGTGTTCACATTGCTTCGCAGAATCGCTTTTGTGCAGAAAACAGTAACAGTTGTTCAGAACGAAGGAAAGCACAGAGCCCCAGATTTTATGTTGTCCTGGAGAGCTTGCAGAGCAGTGGGGAAAGGCAGGCAGAGAATTCCCTGCTAGCACCTTCTCTGTGCCTGGGAAGCAGAAGTGTTCACATTGCTTCGCAGAATCGCTTTTGTGCAGAAAACAGTAACACTTGTTCAGAATGAAAGAAAGCACAGAGCCCCAGATTTTATGTTGTCCTGGAGAGCTTGCAGATCACTGGGGAAAAGCAGGCAGAGAATTCCCTGCTAGCACCTTCTCTGTGCCTGGGAAACAGAAGTGTGCCCATTGCTTCGCAGAATCGCTTTTGTGCAGAAAACAGTAACAGTTGTTCAGAACGAAGGAAAGCACAGAGCCCCAGATTTTATGTTGTCCTGGAGAGCTTGCAGAGCACTGGGGAAAGGCAGGCAGAGAATTCCCTGCTAGCACCTTCTCTGTGCCTGGGAAGCAGAAGTGTTCAAATTGCTTCGCAGAATCGCTTTTGTGCAGAAAACAGTAACACTTGTTCAGAACGAAAGAAAGCACAGAGCCCCAGATTTTATGTTGTCCTGGAGAGCTTGCAGAGCACTGGGGAAAAGCAGGCAGAGAATTCCCTGCTAGCACCTTCTCTGTGCCTGGGAAGCAGAAGTCTTCACATTGCTTCGCAGAATCGCTTTTGTGCAGAAAACAGTAACACTTGTTCAGAATGAAAGAAAGCACAGAGCCCCAGATTTTATGTTGTCCTGGAGAGCTTGCAGAGCACTGGGGAAAAGCAGGCAGAGAATTCCCTGCTAGCACCTTCTCTGTGCCTGGGAAGCAGAAGTGTTCACATTGCTTCGCAGAATCGCTTTTGTGCAGAAAACAGTAACACTTGTTCAGAACGAAAGAAAGCACAGAGCCCCAGATTTTATGTTGTCCTGGAGAGCTTGCAGAGCACTGGGGAAAAGCAGGCAGAGAATTCCCTGCTACCACCTTCTCTGTGCCTGGGAAACAGAAGTGTTCACATTGCTTCGCAGAATCGCTTTTGTGCAGAAAACAGTAACACTTGTTCAGAACGAAGGAAAGCACAGAGCCCCAGATTTTATGTTGTCCTGGAGAGCTTGCAGAGCACTGGGGAAAGGCAGGCAGAGAATTCCCTGCTAGCACCTTCTCTGTGCCTGGGAAGCAGAAGTGTTCACATTGCTTCGCAGAATCGCTTTTGTGCAGAAAACAATAACACTTGTTCAGAACGAAAGAAAGCACAGAGCCCCAGATTTTATGTTGTCCTGGAGAGCTTGCAGAGCACTGGGGAAAAGCAGGCAGAGAATTCCCTGCTAGCACCTTCTCTGTGCCTGGGAAGCAGAAGTGTTCAAATTGCTTCGCAGAATCGCTTTTGTGCAGAAAACAGTAACACTTGTTCAGAACGAAGGAAAGCACAGAGCCCCAGATTTTATGTTGTCCTGGAGAGCTTGCAGAGCACTGGGGAAAAGCAGGCAGAGAATTCCCTGCTAGCACCTTCTCTGTGCCTGGGAAGCAGAAGTGTTCACATTGCTTCGCAGAATCGCTTTTGTGCAGAAAACAGTAACACTTGTTCAGAACGAAAGAAAGCACAGAGCCCCAGATTTTATGTTGTCCTGGAGAGCTTGCAGAGCACTGGGGAAAAGCAGGCAGAGAATTCCCTGCTAGCACCTTCTCTGTGCCTGGGAAACAGAAGTGTTCACATTGCTTCGCAGAATCGCTTTTGTGCAGAAAACAGTAACACTTGTTCAGAACGAAAGAAAGCACAGAGCCCCAGATTTGCTGTTGTCCTGGAGAGCTTGCAGAGCAGTGGGGAAAGGCAGGCAGAGAATTCCCTGCTAGCACGTTCTTTGTGCCTGTTCACATTGCTTCGCAGAATCGCTTTTGTGCAGAAAACAGTAACACTTGTTCAGAACGAAAGAAAGCACAGAGCCCCAGATTTTATGTTGTCCTGGAGAGCTTGCAGAGCACTGGGGAAAAGCAGTCAGAGAATTCCCTGCTAGCACCTTCTCTGTGCCTGGGAAGCAGAAGTGTTCACATTGCTTCGCAGAATCGCTTTTGTGCAGAAAACAGTAACACTTGTTCAGAATGAAAGAAAGCACAGAGCCCCAGATTTTATGTTGTCCTGGAGAGCTTGCAGAGCACTGGGGAAAAGCAGGCAGAGAATTCCCTGCTAGCACCTTCTCTGTGCCTGGGAAACAGAAGTGTTCCCATTGCTTCGCAGAATCGCTTTTGTGCAGAAAACTGTAACAGTTGTTCAGAACGAAGGAAAGCACAGAGCCCCAGATTTTATGTTGTCCTGGAGAGCTTGCAGAGCACTGGGGAAAGGCAGGCAGAGAATTCCATGCTAGCACCTTCTCTGTGCCTGGGAAGCAGAAGTGTTCAAATTGCTTCGCAGAATCGCTTTTGTGCAGAAAACAGTAACACTTGTTCAGAACGAAGGAAAGCACAGAGCCCCAGATTTGCTGTTGTCCTGGAGAGCTTGCAGAGCAGTGGGGAAAGGCAGGCAGAGAATTCCCTGCTAGCACCTTCTCTGTGCCTGGGAAGCAGAAGTGTTCACATTGCTTCGCAGAATCGCTTTTGTGCAGAAAACAGTAACAGTTGTTCAGAACGAAGGAAAGCACAGAGCCCCAGATTTTATGTTGTCCTGGAGAGCTTGCAGAGCACTGGGGAAAGGCAGGCAGAGAATTCCCTGCTAGCACCTTCTCTGTGCCTGGGAAGCAGAAGTGTTCAAATTGCTTCGCAGAATCGCTTTTGTGCAGAAAACAGTAACACTTGTTCAGAACGAAAGAAAGCACAGAGCCCCAGATTTTATGTTGTCCTGGAGAGCTTGCAGAGCACTGGGGAAAGGCAGGCAGAGAATTCCCTGCTAGCACCTTCTCTGTGCCTGGGAAGCAGAAGTGTTCAAATTGCTTCGCAGAATCGCTTTTGTGCAGAAAACAGTAACACTTGTTCAGAACGAAAGAAAGCACAGAGCCCCAGATTTTATGTTGTCCTGGAGAGCTTGCAGAGCACTGGGGAAAAGCAGGCAGAGAATTCCCTGCTAGCACCTTCTCTGTGCCTGGGAAGCAGAAGTGTTCACATTGCTTCGCAGAATCGCTTTTGTGCAGAAAACAGTAACACTTGTTCAGAACGAAAGAAAGCACAGAGCCCCAGATTTTATGTTGTCCTGGAGAGCTTGCAGAGCACTGGGGAAAAGCAGGCAGAGAATTCCCTGCTACCACCTTCTCTGTGCCTGGGAAACAGAAGTGTTCACATTGCTTCGCAGAATCGCTTTTGTGCAGAAAACAGTAACACTTGTTCAGAACGAAGGAAAGCACAGAGCCCCAGATTTTATGTTGTCCTGGAGAGCTTGCAGAGCACTGGGGAAAGGCAGGCAGAGAATTCCCTGCTAGCACCTTCTCTGTGCCTGGGAAGCAGAAGTGTTCACATTGCTTCGCAGAATCGCTTTTGTGCAGAAAACAATAACACTTGTTCAGAACGAAAGAAAGCACAGAGCCCCAGATTTTATGTTGTCCTGGAGAGCTTGCAGAGCACTGGGGAAAAGCAGGCAGAGAATTCCCTGCTAGCACCTTCTCTGTGCCTGGGAAGCAGAAGTGTTCAAATTGCTTCGCAGAATCGCTTTTGTGCAGAAAACAGTAACACTTGTTCAGAACGAAGGAAAGCACAGAGCCCCAGATTTGCTGTTGTCCTGGAGAGCTTGCAGAGCACTGGGGAAAAGCAGGCAGAGAATTCCCTGCTAGCACCTTCTCTGTGCCTGGGAAGCAGAAGTGTTCACATTGCTTCGCAGAATCGCTTTTGTGCAGAAAACAGTAACACTTGTTCAGAACGAAGGAAAGCACAGAGCCCCAGATTTTATGTTGTCCTGGAGAGCTTGCAGAGCACTGGGGAAAAGCAGGCAGAGAATTCCCTGCTAGCACCTTCTCTGTGCCTGGGAAACAGAAGTGTTCACATTGCTTCGCAGAATCGCTTTTGTGCAGAAAACAGTAACACTTGTTCAGAACGAAAGAAAGCACAGAGCCCCAGATTTTATGTTGTCCTGGAGAGCTTGCAGAGCAGTGGGGAAAGGCAGGCAGAGAATTCCCTGCTAGCACGTTCTTTGTGCCTGTTCACATTGCTTCGCAGAATCGCTTTTGTGCAGAAAACAGTAACACTTGTTCAGAACGAAAGAAAGCACAGAGCCCCAGATTTTATGTTGTCCTGGAGAGCTTGCAGAGCACTGGGGAAAAGCAGTCAGAGAATTCCCTGCTAGCACCTTCTCTGTGCCTGGGAAGCAGAAGTGTTCACATTGCTTCGCAGAATCGCTTTTGTGCAGAAAACAGTAACACTTGTTCAGAATGAAAGAAAGCACAGAGCCCCAGATTTTATGTTGTCCTGGAGAGCTTGCAGAGCACTGGGGAAAAGCAGGCAGAGAATACCCTGCTAGCACCTTCTCTGTGCCTGGGAAACAGAAGTGTTCCCATTGCTTCGCAGAATCGCTTTTGTGCAGAAAACAGTAACACTTGTTCAGAACGAAAGAAAGCACAGAGCCCCAGATTTTATGTTGTCCTGGAGAGCTTGCAGAGCACTGGGGAAAGGCAGGCAGAGAATTCCCTGCTAGCACCTTCTCTGTGCCTGGGAAGCAGAAGTCTTCACATTGCTTCGCAGAATCGCTTTTGTGCAGAAAACAGTAACACTTGTTCAGAACGAAAGAAAGCACAGAGCCCCAGATTTTATGTTGTCCTGGAGAGCTTGCAGAGCACTGGGGAAAAGCAGGCAGAGAATTCCCTGCTACCACCTTCTCTGTGCCTGGGAAGCAGAAGTGTTCACATTGCTTCGCAGAATCGCTTTTGTGCAGAAAACAGTAACACTTGTTCAGAACGAAAGAAAGCACAGAGCCCCAGATTTTATGTTGTCCTGGAGAGCTTGCAGAGCAGTGGGGAAAGGCAGGCAGAGAATTCCCTGCTAGCACCTTCTCTGTGCCTGGGAAGCAGAAGTGTTCACATTGCTTCGCAGAATCGCTTTTGTGCAGAAAACAGTAACAGTTGTTCAGAACGAAGGAAAGCACAGAGCCCCAGATTTTATGTTGTCCTGGAGAGCTTGCAGAGCACTGGGGAAAGGCAGGCAGAGAATTCCCTGCTAGCACCTTCTCTGTGCCTGGGAAGCAGAAGTGTTCAAATTGCTTCGCAGAATCGCTTTTGTGCAGAAAACAGTAACACTTGTTCAGAACGAAAGAAAGCACAGAGCCCCAGATTTTATGTTGTCCTGGAGAGCTTGCAGAGCACTGGGGAAAGGCAGGCAGAGAATTCCCTGCTAGCACCTTCTCTGTGCCTGGGAAGCAGAAGTGTTCACATTGCTTCGCAGAATCGCTTTTGTGCAGAAAACAGTAACAGTTGTTCAGAACGAAAGAAAGCACAGAGCCCCAGATTTTATGTTGTCCTGGAGAGCTTGCAGAGCACTGGGGAAAAGCAGGCAGAGAATTCCCTGCTAGCACCTTCTCTGTGCCTGGGAAGCAGAAGTGTTCACATTGCTTCGCAGAATCGCTTTTGTGCAGAAAACAGTAACACTTGTTCAGAACGAAAGAAAGCACAGAGCCCCAGATTTTATGTTGTCCTGGAGAGCTTGCAGAGCACTGGGGAAAAGCAGGCAGAGAATTCCCTGCTAGCACCTTCTCTGTGCCTGGGAAGCAGAAGTGTTCACATTGCTTCGCAGAATCGCTTTTGTGCAGAAAACAATAACACTTGTTCAGAACGAAAGAAAGCACAGAGCCCCAGATTTTATGTTGTCCTGGAGAGCTTGCAGAGCACTGGGGAAAAGCAGGCAGAGAATTCCCTGCTAGCACCTTCTCTGTGCCTGGGAAGCAGAAGTGTTCAAATTGCTTCGCAGAATCGCTTTTGTGCAGAAAACAGTAACACTTGTTCAGAACGAAGGAAAGCACAGAGCCCCAGATTTTATGTTGTCCTGGAGAGCTTGCAGAGCACTGGGGAAAAGCAGGCAGAGAATTCCCTGCTAGCACCTTCTCTGTGCCTGGGAAGCAGAAGTGTTCACATTGCTTCGCAGAATCGCTTTTGTGCAGAAAACAGTAACACTTGTTCAGAACGAAAGAAAGCACAGAGCCCCAGATTTTATGTTGTCCTGGAGAGCTTGCAGAGCACTGGGGAAAAGCAGGCAGAGAATTCCCTGCTAGCACCTTCTCTGTGCCTGGGAAACAGAAGTGTTCACATTGCTTCGCAGAATCGCTTTTGTGCAGAAAACAGTAACACTTGTTCAGAACGAAAGAAAGCACAGAGCCCCAGATTTTATGTTGTCCTGGAGAGCTTGCAGAGCACTGGGGAAAGGCAGGCAGAGAATTCCCTGCTAGCACCTTCTCTGTGCCTGGGAAGCAGAAGTGTTCAAATTGCTTCGCAGAATCGCTTTTGTGCAGAAAACAGTAACACTTGTTCAGAACGAAAGAAAGCACAGAGCCCCAGATTTTATGTTGTCCTGGAGAGCTTGCAGAGCACTGGGGAAAAGCAGGCAGAGAATTCCCTGCTAGCACCTTCTCTGTGCCTGGGAAACAGAAGTGTTCCCATTGCTTCGCAGAATCGCTTTTGTGCAGAAAACAGTAACACTTGTTCAGAACGAAAGAAAGCACAGAGCCCCAGATTTTATGTTGTCCTGGAGAGCTTGCATAGCACTGGGGAAAAGCAGGCAGAGAATTCCCTGCTAGCACCTTCTCTGTGCCTGGGAAACAGAAGTGTTCACATTGCTTCGCAGAATCGCTTTTGTGCAGAAAACAGTAACAGTTGTTCAGAACGAAGGAAAGCACAGAGCCCCAGATTTTATGTTGTCCTGGAGAGCTTGCAGAGCACTGGGGAAAGGCAGGCAGAGAATTCCCTGCTAGCACCTTCTCTGTGCCTGGGAAGCAGAAGTGTTCACATTGCTTCGCAGAATCGCTTTTGTGCAGAAAACAGTAACAGTTGTTCAGAACGAAGGAAAGCACAGAGCCCCAGATTTTATGTTGTCCTGGAGAGCTTGCAGAGCACTGGGGAAAGGCAGGCAGAGAATTCCATGCTAGCACCTTCTCTGTGCCTGGGAAGGAGAAGTGTTCAAATTGCTTCGCAGAATCGCTTTTGTGCAGAAAACAGTAACACTTGTTCAGAACGAAGGAAAGCACAGAGCCCCAGATTTGCTGTTGTCCTGGAGAGCTTGCAGAGCACTGGGGAAAGGCAGGCAGAGAATTCCCTGCTAGCACGTTCTTTGTGCCTGTTCACATTGCTTCGCAGAATCGCTTTTGTGCAGAAAACAGTAACACTTGTTCAGAACGAAAGAAAGCACAGAGCCCCAGATTTTATGTTGTCCTGGAGAGCTTGCAGAGCACTGGGGAAAAGCAGTCAGAGAATTCCCTGCTAGCACCTTCTCTGTGCCTGGGAAGCAGAAGTGTTCACATTGCTTCGCAGAATCGCTTTTGTGCAGAAAACAGTAACACTTGTTCAGAACGAAAGAAAGCACAGAGCCCCAGATTTTATGTTGTCCTGGAGAGCTTGCAGAGCACTGGGGAAAAGCAGGCAGAGAATTCCCTGCTAGCACCTTCTCTGTGCCTGGGAAACAGAAGTGTTCCCATTGCTTCGCAGAATCGCTTTTGTGCAGAAAACAGTAACACTTGTTCAGAACGAAAGAAAGCACAGAGCCCCAGATTTTATGTTGTCCTGGAGAGCTTGCAGAGCACTGGGGAAAGGCAGGCAGAGAATTCCCTGCTACCACCTTCTCTGTGCCTGGGAAACAGAAGTGTTCACATTGCTTCGCAGAATCGCTTTTGTGCAGAAAACAGTAACACTTGTTCAGAACGAAAGAAAGCACAGAGCCCCAGATTTTATGTTGTCCTGGAGAGCTTGCAGAGCACTGGGGAAAAGCAGGCAGAGAATTCCCTGCTAGCACCTTCTCTGTGCCTGGGAAGCAGAAGTGTTCACATTGCTTCGCAGAATCGCTTTTGTGCAGAAAACAGTAACACTTGTTCAGAATGAAAGAAAGCACAGAGCCCCAGATTTTATGTTGTCCTGGAGAGCTTGCAGAGCACTGGGGAAAAGCAGGCAGAGAATTCCCTGCTAGCACCTTCTCTGTGCCTGGGAAACAGAAGTGTTCCCATTGCTTCGCAGAATCGCTTTTGTGCAGAAAACATTAACACTTGTTCAGAATGAAAGAAAGCACAGAGCCCCAGATTTTATGTTGTCCTGGAGAGCTTGCAGAGCACTGGAGAAAGGCAGGCAGAGAATTCCCTGCTAGCACCTTCTCTGTGCCTGGGAAGCAGAAGTGTTCACGTTGCTTCGCAGAATCGCTTTTGTGCAGAAAACTGTAACACTTGTTGAGAACGAAAGAAAGCACAGAGCCCCAGATTTTATGTTGTCCTGGAGAGCTTGCAGAGCACTGGGGAAAAGCAGGCAGAGAATTCCCTGCTACCACCTTCTCTGTGCCTGGGAAGCAGAAGTCTTCACATTGCTTCGCAGAATCGCTTTTGTGCAGAAAACAGTAACACTTGTTCAGAACGAAGGAAAGCACAGAGCCCCAGATTTTATGTTGTCCTGGAGAGCTTGCAGAGCACTGGGAAAAGGCAGGCAGAGAATTCCCTGTTAGCACCTTCTCTGTGCCTGGGAAGCAGAAGTGTTCAAATTGCTTCGCAGAATCGCTTTTGTGCAGAAAACAGTAACACTTGTTCAGAACGAAAGAAAGCACAGAGCCCCAGATTTTATGTTGTCCTGGAGAGCTTGCAGAGCACTGGGGAAAAGCAGGCAGAGAATTCCCTGCTAGCACCTTCTCTGTGCCTGGGAAACAGAAGTGTTCACATTGCTTCGCAGAATCGCTTTTGTGCAGAAAACAGTAACACTTGTTCAGAACGAAAGAAAGCACAGAGCCCCAGATTTTATGTTGTCCTGGAGAGCTTGCAGAGCACTGGGGAAAAGCAGGCAGAGAATTCCCTGCTAGCACCTTCTCTGTGCCTGGGAAGCAGAAGTGTTCACATTGCTTCGCAGAATCGCTTTTGTGCAGAAAACAGTAACACTTGTTCAGAATGAAAGAAAGCACAGAGCCCCAGATTTTATGTTGTCCTGGAGAGCTTGCAGAGCACTGGGGAAAAGCAGGCAGAGAATTCCCTGCTAGCACCTTCTCTGTGCCTGGGAAACAGAAGTGTTCCCATTGCTTCGCAGAATCGCTTTTGTGCAGAAAACATTAACACTTGTTCAGAATGAAAGAAAGCACAGAGCCCCAGATTTTATGTTGTCCTGGAGAGCTTGCAGAGCACTGGAGAAAGGCAGGCAGAGAATTCCCTGCTAGCACCTTCTCTGTGCCTGGGAAGCAGAAGTGTTCACGTTGCTTCGCAGAATCGCTTTTGTGCAGAAAACTGTAACACTTGTTGAGAACGAAAGAAAGCACAGAGCCCCAGATTTTATGTTGTCCTGGAGAGCTTGCAGAGCACTGGGGAAGGAGAGCTTGCAGAGCACTGGGGAAAGGCAGGCAGAGAATTCCCTGCTAGCACCTTCTCTGTGCCTGGGAAGCAGAAGTGTTCACATTGCTTCGCAGAATCGCTTTTGTGCAGAAAACAGTAACACTTGTTCAGAACGAAAGAAAGCACAGAGCCCCAGATTTTATGTTGTCCTGGAGAGCTTGCAGAGCACTGGGGAAAAGCAGGCAGAGAATTCCCTGCTAGCACCTTCTCTGTGCCTGGGAAGCAGAAGTGTTCAAATTGCTTCGCAGAATCGCTTTTGTGCAGAAAACAGTAACACTTGTTCAGAACGAAAGAAAGCACAGAGCCCCAGATTTTATGTTGTCCTGGAGAGCTTGCAGAGCACTGGGGAAAAGCAGGCAGAGAATTCCCTGCTAGCACCTTCTCTGTGCCTGGGAAGCAGAAGTGTTCACATTGCTTCGCAGAATCGCTTTTGTGCAGAAAACAGTAACACTTGTTCAGAATGAAAGAAAGCACAGAGCCCCAGATTTTATGTTGTCCTGGAGAGCTTGCAGAGCACTGGGGAAAAGCAGGCAGAGAATTCCCTGCTAGCACCTTCTCTGTGCCTGGGAAGCAGAAGTGTTCACATTGCTTCGCAGAATCGCTTTTGTGCAGAAAACATTAACACTTGTTCAGAACGAAAGAAAGCACAGAGCCCCAGATTTTATGTTGTCCTGGAGAGCTTGCAGAGCACTGGGGAAAAGCAGGCAGAGAATTCCCTGCTACCACCTTCTCTGTGCCTGGGAAACAGAAGTGTTCACATTGCTTCGCAGAATCGCTTTTGTGCAGAAAACAGTAACACTTGTTCAGAACGAAGGAAAGCACAGAGCCCCAGATTTTATGTTGTCCTGGAGAGCTTGCAGAGCACTGGGGAAAGGCAGGCAGAGAATTCCCTGCTAGCACCTTCTCTGTGCCTGGGAAGCAGAAGTGTTCACATTGCTTCGCAGAATCGCTTTTGTGCAGAAAACAGTAACACTTGTTCAGAACGAAAGAAAGCACAGAGCCCCAGATTTTATGTTGTCCTGGAGAGCTTGCAGAGCACTGGGGAAAAGCAGGCAGAGAATTCCCTGCTAGCACCTTCTCTGTGCCTGGGAAGCAGAAGTGTTCAAATTGCTTCGCAGAATCGCTTTTGTGCAGAAAACAGTAACACTTGTTCAGAACGAAGGAAAGCACAGAGCCCCAGATTTTATGTTGTCCTGGAGAGCTTGCAGAGCACTGGGGAAAGGCAGGCAGAGAATTCCCTGCTAGCACCTTCTCTGTGCCTGGGAAGCAGAAGTGTTCACATTGCTTCGCAGAATCGCTTTTGTGCAGAAAACAGTAACACTTGTTCAGAACGAAAGAAAGCACAGAGCCCCAGATTTTATGTTGTCCTGGAGAGCTTGCAGAGCACTGGGGAAAAGCAGGCAGAGAATTCCCTGCTAGCACCTTCTCTGTGCCTGGGAAACAGAAGTGTTCACATTGCTTCGCAGAATCGCTTTTGTGCAGAAAACAGTAACACTTGTTCAGAACGAAAGAAAGCACAGAGCCCCAGATTTTATGTTGTCCTGGAGAGCTTGCAGAGCACTGGGGAAAAGCAGGCAGAGAATTCCCTGCTAGCACCTTCTCTGTGCCTGGGAAACAGAAGTGTTCCCATTGCTTCGCAGAATCGCTTTTGTGCAGAAAACAGTAACACTTGTTCAGAACGAAAGAAAGCACAGAGCCCCAGATTTTATGTTGTCCTGGAGAGCTTGCAGAGCACTGGGGAAAAGCAGGCAGAGAATTCCCTGCTAGCACCTTCTCTGTGCCTGGGAAACAGAAGTGTTCACATTGCTTCGCAGAATCGCTTTTGTGCAGAAAACAGTAACAGTTGTTCAGAACGAAGGAAAGCACAGAGCCCCAGATTTTATGTTGTCCTGGAGAGCTTGCAGAGCACTGGGGAAAGGCAGGCAGAGAATTCCCTGCTAGCACCTTCTCTGTGCCTGGGAAGCAGAAGTGTTCACATTGCTTCGCAGAATCGCTTTTGTGCAGAAAACAATAACACTTGTTCAGAACGAAAGAAAGCACAGAGCCCCAGATTTTATGTTGTCCTGGAGAGCTTGCAGAGCACTGGGGAAAGGCAGGCAGAGAATTCCCTGCTAGCACCTTCTCTGTGCCTGGGAAGCAGAAGTGTTCCCATTGCTTCGCAGAATCGCTTTTGTGCAGAAAACAGTAATACTTGTTCAGAACGAAAGAAAGCACAGAGCCCCAGATTTTATGTTGTCCTGGAGAGCTTGCAGAGCACTGGGGAAAAGCAGGCAGAGAATTCCCTGCTAGCACCTTCTCTGTGCCTGGGAAGCAGAAGTGTTCACATTGCTTCGCAGAATCGCTTTTGTGCAGAAAACAGTAACACTTGTTCAGAACGAAAGAAAGCACAGAGCCCCAGATTTTATGTTGTCCTGGAGAGCTTGCAGATCACTGGGGAAAAGCAGGCAGAGAATTCCCTGCTAGCACCTTCTCTGTGCCTGGGAAACAGAAGTGTTCCCATTTCTTCGCAGAATCGCTTTTGTGCAGAAAACATTAACACTTGTTCAGAACGAAAGAAAGCACAGAGCCCCAGATTTTATGTTGTCCTGGAGAGCTTGCAGAGCACTGGGGAAAGGCAGGTAGAGAATTCCCTGCTAGCACCTTCTCTGTGCCTGGGAAACAGAAGTGTTCACATTGCTTCGCAGAATCGCTTTTGTGCAGAAAACAGTAACACTTGTTCAGAACGAAAGAAAGCACAGAGCCCCAGATTTTATGTTGTCCTGGAGAGCTTGCAGAGCACTGGGGAAAGGCAGGCAGAGAATTCCCTGCTAGCACCTTCTCTGTGCCTGGGAAACAGAAGTGTTCCCATTGCTTCGCAGAATCGCTTTTGTGCAGAAAACAGTAACACTTGTTCAGAACGAAAGAAAGCACAGAGCCCCAGATTTTATGTTGTCCTGGAGAGCTTGCAGAGCACTGGGGAAAGGCAGGCAGAGAATTCCCTGCTAGCACCTTCTCTGTGCCTGGGAAGCAGAAGTGTTCAAATTGCTTCGCAGAATCGCTTTTGTGCAGAAAACAGTAACACTTGTTCAGAACGAAAGAAAGCACAGAGCCCCAGATTTTATGTTGTCCTGGAGAGCTTGCAGAGCACTGGGGAAAAGCAGGCAGAGAATTCCCTGCTAGCACCTTCTCTGTGCCTGGGAAGCAGAAGTGTTCCCATTGCTTCGCAGAATCGCTTTTGTGCAGAAAACAGTAACACTTGTTCAGAACGAAAGAAAGCACAGAGCCCCAGATTTTATGTTGTCCTGGAGAGCTTGCAGAGCACTGGGCAAAAGCAGGCAGAGAATTCCCTGCTAGCACCTTCTCTGTGCCTGGGAAACAGAAGTGTTCCCATTGCTTCGCAGAATCGCTTTTGTGCAGAAAACAGTAACACTTGTTCAGAACGAAAGAAAGCACAGAGCCCCAGATTTTATGTTGTCCTGGAGAGCTTGCAGAGCACTGGGGAAAAGCAGGCAGAGAATTCCCTGCTAGCACCTTCTCTGTGCCTGGGAAGCAGAAGTGTTCACATTGCTTCGCAGAATCGCTTTTGTGCAGAAAACAATAACACTTGTTCAGAACGAAAGAAAGCACAGAGCCCCAGATTTTATGTTGTCCTGGAGAGCTTGCAGAGCACTGGGGAAAGGCAGGCAGAGAATTCCCTGCTAGCACCTTCTCTGTGCCTGGGAAGCAGAAGTGTTCACATTGCTTCGCAGAATCGCTTTTGTGCAGAAAACAGTAACACTTGTTCAGAACGAAAGAAAGCACAGAGCCCCAGATTTTATGTTGTCCTGGAGAGCTTGCAGAGCACTGGGGAAAAGCAGGCAGAGAATTCCCTGCTAGCACCTTCTCTGTGCCTGGGAAGCAGAAGTGTTCAAATTGCTTCGCAGAATCGCTTTTGTGCAGAAAAAAGTAACACTTGTTCAGAACGAAGGAAAGCACAGAGCCCCAGATTTTATGTTGTCCTGGAGAGCTTGCAGAGCACTGGGGAAAAGCAGGCAGAGAATTCCCTGCTAGCACCTTCTCTGTGCCTGGGAAGCAGAAGTGTTCAAATTGCTTCGCAGAATCGCTTTTGTGCAGAAAACAGTAACACTTGTTCAGAACGAAGGAAAGCACAGAGCCCCAGATTTTATGTTGTCCTGGAGAGCTTGCAGAGCACTGGGGAAAGGCAGGCAGAGAATTCCCTGCTAGCACCTTCTCTGTGCCTGGGAAGCACAAGTGTTCACATTGCTTTGCAGAATCGCTTTTGTGCAGAAAACAATAACACTTGTTCAGAACGAAAGAAAGCACAGAGCCCCAGATTTTATGTTGTCTGGAGAGCTTGCAGAGCACTGGGGAAAAGCAGGCAGAGAATTCCCTGCTAGCACCTTCTCTGTGCCTGGGAAGCAGAAGTGTTCACATTGCTTCGCAGAATCGCTTTTGTGCAGAAAACAGTAACACTTGTTCAGAACGAAAGAAAGCACAGAGCCCCAGATTTTATGTTGTCCTGGAGAGCTTGCAGAGCACTGGGGAAAAGCAGTCAGAGAATTCCCTGCTAGCACCTTCTCTGTGCCTGGGAAGCAGAAGTGTTCACATTGCTTCGCAGAATCGCTTTTGTGCAGAAAACAGTAAGACTTGTTCAGAACGAAAGAAAGCACAGAGCCCCAGATTTTATGTTGTCCTGGAGAGCTTGCAGAGCACTGGGGAAAAGCAGTCAGAGAATTCCCTGCTAGCACCTTCTCTGTGCCTGGGAAGCAGAAGTCTTCACATTGCATCGCAGAATCGCTTTTGTGCAGAAAACAGTAACACTTGTTCAGAATGAAAGAAAGCACAGAGCCCCAGATTTTATGTTGTCCTGGAGAGCTTGCAGAGCACTGGGGAAAAGCAGGCAGAGAATTCCCTGCTACCACCTTCTCTGTGCCTGGGAAGCAGAAGTGTTCACATTGCTTCGCAGAATCGCTTTTGTGCAGAAAACAGTAACACTTGTTCAGAACGAAAGAAAGCACAGAGCCCCAGATTTTATGTTGTCCTGGAGAGCTTGCAGAGCACTGGGGAAAAGCAGGCAGAGAATTCCCTGCTAGCACCTTCTCTGTGCCTGGGAAGCAGAAGTGTTCAAATTGCTTCGCAGAATCGCTTTTGTGCAGAAAACAGTAACACTTGTTCAGAACGAAAGAAAGCACAGAGCCCCAGATTTTATGTTGTCCTGGAGAGCTTGCAGAGCACTGGGGAAAAGCAGGCAGAGAATTCCCTGCTAGCACCTTCTCTGTGCCTGGGAAGCAGAAGTGTTCACATTGCTTCGCAGAATCGCTTTTGTGCAGAAAACAGTAACACTTGTTCAGAATGAAAGAAAGCACAGAGCCCCAGATTTTATGTTGTCCTGGAGAGCTTGCAGAGCACTGGGGAAAAGCAGGCAGAGAATTCCCTGCTAGCACCTTCTCTGTGCCTGGGAAGCAGAAGTGTTCACATTGCTTCGCAGAATCGCTTTTGTGCAGAAAACATTAACACTTGTTCAGAACGAAAGAAAGCACAGAGCCCCAGATTTTATGTTGTCCTGGAGAGCTTGCAGAGCACTGGGGAAAAGCAGGCAGAGAATTCCCTGCTACCACCTTCTCTGTGCCTGGGAAACAGAAGTGTTCACATTGCTTCGCAGAATCGCTTTTGTGCAGAAAACAGTAACACTTGTTCAGAACGAAGGAAAGCACAGAGCCCCAGATTTTATGTTGTCCTGGAGAGCTTGCAGAGCACTGGGGAAAGGCAGGCAGAGAATTCCCTGCTAGCACCTTCTCTGTGCCTGGGAAGCAGAAGTGTTCACATTGCTTCGCAGAATCGCTTTTGTGCAGAAAACAGTAACACTTGTTCAGAACGAAAGAAAGCACAGAGCCCCAGATTTTATGTTGTCCTGGAGAGCTTGCAGAGCACTGGGGAAAAGCAGGCAGAGAATTCCCTGCTAGCACCTTCTCTGTGCCTGGGAAGCAGAAGTGTTCAAATTGCTTCGCAGAATCGCTTTTGTGCAGAAAACAGTAACACTTGTTCAGAACGAAGGAAAGCACAGAGCCCCAGATTTTATGTTGTCCTGGAGAGCTTGCAGAGCACTGGGGAAAGGCAGGCAGAGAATTCCCTGCTAGCACCTTCTCTGTGCCTGGGAAGCAGAAGTGTTCACATTGCTTCGCAGAATCGCTTTTGTGCAGAAAACAGTAACACTTGTTCAGAACGAAAGAAAGCACAGAGCCCCAGATTTTATGTTGTCCTGGAGAGCTTGCAGAGCACTGGGGAAAAGCAGGCAGAGAATTCCCTGCTAGCACCTTCTCTGTGCCTGGGAAACAGAAGTGTTCACATTGCTTCGCAGAATCGCTTTTGTGCAGAAAACAGTAACACTTGTTCAGAACGAAAGAAAGCACAGAGCCCCAGATTTTATGTTGTCCTGGAGAGCTTGCAGAGCACTGGGGAAAAGCAGGCAGAGAATTCCCTGCTAGCACCTTCTCTGTGCCTGGGAAACAGAAGTGTTCCCATTGCTTCGCAGAATCGCTTTTGTGCAGAAAACAGTAACACTTGTTCAGAACGAAAGAAAGCACAGAGCCCCAGATTTTATGTTGTCCTGGAGAGCTTGCAGAGCACTGGGGAAAAGCAGGCAGAGAATTCCCTGCTAGCACCTTCTCTGTGCCTGGGAAACAGAAGTGTTCACATTGCTTCGCAGAATCGCTTTTGTGCAGAAAACAGTAACAGTTGTTCAGAACGAAGGAAAGCACAGAGCCCCAGATTTTATGTTGTCCTGGAGAGCTTGCAGAGCACTGGGGAAAGGCAGGCAGAGAATTCCCTGCTAGCACCTTCTCTGTGCCTGGGAAGCAGAAGTGTTCACATTGCTTCGCAGAATCGCTTTTGTGCAGAAAACAATAACACTTGTTCAGAACGAAAGAAAGCACAGAGCCCCAGATTTTATGTTGTCCTGGAGAGCTTGCAGAGCACTGGGGAAAGGCAGGCAGAGAATTCCCTGCTAGCACCTTCTCTGTGCCTGGGAAGCAGAAGTGTTCCCATTGCTTCGCAGAATCGCTTTTGTGCAGAAAACAGTAATACTTGTTCAGAACGAAAGAAAGCACAGAGCCCCAGATTTTATGTTGTCCTGGAGAGCTTGCAGAGCACTGGGGAAAAGCAGGCAGAGAATTCCCTGCTAGCACCTTCTCTGTGCCTGGGAAGCAGAAGTGTTCACATTGCTTCGCAGAATCGCTTTTGTGCAGAAAACAGTAACACTTGTTCAGAACGAAAGAAAGCACAGAGCCCCAGATTTTATGTTGTCCTGGAGAGCTTGCAGATCACTGGGGAAAAGCAGGCAGAGAATTCCCTGCTAGCACCTTCTCTGTGCCTGGGAAACAGAAGTGTTCCCATTTCTTCGCAGAATCGCTTTTGTGCAGAAAACATTAACACTTGTTCAGAACGAAAGAAAGCACAGAGCCCCAGATTTTATGTTGTCCTGGAGAGCTTGCAGAGCACTGGGGAAAGGCAGGTAGAGAATTCCCTGCTAGCACCTTCTCTGTGCCTGGGAAACAGAAGTGTTCACATTGCTTCGCAGAATCGCTTTTGTGCAGAAAACAGTAACACTTGTTCAGAACGAAAGAAAGCACAGAGCCCCAGATTTTATGTTGTCCTGGAGAGCTTGCAGAGCACTGGGGAAAGGCAGGCAGAGAATTCCCTGCTAGCACCTTCTCTGTGCCTGGGAAACAGAAGTGTTCCCATTGCTTCGCAGAATCGCTTTTGTGCAGAAAACAGTAACACTTGTTCAGAACGAAAGAAAGCACAGAGCCCCAGATTTTATGTTGTCCTGGAGAGCTTGCAGAGCACTGGGGAAAGGCAGGCAGAGAATTCCCTGCTAGCACCTTCTCTGTGCCTGGGAAGCAGAAGTGTTCAAATTGCTTCGCAGAATCGCTTTTGTGCAGAAAACAGTAACACTTGTTCAGAACGAAAGAAAGCACAGAGCCCCAGATTTTATGTTGTCCTGGAGAGCTTGCAGAGCACTGGGGAAAAGCAGGCAGAGAATTCCCTGCTAGCACCTTCTCTGTGCCTGGGAAGCAGAAGTGTTCCCATTGCTTCGCAGAATCGCTTTTGTGCAGAAAACAGTAACACTTGTTCAGAACGAAAGAAAGCACAGAGCCCCAGATTTTATGTTGTCCTGGAGAGCTTGCAGAGCACTGGGCAAAAGCAGGCAGAGAATTCCCTGCTAGCACCTTCTCTGTGCCTGGGAAACAGAAGTGTTCCCATTGCTTCGCAGAATCGCTTTTGTGCAGAAAACAGTAACACTTGTTCAGAACGAAAGAAAGCACAGAGCCCCAGATTTTATGTTGTCCTGGAGAGCTTGCAGAGCACTGGGGAAAAGCAGGCAGAGAATTCCCTGCTAGCACCTTCTCTGTGCCTGGGAAGCAGAAGTGTTCACATTGCTTCGCAGAATCGCTTTTGTGCAGAAAACAATAACACTTGTTCAGAACGAAAGAAAGCACAGAGCCCCAGATTTTATGTTGTCCTGGAGAGCTTGCAGAGCACTGGGGAAAGGCAGGCAGAGAATTCCCTGCTAGCACCTTCTCTGTGCCTGGGAAGCAGAAGTGTTCACATTGCTTCGCAGAATCGCTTTTGTGCAGAAAACAGTAACACTTGTTCAGAACGAAAGAAAGCACAGAGCCCCAGATTTTATGTTGTCCTGGAGAGCTTGCAGAGCACTGGGGAAAAGCAGGCAGAGAATTCCCTGCTAGCACCTTCTCTGTGCCTGGGAAGCAGAAGTGTTCAAATTGCTTCGCAGAATCGCTTTTGTGCAGAAAAAAGTAACACTTGTTCAGAACGAAGGAAAGCACAGAGCCCCAGATTTTATGTTGTCCTGGAGAGCTTGCAGAGCACTGGGGAAAAGCAGGCAGAGAATTCCCTGCTAGCACCTTCTCTGTGCCTGGGAAGCAGAAGTGTTCAAATTGCTTCGCAGAATCGCTTTTGTGCAGAAAACAGTAACACTTGTTCAGAACGAAGGAAAGCACAGAGCCCCAGATTTTATGTTGTCCTGGAGAGCTTGCAGAGCACTGGGGAAAGGCAGGCAGAGAATTCCCTGCTAGCACCTTCTCTGTGCCTGGGAAGCACAAGTGTTCACATTGCTTTGCAGAATCGCTTTTGTGCAGAAAACAATAACACTTGTTCAGAACGAAAGAAAGCACAGAGCCCCAGATTTTATGTTGTCTGGAGAGCTTGCAGAGCACTGGGGAAAAGCAGGCAGAGAATTCCCTGCTAGCACCTTCTCTGTGCCTGGGAAGCAGAAGTGTTCACATTGCTTCGCAGAATCGCTTTTGTGCAGAAAACAGTAACACTTGTTCAGAACGAAAGAAAGCACAGAGCCCCAGATTTTATGTTGTCCTGGAGAGCTTGCAGAGCACTGGGGAAAAGCAGTCAGAGAATTCCCTGCTAGCACCTTCTCTGTGCCTGGGAAGCAGAAGTGTTCACATTGCTTCGCAGAATCGCTTTTGTGCAGAAAACAGTAAGACTTGTTCAGAACGAAAGAAAGCACAGAGCCCCAGATTTTATGTTGTCCTGGAGAGCTTGCAGAGCACTGGGGAAAAGCAGTCAGAGAATTCCCTGCTAGCACCTTCTCTGTGCCTGGGAAGCAGAAGTCTTCACATTGCATCGCAGAATCGCTTTTGTGCAGAAAACAGTAACACTTGTTCAGAATGAAAGAAAGCACAGAGCCCCAGATTTTATGTTGTCCTGGAGAGCTTGCAGAGCACTGGGGAAAAGCAGGCAGAGAATTCCCTGCTACCACCTTCTCTGTGCCTGGGAAGCAGAAGTGTTCACATTGCTTCGCAGAATCGCTTTTGTGCAGAAAACAGTAACACTTGTTCAGAACGAAAGAAAGCACAGAGCCCCAGATTTTATGTTGTCCTGGAGAGCTTGCAGAGCACTGGGGAAAAGCAGGCAGAGAATTCCCTGCTAGCACCTTCTCTGTGCCTGGGAAGCAGAAGTGTTCACATTGCTTCGCAGAATCGCTTTTGTGCAGAAAACAGTAACACTTGTTCAGAATGAAAGAAAGCACAGAGCCCCAGATTTTATGTTGTCCTGGAGAGCTTGCAGAGCACTGGGGAAAAGCAGGCAGAGAATTCCCTGCTACCACCTTCTCTGTGCCTGGGAAACAGAAGTGTTCCCATTGCTTCGCAGAATCGCTTTTGTGCAGAAAACAGTAACACTTGTTCAGAACGAAAGAAAGCACAGAGCCCCAGATTTTATGTTGTCCTGGAGAGCTTGCAGAGCACTGGGGAAAGGCAGGCAGAGAATTCCCTGCTAGCACCTTCTCTGTGCCTGGGAAGCAGAAGTGTTCACATTGCTTCGCAGAATCGCTTTTGTGCAGAAAACAGTAACACTTGTTCAGAACGAAAGAAAGCACAGAGCCCCAGATTTTATGTTGTCCTGGAGAGCTTGCAGAGCACTGGGGAAAAGCAGGCAGAGAATTCCCTGCTAGCACCTTCTCTGTGCCTGGGAAACAGAAGTGTTCCCATTGCTTCGCAGAATCGCTTTTGTGCAGAAAACAGTAACACTTGTTCAGAACGAAGGAAAGCACAGAGCCCCAGATTTTATGTTGTCCTGGAGAGCTTGCAGAGCACTGGGGAAAGGCAGGCAGAGAATTCCCTGCTAGCACCTTCTCTGTGCCTGGGAAGCAGAAGTGTTCACATTGCTTCGCAGAATCGCTTTTGTGCAGAAAACAATAACACTTGTTCAGAACGAAAGAAAGCACAGAGCCCCAGATTTTATGTTGTCCTGGAGAGCTTGCAGAGCACTGGGGAAAGGCAGGCAGAGAATTCCCTGCTAGCACCTTCTCTGTGCCTGGGAAGCAGAAGTGTTCACATTGCTTCGCAGAATCGCTTTTGTGCAGAAAACAGTAACACTTGTTCAGAACGAAAGAAAGCACAGAGCCCCAGATTTTATGTTGTCCTGGAGAGCTTGCAGAGCACTGGGGAAAAGCAGGCAGAGAATTCCCTGCTAGCACCTTCTCTGTGCCTGGGAAACAGAAGTGTTCACATTGCTTCGCAGAATCGCTTTTGTGCAGAAAACAGTAACACTTGTTCAGAACGAAGGAAAGCACAGAGCCCCAGATTTTATGTTGTCCTGGAGAGCTTGCAGAGCACTGGGGAAAGGCAGGCAGAGAATTCCCTGCTAGCACCTTCTCTGTGCCTGGGAAGCAGAAGTGTTCACATTGCTTCGCAGAATCGCTTTTGTGCAGAAAACAATAACACTTGTTCAGAACGAAAGAAAGCACAGAGCCCCAGATTTTATGTTGTCCTGGAGAGCTTGCAGAGCACTGGGGAAAGGCAGGCAGAGAATTCCCTGCTAGCACCTTCTCTGTGCCTGGGAAGCAGAAGTGTTCACATTGCTTCGCAGAATCGCTTTTGTGCAGAAAACAGTAACACTTGTTCAGAACGAAAGAAAGCACAGAGCCCCAGATTTTATGTTGTCCTGGAGAGCTTGCAGAGCACTGGGGAAAAGCAGGCAGAGAATTCCCTGCTAGCACCTTCTCTGTGCCTGGGAAACAGAAGTGTTCACATTGCTTCGCAGAATCGCTTTTGTGCAGAAAACAGTAACAGTTGTTCAGAACGAAGGAAAGCACAGAGCCCCAGATTTTATGTTGTCCTGGAGAGCTTGCAGAGCACTGGGGAAAGGCAGGCAGAGAATTCCCTGCTAGCACCTTCTCTGTGCCTGGGAAGCAGAAGTGTTCACATTGCTTCGCAGAATCGCTTTTGTGCAGAAAACAGTAACACTTGTTCAGAACGAAAGAAAGCACAGAGCCCCAGATTTTATGTTGTCCTGGAGAGCTTGCAGAGCACTGGGGAAAAGCAGGCAGAGAATTCCCTGCTAGCACCTTCTCTGTGCCTGGGAAGCAGAAGTGTTCACATTGCTTCGCAGAATCGCTTTTGTGCAGAAAACAGTAACACTTGTTCAGAATGAAAGAAAGCACAGAGCCCCAGATTTTATGTTGTCCTGGAGAGCTTGCAGATAACTGGGGAAAAGCAGGCAGAGAATTCCCTGCTAGCACCTTCTCTGTGCCTGGGAAACAGAAGTGTTCCCATTGCTTCGCAGAATCGCTTTTGTGCAGAAAACAGTAACACTTGTTCAGAACGAAAGAAAGCACAGAGCCCCAGATTTTATGTTGTCCTGGAGAGCTTGCAGAGCACTGGGGAAAGGCAGGCAGAGAATTCCCTGCTAGCACCTTCTCTGTGCCTGGGAAGCAGAAGTGTTCACATTGCTTCGCAGAATCGCTTTTGTGCAGAAAACAGTAACAGTTGTTCAGAACGAAGGAAAGCACAGAGCCCCAGATTTTATGTTGTCCTGGAGAGCTTGCAGAGCACTGGGGAAAGGCAGGCAGAGAATTCCCTGCTAGCACCTTCTCTGTGCCTGGGAAGCAGAAGTGTTCACATTGCTTCGCAGAATCGCTTTTGTGCAGAAAACAGTAACACTTGTTCAGAACGAAAGAAAGCACAGAGCCCCAGATTTTATGTTGTCCTGGAGAGCTTGCAGAGCACTGGGGAAAAGCAGGCAGAGAATTCCCTGCTAGCACCTTCTCTGTGCCTGGGAAGCAGAAGTGTTCAAATTGCTTCGCAGAATCGCTTTTGTGCAGAAAACAGTAACACTTGTTCAGAACGAAAGAAAGCACAGAGCCCCAGATTTTATGTTGTCCTGGAGAGCTTGCAGAGCACTGGGGAAAAGCAGGCAGAGAATTCCCTGCTAGCACCTTCTCTGTGCCTGGGAAGCAGAAGTGTTCACATTGCTTCGCAGAATCGCTTTTGTGCAGAAAACAGTAACACTTGTTCAGAATGAAAGAAAGCACAGAGCCCCAGATTTTATGTTGTCCTGGAGAGCTTGCAGAGCACTGGGGAAAAGCAGGCAGAGAATTCCCTGCTAGCACCTTCTCTGTGCCTGGGAAGCAGAAGTGTTCACATTGCTTCGCAGAATCGCTTTTGTGCAGAAAACAATAACACTTGTTCAGAACGAAAGAAAGCACAGAGCCCCAGATTTTATGTTGTCCTGGAGAGCTTGCAGAGCACTGGGGAAAAGCAGGCAGAGAATTCCCTGCTACCACCTTCTCTGTGCCTGGGAAACAGAAGTGTTCACATTGCTTCGCAGAATCGCTTTTGTGCAGAAAACAGTAACACTTGTTCAGAACGAAGGAAAGCACAGAGCCCCAGATTTTATGTTGTCCTGGAGAGCTTGCAGAGCACTGGGGAAAGGCAGGCAGAGAATTCCCTGCTAGCACCTTCTCTGTGCCTGGGAAGCAGAAGTGTTCACATTGCTTCGCAGAATCGCTTTTGTGCAGAAAACAGTAACACTTGTTCAGAACGAAAGAAAGCACAGAGCCCCAGATTTTATGTTGTCCTGGAGAGCTTGCAGAGCACTGGGGAAAAGCAGGCAGAGAATTCCCTGCTAGCACCTTCTCTGTGCCTGGGAAGCAGAAGTGTTCAAATTGCTTCGCAGAATCGCTTTTGTGCAGAAAACAGTAACACTTGTTCAGAACGAAGGAAAGCACAGAGCCCCAGATTTTATGTTGTCCTGGAGAGCTTGCAGAGCACTGGGGAAAGGCAGGCAGAGAATTCCCTGCTAGCACCTTCTCTGTGCCTGGGAAGCAGAAGTGTTCACATTGCTTCGCAGAATCGCTTTTGTGCAGAAAACAGTAACACTTGTTCAGAACGAAAGAAAGCACAGAGCCCCAGATTTTATGTTGTCCTGGAGAGCTTGCAGAGCACTGGGGAAAAGCAGGCAGAGAATTCCCTGCTAGCACCTTCTCTGTGCCTGGGAAACAGAAGTGTTCCCATTGCTTCGCAGAATCGCTTTTGTGCAGAAAACAGTAACACTTGTTCAGAACGAAAGAAAGCACAGAGCCCCAGATTTTATGTTGTCCTGGAGAGCTTGCAGAGCACTGGGGAAAAGCAGGCAGAGAATTCCCTGCTAGCACCTTCTCTGTGCCTGGGAAACAGAAGTGTTCACATTGCTTCGCAGAATCGCTTTTGTGCAGAAAACAGTAACAGTTGTTCAGAACGAAGGAAAGCACAGAGCCCCAGATTTTATGTTGTCCTGGAGAGCTTGCAGAGCACTGGGGAAAGGCAGGCAGAGAATTCCCTGCTAGCACCTTCTCTGTGCCTGGGAAGCAGAAGTGTTCACATTGCTTCGCAGAATCGCTTTTGTGCAGAAAACAATAACACTTGTTCAGAACGAAAGAAAGCACAGAGCCCCAGATTTTATGTTGTCCTGGAGAGCTTGCAGAGCACTGGGGAAAGGCAGGCAGAGAATTCCCTGCTAGCACCTTCTCTGTGCCTGGGAAGCAGAAGTGTTCCCATTGCTTCGCAGAATCGCTTTTGTGCAGAAAACAGTAATACTTGTTCAGAACGAAAGAAAGCACAGAGCCCCAGATTTTATGTTGTCCTGGAGAGCTTGCAGAGCACTGGGGAAAAGCAGGCAGAGAATTCCCTGCTAGCACCTTCTCTGTGCCTGGGAAGCAGAAGTGTTCACATTGCTTCGCAGAATCGCTTTTGTGCAGAAAACAGTAACACTTGTTCAGAACGAAAGAAAGCACAGAGCCCCAGATTTTATGTTGTCCTGGAGAGCTTGCAGATCACTGGGGAAAAGCAGGCAGAGAATTCCCTGCTAGCACCTTCTCTGTGCCTGGGAAACAGAAGTGTTCCCATTTCTTCGCAGAATCGCTTTTGTGCAGAAAACATTAACACTTGTTCAGAACGAAAGAAAGCACAGAGCCCCAGATTTTATGTTGTCCTGGAGAGCTTGCAGAGCACTGGGGAAAGGCAGGTAGAGAATTCCCTGCTAGCACCTTCTCTGTGCCTGGGAAACAGAAGTGTTCACATTGCTTCGCAGAATCGCTTTTGTGCAGAAAACAGTAACACTTGTTCAGAACGAAAGAAAGCACAGAGCCCCAGATTTTATGTTGTCCTGGAGAGCTTGCAGAGCACTGGGGAAAGGCAGGCAGAGAATTCCCTGCTAGCACCTTCTCTGTGCCTGGGAAACAGAAGTGTTCCCATTGCTTCGCAGAATCGCTTTTGTGCAGAAAACAGTAACACTTGTTCAGAACGAAAGAAAGCACAGAGCCCCAGATTTTATGTTGTCCTGGAGAGCTTGCAGAGCACTGGGGAAAGGCAGGCAGAGAATTCCCTGCTAGCACCTTCTCTGTGCCTGGGAAGCAGAAGTGTTCAAATTGCTTCGCAGAATCGCTTTTGTGCAGAAAACAGTAACACTTGTTCAGAACGAAAGAAAGCACAGAGCCCCAGATTTTATGTTGTCCTGGAGAGCTTGCAGAGCACTGGGGAAAAGCAGGCAGAGAATTCCCTGCTAGCACCTTCTCTGTGCCTGGGAAACAGAAGTGTTCCCATTGCTTCGCAGAATCGCTTTTGTGCAGAAAACAGTAACACTTGTTCAGAACGAAAGAAAGCACAGAGCCCCAGATTTTATGTTGTCCTGGAGAGCTTGCAGAGCACTGGGGAAAAGCAGGCAGAGAATTCCCTGCTAGCACCTTCTCTGTGCCTGGGAAACAGAAGTGTTCACATTGCTTCGCAGAATCGCTTTTGTGCAGAAAACAGTAACAGTTGTTCAGAACGAAGGAAAGCACAGAGCCCCAGATTTTATGTTGTCCTGGAGAGCTTGCAGAGCACTGGGGAAAGGCAGGCAGAGAATTCCCTGCTAGCACCTTCTCTGTGCCTGGGAAGCAGAAGTGTTCACATTGCTTCGCAGAATCGCTTTTGTGCAGAAAACAATAACTCTTGTTCAGAACGAAAGAAAGCACAGAGCCCCAGAATTTATGTTGTCCTGGAGAGCTTGCAGAGCACTGGGGAAAGGCAGGCAGAGAATTCCCTGCTAGCACCTTCTCTGTGCCTGGGAAGCAGAAGTGTTCACATTGCTTCGCAGAATCGCTTTTGTGCAGAAAACAGTAACACTTGTTCAGAACGAAAGAAAGCACAGAGCCCCAGATTTTATGTTGTCCTGGAGAGCTTGCAGAGCACTGGGGAAAAGCAGGCAGAGAATTCCCTGCTAGCACCTTCTCTGTGCCTGGGAAGCAGAAGTGTTCACATTGCTTCGCAGAATCGCTTTTGTGCAGAAAACAGTAACACTTGTTCAGAATGAAAGAAAGCACAGAGCCCCAGATTTTATGTTGTCCTGGAGAGCTTGCAGATAACTGGGGAAAAGCAGGCAGAGAATTCCCTGCTAGCACCTTCTCTGTGCCTGGGAAACAGAAGTGTTCCCATTGCTTCGCAGAATCGCTTTTGTGCAGAAAACAGTAACACTTGTTCAGAACGAAAGAAAGCACAGAGCCCCAGATTTTATGTTGTCCTGGAGAGCTTGCAGAGCACTGGGGAAAGGCAGGCAGAGAATTCCCTGCTAGCACCTTCTCTGTGCCTGGGAAGCAGAAGTGTTCACATTGCTTCGCAGAATCGCTTTTGTGCAGAAAACAGTAACAGTTGTTCAGAACGAAGGAAAGCACAGAGCCCCAGATTTTATGTTGTCCTGGAGAGCTTGCAGAGCACTGGGGAAAGGCAGGCAGAGAATTCCCTGCTAGCACCTTCTCTGTGCCTGGGAAGCAGAAGTGTTCACATTGCTTCGCAGAATCGCTTTTGTGCAGAAAACAGTAACACTTGTTCAGAACGAAAGAAAGCACAGAGCCCCAGATTTTATGTTGTCCTGGAGAGCTTGCAGAGCACTGGGGAAAAGCAGGCAGAGAATTCCCTGCTAGCACCTTCTCTGTGCCTGGGAAGCAGAAGTGTTCACATTGCTTCGCAGAATCGCTTTTGTGCAGAAAACAGTAACACTTGTTCAGAACGAAGGAAAGCACAGAGCCCCAGATTTTATGTTGTCCTGGAGAGCTTGCAGAGCACTGGGGAAAAGCAGGCAGAGAATTCCCTGCTAGCACCTTCTCTGTGCCTGGGAAGCAGAAGTGTTCACATTGCTTCGCAGAATCGCTTTTGTGCAGAAAACAGTAACACTTGTTCAGAATGAAAGAAAGCACAGAGCCCCAGATTTTATGTTGTCCTGGAGAGCTTGCAGAGCACTGGGGAAAAGCAGGCAGAGAATTCCCTGCTAGCACCTTCTCTGTGCCTGGGAAGCAGAAGTGTTCACATTGCTTCGCAGAATCGCTTTTGTGCAGAAAACATTAACACTTGTTCAGAACGAAAGAAAGCACAGAGCCCCAGATTTTATGTTGTCCTGGAGAGCTTGCAGAGCACTGGGGAAAAGCAGGCAGAGAATTCCCTGCTACCACCTTCTCTGTGCCTGGGAAACAGAAGTGTTCACATTGCTTCGCAGAATCGCTTTTGTGCAGAAAACAGTAACACTTGTTCAGAACGAAGGAAAGCACAGAGCCCCAGATTTTATGTTGTCCTGGAGAGCTTGCAGAGCACTGGGGAAAGGCAGGCAGAGAATTCCCTGCTAGCACCTTCTCTGTGCCTGGGAAGCAGAAGTGTTCACATTGCTTCGCAGAATCGCTTTTGTGCAGAAAACAGTAACACTTGTTCAGAACGAAAGAAAGCACAGAGCCCCAGATTTGCTGTTGTCCTGGAGAGCTTGCAGAGCACTGGGGAAAAGCAGGCAGAGAATTCCCTGCTAGCACCTTCTCTGTGCCTGGGAAGCAGAAGTCTTCACATTGCTTCGCAGAATCGCTTTTGTGCAGAAAACAGTAACACTTGTTCAGAACGAAGGAAAGCACAGAGCCCCAGATTTTATGTTGTGCTGGAGAGCTTGCAGAGCACTGGGGAAAAGCAGGCAGAGAATTCCCTGCTAGCACCTTCTCTGTGCCTGGGAAGCAGAAGTGTTCACATTGCTTCGCAGAATCGCTTTTGTGCAGAAAACAGTAACACTTGTTCAGAACGAAAGAAAGCACAGAGCCCCAGATTTTATGTTGTCCTGGAGAGCTTGCAGAGCACTGGGGAAAAGCAGGCAGAGAATTCCCTGCTAGCACCTTCTCTGTGCCTGGGAAACAGAAGTGTTCACAGTGCTTCGCAGAATCGCTTTTGTGCAGAAAACAGTAACACTTGTTCAGAACGAAAGAAAGCACAGAGCCCCAGATTTTATGTTGTCCTGGAGAGCTTGCAGAGCACTGGGGAAAAGCAGGCAGAGAATTCCCTGCTAGCACCTTCTCTGTGCCTGGGAAACAGAAGTGTTCACATTGCTTCGCAGAATCGCTTTTGTGCAGAAAACAGTAACAGTTGTTCAGAACGAAAGAAAGCACAGAGCCCCAGATTTGCTGTTGTCCTGGAGAGCTTGCAGAGCAGTGGGGAAAGGCAGGCAGAGAATTCCCTGCTAGCACCTTCTTTGTGCTTGTTCACATTGCTTCGCAGAATCGCTTTTGTGCAGAAAACAGTAACACTTGTTCAGAACGAAAGAAAGCACAGAGCCCCAGATTTTATGTTGTCCTGGAGAGCTTGCAGAGCACTGGGGAAAGGCAGGCAGAGAATTCCCTGCTAGCACCTTCTCTGTGCCTGGGAAGCAGAAGTGTTCACATTGCTTCGCAGAATCGCTTTTGTGCAGAAAACAGTAACACTTGTTCAGAACGAAAGAAAGCACAGAGCCCCAGATTTTATGTTGTCCTGGAGAGCTTGCAGAGCAGTGGGGAAAAGCAGGCAGAGAATTCCCTGCTAGCACCTTCTCTGTGCCTGGGAAGCAGAAGTGTTCACATTGCTTCGCAGAATCGCTTTTGTGCAGAAAACAGTAACACTTGTTCAGAATGAAAGAAAGCACAGAGCCCCAGATTTTATGTTGTCCTGGAGAGCTTGCAGATAACTGGGGAAAAGCAGGCAGAGAATTCCCTGCTAGCACCTTCTCTGTGCCTGGGAAACAGAAGTGTTCACATTGCTTCGCAGAATCGCTTTTGTGCAGAAAACAGTAACACTTGTTCAGAATGAAAGAAAGCACAGAGCCCCAGATTTTATGTTGTCCTGGAGAGCTTGCAGAGCACTGGGGAAAAGCAGGCAGAGAATTCCCTGCTAGCACCTTCTCTGTGCCTGGGAAGCAGAAGTGTTCACATTGCTTCGCAGAATCGCTTTTGTGCAGAAAACATTAACACTTGTTCAGAACGAAAGAAAGCACAGAGCCCCAGATTTTATGTTGTCCTGGAGAGCTTGCAGAGCACTGGGGAAAAGCAGGCAGAGAATTCCCTGCTACCACCTTCTCTGTGCCTGGGAAACAGAAGTGTTCACATTGCTTCGCAGAATCGCTTTTGTGCAGAAAACAGTAACACTTGTTCAGAACGAAGGAAAGCACAGAGCCCCAGATTTTATGTTGTCCTGGAGAGCTTGCAGAGCACTGGGGAAAGGCAGGCAGAGAATTCCCTGCTAGCACCTTCTCTGTGCCTGGGAAGCAGAAGTGTTCAAATTGCTTCGCAGAATCGCTTTTGTGCAGAAAACAGTAACACTTGTTCAGAACGAAAGAAAGCACAGAGCCCCAGATTTTATGTTGTCCTGGAGAGCTTGCAAAGCACTGGGGAAAAGCAGGCAGAGAATTCCCTGCTAGCACCTTCTCTGTGCCTGGGAAGCAGAAGTGTTCAAATTGCTTCGCAGAATCGCTTTTGTGCAGAAAACAGTAACACTTGTTCAGAACGAAGGAAAGCACAGAGCCCCAGATTTTATGTTGTGCTGGAGAGCTTGCAGAGCACTGGGGAAAAGCAGGCAGAGAATTCCCTGCTAGCACCTTCTCTGTGCCTGGGAAACAGAAGTGTTCACATTGCTTCGCAGAATCGCTTTTGTGCAGAAAACAGTAACAGTTGTTCAGAACGAAAGAAAGCACAGAGCCCCAGATTTGCTGTTGTCCTGGAGAGCTTGCAGAGCAGTGGGGAAAGGCAGGCAGAGAATTCCCTGCTAGCACCTTCTTTGTGCTTGTTCACATTGCTTCGCAGAATCGCTTTTGTGCAGAAAACAGTAACACTTGTTCAGAACGAAAGAAAGCACAGAGCCCCAGATTTTATGTTGTCCTGGAGAGCTTGCAGAGCACTGGGGAAAAGCAGTCAGAGAATTCCCTGCTAGCACCTTCTCTGTGCCTGGGAAGCAGAAGTGTTCACATTGCTTCGCAGAATCGCTTTTGTGCAGAAAACAGTAACACTTGTTCAGAATGAAAGAAAGCACAGAGCCCCAGATTTTATGTTGTCCTGGAGAGCTTGCAGAGCACTGGGGAAAAGCAGGCAGAGAATTCCCTGCTAGCACCTTCTCTGTGCCTGGGAAACAGAAGTGTTCCCATTGCTTCGCAGAATCGCTTTTGTGCAGAAAACAGTAACAGTTGTTCAGAACGAAGGAAAGCACAGAGCCCCAGATTTTATGTTGTCCTGGAGAGCTTGCAGAGCACTGGGGAAAGGCAGGCAGAGAATTCCCTGCTAGCACCTTCTCTGTGCCTGGGAAGCAGAAGTGTTCACATTGCTTCGCAGAATCGCTTTTGTGCAGAAAACAGTAACACTTGTTCAGAACGAAAGAAAGCACAGAGCCCCAGATTTTATGTTGTCCTGGAGAGCTTGCAGAGCACTGGGGAAAAACAGGCAGAGAATTCCCTGCTAGCACCTTCTCTGTGCCTGGGAAGCAGAAGTGTTCAAATTGCTTCGCAGAATCGCTTTTGTGCAGAAAACAGTAACACTTGTTCAGAACGAAAGAAAGCACAGAGCCCCAGATTTTATGTTGTCCTGGAGAGCTTGCAGAGCAATGGGGAAAGGCAGGCAGAGAATTCCCTGCTAGCACCTTCTCTGTGCCTGGGAAGCAGAAGTGTTCACATTGCTTCGCAGAATCGCTTTTGTGCAGAAAACAGTAACACTTGTTCAGAACGAAAGAAAGCACAGAGCCCCAGATTTGCTGTTGTCCTGGAGAGCTTGCAGAGCACTGGGGAAAAGCAGGCAGAGAATTCCCTGCTAGCACCTTCTCTGTGCCTGGGAAGCAGAAGTCTTCACATTGCTTCGCAGAATCGCTTTTGTGCAGAAAACAGTAACACTTGTTCAGAACGAAGGAAAGCACAGAGCCCCAGATTTTATGTTGTGCTGGAGAGCTTGCAGAGCACTGGGGAAAAGCAGGCAGAGAATTCCCTGCTAGCACCTTCTCTGTGCCTGGGAAGCAGAAGTGTTCACATTGCTTCGCAGAATCGCTTTTGTGCAGAAAACAGTAACACTTGTTCAGAACGAAAGAAAGCACAGAGCCCCAGATTTTATGTTGTCCTGGAGAGCTTGCAGAGCACTGGGGAAAAGCAGGCAGAGAATTCCCTGCTAGCACCTTCTCTGTGCCTGGGAAACAGAAGTGTTCACAGTGCTTCGCAGAATCGCTTTTGTGCAGAAAACAGTAACACTTGTTCAGAACGAAAGAAAGCACAGAGCCCCAGATTTTATGTTGTCCTGGAGAGCTTGCAGAGCACTGGGGAAAAGCAGGCAGAGAATTCCCTGCTAGCACCTTCTCTGTGCCTGGGAAACAGAAGTGTTCACATTGCTTCGCAGAATCGCTTTTGTGCAGAAAACAGTAACAGTTGTTCAGAACAAAAGAAAGCACAGAGCCCCAGATTTGCTGTTGTCCTGGAGAGCTTGCAGAGCAGTGGGGAAAGGCAGGCAGAGAATTCCCTGCTAGCACCTTCTTTGTGCTTGTTCACATTGCTTCGCAGAATCGCTTTTGTGCAGAAAACAGTAACACTTGTTCAGAACGAAAGAAAGCACAGAGCCCCAGATTTTATGTTGTCCTGGAGAGCTTGCAGAGCACTGGGGAAAGGCAGGCAGAGAATTCCCTGCTAGCACCTTCTCTGTGCCTGGGAAGCAGAAGTGTTCACATTGCTTCGCAGAATCGCTTTTGTGCAGAAAACAGTAACACTTGTTCAGAACGAAAGAAAGCACAGAGCCCCAGATTTTATGTTGTCCTGGAGAGCTTGCAGAGCAGTGGGGAAAAGCAGGCAGAGAATTCCCTGCTAGCACCTTCTCTGTGCCTGGGAAGCAGAAGTGTTCACATTGCTTCGCAGAATCGCTTTTGTGCAGAAAACAGTAACACTTGTTCAGAATGAAAGAAAGCACAGAGCCCCAGATTTTATGTTGTCCTGGAGAGCTTGCAGATAACTGGGGAAAAGCAGGCAGAGAATTCCCTGCTAGCACCTTCTCTGTGCCTGGGAAGCAGAAGTGTTCACATTGCTTCGCAGAATCGCTTTTGTGCAGAAAACAGTAACACTTGTTCAGAATGAAAGAAAGCACAGAGCCCCAGATTTTATGTTGTCCTGGAGAGCTTGCAGAGCACTGGGGAAAAGCAGGCAGAGAATTCCCTGCTAGCACCTTCTCTGTGCCTGGGAAGCAGAAGTGTTCACATTGCTTCGCAGAATCGCTTTTGTGCAGAAAACATTAACACTTGTTCAGAACGAAAGAAAGCACAGAGCCCCAGATTTTATGTTGTCCTGGAGAGCTTGCAGAGCACTGGGGAAAAGCAGGCAGAGAATTCCCTGCTAGCACCTTCTCTGTGCCTGGGAAGCAGAAGTGTTCACATTGCTTCGCAGAATCGCATTTGTGCAGAAAACAGTAACACTTGTTCAGAACGAAAGAAAGCACAGAGCCCCAGATTTTATGTTGTCCTGGAGAGCTTGCAGAGCACTGGGGAAAAGCAGGCAGAGAATTCCCTGCTACCACCTTCTCTGTGCCTGGGAAACAGAAGTGTTCCCATTGCTTCGCAGAATCGCTTTTGTGCAGAAAACAGTAACACTTGTTCAGAATGAAGGAAAGCACAGAGCCCCAGATTTTATGTTGTCCTGGAGAGCTTGCAGAGCACTGGGGAAAGGCAGGCAGAGAATTCCCTGCTAGCACCTTCTCTGTGCCTGGGAAGCAGAAGTGTTCAAATTGCTTCGCAGAATCGCTTTTGTGCAGAAAACAGTAACACTTGTTCAGAACGAAAGAAAGCACAGAGCCCCAGATTTTATGTTGTCCTGGAGAGCTTGCAAAGCACTGGGGAAAAGCAGGCAGAGAATTCCCTGCTAGCACCTTCTCTGTGCCTGGGAAGCAGAAGTGTTCACATTGCTTCGCAGAATCGCTTTTGTGCAGAAAACAGTAACACTTGTTCAGAACGAAGGAAAGCACAGAGCCCCAGATTTTATGTTGTGCTGGAGAGCTTGCAGAGCACTGGGGAAAAGCAGGCAGAGAATTCCCTGCTAGCACCTTCTCTGTGCCTGGGAAGCAGAAGTGTTCACATTGCTTCGCAGAATCGCTTTTGTGCAGAAAACAGTAACACTTGTTCAGAACGAAAGAAAGCACAGAGCCCCAGATTTTATGTTGTCCTGGAGAGCTTGCAGAGCACTGGGGAAAAGCAGGCAGAGAATTCCCTGCTAGCACCTTCTCTGTGCCTGGGAAGCAGAAGTGTTCACATTGCTTCGCAGAATCGCTTTTGTGCAGAAAACAGTAACAGTTGTTCAGAACGAAAGAAAGCACAGAGCCCCAGATTTGCTGTTGTCCTGGAGAGCTTGCAGAGCAGTGGGGAAAGGCAGGCAGAGAATTCCCTGCTAGCACCTTCTTTGTGCTTGTTCACATTGCTTCGCAGAATCGCTTTTGTGCAGAAAACAGTAACACTTGTTCAGAACGAAAGAAAGCACAGAGCCCCAGATTTTATGTTGTCCTGGAGAGCTTGCAGAGCACTGGGGAAAGGCAGGCAGAGAATTCCCTGCTAGCACCTTCTCTGTGCCTGGGAAGCAGAAGTGTTCACATTGCTTCGCAGAATCGCTTTTGTGCAGAAAACAGTAACACTTGTTCAGAACGAAAGAAAGCACAGAGCCCCAGATTTTATGTTGTCCTGGAGAGCTTGCAGAGCAGTGGGGAAAAGCAGGCAGAGAATTCCCTGCTAGCACCTTCTCTGTGCCTGGGAAGCAGAAGTGTTCACATTGCTTCGCAGAATCGCTTTTGTGCAGAAAACAGTAACACTTGTTCAGAATGAAAGAAAGCACAGAGCCCCAGATTTTATGTTGTCCTGGAGAGCTTGCAGATAACTGGGGAAAAGCAGGCAGAGAATTCCCTGCTAGCACCTTCTCTGTGCCTGGGAAGCAGAAGTGTTCACATTGCTTCGCAGAATCGCTTTTGTGCAGAAAACAGTAACACTTGTTCAGAATGAAAGAAAGCACAGAGCCCCAGATTTTATGTTGTCCTGGAGAGCTTGCAGAGCACTGGGGAAAAGCAGGCAGAGAATTCCCTGCTAGCACCTTCTCTGTGCCTGGGAAGCAGAAGTGTTCACATTGCTTCGCAGAATCGCTTTTGTGCAGAAAACATTAACACTTGTTCAGAACGAAAGAAAGCACAGAGCCCCAGATTTTATGTTGTCCTGGAGAGCTTGCAGAGCACTGGGGAAAAGCAGGCAGAGAATTCCCTGCTACCACCTTCTCTGTGCCTGGGAAACAGAAGTGTTCACATTGCTTCGCAGAATCGCTTTTGTGCAGAAAACAGTAACACTTGTTCAGAACGAAGGAAAGCACAGAGCCCCAGATTTTATGTTGTCCTGGAGAGCTTGCAGAGCACTGGGGAAAGGCAGGCAGAGAATTCCCTGCTAGCACCTTCTCTGTGCCTGGGAAGCAGAAGTGTTCAAATTGCTTCGCAGAATCGCTTTTGTGCAGAAAACAGTAACACTTGTTCAGAACGAAAGAAAGCACAGAGCCCCAGATTTTATGTTGTCCTGGAGAGCTTGCAAAGCACTGGGGAAAAGCAGGCAGAGAATTCCCTGCTAGCACCTTCTCTGTGCCTGGGAAGCAGAAGTGTTCAAATTGCTTCGCAGAATCGCTTTTGTGCAGAAAACAGTAACACTTGTTCAGAACGAAGGAAAGCACAGAGCCCCAGATTTTATGTTGTGCTGGAGAGCTTGCAGAGCACTGGGGAAAAGCAGGCAGAGAATTCCCTGCTAGCACCTTCTCTGTGCCTGGGAAACAGAAGTGTTCACATTGCTTCGCAGAATCGCTTTTGTGCAGAAAACAGTAACACTTGTTCAGAACGAAGGAAAGCACAGAGCCCCAGATTTGCTGTTGTCCTGGAGAGCTTGCAGAGCAGTGGGGAAAGGCAGGCAGAGAATTCCCTGCTAGCACCTTCTTTGTGCTTGTTCACATTGCTTCGCAGAATCGCTTTTGTGCAGAAAACAGTAACACTTGTTCAGAACGAAAGAAAGCACAGAGCCCCAGATTTTATGTTGTCCTGGAGAGCTTGCAGAGCACTGGGGAAAAGCAGTCAGAGAATTCCCTGCTAGCACCTTCTCTGTGCCTGGGAAGCAGAAGTGTTCACATTGCTTCGCAGAATCGCTTTTGTGCAGAAAACAGTAACACTTGTTCAGAATGAAAGAAAGCACAGAGCCCCAGATTTTATGTTGTCCTGGAGAGCTTGCAGAGCACTGGGGAAAAGCAGGCAGAGAATTCCCTGCTAGCACCTTCTCTGTGCCTGGGAAACAGAAGTGTTCCCATTGCTTCGCAGAATCGCTTTTGTGCAGAAAACAGTAACAGTTGTTCAGAACGAAGGAAAGCACAGAGCCCCAGATTTTATGTTGTCCTGGAGAGCTTGCAGAGCACTGGGGAAAGGCAGGCAGAGAATTCCCTGCTAGCACCTTCTCTGTGCCTGGGAAGCAGAAGTGTTCACATTGCTTCGCAGAATCGCTTTTGTGCAGAAAACAGTAACACTTGTTCAGAACGAAAGAAAGCACAGAGCCCCAGATTTTATGTTGTCCTGGAGAGCTTGCAGAGCACTGGGGAAAAACAGGCAGAGAATTCCCTGCTAGCACCTTCTCTGTGCCTGGGAAGCAGAAGTGTTCAAATTGCTTCGCAGAATCGCTTTTGTGCAGAAAACAGTAACACTTGTTCAGAACGAAAGAAAGCACAGAGCCCCAGATTTTATGTTGTCCTGGAGAGCTTGCAGAGCAATGGGGAAAAGCAGGCAGAGAATTCCCTGCTAGCACCTTCTCTGTGCCTGGGAAGCAGAAGTCTTCACATTGCTTCGCAGAATCGCTTTTGTGCAGAAAACAGTAACACTTGTTCAGAATGAAAGAAAGCACAGAGCCCCAGATTTTATGTTGTCCTGGAGAGCTTGCAGAGCACTGGGGAAAAGCAGGCAGAGAATTCCCTGCTAGCACCTTCTCTGTGCCTGGGAAGCAGAAGTCTTCACATTGCTTCGCAGAATCGCATTTGTGCAGAAAACAGTAACACTTGTTCAGAACGAAAGAAAGCACAGAGCCCCAGATTTTATGTTGTCCTGGAGAGCTTGCAGAGCACTGGGGAAAAGCAGGCAGAGAATTCCCTGCTACCACCTTCTCTGTGCCTGGGAAGCAGAAGTGTTCACATTGCTTCGCAGAATCGCTTTTGTGCAGAAAACAGTAACACTTGTTCAGAATGAAAGAAAGCACAGAGCCCCAGATTTTATGTTGTCCTGGAGAGCTTGCAGAGCACTGGGGAAAAGCAGGCAGAGAATTCCCTGCTAGCACCTTCTCTGTGCCTGGGAAGCAGAAGTCTTCACATTGCTTCGCAGAATCGCATTTGTGCAGAAAACAGTAACACTTGTTCAGAACGAAAGAAAGCACAGAGCCCCAGATTTTATGTTGTCCTGGAGAGCTTGCAGAGCACTGGGGAAAAGCAGGCAGAGAATTCCCTGCTACCACCTTCTCTGTGCCTGGGAAACAGAAGTGTTCACATTGCTTCGCAGAATCGCTTTTGTGCAGAAAACAGTAACACTTGTTCAGAATGAAGGAAAGCACAGAGCCCCAGATTTTATGTTGTCCTGGAGAGCTTGCAGAGCACTGGGGAAAGGCAGGCAGAGAATTCCCTGCTAGCACCTTCTCTGTGCCTGGGAAGCAGAAGTGTTCACATTGCTTCGCAGAATCGCTTTTGTGCAGAAAACAGTAACACTTGTTCAGAACGAAAGAAAGCACAGAGCCCCAGATTTTATGTTGTCCTGGAGAGCTTGCAGAGCACTGGGGAAAAGCAGGCAGAGAATTCCCTGCTAGCACCTTCTCTGTGCCTGGGAAGCAGAAGTGTTCAAATTGCTTCGCAGAATCGCTTTTGTGCAGAAAACAGTAACACTTGTTCAGAACGAAAGAAAGCACAGAGCCCCAGATTTTATGTTGTCCTGGAGAGCTTGCAGAGCACTGGGGAAAAGCAGGCAGAGAATTCCCTGCTAGCACCTTCTCTGTGCCTGGGAAGCAGAAGTCTTCACATTGCTTCGCAGAATCGCTTTTGTGCAGAAAACAGTAACACTTGTTCAGAATGAAAGAAAGCACAGAGCCCCAGATTTTATGTTGTCCTGGAGAGCTTGCAGAGCACTGGGGAAAAGCAGGCAGAGAATTCCCTGCTAGCACCTTCTCTGTGCCTGGGAAGCAGAAGTGTTCACATTGCTTCGCAGAATCGCATTTGTGCAGAAAACAGTAACACTTGTTCAGAACGAAAGAAAGCACAGAGCCCCAGATTTTATGTTGTCCTGGAGAGCTTGCAGAGCACTGGGGAAAAGCAGGCAGAGAATTCCCTGCTACCACCTTCTCTGTGCCTGGGAAACAGAAGTGTTCACATTGCTTCGCAGAATCGCTTTTGTGCAGAAAACAGTAACACTTGTTCAGAATGAAGGAAAGCACAGAGCCCCAGATTTTATGTTGTCCTGGAGAGCTTGCAGAGCACTGGGGAAAGGCAGGCAGAGAATTCCCTGCTAGCACCTTCTCTGTGCCTGGGAAGCAGAAGTGTTCAAATTGCTTCGCAGAATCGCTTTTGTGCAGAAAACAGTAACACTTGTTCAGAACGAAAGAAAGCACAGAGCCCCAGATTTTATGTTGTCCTGGAGAGCTTGCAGAGCACTGGGGAAAAGCAGGCAGAGAATTCCCTGCTAGCACCTTCTCTGTGCCTGGGAAGCAGAAGTCTTCACATTGCTTCGCAGAATCGCTTTTGTGCAGAAAACAGTAACACTTGTTCAGAACGAAGGAAAGCACAGAGCCCCAGATTTTATGTTGTGCTGGAGAGCTTGCAGAGCACTGGGGAAAAGCAGGCAGAGAATTCCCTGCTAGCACCTTCTCTGTGCCTGGGAAGCAGAAGTGTTCACATTGCTTCGCAGAATCGCTTTTGTGCAGAAAACAGTAACACTTGTTCAGAACGAAAGAAAGCACAGAGCCCCAGATTTTATGTTGTCCTGGAGAGCTTGCAGAGCACTGGGGAAAAGCAGGCAGAGAATTCCCTGCTAGCACCTTCTCTGTGCCTGGGAAACAGAAGTGTTCACATTGCTTCGCAGAATCGCTTTTGTGCAGAAAACAGTAACAGTTGTTCAGAACGAAAGAAAGCACAGAGCCCCAGATTTGCTGTTGTCCTGGAGAGCTTGCAGAGCAGTGGGGAAAGGCAGGCAGAGAATTCCCTGCTAGCACCTTCTTTGTGCTTGTTCACATTGCTTCGCAGAATCGCTTTTGTGCAGAAAACAGTAACACTTGTTCAGAACGAAAGAAAGCACAGAGCCCCAGATTTTATGTTGTCCTGGAGAGCTTGCAGAGCACTGGGGAAAGGCAGGCAGAGAATTCCCTGCTAGCACCTTCTCTGTGCCTGGGAAGCAGAAGTGTTCACATTGCTTCGCAGAATCGCTTTTGTGCAGAAAACAGTAACACTTGTTCAGAACGAAAGAAAGCACAGAGCCCCAGATTTTATGTTGTCCTGGAGAGCTTGCAGAGCAGTGGGGAAAAGCAGGCAGAGAATTCCCTGCTAGCACCTTCTCTGTGCCTGGGAAGCAGAAGTGTTCACATTGCTTCGCAGAATCGCTTTTGTGCAGAAAACAGTAACACTTGTTCAGAATGAAAGAAAGCACAGAGCCCCAGATTTTATGTTGTCCTGGAGAGCTTGCAGATAACTGGGGAAAAGCAGGCAGAGAATTCCCTGCTAGCACCTTCTCTGTGCCTGGGAAGCAGAAGTGTTCACATTGCTTCGCAGAATCGCTTTTGTGCAGAAAACAGTAACACTTGTTCAGAATGAAAGAAAGCACAGAGCCCCAGATTTTATGTTGTCCTGGAGAGCTTGCAGAGCACTGGGGAAAAGCAGGCAGAGAATTCCCTGCTAGCACCTTCTCTGTGCCTGGGAAGCAGAAGTGTTCACATTGCTTCGCAGAATCGCTTTTGTGCAGAAAACATTAACACTTGTTCAGAACGAAAGAAAGCACAGAGCCCCAGATTTTATGTTGTCCTGGAGAGCTTGCAGAGCACTGGGGAAAAGCAGGCAGAGAATTCCCTGCTACCACCTTCTCTGTGCCTGGGAAACAGAAGTGTTCACATTGCTTCGCAGAATCGCTTTTGTGCAGAAAACAGTAACACTTGTTCAGAACGAAGGAAAGCACAGAGCCCCAGATTTTATGTTGTCCTGGAGAGCTTGCAGAGCACTGGGGAAAGGCAGGCAGAGAATTCCCTGCTAGCACCTTCTCTGTGCCTGGGAAGCAGAAGTGTTCAAATTGCTTCGCAGAATCGCTTTTGTGCAGAAAACAGTAACACTTGTTCAGAACGAAAGAAAGCACAGAGCCCCAGATTTTATGTTGTCCTGGAGAGCTTGCAAAGCACTGGGGAAAAGCAGGCAGAGAATTCCCTGCTAGCACCTTCTCTGTGCCTGGGAAGCAGAAGTGTTCAAATTGCTTCGCAGAATCGCTTTTGTGCAGAAAACAGTAACACTTGTTCAGAACGAAGGAAAGCACAGAGCCCCAGATTTTATGTTGTGCTGGAGAGCTTGCAGAGCACTGGGGAAAAGCAGGCAGAGAATTCCCTGCTAGCACCTTCTCTGTGCCTGGGAAACAGAAGTGTTCACATTGCTTCGCAGAATCGCTTTTGTGCAGAAAACAGTAACACTTGTTCAGAACGAAAGAAAGCACAGAGCCCCAGATTTGCTGTTGTCCTGGAGAGCTTGCAGAGCAGTGGGGAAAGGCAGGCAGAGAATTCCCTGCTAGCACCTTCTTTGTGCTTGTTCACATTGCTTCGCAGAATCGCTTTTGTGCAGAAAACAGTAACACTTGTTCAGAATGAAAGAAAGCACAGAGCCCCAGATTTTATGTTGTCCTGGAGAGCTTGCAGAGCACTGGGGAAAAGCAGGCAGAGAATTCCCTGCTAGCACCTTCTCTGTGCCTGGGAAGCAGAAGTGTTCACATTGCTTCGCAGAATCGCATTTGTGCAGAAAACAGTAACACTTGTTCAGAACGAAAGAAAGCACAGAGCCCCAGATTTTATGTTGTCCTGGAGAGCTTGCAGAGCACTGGGGAAAAGCAGGCAGAGAATTCCCTGCTAGCACCTTCTCTGTGCCTGGGAAGCAGAAGTCTTCACATTGCTTCGCAGAATCGCTTTTGTGCAGAAAACAGTAACACTTGTTCAGAATGAAAGAAAGCACAGAGCCCCAGATTTTATGTTGTCCTGGAGAGCTTGCAGAGCACTGGGGAAAAGCAGGCAGAGAATTCCCTGCTAGCACCTTCTCTGTGCCTGGGAAGCAGAAGTGTTCACATTGCTTCGCAGAATCGCATTTGTGCAGAAAACAGTAACACTTGTTCAGAACGAAAGAAAGCACAGAGCCCCAGATTTTATGTTGTCCTGGAGAGCTTGCAGAGCACTGGGGAAAAGCAGGCAGAGAATTCCCTGCTACCACCTTCTCTGTGCCTGGGAAACAGAAGTGTTCACATTGCTTCGCAGAATCGCTTTTGTGCAGAAAACAGTAACACTTGTTCAGAATGAAGGAAAGCACAGAGCCCCAGATTTTATGTTGTCCTGGAGAGCTTGCAGAGCACTGGGGAAAGGCAGGCAGAGAATTCCCTGCTAGCACCTTCTCTGTGCCTGGGAAGCAGAAGTGTTCACATTGCTTCGCAGAATCGCTTTTGTGCAGAAAACAGTAACACTTGTTCAGAACGAAAGAAAGCACAGAGCCCCAGATTTTATGTTGTCCTGGAGAGCTTGCAGAGCACTGGGGAAAAGCAGGCAGAGAATTCCCTGCTAGCACCTTCTCTGTGCCTGGGAAGCAGAAGTGTTCAAATTGCTTCGCAGAATCGCTTTTGTGCAGAAAACAGTAACACTTGTTCAGAACGAAAGAAAGCACAGAGCCCCAGATTTTATGTTGTCCTGGAGAGCTTGCAGAGCACTGGGGAAAAGCAGGCAGAGAATTCCCTGCTAGCACCTTCTCTGTGCCTGGGAAGCAGAAGTCTTCACATTGCTTCGCAGAATCGCTTTTGTGCAGAAAACAGTAACACTTGTTCAGAATGAAAGAAAGCACAGAGCCCCAGATTTTATGTTGTCCTGGAGAGCTTGCAGAGCACTGGGGAAAAGCAGGCAGAGAATTCCCTGCTAGCACCTTCTCTGTGCCTGGGAAGCAGAAGTGTTCACATTGCTTCGCAGAATCGCATTTGTGCAGAAAACAGTAACACTTGTTCAGAACGAAAGAAAGCACAGAGCCCCAGATTTTATGTTGTCCTGGAGAGCTTGCAGAGCACTGGGGAAAAGCAGGCAGAGAATTCCCTGCTACCACCTTCTCTGTGCCTGGGAAACAGAAGTGTTCACATTGCTTCGCAGAATCGCTTTTGTGCAGAAAACAGTAACACTTGTTCAGAATGAAGGAAAGCACAGAGCCCCAGATTTTATGTTGTCCTGGAGAGCTTGCAGAGCACTGGGGAAAGGCAGGCAGAGAATTCCCTGCTAGCACCTTCTCTGTGCCTGGGAAGCAGAAGTGTTCAAATTGCTTCGCAGAATCGCTTTTGTGCAGAAAACAGTAACACTTGTTCAGAACGAAAGAAAGCACAGAGCCCCAGATTTTATGTTGTCCTGGAGAGCTTGCAAAGCACTGGGGAAAAGCAGGCAGAGAATTCCCTGCTAGCACCTTCTCTGTGCCTGGGAAGCAGAAGTGTTCAAATTGCTTCGCAGAATCGCTTTTGTGCAGAAAACAGTAACACTTGTTCAGAACGAAGGAAAGCACAGAGCCCCAGATTTTATGTTGTGCTGGAGAGCTTGCAGAGCACTGGGGAAAAGCAGGCAGAGAATTCCCTGCTAGCACCTTCTCTGTGCCTGGGAAGCAGAAGTGTTCACATTGCTTCGCAGAATCGCTTTTGTGCAGAAAACAGTAACACTTGTTCAGAACGAAAGAAAGCACAGAGCCCCAGATTTTATGTTGTCCTGGAGAGCTTGCAGAGCACTGGGGAAAAGCAGGCAGAGAATTCCCTGCTAGCACCTTCTCTGTGCCTGGGAAACAGAAGTGTTCACATTGCTTCGCAGAATCGCTTTTGTGCAGAAAACAGTAACAGTTGTTCAGAACGAAAGAAAGCACAGAGCCCCAGATTTGCTGTTGTCCTGGAGAGCTTGCAGAGCAGTGGGGAAAGGCAGGCAGAGAATTCCCTGCTAGCACCTTCTTTGTGCTTGTTCACATTGCTTCGCAGAATCGCTTTTGTGCAGAAAACAGTAACACTTGTTCAGAACGAAAGAAAGCACAGAGCCCCAGATTTTATGTTGTCCTGGAGAGCTTGCAGAGCACTGGGGAAAGGCAGGCAGAGAATTCCCTGCTAGCACCTTCTCTGTGCCTGGGAAGCAGAAGTGTTCACATTGCTTCGCAGAATCGCTTTTGTGCAGAAAACAGTAACACTTGTTCAGAACGAAAGAAAGCACAGAGCCCCAGATTTTATGTTGTCCTGGAGAGCTTGCAGAGCAGTGGGGAAAAGCAGGCAGAGAATTCCCTGCTAGCACCTTCTCTGTGCCTGGGAAGCAGAAGTGTTCACATTGCTTCGCAGAATCGCTTTTGTGCAGAAAACAGTAACACTTGTTCAGAATGAAAGAAAGCACAGAGCCCCAGATTTTATGTTGTCCTGGAGAGCTTGCAGAGCACTGGGGAAAAGCAGGCAGAGAATTCCCTGCTAGCACCTTCTCTGTGCCTGGGAAGCAGAAGTGTTCACATTGCTTCGCAGAATCGCTTTTGTGCAGAAAACAGTAACACTTGTTCAGAATGAAAGAAAGCACAGAGCCCCAGATTTTATGTTGTCCTGGAGAGCTTGCAGAGCACTGGGGAAAAGCAGGCAGAGAATTCCCTGCTAGCACCTTCTCTGTGCCTGGGAAGCAGAAGTGTTCACATTGCTTCGCAGAATCGCTTTTGTGCAGAAAACATTAACACTTGTTCAGAACGAAAGAAAGCACAGAGCCCCAGATTTTATGTTGTCCTGGAGAGCTTGCAGAGCACTGGGGAAAAGCAGGCAGAGAATTCCCTGCTACCACCTTCTCTGTGCCTGGGAAACAGAAGTGTTCACATTGCTTCGCAGAATCGCTTTTGTGCAGAAAACAGTAACACTTGTTCAGAACGAAGGAAAGCACAGAGCCCCAGATTTTATGTTGTCCTGGAGAGCTTGCAGAGCACTGGGGAAAGGCAGGCAGAGAATTCCCTGCTAGCACCTTCTCTGTGCCTGGGAAGCAGAAGTGTTCAAATTGCTTCGCAGAATCGCTTTTGTGCAGAAAACAGTAACACTTGTTCAGAACGAAAGAAAGCACAGAGCCCCAGATTTTATGTTGTCCTGGAGAGCTTGCAAAGCACTGGGGAAAAGCAGGCAGAGAATTCCCTGCTAGCACCTTCTCTGTGCCTGGGAAGCAGAAGTGTTCAAATTGCTTCGCAGAATCGCTTTTGTGCAGAAAACAGTAACACTTGTTCAGAACGAAGGAAAGCACAGAGCCCCAGATTTTATGTTGTGCTGGAGAGCTTGCAGAGCACTGGGGAAAAGCAGGCAGAGAATTCCCTGCTAGCACCTTCTCTGTGCCTGGGAAGCAGAAGTGTTCACATTGCTTCGCAGAATCGCTTTTGTGCAGAAAACAGTAACACTTGTTCAGAACGAAAGAAAGCACAGAGCCCCAGATTTTATGTTGTCCTGGAGAGCTTGCAGAGCACTGGGGAAAAGCAGGCAGAGAATTCCCTGCTAGCACCTTCTCTGTGCCTGGGAAACAGAAGTGTTCACATTGCTTCGCAGAATCGCTTTTGTGCAGAAAACAGTAACAGTTGTTCAGAACGAAAGAAAGCACAGAGCCCCAGATTTGCTGTTGTCCTGGAGAGCTTGCAGAGCAGTGGGGAAAGGCAGGCAGAGAATTCCCTGCTAGCACCTTCTTTGTGCTTGTTCACATTGCTTCGCAGAATCGCTTTTGTGCAGAAAACAGTAACACTTGTTCAGAACGAAAGAAAGCACAGAGCCCCAGATTTTATGTTGTCCTGGAGAGCTTGCAGAGCACTGGGGAAAGGCAGGCAGAGAATTCCCTGCTAGCACCTTCTCTGTGCCTGGGAAGCAGAAGTCTTCACATTGCTTCGCAGAATCGCTTTTGTGCAGAAAACAGTAACACTTGTTCAGAACGAAAGAAAGCACAGAGCCCCAGATTTTATGTTGTCCTGGAGAGCTTGCAGAGCAGTGGGGAAAAGCAGGCAGAGAATTCCCTGCTAGCACCTTCTCTGTGCCTGGGAAGCAGAAGTGTTCACATTGCTTCGCAGAATCGCTTTTGTGCAGAAAACAGTAACACTTGTTCAGAATGAAAGAAAGCACAGAGCCCCAGATTTTATGTTGTCCTGGAGAGCTTGCAGAGCACTGGGGAAAAGCAGGCAGAGAATTCCCTGCTAGCACCTTCTCTGTGCCTGGGAAGCAGAAGTGTTCACATTGCTTCGCAGAATCGCTTTTGTGCAGAAAACAGTAACACTTGTTCAGAATGAAAGAAAGCACAGAGCCCCAGATTTTATGTTGTCCTGGAGAGCTTGCAGAGCACTGGGGAAAAGCAGGCAGAGAATTCCCTGCTAGCACCTTCTCTGTGCCTGGGAAGCAGAAGTGTTCACATTGCTTCGCAGAATCGCTTTTGTGCAGAAAACATTAACACTTGTTCAGAACGAAAGAAAGCACAGAGCCCCAGATTTTATGTTGTCCTGGAGAGCTTGCAGAGCACTGGGGAAAAGCAGGCAGAGAATTCCCTGCTACCACCTTCTCTGTGCCTGGGAAACAGAAGTGTTCACATTGCTTCGCAGAATCGCTTTTGTGCAGAAAACAGTAACACTTGTTCAGAACGAAGGAAAGCACAGAGCCCCAGATTTTATGTTGTCCTGGAGAGCTTGCAGAGCACTGGGGAAAGGCAGGCAGAGAATTCCCTGCTAGCACCTTCTCTGTGCCTGGGAAGCAGAAGTGTTCAAATTGCTTCGCAGAATCGCTTTTGTGCAGAAAACAGTAACACTTGTTCAGAACGAAAGAAAGCACAGAGCCCCAGATTTTATGTTGTCCTGGAGAGCTTGCAAAGCACTGGGGAAAAGCAGGCAGAGAATTCCCTGCTAGCACCTTCTCTGTGCCTGGGAAGCAGAAGTGTTCAAATTGCTTCGCAGAATCGCTTTTGTGCAGAAAACAGTAACACTTGTTCAGAACGAAGGAAAGCACAGAGCCCCAGATTTTATGTTGTGCTGGAGAGCTTGCAGAGCACTGGGGAAAAGCAGGCAGAGAATTCCCTGCTAGCACCTTCTCTGTGCCTGGGAAACAGAAGTGTTCACATTGCTTCGCAGAATCGCTTTTGTGCAGAAAACAGTAACAGTTGTTCAGAACGAAAGAAAGCACAGAGCCCCAGATTTGCTGTTGTCCTGGAGAGCTTGCAGAGCAGTGGGGAAAGGCAGGCAGAGAATTCCCTGCTAGCACCTTCTTTGTGCTTGTTCACATTGCTTCGCAGAATCGCTTTTGTGCAGAAAACAGTAACACTTGTTCAGAACGAAAGAAAGCACAGAGCCCCAGATTTTATGTTGTCCTGGAGAGCTTGCAGAGCACTGGGGAAAAGCAGTCAGAGAATTCCCTGCTAGCACCTTCTCTGTGCCTGGGAAGCAGAAGTGTTCACATTGCTTCGCAGAATCGCTTTTGTGCAGAAAACAGTAACACTTGTTCAGAATGAAAGAAAGCACAGAGCCCCAGATTTTATGTTGTCCTGGAGAGCTTGCAGAGCACTGGGGAAAAGCAGGCAGAGAATTCCCTGCTAGCACCTTCTCTGTGCCTGGGAAACAGAAGTGTTCCCATTGCTTCGCAGAATCGCTTTTGTGCAGAAAACAGTAACAGTTGTTCAGAACGAAGGAAAGCACAGAGCCCCAGATTTTATGTTGTCCTGGAGAGCTTGCAGAGCACTGGGGAAAGGCAGGCAGAGAATTCCCTGCTAGCACCTTCTCTGTGCCTGGGAAGCAGAAGTGTTCACATTGCTTCGCAGAATCGCTTTTGTGCAGAAAACAGTAACACTTGTTCAGAACGAAAGAAAGCACAGAGCCCCAGATTTTATGTTGTCCTGGAGAGCTTGCAGAGCACTGGGGAAAGGCAGGCAGAGAATTCCCTGCTAGCACCTTCTCTGTGCCTGGGAAGCAGAAGTGTTCAAATTGCTTCGCAGAATCGCTTTTGTGCAGAAAACAGTAACACTTGTTCAGAACGAAAGAAAGCACAGAGCCCCAGATTTTATGTTGTCCTGGAGAGCTTGCAGAGCAATGGGGAAAAGCAGGCAGAGAATTCCCTGCTAGCACCTTCTCTGTGCCTGGGAAGCAGAAGTCTTCACATTGCTTCGCAGAATCGCTTTTGTGCAGAAAACAGTAACACTTGTTCAGAATGAAAGAAAGCACAGAGCCCCAGATTTTATGTTGTCCTGGAGAGCTTGCAGAGCACTGGGGAAAAGCAGGCAGAGAATTCCCTGCTAGCACCTTCTCTGTGCCTGGGAAGCAGAAGTGTTCACATTGCTTCGCAGAATCGCATTTGTGCAGAAAACAGTAACACTTGTTCAGAACGAAAGAAAGCACAGAGCCCCAGATTTTATGTTGTCCTGGAGAGCTTGCAGAGCACTGGGGAAAAGCAGGCAGAGAATTCCCTGCTAGCACCTTCTCTGTGCCTGGGAAGCAGAAGTCTTCACATTGCTTCGCAGAATCGCTTTTGTGCAGAAAACAGTAACACTTGTTCAGAATGAAAGAAAGCACAGAGCCCCAGATTTTATGTTGTCCTGGAGAGCTTGCAGAGCACTGGGGAAAAGCAGGCAGAGAATTCCCTGCTAGCACCTTCTCTGTGCCTGGGAAGCAGAAGTGTTCACATTGCTTCGCAGAATCGCATTTGTGCAGAAAACAGTAACACTTGTTCAGAACGAAAGAAAGCACAGAGCCCCAGATTTTATGTTGTCCTGGAGAGCTTGCAGAGCACTGGGGAAAAGCAGGCAGAGAATTCCCTGCTACCACCTTCTCTGTGCCTGGGAAACAGAAGTGTTCACATTGCTTCGCAGAATCGCTTTTGTGCAGAAAACAGTAACACTTGTTCAGAATGAAGGAAAGCACAGAGCCCCAGATTTTATGTTGTCCTGGAGAGCTTGCAGAGCACTGGGGAAAGGCAGGCAGAGAATTCCCTGCTAGCACCTTCTCTGTGCCTGGGAAACAGAAGTGTTCACATTGCTTCGCAGAATCGCTTTTGTGCAGAAAACAGTAACACTTGTTCAGAACGAAAGAAAGCACAGAGCCCCAGATTTTATGTTGTCCTGGAGAGCTTGCAGAGCACTGGGGAAAAGCAGGCAGAGAATTCCCTGCTAGCACCTTCTCTGTGCCTGGGAAGCAGAAGTGTTCAAATTGCTTCGCAGAATCGCTTTTGTGCAGAAAACAGTAACACTTGTTCAGAACGAAAGAAAGCACAGAGCCCCAGATTTTATGTTGTCCTGGAGAGCTTGCAGAGCACTGGGGAAAAGCAGGCAGAGAATTCCCTGCTAGCACCTTCTCTGTGCCTGGGAAGCAGAAGTCTTCACATTGCTTCGCAGAATCGCTTTTGTGCAGAAAACAGTAACACTTGTTCAGAATGAAAGAAAGCACAGAGCCCCAGATTTTATGTTGTCCTGGAGAGCTTGCAGAGCACTGGGGAAAAGCAGGCAGAGAATTCCCTGCTAGCACCTTCTCTGTGCCTGGGAAGCAGAAGTGTTCACATTGCTTCGCAGAATCGCATTTGTGCAGAAAACAGTAACACTTGTTCAGAACGAAAGAAAGCACAGAGCCCCAGATTTTATGTTGTCCTGGAGAGCTTGCAGAGCACTGGGGAAAAGCAGGCAGAGAATTCCCTGCTAGCACCTTCTCTGTGCCTGGGAAACAGAAGTGTTCACATTGCTTCGCAGAATCGCTTTTGTGCAGAAAACAGTAACACTTGTTCAGAATGAAGGAAAGCACAGAGCCCCAGATTTTATGTTGTCCTGGAGAGCTTGCAGAGCACTGGGGAAAGGCAGGCAGAGAATTCCCTGCTAGCACCTTCTCTGTGCCTGGGAAGCAGAAGTGTTCAAATTGCTTCGCAGAATCGCTTTTGTGCAGAAAACAGTAACACTTGTTCAGAACGAAAGAAAGCACAGAGCCCCAGATTTTATGTTGTCCTGGAGAGCTTGCAAAGCACTGGGGAAAAGCAGGCAGAGAATTCCCTGCTAGCACCTTCTCTGTGCCTGGGAAGCAGAAGTGTTCAAATTGCTTCGCAGAATCGCTTTTGTGCAGAAAACAGTAACACTTGTTCAGAACGAAGGAAAGCACAGAGCCCCAGATTTTATGTTGTGCTGGAGAGCTTGCAGAGCACTGGGGAAAAGCAGGCAGAGAATTCCCTGCTAGCACCTTCTCTGTGCCTGGGAAGCAGAAGTGTTCACATTGCTTCGCAGAATCGCTTTTGTGCAGAAAACAGTAACACTTGTTCAGAACGAAAGAAAGCACAGAGCCCCAGATTTTATGTTGTCCTGGAGAGCTTGCAGAGCACTGGGGAAAAGCAGGCAGAGAATTCCCTGCTAGCACCTTCTCTGTGCCTGGGAAACAGAAGTGTTCACATTGCTTCGCAGAATCGCTTTTGTGCAGAAAACAGTAACAGTTGTTCAGAACGAAAGAAAGCACAGAGCCCCAGATTTGCTGTTGTCCTGGAGAGCTTGCAGAGCAGTGGGGAAAGGCAGGCAGAGAATTCCCTGCTAGCACCTTCTTTGTGCTTGTTCACATTGCTTCGCAGAATCGCTTTTGTGCAGAAAACAGTAACACTTGTTCAGAACGAAAGAAAGCACAGAGCCCCAGATTTTATGTTGTCCTGGAGAGCTTGCAGAGCACTGGGGAAAAGCAGGCAGAGAATTCCCTGCTAGCACCTTCTCTGTGCCTGGGAAGCAGAAGTGTTCACATTGCTTCGCAGAATCGCTTTTGTGCAGAAAACAGTAACACTTGTTCAGAACGAAAGAAAGCACAGAGCCCCAGATTTTATGTTGTCCTGGAGAGCTTGCAGAGCAGTGGGGAAAAGCAGGCAGAGAATTCCCTGCTAGCACCTTCTCTGTGCCTGGGAAGCAGAAATGTTCACATTGCTTCGCAGAATCGCTTTTGTGCAGAAAACAGTAACACTTGTTCAGAATGAAAGAAAGCACAGAGCCCCAGATTTTATGTTGTCCTGGAGAGCTTGCAGATAACTGGGGAAAAGCAGGCAGAGAATTCCCTGCTAGCACCTTCTCTGTGCCTGGGAAGCAGAAGTGTTCACATTGCTTCGCAGAATCGCTTTTGTGCAGAAAACAGTAACACTTGTTCAGAATGAAAGAAAGCACAGAGCCCCAGATTTTATGTTGTCCTGGAGAGCTTGCAGAGCACTGGGGAAAAGCAGGCAGAGAATTCCCTGCTAGCACCTTCTCTGTGCCTGGGAAGCAGAAGTGTTCACATTGCTTCGCAGAATCGCTTTTGTGCAGAAAACATTAACACTTGTTCAGAACGAAAGAAAGCACAGAGCCCCAGATTTTATGTTGTCCTGGAGAGCTTGCAGAGCACTGGGGAAAAGCAGTCAGAGAATTCCCTGCTACCACCTTCTCTGTGCCTGGGAAACAGAAGTGTTCACATTGCTTCGCAGAATCGCTTTTGTGCAGAAAACAGTAACACTTGTTCAGAACGAAGGAAAGCACAGAGCCCCAGATTTTATGTTGTCCTGGAGAGCTTGCAGAGCACTGGGGAAAGGCAGGCAGAGAATTCCCTGCTAGCACCTTCTCTGTGCCTGGGAAGCAGAAGTGTTCAAATTGCTTCGCAGAATCGCTTTTGTGCAGAAAACAGTAACACTTGTTCAGAACGAAGGAAAGCACAGAGCCCCAGATTTTATGTTGTGCTGGAGAGCTTGCAGAGCACTGGGGAAAAGCAGGCAGAGAATTCCCTGCTAGCACCTTCTCTGTGCCTGGGAAACAGAAGTGTTCACATTGCTTCGCAGAATCGCTTTTGTGCAGAAAACAGTAACAGTTGTTCAGAACGAAAGAAAGCACAGAGCCCCAGATTTGCTGTTGTCCTGGAGAGCTTGCAGAGCAGTGGGGAAAGGCAGGCAGAGAATTCCCTGCTAGCACCTTCTTTGTGCTTGTTCACATTGCTTCGCAGAATCGCTTTTGTGCAGAAAACAGTAACACTTGTTCAGAACGAAAGAAAGCACAGAGCCCCAGATTTTATGTTGTCCTGGAGAGCTTGCAGAGCACTGGGGAAAAGCAGTCAGAGAATTCCCTGCTAGCACCTTCTCTGTGCCTGTTAAGCAGAAGTGTTCACATTGCTTCGCAGAATCGCTTTTGTGCAGAAAACAGTAACAGTTGTTCAGAACGAAGGAAAGCACAGAGCCCCAGATTTTATGTTGTCCTGGAGAGCTTGCAGAGCACTGGGGAAAGGCAGGCAGAGAATTCCCTGCTAGCACCTTCTCTGTGCCTGGGAAGCAGAAGTGTTCACATTGCTTCGCAGAATCGCTTTTGTGCAGAAAACAGTAACACTTGTTCAGAACGAAAGAAAGCACAGAGCCCCAGATTTTATGTTGTCCTGGAGAGCTTGCAGAGCACTGGGGAAAAACAGGCAGAGAATTCCCTGCTAGCACCTTCTCTGTGCCTGGGAAGCAGAAGTGTTCAAATTCCTTCGCAGAATCGCTTTTGTGCAGAAAACAGTAACACTTGTTCAGAACGAAAGAAAGCACAGAGCCCCAGATTTTATGTTGTCCTGGAGAGCTTGCAGAGCAATGGGGAAAAGCAGGCAGAGAATTCCCTGCTAGCACCTTCTCTGTGCCTGGGAAGCAGAAATCTTCACATTGCTTCGCAGAATCGCTTTTGTGCAGAAAACAGTAACACTTGTTCAGAATGAAAGAAAGCACAGAGCCCCAGATTTTATGTTGTGCTGGAGAGCTTGCAGAGCACTGGGGAAAAGCAGGCAGAGAATTCCCTGCTAGCACCTTCTCTGTGCCTGGGAAGCAGAAGTGTTCACATTGCTTCGCAGAATCGCATTTGTGCAGAAAACAGTAACACTTGTTCAGAACGAAAGAAAGCACAGAGCCCCAGATTTTATGTTGTCCTGGAGAGCTTGCAGAGCACTGGGGAAAAGCAGGCAGAGAATTCCCTGCTAGCACCTTCTCTGTGCCTGGGAAGCAGAAGTGTTCACATTGCTTCGCAGAATCGCTTTTGTGCAGAAAACAGTAACACTTGTTCAGAATGAAAGAAAGCACAGAGCCCCAGATTTTATGTTGTCCTGGAGAGCTTGCAGAGCACTGGGGAAAAGCAGGCAGAGAATTCCCTGCTAGCACCTTCTCTGTGCCTGGGAAGCAGAAGTGTTCACATTGCTTCGCAGAATCGCTTTTGTGCAGAAAACAGTAACACTTGTTCAGAATGAAAGAAAGCACAGAGCCCCAGATTTTATGTTGTCCTGGAGAGCTTGCAGAGCACTGGGGAAAAGCAGGCAGAGAATTCCCTGCTAGCACCTTCTCTGTGCCTGGGAAGCAGAAGTGTTCACATTGCTTCGCAGAATCGCTTTTGTGCAGAAAACATTAACACTTGTTCAGAACGAAAGAAAGCACAGAGCCCCAGATTTTATGTTGTCCTGGAGAGCTTGCAGAGCACTGGGGAAAAGCAGGCAGAGAATTCCCTGCTACCACCTTCTCTGTGCCTGGGAAACAGAAGTGTTCACATTGCTTCGCAGAATCGCTTTTGTGCAGAAAACAGTAACACTTGTTCAGAACGAAGGAAAGCACAGAGCCCCAGATTTTATGTTGTCCTGGAGAGCTTGCAGAGCACTGGGGAAAGGCAGGCAGAGAATTCCCTGCTAGCACCTTCTCTGTGCCTGGGAAGCAGAAGTGTTCAAATTGCTTCGCAGAATCGCTTTTGTGCAGAAAACAGTAACACTTGTTCAGAACGAAAGAAAGCACAGAGCCCCAGATTTTATGTTGTCCTGGAGAGCTTGCAAAGCACTGGGGAAAAGCAGGCAGAGAATTCCCTGCTAGCACCTTCTCTGTGCCTGGGAAGCAGAAGTGTTCAAATTGCTTCGCAGAATCGCTTTTGTGCAGAAAACAGTAACACTTGTTCAGAACGAAGGAAAGCACAGAGCCCCAGATTTTATGTTGTGCTGGAGAGCTTGCAGAGCACTGGGGAAAAGCAGGCAGAGAATTCCCTGCTAGCACCTTCTCTGTGCCTGGGAAACAGAAGTGTTCACATTGCTTCGCAGAATCGCTTTTGTGCAGAAAACAGTAACAGTTGTTCAGAACGAAAGAAAGCACAGAGCCCCAGATTTGCTGTTGTCCTGGAGAGCTTGCAGAGCAGTGGGGAAAGGCAGGCAGAGAATTCCCTGCTAGCACCTTCTTTGTGCTTGTTCACATTGCTTCGCAGAATCGCTTTTGTGCAGAAAACAGTAACACTTGTTCAGAACGAAAGAAAGCACAGAGCCCCAGATTTTATGTTGTCCTGGAGAGCTTGCAGAGCACTGGGGAAAAGCAGTCAGAGAATTCCCTGCTAGCACCTTCTCTGTGCCTGGGAAGCAGAAGTGTTCACATTGCTTCGCAGAATCGCTTTTGTGCAGAAAACAGTAACACTTGTTCAGAATGAAAGAAAGCACAGAGCCCCAGATTTTATGTTGTCCTGGAGAGCTTGCAGAGCACTGGGGAAAAGCAGGCAGAGAATTCCCTGCTAGCACCTTCTCTGTGCCTGGGAAACAGAAGTGTTCCCATTGCTTCGCAGAATCGCTTTTGTGCAGAAAACAGTAACAGTTGTTCAGAACGAAGGAAAGCACAGAGCCCCAGATTTTATGTTGTCCTGGAGAGCTTGCAGAGCACTGGGGAAAGGCAGGCAGAGAATTCCCTGCTAGCACCTTCTCTGTGCCTGGGAAGCAGAAGTGTTCACATTGCTTCGCAGAATCGCTTTTGTGCAGAAAACAGTAACACTTGTTCAGAACGAAAGAAAGCACAGAGCCCCAGATTTTATGTTGTCCTGGAGAGCTTGCAGAGCACTGGGGAAAGGCAGGCAGAGAATTCCCTGCTAGCACCTTCTCTGTGCCTGGGAAGCAGAAGTGTTCAAATTGCTTCGCAGAATCGCTTTTGTGCAGAAAACAGTAACACTTGTTCAGAACGAAAGAAAGCACAGAGCCCCAGATTTTATGTTGTCCTGGAGAGCTTGCAGAGCAATGGGGAAAAGCAGGCAGAGAATTCCCTGCTAGCACCTTCTCTGTGCCTGGGAAGCAGAAGTCTTCACATTGCTTCGCAGAATCGCTTTTGTGCAGAAAACAGTAACACTTGTTCAGAATGAAAGAAAGCACAGAGCCCCAGATTTTATGTTGTCCTGGAGAGCTTGCAGAGCACTGGGGAAAAGCAGGCAGAGAATTCCCTGCTAGCACCTTCTCTGTGCCTGGGAAGCAGAAGTGTTCACATTGCTTCGCAGAATCGCATTTGTGCAGAAAACAGTAACACTTGTTCAGAACGAAAGAAAGCACAGAGCCCCAGATTTTATGTTGTCCTGGAGAGCTTGCAGAGCACTGGGGAAAAGCAGGCAGAGAATTCCCTGCTAGCACCTTCTCTGTGCCTGGGAAGCAGAAGTCTTCACATTGCTTCGCAGAATCGCTTTTGTGCAGAAAACAGTAACACTTGTTCAGAATGAAAGAAAGCACAGAGCCCCAGATTTTATGTTGTCCTGGAGAGCTTGCAGAGCACTGGGGAAAAGCAGGCAGAGAATTCCCTGCTAGCACCTTCTCTGTGCCTGGGAAGCAGAAGTGTTCACATTGCTTCGCAGAATCGCATTTGTGCAGAAAACAGTAACACTTGTTCAGAACGAAAGAAAGCACAGAGCCCCAGATTTTATGTTGTCCTGGAGAGCTTGCAGAGCACTGGGGAAAAGCAGGCAGAGAATTCCCTGCTACCACCTTCTCTGTGCCTGGGAAACAGAAGTGTTCACATTGCTTCGCAGAATCGCTTTTGTGCAGAAAACAGTAACACTTGTTCAGAATGAAGGAAAGCACAGAGCCCCAGATTTTATGTTGTCCTGGAGAGCTTGCAGAGCACTGGGGAAAGGCAGGCAGAGAATTCCCTGCTAGCACCTTCTCTGTGCCTGGGAAACAGAAGTGTTCACATTGCTTCGCAGAATCGCTTTTGTGCAGAAAACAGTAACACTTGTTCAGAACGAAAGAAAGCACAGAGCCCCAGATTTTATGTTGTCCTGGAGAGCTTGCAGAGCACTGGGGAAAAGCAGGCAGAGAATTCCCTGCTAGCACCTTCTCTGTGCCTGGGAAGCAGAAGTGTTCAAATTGCTTCGCAGAATCGCTTTTGTGCAGAAAACAGTAACACTTGTTCAGAACGAAAGAAAGCACAGAGCCCCAGATTTTATGTTGTCCTGGAGAGCTTGCAGAGCACTGGGGAAAAGCAGGCAGAGAATTCCCTGCTAGCACCTTCTCTGTGCCTGGGAAGCAGAAGTCTTCACATTGCTTCGCAGAATCGCTTTTGTGCAGAAAACAGTAACACTTGTTCAGAATGAAAGAAAGCACAGAGCCCCAGATTTTATGTTGTCCTGGAGAGCTTGCAGAGCACTGGGGAAAAGCAGGCAGAGAATTCCCTGCTAGCACCTTCTCTGTGCCTGGGAAGCAGAAGTGTTCACATTGCTTCGCAGAATCGCATTTGTGCAGAAAACAGTAACACTTGTTCAGAACGAAAGAAAGCACAGAGCCCCAGATTTTATGTTGTCCTGGAGAGCTTGCAGAGCACTGGGGAAAAGCAGGCAGAGAATTCCCTGCTAGCACCTTCTCTGTGCCTGGGAAACAGAAGTGTTCACATTGCTTCGCAGAATCGCTTTTGTGCAGAAAACAGTAACACTTGTTCAGAATGAAGGAAAGCACAGAGCCCCAGATTTTATGTTGTCCTGGAGAGCTTGCAGAGCACTGGGGAAAGGCAGGCAGAGAATTCCCTGCTAGCACCTTCTCTGTGCCTGGGAAGCAGAAGTGTTCAAATTGCTTCGCAGAATCGCTTTTGTGCAGAAAACAGTAACACTTGTTCAGAACGAAAGAAAGCACAGAGCCCCAGATTTTATGTTGTCCTGGAGAGCTTGCAAAGCACTGGGGAAAAGCAGGCAGAGAATTCCCTGCTAGCACCTTCTCTGTGCCTGGGAAGCAGAAGTGTTCAAATTGCTTCGCAGAATCGCTTTTGTGCAGAAAACAGTAACACTTGTTCAGAACGAAGGAAAGCACAGAGCCCCAGATTTTATGTTGTGCTGGAGAGCTTGCAGAGCACTGGGGAAAAGCAGGCAGAGAATTCCCTGCTAGCACCTTCTCTGTGCCTGGGAAGCAGAAGTGTTCACATTGCTTCGCAGAATCGCTTTTGTGCAGAAAACAGTAACACTTGTTCAGAACGAAAGAAAGCACAGAGCCCCAGATTTTATGTTGTCCTGGAGAGCTTGCAGAGCACTGGGGAAAAGCAGGCAGAGAATTCCCTGCTAGCACCTTCTCTGTGCCTGGGAAACAGAAGTGTTCACATTGCTTCGCAGAATCGCTTTTGTGCAGAAAACAGTAACAGTTGTTCAGAACGAAAGAAAGCACAGAGCCCCAGATTTGCTGTTGTCCTGGAGAGCTTGCAGAGCAGTGGGGAAAGGCAGGCAGAGAATTCCCTGCTAGCACCTTCTTTGTGCTTGTTCACATTGCTTCGCAGAATCGCTTTTGTGCAGAAAACAGTAACACTTGTTCAGAACGAAAGAAAGCACAGAGCCCCAGATTTTATGTTGTCCTGGAGAGCTTGCAGAGCACTGGGGAAAAGCAGGCAGAGAATTCCCTGCTAGCACCTTCTCTGTGCCTGGGAAGCAGAAGTGTTCACATTGCTTCGCAGAATCGCTTTTGTGCAGAAAACAGTAACACTTGTTCAGAACGAAAGAAAGCACAGAGCCCCAGATTTTATGTTGTCCTGGAGAGCTTGCAGAGCAGTGGGGAAAAGCAGGCAGAGAATTCCCTGCTAGCACCTTCTCTGTGCCTGGGAAGCAGAAGTGTTCACATTGCTTCGCAGAATCGCTTTTGTGCAGAAAACAGTAACAGTTGTTCAGAACGAAGGAAAGCACAGAGCCCCAGATTTTATGTTGTCCTGGAGAGCTTGCAGAGCACTGGGGAAAGGCAGGCAGAGAATTCCCTGCTAGCACCTTCTCTGTGCCTGGGAAGCAGAAGTGTTCACATTGCTTCGCAGAATCGCTTTTGTGCAGAAAACAGTAACACTTGTTCAGAACGAAAGAAAGCACAGAGCCCCAGATTTTATGTTGTCCTGGAGAGCTTGCAGAGCACTGGGGAAAAACAGGCAGAGAATTCCCTGCTAGCACCTTCTCTGTGCCTGGGAAGCAGAAGTGTTCAAATTCCTTCGCAGAATCGCTTTTGTGCAGAAAACAGTAACACTTGTTCAGAACGAAAGAAAGCACAGAGCCCCAGATTTTATGTTGTCCTGGAGAGCTTGCAGAGCAATGGGGAAAAGCAGGCAGAGAATTCCCTGCTAGCACCTTCTCTGTGCCTGGGAAGCAGAAATCTTCACATTGCTTCGCAGAATCGCTTTTGTGCAGAAAACAGTAACACTTGTTCAGAATGAAAGAAAGCACAGAGCCCCAGATTTTATGTTGTGCTGGAGAGCTTGCAGAGCACTGGGGAAAAGCAGGCAGAGAATTCCCTGCTAGCACCTTCTCTGTGCCTGGGAAGCAGAAGTGTTCACATTGCTTCGCAGAATCGCATTTGTGCAGAAAACAGTAACACTTGTTCAGAACGAAAGAAAGCACAGAGCCCCAGATTTTATGTTGTCCTGGAGAGCTTGCAGAGCACTGGGGAAAAGCAGGCAGAGAATTCCCTGCTAGCACCTTCTCTGTGCCTGGGAAGCAGAAGTCTTCACATTGCTTCGCAGAATCGCTTTTGTGCAGAAAACAGTAACACTTGTTCAGAATGAAAGAAAGCACAGAGCCCCAGATTTTATGTTGTCCTGGAGAGCTTGCAGAGCACTGGGGAAAAGCAGGCAGAGAATTCCCTGCTAGCACCTTCTCTGTGCCTGGGAAGCAGAAGTGTTCACATTGCTTCGCAGAATCGCATTTGTGCAGAAAACAGTAACACTTGTTCAGAAAGAAAGAAAGCACAGAGCCCCAGATTTTATGTTGTCCTGGAGAGCTTGCAGAGCACTGGGGAAAAGCAGGCAGAGAATTCCCTGCTACCACCTTCTCTGTGCCTGGGAAACAGAAGTGTTCACATTGCTTCGCAGAATCGCTTTTGTGCAGAAAACAGTAACACTTGTTCAGAATGAAGGAAAGCACAGAGCCCCAGATTTTATGTTGTCCTGGAGAGCTTGCAGAGCACTGGGGAAAGGCAGGCAGAGAATTCCCTGCTAGCACCTTCTCTGTGCCTGGGAAGCAGAAGTGTTCACATTGCTTCGCAGAATCGCTTTTGTGCAGAAAACAGTAACACTTGTTCAGAACGAAAGAAAGCACAGAGCCCCAGATTTTATGTTGTCCTGGAGAGCTTGCAGAGCACTGGGGAAAAGCAGGCAGAGAATTCCCTGCTAGCACCTTCTCTGTGCCTGGGAAGCAGAAGTGTTCAAATTGCTTCGCAGAATCGCTTTTGTGCAGAAAACAGTAACACTTGTTCAGAACGAAAGAAAGCACAGAGCCCCAGATTTTATGTTGTCCTGGAGAGCTTGCAGAGCACTGGGGAAAAGCAGGCAGAGAATTCCCTGCTAGCACCTTCTCTGTGCCTGGGAAGCAGAAGTGTTCACATTGCTTCGCAGAATCGCATTTGTGCAGAAAACAGTAACACTTGTTCAGAATGAAGGAAAGCACAGAGCCCCAGATTTTATGTTGTCCTGGAGAGCTTGCAGAGCACTGGGGAAAGGCAGGCAGAGAATTCCCTGCTAGCACCTTCTCTGTGCCTGGGAAGCAGAAGTGTTCAAATTGCTTCGCAGAATCGCTTTTGTGCAGAAAACAGTAACACTTGTTCAGAACGAAAGAAAGCACAGAGCCCCAGATTTTATGTTGTCCTGGAGAGCTTGCAAAGCACTGGGGAAAAGCAGGCAGAGAATTCCCTGCTAGCACCTTCTCTGTGCCTGGGAAGCAGAAGTGTTCCCATTGCTTCGCAGAATCGCTTTTGTGCAGAAAACAGTAACACTTGTTCAGAACGAAGGAAAGCACAGAGCCCCAGATTTTATGTTGTGCTGGAGAGCTTGCAGAGCACTGGGGAAAAGCAGGCAGAGAATTCCCTGCTAGCACCTTCTCTGTGCCTGGGAAGCAGAAGTCTTCACATTGCTTCGCAGAATCGCTTTTGTGCAGAAAACAGTAACACTTGTTCAGAACGAAAGAAAGCACAGAGCCCCAGATTTTATGTTGTCCTGGAGAGCTTGCAGAGCACTGGGGAAAAGCAGGCAGAGAATTCCCTGCTAGCACCTTCTCTGTGCCTGGGAAACAGAAGTGTTCACATTGCTTCGCAGAATCGCTTTTGTGCAGAAAACAGTAACAGTTGTTCAGAACGAAAGAAAGCACAGAGCCCCAGATTTGCTGTTGTCCTGGAGAGCTTGCAGAGCAGTGGGGAAAGGCAGGCAGAGAATTCCCTGCTAGCACCTTCTTTGTGCTTGTTCACATTGCTTCGCAGAATCGCTTTTGTGCAGAAAACAGTAACACTTGTTCAGAACGAAAGAAAGCACAGAGCCCCAGATTTTATGTTGTCCTGGAGAGCTTGCAGAGCACTGGGGAAAAGCAGGCAGAGAATTCCCTGCTAGCACCTTCTCTGTGCCTGGGAAGCAGAAGTGTTCACATTGCTTCGCAGAATCGCTTTTGTGCAGAAAACAGTAACACTTGTTCAGAATGAAAGAAAGCACAGAGCCCCAGATTTTATGTTGTCCTGGAGAGCTTGCAGAGCACTGGGGAAAAGCAGGCAGAGAATTCCCTGCTAGCACCTTCTCTGTGCCTGGGAAACAGAAGTGTTCCCATTGCTTCGCAGAATCGCTTTTGTGCAGAAAACAGTAACAGTTGTTCAGAACGAAGGAAAGCACAGAGCCCCAGATTTTATGTTGTCCTGGAGAGCTTGCAGAGCACTGGGGAAAGGCAGGCAGAGAATTCCCTGCTAGCACCTTCTCTGTGCCTGGGAAGCAGAAGTGTTCACATTGCTTCGCAGAATCGCTTTTGTGCAGAAAACAGTAACACTTGTTCAGAACGAAAGAAAGCACAGAGCCCCAGATTTTATGTTGTCCTGGAGAGCTTGCAGAGCACTGGGGAAAAGCAGGCAGAGAATTCCCTGCTAGCACCTTCTCTGTGCCTGGGAAGCAGAAGTGTTCACATTGCTTCGCAGAATCGCTTTTGTGCAGAAAACAGTAACACTTGTTCAGAACGAAAGAAAGCACAGAGCCCCAGATTTTATGTTGTCCTGGAGAGCTTGCAGAGCACTGGGGAAAAGCAGGCAGAGAATTCCCTGCTAGCACCTTCTCTGTGCCTGGGAAACAGAAGTGTTCACATTGCTTCGCAGAATCGCTTTTGTGCAGAAAACAGTAACAGTTGTTCAGAACGAAAGAAAGCACAGAGCCCCAGATTTGCTGTTGTCCTGGAGAGCTTGCAGAGCAGTGGGGAAAGGCAGGCAGAGAATTCCCTGCTAGCACCTTCTTTGTGCTTGTTCACATTGCTTCGCAGAATCGCTTTTGTGCAGAAAACAGTAACACTTGTTCAGAACGAAAGAAAGCACAGAGCCCCAGATTTTATGTTGTCCTGGAGAGCTTGCAGAGCACTGGGGAAAGGCAGGCAGAGAATTCCCTGCTAGCACCTTCTCTGTGCCTGGGAAGCAGAAGTGTTCACATTGCTTCGCAGAATCGCTTTTGTGCAGAAAACAGTAACACTTGTTCAGAACGAAAGAAAGCACAGAGCCCCAGATTTTATGTTGTCCTGGAGAGCTTGCAGAGCAGTGGGGAAAAGCAGGCAGAGAATTCCCTGCTAGCACCTTCTCTGTGCCTGGGAAGCAGAAGTGTTCACATTGCTTCGCAGAATCGCTTTTGTGCAGAAAACAGTAACACTTGTTCAGAATGAAAGAAAGCACAGAGCCCCAGATTTTATGTTGTCCTGGAGAGCTTGCAGATAACTGGGGAAAAGCAGGCAGAGAATTCCCTGCTAGCACCTTCTCTGTGCCTGGGAAGCAGAAGTGTTCACATTGCTTCGCAGAATCGCTTTTGTGCAGAAAACTGTAACACTTGTTCAGAATGAAAGAAAGCACAGAGCCCCAGATTTTATGTTGTCCTGGAGAGCTTGCAGAGCACTGGGGAAAAGCAGGCAGAGAATTCCCTGCTAGCACCTTCTCTGTGCCTGGGAAGCAGAAGTCTTCACATTGCTTCGCAGAATCGCTTTTGTGCAGAAAACAGTAACACTTGTTCAGAACGAAGGAAAGCACAGAGCCCCAGATTTTATGTTGTGCTGGAGAGCTTGCAGAGCACTGGGGAAAAGCAGGCAGAGAATTCCCTGCTAGCACCTTCTCTGTGCCTGGGAAGCAGAAGTCTTCACATTGCTTCGCAGAATCGCTTTTGTGCAGAAAACAGTAACACTTGTTCAGAACGAAAGAAAGCACAGAGCCCCAGATTTTATGTTGTCCTGGAGAGCTTGCAGAGCACTGGGGAAAAGCAGGCAGAGAATTCCCTGCTAGCACCTTCTCTGTGCCTGGGAAGCAGAAGTGTTCACATTGCTTCGCAGAATCGCATTTGTGCAGAAAACAGTAACACTTGTTCAGAACGAAAGAAAGCACAGAGCCCCAGATTTTATGTTGTCCTGGAGAGCTTGCAGAGCACTGGGGAAAAGCAGGCAGAGAATTCCCTGCTACCACCTTCTCTGTGCCTGGGAAACAGAAGTGTTCACATTGCTTCGCAGAATCGCTTTTGTGCAGAAAACAGTAACACTTGTTCAGAATGAAGGAAAGCACAGAGCCCCAGATTTTATGTTGTCCTGGAGAGCTTGCAGAGCACTGGGGAAAGGCAGGCAGAGAATTCCCTGCTAGCACCTTCTCTGTGCCTGGGAAGCAGAAGTGTTCACATTGCTTCGCAGAATCACTTTTGTGCAGAAAACAATAACACTTGTTCAGAACGAAAGAAAGCACAGAGCCCCAGATTTTATGTTGTCCTGGAGAGCTTGCAGAGCACTGGGGAAAGGCAGGCAGAGAATTCCCTGCTAGCACCTTCTCTGTGCCTGGGAAGCAGAAGTGTTCACATTGCTTCGCAGAATCGCTTTTGTGCAGAAAACAGTAACACTTGTTCAGAACAAAAGAAAGCACAGAGCCCCAGATTTTATGTTGTCCTGGAGAGCTTGCAGAGCACTGGGGAAAAGCAGGCAGAGAATTCCCTGCTAGCACCTTCTCTGTGCCTGGGAAGCAGAAGTCTTCACATTGCTTCGCAGAATCGCTTTTGTGCAGAAAACAGTAACACTTGTTCAGAACGAAGGAAAGCACAGAGCCCCAGATTTTATGTTGTGCTGGAGAGCTTGCAGAGCACTGGGGAAAAGCAGGCAGAGAATTCCCTGCTAGCACCTTCTCTGTGCCTGGGAAGCAGAAGTGTTCCCATTGCTTCGCAGAATCGCTTTTGTGCAGAAAACAGTAACACTTGTTCAGAACGAAAGAAAGCACAGAGCCCCAGATTTTATGTTGTCCTGGAGAGCTTGCAGAGCACTGGGGAAAAGCAGGCAGAGAATTCCCTGCTAGCACCTTCTCTGTGCCTGGGAAACAGAAGTGTTCACATTGCTTCGCAGAATCGCTTTTGTGCAGAAAACAGTAACAGTTGTTCAGAACGAAAGAAAGCACAGAGCCCCAGATTTTATGTTGTCCTGGAGAGCTTGCAGAGCAGTGGGGAAAGGCAGGCAGAGAATTCCCTGCTAGCACCTTCTTTGTGCTTGTTCACATTGCTTCGCAGAATCGCTTTTGTGCAGAAAACAGTAACACTTGTTCAGAACGAAAGAAAGCACAGAGCCCCAGATTTTATGTTGTCCTGGAGAGCTTGCAGAGCACTGGGGAAAAGCAGGCAGAGAATTCCCTGCTAGCACCTTCTCTGTGCCTGGGAAGCAGAAGTGTTCACATTGCTTCGCAGAATCGCTTTTGTGCAGAAAACATTAACACTTGTTCAGAACGAAAGAAAGCACAGAGCCCCAGATTTTATGTTGTCCTGGAGAGCTTGCAGAGCACTGGGGAAAAGCAGGCAGAGAATTCCCTGCTACCACCTTCTCTGTGCCTGGGAAACAGAAGTGTTCACATTGCTTCGCAGAATCGCTTTTGTGCAGAAAACAGTAACACTTGTTCAGAACGAAGGAAAGCACAGAGCCCCAGATTTTATGTTGTCCTGGAGAGCTTGCAGAGCACTGGGGAAAAGCAGGCAGAGAATTCCCTGCTAGCACCTTCTCTGTGCCTGGGAAGCAGAAGTCTTCACATTGCTTCGCAGAATCGCTTTTGTGCAGAAAACAGTAACACTTGTTCAGAACGAAGGAAAGCACAGAGCCCCAGATTTTATGTTGTGCTGGAGAGCTTGCAGAGCACTGGGGAAAAGCAGGCAGAGAATTCCCTGCTAGCACCTTCTCTGTGCCTGGGAAGCAGAAGTGTTCACATTGCTTCGCAGAATCGCTTTTGTGCAGAAAACAGTAACACTTGTTCAGAACGAAAGAAAGCACAGAGCCCCAGATTTTATGTTGTCCTGGAGAGCTTGCAGAGCACTGGGGAAAAGCAGGCAGAGAATTCCCTGCTAGCACCTTCTCTGTGCCTGGGAAGCAGAAGTGTTCACATTGCTTCGCAGAATCGCTTTTGTGCAGAAAACATTAACACTTGTTCAGAACGAAAGAAAGCACAGAGCCCCAGATTTTATGTTGTCCTGGAGAGCTTGCAGAGCACTGGGGAAAAGCAGGCAGAGAATTCCCTGCTACCACCTTCTCTGTGCCTGGGAAACAGAAGTGTTCACATTGCTTCGCAGAATCGCTTTTGTGCAGAAAACAGTAACACTTGTTCAGAACGAAGGAAAGCACAGAGCCCCAGATTTTATGTTGTCCTGGAGAGCTTGCAGAGCACTGGGGAAAGGCAGGCAGAGAATTCCCTGCTAGCACCTTCTCTGTGCCTGGGAAGCAGAAGTGTTCACATTGCTTCGCAGAATCGCTTTTGTGCAGAAAACAGTAACACTTGTTCAGAACGAAAGAAAGCACAGAGCCCCAGATTTTATGTTGTCCTGGAGAGCTTGCAGAGCACTGGGGAAAAGCAGGCAGAGAATTCCCTGCTAGCACCTTCTCTGTGCCTGGGAAGCAGAAGTGTTCACATTGCTTCGCAGAATCGCTTTTGTGCAGAAAACAGTAACACTTGTTCAGAACGAAAGAAAGCACAGAGCCCCAGATTTTATGTTGTCCTGGAGAGCTTGCAGAGCACTGGGGAAAAGCAGGCAGAGAATTCCCTGCTAGCACCTTCTCTGTGCCTGGGAAACAGAAGTGTTCACATTGCTTCGCAGAATCGCTTTTGTGCAGAAAACAGTAACAGTTGTTCAGAACGAAAGAAAGCACAGAGCCCCAGATTTGCTGTTGTCCTGGAGAGCTTGCAGAGCAGTGGGGAAAGGCAGGCAGAGAATTCCCTGCTAGCACCTTCTTTGTGCTTGTTCACATTGCTTCGCAGAATCGCTTTTGTGCAGAAAACAGTAACACTTGTTCAGAACGAAAGAAAGCACAGAGCCCCAGATTTTATGTTGTCCTGGAGAGCTTGCAGAGCACTGGGGAAAGGCAGGCAGAGAATTCCCTGCTAGCACCTTCTCTGTGCCTGGGAAGCAGAAGTGTTCACATTGCTTCGCAGAATCGCTTTTGTGCAGAAAACAGTAACACTTGTTCAGAACGAAAGAAAGCACAGAGCCCCAGATTTTATGTTGTCCTGGAGAGCTTGCAGAGCAGTGGGGAAAAGCAGGCAGAGAATTCCCTGCTAGCACCTTCTCTGTGCCTGGGAAGCAGAAGTGTTCACATTGCTTCGCAGAATCGCTTTTGTGCAGAAAACAGTAACACTTGTTCAGAATGAAAGAAAGCACAGAGCCCCAGATTTTATGTTGTCCTGGAGAGCTTGCAGATAACTGGGGAAAAGCAGGCAGAGAATTCCCTGCTAGCACCTTCTCTGTGCCTGGGAAGCAGAAGTGTTCACATTGCTTCGCAGAATCGCTTTTGTGCAGAAAACTGTAACACTTGTTCAGAATGAAAGAAAGCACAGAGCCCCAGATTTTATGTTGTCCTGGAGAGCTTGCAGAGCACTGGGGAAAAGCAGGCAGAGAATTCCCTGCTAGCACCTTCTCTGTGCCTGGGAAGCAGAAGTCTTCACATTGCTTCGCAGAATCGCTTTTGTGCAGAAAACAGTAACACTTGTTCAGAACGAAGGAAAGCACAGAGCCCCAGATTTTATGTTGTGCTGGAGAGCTTGCAGAGCACTGGGGAAAAGCAGGCAGAGAATTCCCTGCTAGCACCTTCTCTGTGCCTGGGAAGCAGAAGTGTTCACATTGCTTCGCAGAATCGCTTTTGTGCAGAAAACAGTAACACTTGTTCAGAACGAAAGAAAGCACAGAGCCCCAGATTTTATGTTGTCCTGGAGAGCTTGCAGAGCACTGGGGAAAAGCAGGCAGAGAATTCCCTGCTAGCACCTTCTCTGTGCCTGGGAAACAGAAGTGTTCACATTGCTTCGCAGAATCGCTTTTGTGCAGAAAACAGTAACACTTGTTCAGAACGAAAGAAAGCACAGAGCCCCAGATTTTATGTTGTCCTGGAGAGCTTGCAGAGCACTGGGGAAAAGCAGGCAGAGAATTCCCTGCTAGCACCTTCTCTGTGCCTGGGAAGCAGAAGTGTTCACATTGCTTCGCAGAATCGCTTTTGTGCAGAAAACAGTAACAGTTGTTCAGAACGAAAGAAAGCACAGAGCCCCAGATTTTATGTTGTCCTGGAGAGCTTGCAGAGCAGTGGGGAAAGGCAGGCAGAGAATTCCCTGCTAGCACCTTCTTTGTGCTTGTTCACATTGCTTCGCAGAATCGCTTTTGTGCAGAAAACAGTAACACTTGTTCAGAACGAAAGAAAGCACAGAGCCCCAGATTTTATGTTGTCCTGGAGAGCTTGCAGAGCACTGGGGAAAAGCAGGCAGAGAATTCCCTGCTAGCACCTTCTCTGTGCCTGGGAAGCAGAAGTGTTCACATTGCTTCGCAGAATCGCTTTTGTGCAGAAAACAGTAACACTTGTTCAGAATGAAAGAAAGCACAGAGCCCCAGATTTTATGTTGTCCTGGAGAGCTTGCAGAGCACTGGGGAAAAGCAGGCAGAGAATTCCCTGCTAGCACCTTCTCTGTGCCTGGGAAGCAGAAGTGTTCACATTGCTTCGCAGAATCGCTTTTGTGCAGAAAACAGTAACACTTGTTCAGAACGAAAGAAAGCACAGAGCCCCAGATTTTATGTTGTCCTGGAGAGCTTGCAGAGCACTGGGGAAAAGCAGGCAGAGAATTCCCTGCTACCACCTTCTCTGTGCCTGGGAAACAGAAGTGTTCACATTGCTTCGCAGAATCGCTTTTGTGCAGAAAACAGTAACACTTGTTCAGAACGAAGGAAAGCACAGAGCCCCAGATTTTATGTTGTCCTGGAGAGCTTGCAGAGCACTGGGGAAAGGCAGGCAGAGAATTCCCTGCTAGCACCTTCTCTGTGCCTGGGAAGCAGAAGTGTTCACATTGCTTCGCAGAATCGCTTTTGTGCAGAAAACAGTAACACTTGTTCAGAACGAAAGAAAGCACAGAGCCCCAGATTTTATGTTGTCCTGGAGAGCTTGCAGAGCACTGGGGAAAAGCAGGCAGAGAATTCCCTGCTAGCACCTTCTCTGTGCCTGGGAAGCAGAAGTGTTCAAATTGCTTCGCAGAATCGCTTTTGTGCAGAAAACAGTAACACTTGTTCAGAACGAAGGAAAGCACAGAGCCCCAGATTTTATGTTGTGCTGGAGAGCTTGCAGAGCACTGGGGAAAAGCAGGCAGAGAATTCCCTGCTAGCACCTTCTCTGTGCCTGGGAAGCAGAAGTGTTCACATTGCTTCGCAGAATCGCTTTTGTGCAGAAAACAGTAACAGTTGTTCAGAACGAAAGAAAGCACAGAGCCCCAGATTTGCTGTTGTCCTGGAGAGCTTGCAGAGCAGTGGGGAAAGGCAGGCAGAGAATTCCCTGCTAGCACCTTCTTTGTGCTTGTTCACATTGCTTCGCAGAATCGCTTTTGTGCAGAAAACAGTAACACTTGTTCAGAACGAAAGAAAGCACAGAGCCCCAGATTTTATGTTGTCCTGGAGAGCTTGCAGAGCACTGGGGAAAGGCAGGCAGAGAATTCCCTGCTAGCACCTTCTCTGTGCCTGGGAAGCAGAAGTGTTCACATTGCTTCGCAGAATCGCTTTTGTGCAGAAAACAGTAACACTTGTTCAGAACGAAAGAAAGCACAGAGCCCCAGATTTTATGTTGTCCTGGAGAGCTTGCAGAGCAGTGGGGAAAAGCAGGCAGAGAATTCCCTGCTAGCACCTTCTCTGTGCCTGGGAAGCAGAAGTGTTCACATTGCTTCGCAGAATCGCTTTTGTGCAGAAAACAGTAACACTTGTTCAGAATGAAAGAAAGCACAGAGCCCCAGATTTTATGTTGTCCTGGAGAGCTTGCAGATAACTGGGGAAAAGCAGGCAGAGAATTCCCTGCTAGCACCTTCTCTGTGCCTGGGAAGCAGAAGTGTTCACATTGCTTCGCAGAATCGCTTTTGTGCAGAAAACAGTAACACTTGTTCAGAATGAAAGAAAGCACAGAGCCCCAGATTTTATGTTGTGCTGGAGAGCTTGCAGAGCACTGGGGAAAAGCAGGCAGAGAATTCCCTGCTAGCACCTTCTCTGTGCCTGGGAAGCAGAAGTGTTCACATTGCTTCGCAGAATCGCTTTTGTGCAGAAAACAGTAACACTTGTTCAGAACGAAAGAAAGCACAGAGCCCCAGATTTTATGTTGTGCTGGAGAGCTTGCAGAGCACTGGGGAAAAGCAGGCAGAGAATTCCCTGCTAGCACCTTCTCTGTGCCTGGGAAGCAGAAGTGTTCACATTGCTTCGCAGAATCGCTTTTGTGCAGAAAACAGTAACAGTTGTTCAGAACGAAAGAAAGCACAGAGCCCCAGATTTGCTGTTGTCCTGGAGAGCTTGCAGAGCAGTGGGGAAAGGCAGGCAGAGAATTCCCTGCTAGCACCTTCTTTGTGCTTGTTCACATTGCTTCGCAGAATCGCTTTTGTGCAGAAAACAGTAACACTTGTTCAGAACGAAAGAAAGCACAGAGCCCCAGATTTTATGTTGTCCTGGAGAGCTTGCAGAGCACTGGGGAAAGGCAGGCAGAGAATTCCCTGCTAGCACCTTCTCTGTGCCTGGGAAGCAGAAGTGTTCACATTGCTTCGCAGAATCGCTTTTGTGCAGAAAACAGTAACACTTGTTCAGAACGAAAGAAAGCACAGAGCCCCAGATTTTATGTTGTCCTGGAGAGCTTGCAGAGCAGTGGGGAAAAGCAGGCAGAGAATTCCCTGCTAGCACCTTCTCTGTGCCTGGGAAGCAGAAGTGTTCACATTGCTTCGCAGAATCGCTTTTGTGCAGAAAACAGTAACACTTGTTCAGAATGAAAGAAAGCACAGAGCCCCAGATTTTATGTTGTCCTGGAGAGCTTGCAGATAACTGGGGAAAAGCAGGCAGAGAATTCCCTGCTAGCACCTTCTCTGTGCCTGGGAAGCAGAAGTGTTCACATTGCTTCGCAGAATCGCTTTTGTGCAGAAAACAGTAACACTTGTTCAGAATGAAAGAAAGCACAGAGCCCCAGATTTTATGTTGTGCTGGAGAGCTTGCAGAGCACTGGGGAAAAGCAGGCAGAGAATTCCCTGCTAGCACCTTCTCTGTGCCTGGGAAGCAGAAGTGTTCACATTGCTTCGCAGAATCGCTTTTGTGCAGAAAACAGTAACACTTGTTCAGAACGAAAGAAAGCACAGAGCCCCAGATTTTATGTTGTCCTGGAGAGCTTGCAGAGCACTGGGGAAAAGCAGGCAGAGAATTCCCTGCTAGCACCTTCTCTGTGCCTGGGAAACAGAAGTGTTCACATTGCTTCGCAGAATCGCTTTTGTGCAGAAAACAGTAACACTTGTTCAGAACGAAAGAAAGCACAGAGCCCCAGATTTTATGTTGTCCTGGAGAGCTTGCAGAGCACTGGGGAAAAGCAGGCAGAGAATTCCCTGCTAGCACCTTCTCTGTGCCTGGGAAACAGAAGTGTTCACATTGCTTCGCAGAATCGCTTTTGTGCAGAAAACAGTAACAGTTGTTCAGAACGAAAGAAAGCACAGAGCCCCAGATTTTATGTTGTCCTGGAGAGCTTGCAGAGCAGTGGGGAAAGGCAGGCAGAGAATTCCCTGCTAGCACCTTCTTTGTGCTTGTTCACATTGCTTCGCAGAATCGCTTTTGTGCAGAAAACAGTAACACTTGTTCAGAACGAAAGAAAGCACAGAGCCCCAGATTTTATGTTGTCCTGGAGAGCTTGCAGAGCACTGGGGAAAAGCAGGCAGAGAATTCCCTGCTAGCACCTTCTCTGTGCCTGGGAAGCAGAAGTGTTCACATTGCTTCGCAGAATCGCTTTTGTGCAGAAAACAGTAACACTTGTTCAGAATGAAAGAAAGCACAGAGCCCCAGATTTTATGTTGTCCTGGAGAGCTTGCAGAGCACTGGGGAAAAGCAGGCAGAGAATTCCCTGCTAGCACCTTCTCTGTGCCTGGGAAGCAGAAGTGTTCACATTGCTTCGCAGAATCGCTTTTGTGCAGAAAACAGTAACACTTGTTCAGAACGAAAGAAAGCACAGAGCCCCAGATTTTATGTTGTCCTGGAGAGCTTGCAGAGCACTGGGGAAAAGCAGGCAGAGAATTCCCTGCTACCACCTTCTCTGTGCCTGGGAAACAGAAGTGTTCACATTGCTTCGCAGAATCGCTTTTGTGCAGAAAACAGTAACACTTGTTCAGAACGAAGGAAAGCACAGAGCCCCAGATTTTATGTTGTCCTGGAGAGCTTGCAGAGCACTGGGGAAAGGCAGGCAGAGAATTCCCTGCTAGCACCTTCTCTGTGCCTGGGAAGCAGAAGTGTTCACATTGCTTCGCAGAATCGCTTTTGTGCAGAAAACAGTAACACTTGTTCAGAACGAAAGAAAGCACAGAGCCCCAGATTTTATGTTGTCCTGGAGAGCTTGCAGAGCACTGGGGAAAAGCAGGCAGAGAATTCCCTGCTAGCACCTTCTCTGTGCCTGGGAAGCAGAAGTGTTCAAATTGCTTCGCAGAATCGCTTTTGTGCAGAAAACAGTAACACTTGTTCAGAACGAAGGAAAGCACAGAGCCCCAGATTTTATGTTGTGCTGGAGAGCTTGCAGAGCACTGGGGAAAAGCAGGCAGAGAATTCCCTGCTAGCACCTTCTCTGTGCCTGGGAAGCAGAAGTGTTCACATTGCTTCGCAGAATCGCTTTTGTGCAGAAAACAGTAACACTTGTTCAGAACGAAAGAAAGCACAGAGCCCCAGATTTTATGTTGTCCTGGAGAGCTTGCAGAGCACTGGGGAAAAGCAGGCAGAGAATTCCCTGCTAGCACCTTCTCTGTGCCTGGGAAACAGAAGTGTTCACATTGCTTCGCAGAATCGCTTTTGTGCAGAAAACAGTAACAGTTGTTCAGAACGAAAGAAAGCACAGAGCCCCAGATTTGCTGTTGTCCTGGAGAGCTTGCAGAGCAGTGGGGAAAGGCAGGCAGAGAATTCCCTGCTAGCACCTTCTTTGTGCTTGTTCACATTGCTTCGCAGAATCGCTTTTGTGCAGAAAACAGTAACACTTGTTCAGAACGAAAGAAAGCACAGAGCCCCAGATTTTATGTTGTCCTGGAGAGCTTGCAGAGCAGTGGGGAAAAGCAGGCAGAGAATTCCCTGCTAGCACCTTCTCTGTGCCTGGGAAGCAGAAGTGTTCACATTGCTTCGCAGAATCGCTTTTGTGCAGAAAACAGTAACACTTGTTCAGAATGAAAGAAAGCACAGAGCCCCAGATTTTATGTTGTCCTGGAGAGCTTGCAGATAACTGGGGAAAAGCAGGCAGAGAATTCCCTGCTAGCACCTTCTCTGTGCCTGGGAAGCAGAAGTGTTCACATTGCTTCGCAGAATCGCTTTTGTGCAGAAAACAGTAACACTTGTTCAGAATGAAAGAAAGCACAGAGCCCCAGATTTTATGTTGTCCTGGAGAGCTTGCAGAGCACTGGGGAAAAGCAGGCAGAGAATTCCCTGCTAGCACCTTCTCTGTGCCTGGGAAGCAGAAGTGTTCACATTGCTTCGCAGAATCGCTTTTGTGCAGAAAACATTAACACTTGTTCAGAACGAAAGAAAGCACAGAGCCCCAGATTTTATGTTGTCCTGGAGAGCTTGCAGAGCACTGGGGAAAAGCAGGCAGAGAATTCCCTGCTACCACCTTCTCTGTGCCTGGGAAACAGAAGTGTTCACATTGCTTCGCAGAATCGCTTTTGTGCAGAAAACAGTAACACTTGTTCAGAACGAAGGAAAGCACAGAGCCCCAGATTTTATGTTGTCCTGGAGAGCTTGCAGAGCACTGGGGAAAGGCAGGCAGAGAATTCCCTGCTAGCACCTTCTCTGTGCCTGGGAAGCAGAAGTGTTCACATTGCTTCGCAGAATCGCTTTTGTGCAGAAAACAGTAACACTTGTTCAGAACGAAAGAAAGCACAGAGCCCCAGATTTTATGTTGTCCTGGAGAGCTTGCAAAGCACTGGGGAAAAGCAGGCAGAGAATTCCCTGCTAGCACCTTCTCTGTGCCTGGGAAGCAGAAGTGTTCAAATTGCTTCGCAGAATCGCTTTTGTGCAGAAAACAGTAACACTTGTTCAGAACGAAGGAAAGCACAGAGCCCCAGATTTTATGTTGTGCTGGAGAGCTTGCAGAGCACTGGGGAAAAGCAGGCAGAGAATTCCCTGCTAGCACCTTCTCTGTGCCTGGGAAACAGAAGTGTTCACATTGCTTCGCAGAATCGCTTTTGTGCAGAAAACAGTAACAGTTGTTCAGAACGAAAGAAAGCACAGAGCCCCAGATTTGCTGTTGTCCTGGAGAGCTTGCAGAGCAGTGGGGAAAGGCAGGCAGAGAATTCCCTGCTAGCACCTTCTTTGTGCTTGTTCACATTGCTTCGCAGAATCGCTTTTGTGCAGAAAACAGTAACACTTGTTCAGAACGAAAGAAAGCACAGAGCCCCAGATTTTATGTTGTCCTGGAGAGCTTGCAGAGCACTGGGGAAAAGCAGGCAGAGAATTCCCTGCTAGCACCTTCTCTGTGCCTGGGAAGCAGAAGTGTTCACATTGCTTCGCAGAATCGCTTTTGTGCAGAAAACAGTAACACTTGTTCAGAATGAAAGAAAGCACAGAGCCCCAGATTTTATGTTGTCCTGGAGAGCTTGCAGAGCACTGGGGAAAAGCAGGCAGAGAATTCCCTGCTAGCACCTTCTCTGTGCCTGGGAAACAGAAGTGTTCCCATTGCTTCGCAGAATCGCTTTTGTGCAGAAAACAGTAACAGTTGTTCAGAACGAAGGAAAGCACAGAGCCCCAGATTTTATGTTGTCCTGGAGAGCTTGCAGAGCACTGGGGAAAGGCAGGCAGAGAATTCCCTGCTAGCACCTTCTCTGTGCCTGGGAAGCAGAAGTGTTCCCATTGCTTCGCAGAATCGCTTTTGTGCAGAAAACAGTAACACTTGTTCAGAACGAAAGAAAGCACAGAGCCCCAGATTTTATGTTGTCCTGGAGAGCTTGCAGAGCACTGGGGAAAAACAGGCAGAGAATTCCCTGCTAGCACCTTCTCTGTGCCTGGGAAGCAGAAGTGTTCAAATTGCTTCGCAGAATCGCTTTTGTGCAGAAAACAGTAACACTTGTTCAGAACGAAAGAAAGCACAGAGCCCCAGATTTTATGTTGTCCTGGAGAGCTTGCAGAGCACTGGGGAAAAGCAGGCAGAGAATTCCCTGCTAGCACCTTCTCTGTGCCTGGGAAGCAGAAGTCTTCACATTGCTTCGCAGAATCGCTTTTGTGCAGAAAACAGTAACACTTGTTCAGAATGAAAGAAAGCACAGAGCCCCAGATTTTATGTTGTCCTGGAGAGCTTGCAGAGCACTGGGGAAAAGCAGGCAGAGAATTCCCTGCTAGCACCTTCTCTGTGCCTGGGAAGCAGAAGTGTTCACATTGCTTCGCAGAATCGCATTTGTGCAGAAAACAGTAACACTTGTTCAGAACGAAAGAAAGCACAGAGCCCCAGATTTTATGTTGTCCTGGAGAGCTTGCAGAGCACTGGGGAAAAGCAGGCAGAGAATTCCCTGCTAGCACCTTCTCTGTGCCTGGGAAGCAGAAGTCTTCACATTGCTTCGCAGAATCGCTTTTGTGCAGAAAACAGTAACACTTGTTCAGAATGAAAGAAAGCACAGAGCCCCAGATTTTATGTTGTCCTGGAGAGCTTGCAGAGCACTGGGGAAAAGCAGGCAGAGAATTCCCTGCTAGCACCTTCTCTGTGCCTGGGAAGCAGAAGTGTTCACATTGCTTCGCAGAATCGCATTTGTGCAGAAAACAGTAACACTTGTTCAGAACGAAAGAAAGCACAGAGCCCCAGATTTTATGTTGTCCTGGAGAGCTTGCAGAGCACTGGGGAAAAGCAGGCAGAGAATTCCCTGCTACCACCTTCTCTGTGCCTGGGAAACAGAAGTGTTCACATTGCTTCGCAGAATCGCTTTTGTGCAGAAAACAGTAACACTTGTTCAGAATGAAGGAAAGCACAGAGCCCCAGATTTTATGTTGTCCTGGAGAGCTTGCAGAGCACTGGGGAAAGGCAGGCAGAGAATTCCCTGCTAGCACCTTCTCTGTGCCTGGGAAGCAGAAGTGTTCACATTGCTTCGCAGAATCGCTTTTGTGCAGAAAACAGTAACACTTGTTCAGAACGAAAGAAAGCACAGAGCCCCAGATTTTATGTTGTCCTGGAGAGCTTGCAGAGCACTGGGGAAAAGCAGGCAGAGAATTCCCTGCTAGCACCTTCTCTGTGCCTGGGAAGCAGAAGTGTTCAAATTGCTTCGCAGAATCGCTTTTGTGCAGAAAACAGTAACACTTGTTCAGAACGAAAGAAAGCACAGAGCCCCAGATTTTATGTTGTCCTGGAGAGCTTGCAGAGCACTGGGGAAAAGCAGGCAGAGAATTCCCTGCTAGCACCTTCTCTGTGCCTGGGAAGCAGAAGTCTTCACATTGCTTCGCAGAATCGCTTTTGTGCAGAAAACAGTAACACTTGTTCAGAATGAAAGAAAGCACAGAGCCCCAGATTTTATGTTGTCCTGGAGAGCTTGCAGAGCACTGGGGAAAAGCAGGCAGAGAATTCCCTGCTAGCACCTTCTCTGTGCCTGGGAAGCAGAAGTGTTCACATTGCTTCGCAGAATCGCATTTGTGCAGAAAACAGTAACACTTGTTCAGAACGAAAGAAAGCACAGAGCCCCAGATTTTATGTTGTCCTGGAGAGCTTGCAGAGCACTGGGGAAAAGCAGGCAGAGAATTCCCTGCTACCACCTTCTCTGTGCCTGGGAAACAGAAGTGTTCACATTGCTTCGCAGAATCGCTTTTGTGCAGAAAACAGTAACACTTGTTCAGAATGAAGGAAAGCACAGAGCCCCAGATTTTATGTTGTCCTGGAGAGCTTGCAGAGCACTGGGGAAAGGCAGGCAGAGAATTCCCTGCTAGCACCTTCTCTGTGCCTGGGAAGCAGAAGTGTTCACATTGCTTCGCAGAATCGCTTTTGTGCAGAAAACAGTAACACTTGTTCAGAACGAAAGAAAGCACAGAGCCCCAGATTTTATGTTGTCCTGGAGAGCTTGCAGAGCACTGGGGAAAAGCAGGCAGAGAATTCCCTGCTAGCACCTTCTCTGTGCCTGGGAAGCAGAAGTGTTCAAATTGCTTCGCAGAATCGCTTTTGTGCAGAAAACAGTAACACTTGTTCAGAACGAAGGAAAGCACAGAGCCCCAGATTTTATGTTGTGCTGGAGAGCTTGCAGAGCACTGGGGAAAAGCAGGCAGAGAATTCCCTGCTAGCACCTTCTCTGTGCCTGGGAAGCAGAAGTCTTCACATTGCTTCGCAGAATCGCTTTTGTGCAGAAAACAGTAACACTTGTTCAGAACGAAAGAAAGCACAGAGCCCCAGATTTTATGTTGTCCTGGAGAGCTTGCAGAGCACTGGGGAAAAGCAGGCAGAGAATTCCCTGCTAGCACCTTCTCTGTGCCTGGGAAACAGAAGTGTTCACATTGCTTCGCAGAATCGCTTTTGTGCAGAAAACAGTAACAGTTGTTCAGAACGAAAGAAAGCACAGAGCCCCAGATTTGCTGTTGTCCTGGAGAGCTTGCAGAGCAGTGGGGAAAGGCAGGCAGAGAATTCCCTGCTAGCACCTTCTTTGTGCTTGTTCACATTGCTTCGCAGAATCGCTTTTGTGCAGAAAACAGTAACACTTGTTCAGAACGAAAGAAAGCACAGAGCCCCAGATTTTATGTTGTCCTGGAGAGCTTGCAGAGCACTGGGGAAAAGCAGGCAGAGAATTCCCTGCTAGCACCTTCTCTGTGCCTGGGAAGCAGAAGTGTTCACATTGCTTCGCAGAATCGCTTTTGTGCAGAAAACAGTAACACTTGTTCAGAATGAAAGAAAGCACAGAGCCCCAGATTTTATGTTGTCCTGGAGAGCTTGCAGAGCACTGGGGAAACGCAGGCAGAGAATTCCCTGCTAGCACCTTCTCTGTGCCTGGGAAACAGAAGTGTTCCCATTGCTTCGCAGAATCGCTTTTGTGCAGAAAACAGTAACAGTTGTTCAGAACGAAGGAAAGCACAGAGCCCCAGATTTTATGTTGTCCTGGAGAGCTTGCAGAGCACTGGGGAAAGGCAGGCAGAGAATTCCCTGCTAGCACCTTCTCTGTGCCTGGGAAGCAGAAGTGTTCACATTGCTTCGCAGAATCGCTTTTGTGCAGAAAACAGTAACACTTGTTCAGAACGAAAGAAAGCACAGAGCCCCAGATTTTATGTTGTCCTGGAGAGCTTGCAGAGCACTGGGGAAAAGCAGGCAGAGAATTCCCTGCTACCACCTTCTCTGTGCCTGGGAAACAGAAGTGTTCACATTGCTTCGCAGAATCGCTTTTGTGCAGAAAACAGTAACACTTGTTCAGAATGAAGGAAAGCACAGAGCCCCAGATTTTATGTTGTCCTGGAGAGCTTGCAGAGCACTGGGGAAAGGCAGGCAGAGAATTCCCTGCTAGCACCTTCTCTGTGCCTGGGAAGCAGAAGTGTTCACATTGCTTCGCAGAATCACTTTTGTGCAGAAAACAATAACACTTGTTCAGAACGAAAGAAAGCACAGAGCCCCAGATTTTATGTTGTCCTGGAGAGCTTGCAGAGCACTGGGGAAAAGCAGGCAGAGAATTCCCTGCTAGCACCTTCTCTGTGCCTGGGAAGCAGAAGTGTTCAAATTGCTTCGCAGAATCGCTTTTGTGCAGAAAACAGTAACACTTGTTCAGAACGAAAGAAAGCACAGAGCCCCAGATTTTATGTTGTCCTGGAGAGCTTGCAGAGCACTGGGGAAAAGCAGGCAGAGAATTCCCTGCTACCACCTTCTCTGTGCCTGGGAAACAGAAGTGTTCCCATTGCTTCACAGAATCGCTTTTGTGCAGAAAACAGTAACACTTGTTCAGAACGAAGGAAAGCACAGAGCCCCAGATTTTATGTTGTCCTGGAGAGCTTGCAGAGCACTGGGGAAAGGCAGGCAGAGAATTCCCTGCTAGCACCTTCTCTGTGCCTGGGAAGCAGAAGTGTTCACATTGCTTCACAGAATCGCTTTTGTGCAGAAAACAGTAACACTTGTTCAGAACGAAGGAAAGCACAGAGCCCCAGATTTTATGTTGTGCTGGAGAGCTTGCAGAGCACTGGGGAAAAGCAGGCAGAGAATTCCCTGCTAGCACCTTCTCTGTGCCTGGGAAACAGAAGTGTTCACATTGCTTCGCAGAATCGCTTTTGTGCAGAAAACAGTAACACTTGTTCAGAACGAAAGAAAGCACAGAGCCCCAGATTTGCTGTTGTCCTGGAGAGCTTGCAGAGCAGTGGGGAAAGGCAGGCAGAGAATTCCCTGCTAGCACCTTCTTTGTGCTTGTTCACATTGCTTCGCAGAATCGCTTTTGTGCAGAAAACAGTAACACTTGTTCAGAACGAAAGAAAGCACAGAGCCCCAGATTTTATGTTGTCCTGGAGAGCTTGCAGAGCACTGGGGAAAAGCAGGCAGAGAATTCCCTGCTAGCACCTTCTCTGTGCCTGGGAAGCAGAAGTGTTCACATTGCTTCGCAGAATCGCTTTTGTGCAGAAAACAGTAACACTTGTTCAGAATGAAAGAAAGCACAGAGCCCCAGATTTTATGTTGTCCTGGAGAGCTTGCAGAGCACTGGGGAAAAGCAGGCAGAGAATTCCCTGCTAGCACCTTCTCTGTGCCTGGGAAACAGAAGTGTTCCCATTGCTTCGCAGAATCGCTTTTGTGCAGAAAACAGTAACAGTTGTTCAGAACGAAGGAAAGCACAGAGCCCCAGATTTTATGTTGTCCTGGAGAGCTTGCAGAGCACTGGGGAAAGGCAGGCAGAGAATTCCCTGCTAGCACCTTCTCTGTGCCTGGGAAGCAGAAGTGTTCCCATTGCTTCGCAGAATCGCTTTTGTGCAGAAAACAGTAACACTTGTTCAGAACGAAAGAAAGCACAGAGCCCCAGATTTTATGTTGTCCTGGAGAGCTTGCAGAGCACTGGGGAAAAACAGGCAGAGAATTCCCTGCTAGCACCTTCTCTGTGCCTGGGAAGCAGAAGTGTTCAAATTGCTTCGCAGAATCGCTTTTGTGCAGAAAACAGTAACACTTGTTCAGAACGAAAGAAAGCACAGAGCCCCAGATTTTATGTTGTCCTGGAGAGCTTGCAGAGCACTGGGGAAAAGCAGGCAGAGAATTCCCTGCTAGCACCTTCTCTGTGCCTGGGAAGCAGAAGTCTTCACATTGCTTCGCAGAATCGCTTTTGTGCAGAAAACAGTAACACTTGTTCAGAATGAAAGAAAGCACAGAGCCCCAGATTTTATGTTGTCCTGGAGAGCTTGCAGAGCACTGGGGAAAAGCAGGCAGAGAATTCCCTGCTAGCACCTTCTCTGTGCCTGGGAAGCAGAAGTGTTCACATTGCTTCGCAGAATCGCATTTGTGCAGAAAACAGTAACACTTGTTCAGAACGAAAGAAAGCACAGAGCCCCAGATTTTATGTTGTCCTGGAGAGCTTGCAGAGCACTGGGGAAAAGCAGGCAGAGAATTCCCTGCTAGCACCTTCTCTGTGCCTGGGAAGCAGAAGTCTTCACATTGCTTCGCAGAATCGCTTTTGTGCAGAAAACAGTAACACTTGTTCAGAATGAAAGAAAGCACAGAGCCCCAGATTTTATGTTGTCCTGGAGAGCTTGCAGAGCACTGGGGAAAAGCAGGCAGAGAATTCCCTGCTAGCACCTTCTCTGTGCCTGGGAAGCAGAAGTGTTCACATTGCTTCGCAGAATCGCATTTGTGCAGAAAACAGTAACACTTGTTCAGAACGAAAGAAAGCACAGAGCCCCAGATTTTATGTTGTCCTGGAGAGCTTGCAGAGCACTGGGGAAAAGCAGGCAGAGAATTCCCTGCTACCACCTTCTCTGTGCCTGGGAAACAGAAGTGTTCACATTGCTTCGCAGAATCGCTTTTGTGCAGAAAACAGTAACACTTGTTCAGAATGAAGGAAAGCACAGAGCCCCAGATTTTATGTTGTCCTGGAGAGCTTGCAGAGCACTGGGGAAAGGCAGGCAGAGAATTCCCTGCTAGCACCTTCTCTGTGCCTGGGAAGCAGAAGTGTTCACATTGCTTCGCAGAATCGCTTTTGTGCAGAAAACAGTAACACTTGTTCAGAACGAAAGAAAGCACAGAGCCCCAGATTTTATGTTGTCCTGGAGAGCTTGCAGAGCACTGGGGAAAAGCAGGCAGAGAATTCCCTGCTAGCACCTTCTCTGTGCCTGGGAAGCAGAAGTGTTCAAATTGCTTCGCAGAATCGCTTTTGTGCAGAAAACAGTAACACTTGTTCAGAACGAAAGAAAGCACAGAGCCCCAGATTTTATGTTGTCCTGGAGAGCTTGCAGAGCACTGGGGAAAAGCAGGCAGAGAATTCCCTGCTAGCACCTTCTCTGTGCCTGGGAAGCAGAAGTCTTCACATTGCTTCGCAGAATCGCTTTTGTGCAGAAAACAGTAACACTTGTTCAGAATGAAAGAAAGCACAGAGCCCCAGATTTTATGTTGTCCTGGAGAGCTTGCAGAGCACTGGGGAAAAGCAGGCAGAGAATTCCCTGCTAGCACCTTCTCTGTGCCTGGGAAGCAGAAGTGTTCACATTGCTTCGCAGAATCGCATTTGTGCAGAAAACAGTAACACTTGTTCAGAACGAAAGAAAGCACAGAGCCCCAGATTTTATGTTGTCCTGGAGAGCTTGCAGAGCACTGGGGAAAAGCAGGCAGAGAATTCCCTGCTACCACCTTCTCTGTGCCTGGGAAACAGAAGTGTTCACATTGCTTCGCAGAATCGCTTTTGTGCAGAAAACAGTAACACTTGTTCAGAATGAAGGAAAGCACAGAGCCCCAGATTTTATGTTGTCCTGGAGAGCTTGCAGAGCACTGGGGAAAGGCAGGCAGAGAATTCCCTGCTAGCACCTTCTCTGTGCCTGGGAAGCAGAAGTGTTCACATTGCTTCGCAGAATCGCTTTTGTGCAGAAAACAGTAACACTTGTTCAGAACGAAAGAAAGCACAGAGCCCCAGATTTTATGTTGTCCTGGAGAGCTTGCAGAGCACTGGGGAAAAGCAGGCAGAGAATTCCCTGCTAGCACCTTCTCTGTGCCTGGGAAGCAGAAGTGTTCAAATTGCTTCGCAGAATCGCTTTTGTGCAGAAAACAGTAACACTTGTTCAGAACGAAGGAAAGCACAGAGCCCCAGATTTTATGTTGTGCTGGAGAGCTTGCAGAGCACTGGGGAAAAGCAGGCAGAGAATTCCCTGCTAGCACCTTCTCTGTGCCTGGGAAGCAGAAGTCTTCACATTGCTTCGCAGAATCGCTTTTGTGCAGAAAACAGTAACACTTGTTCAGAACGAAAGAAAGCACAGAGCCCCAGATTTTATGTTGTCCTGGAGAGCTTGCAGAGCACTGGGGAAAAGCAGGCAGAGAATTCCCTGCTAGCACCTTCTCTGTGCCTGGGAAACAGAAGTGTTCACATTGCTTCGCAGAATCGCTTTTGTGCAGAAAACAGTAACAGTTGTTCAGAACGAAAGAAAGCACAGAGCCCCAGATTTGCTGTTGTCCTGGAGAGCTTGCAGAGCAGTGGGGAAAGGCAGGCAGAGAATTCCCTGCTAGCACCTTCTTTGTGCTTGTTCACATTGCTTCGCAGAATCGCTTTTGTGCAGAAAACAGTAACACTTGTTCAGAACGAAAGAAAGCACAGAGCCCCAGATTTTATGTTGTCCTGGAGAGCTTGCAGAGCACTGGGGAAAAGCAGGCAGAGAATTCCCTGCTAGCACCTTCTCTGTGCCTGGGAAGCAGAAGTGTTCACATTGCTTCGCAGAATCGCTTTTGTGCAGAAAACAGTAACACTTGTTCAGAATGAAAGAAAGCACAGAGCCCCAGATTTTATGTTGTCCTGGAGAGCTTGCAGAGCACTGGGGAAACGCAGGCAGAGAATTCCCTGCTAGCACCTTCTCTGTGCCTGGGAAACAGAAGTGTTCCCATTGCTTCGCAGAATCGCTTTTGTGCAGAAAACAGTAACAGTTGTTCAGAACGAAGGAAAGCACAGAGCCCCAGATTTTATGTTGTCCTGGAGAGCTTGCAGAGCACTGGGGAAAGGCAGGCAGAGAATTCCCTGCTAGCACCTTCTCTGTGCCTGGGAAGCAGAAGTGTTCACATTGCTTCGCAGAATCGCTTTTGTGCAGAAAACAGTAACACTTGTTCAGAACGAAAGAAAGCACAGAGCCCCAGATTTTATGTTGTCCTGGAGAGCTTGCAGAGCACTGGGGAAAAGCAGGCAGAGAATTCCCTGCTACCACCTTCTCTGTGCCTGGGAAACAGAAGTGTTCACATTGCTTCGCAGAATCGCTTTTGTGCAGAAAACAGTAACACTTGTTCAGAATGAAGGAAAGCACAGAGCCCCAGATTTTATGTTGTCCTGGAGAGCTTGCAGAGCACTGGGGAAAGGCAGGCAGAGAATTCCCTGCTAGCACCTTCTCTGTGCCTGGGAAGCAGAAGTGTTCACATTGCTTCGCAGAATCACTTTTGTGCAGAAAACAATAACACTTGTTCAGAACGAAAGAAAGCACAGAGCCCCAGATTTTATGTTGTCCTGGAGAGCTTGCAGAGCACTGGGGAAAAGCAGGCAGAGAATTCCCTGCTAGCACCTTCTCTGTGCCTGGGAAGCAGAAGTGTTCAAATTGCTTCGCAGAATCGCTTTTGTGCAGAAAACAGTAACACTTGTTCAGAACGAAAGAAAGCACAGAGCCCCAGATTTTATGTTGTCCTGGAGAGCTTGCAGAGCACTGGGGAAAAGCAGGCAGAGAATTCCCTGCTACCACCTTCTCTGTGCCTGGGAAACAGAAGTGTTCCCATTGCTTCACAGAATCGCTTTTGTGCAGAAAACAGTAACACTTGTTCAGAACGAAGGAAAGCACAGAGCCCCAGATTTTATGTTGTCCTGGAGAGCTTGCAGAGCACTGGGGAAAGGCAGGCAGAGAATTCCCTGCTAGCACCTTCTCTGTGCCTGGGAAGCAGAAGTGTTCACATTGCTTCACAGAATCGCTTTTGTGCAGAAAACAGTAACACTTGTTCAGAACGAAGGAAAGCACAGAGCCCCAGATTTTATGTTGTGCTGGAGAGCTTGCAGAGCACTGGGGAAAAGCAGGCAGAGAATTCCCTGCTAGCACCTTCTCTGTGCCTGGGAAACAGAAGTGTTCACATTGCTTCGCAGAATCGCTTTTGTGCAGAAAACAGTAACACTTGTTCAGAACGAAAGAAAGCACAGAGCCCCAGATTTGCTGTTGTCCTGGAGAGCTTGCAGAGCAGTGGGGAAAGGCAGGCAGAGAATTCCCTGCTAGCACCTTCTTTGTGCTTGTTCACATTGCTTCGCAGAATCGCTTTTGTGCAGAAAACAGTAACACTTGTTCAGAACGAAAGAAAGCACAGAGCCCCAGATTTTATGTTGTCCTGGAGAGCTTGCAGAGCACTGGGGAAAAGCAGGCAGAGAATTCCCTGCTAGCACCTTCTCTGTGCCTGGGAAGCAGAAGTGTTCACATTGCTTCGCAGAATCGCTTTTGTGCAGAAAACAGTAACACTTGTTCAGAATGAAAGAAAGCACAGAGCCCCAGATTTTATGTTGTCCTGGAGAGCTTGCAGAGCACTGGGGAAAAGCAGGCAGAGAATTCCCTGCTAGCACCTTCTCTGTGCCTGGGAAACAGAAGTGTTCCCATTGCTTCGCAGAATCGCTTTTGTGCAGAAAACAGTAACAGTTGTTCAGAACGAAGGAAAGCACAGAGCCCCAGATTTTATGTTGTCCTGGAGAGCTTGCAGAGCACTGGGGAAAGGCAGGCAGAGAATTCCCTGCTAGCACCTTCTCTGTGCCTGGGAAGCAGAAGTGTTCACATTGCTTCGCAGAATCGCTTTTGTGCAGAAAACAGTAACACTTGTTCAGAACGAAAGAAAGCACAGAGCCCCAGATTTTATGTTGTCCTGGAGAGCTTGCAGAGCACTGGGGAAAAACAGGCAGAGAATTCCCTGCTAGCACCTTCTCTGTGCCTGGGAAGCAGAAGTGTTCAAATTGCTTCGCAGAATCGCTTTTGTGCAGAAAACAGTAACACTTGTTCAGAACGAAAGAAAGCACAGAGCCCCAGATTTTATGTTGTCCTGGAGAGCTTGCAGAGCAATGGGGAAAAGCAGGCAGAGAATTCCCTGCTAGCACCTTCTCTGTGCCTGGGAAGCAGAAGTCTTCACATTGCTTCGCAGAATCGCTTTTGTGCAGAAAACAGTAACACTTGTTCAGAATGAAAGAAAGCACAGAGCCCCAGATTTTATGTTGTCCTGGAGAGCTTGCAGAGCACTGGGGAAAAGCAGGCAGAGAATTCCCTGCTAGCACCTTCTCTGTGCCTGGGAAGCAGAAGTGTTCACATTGCTTCGCAGAATCGCATTTGTGCAGAAAACAGTAACACTTGTTCAGAACGAAAGAAAGCACAGAGCCCCAGATTTTATGTTGTCCTGGAGAGCTTGCAGAGCACTGGGGAAAAGCAGGCAGAGAATTCCCTGCTAGCACCTTCTCTGTGCCTGGGAAGCAGAAGTGTTCAAATTGCTTCGCAGAATCGCTTTTGTGCAGAAAACAGTAACACTTGTTCAGAATGAAAGAAAGCACAGAGCCCCAGATTTTATGTTGTCCTGGAGAGCTTGCAGAGCACTGGGGAAAAGCAGGCAGAGAATTCCCTGCTAGCACCTTCTCTGTGCCTGGGAAACAGAAGTGTTCACATTGCTTCGCAGAATCGCTTTTGTGCAGAAAACAGTAACAGTTGTTCAGAACGAAAGAAAGCACAGAGCCCCAGATTTGCTGTTGTCCTGGAGAGCTTGCAGAGCAGTGGGGAAAGGCAGGCAGAGAATTCCCTGCTAGCACCTTCTTTGTGCTTGTTCACATTGCTTCGCAGAATCGCTTTTGTGCAGAAAACAGTAACACTTGTTCAGAACGAAAGAAAGCACAGAGCCCCAGATTTTATGTTGTCCTGGAGAGCTTGCAGAGCACTGGGGAAAAGCAGTCAGAGAATTCCCTGCTAGCACCTTCTCTGTGCCTGGGAAGCAGAAGTGTTCACATTGCTTCGCAGAATCGCTTTTGTGCAGAAAACAGTAACACTTGTTCAGAATGAAAGAAAGCACAGAGCCCCAGATTTTATGTTGTCCTGGAGAGCTTGCAGAGCACTGGGGAAAAGCAGGCAGAGAATTCCCTGCTAGCACCTTCTCTGTGCCTGGGAAACAGAAGTGTTCCCATTGCTTCGCAGAATCGCTTTTGTGCAGAAAACAGTAACAGTTGTTCAGAACGAAGGAAAGCACAGAGCCCCAGATTTTATGTTGTCCTGGAGAGCTTGCAGAGCACTGGGGAAAGGCAGGCAGAGAATTCCCTGCTAGCACCTTCTCTGTGCCTGGGAAGCAGAAGTGTTCACATTGCTTCGCAGAATCGCTTTTGTGCAGAAAACAGTAACACTTGTTCAGAACGAAAGAAAGCACAGAGCCCCAGATTTTATGTTGTCCTGGAGAGCTTGCAGAGCACTGGGGAAAGGCAGGCAGAGAATTCCCTGCTAGCACCTTCTCTGTGCCTGGGAAGCAGAAGTGTTCAAATTGCTTCGCAGAATCGCTTTTGTGCAGAAAACAGTAACACTTGTTCAGAACGAAAGAAAGCACAGAGCCCCAGATTTTATGTTGTCCTGGAGAGCTTGCAGAGCAATGGGGAAAAGCAGGCAGAGAATTCCCTGCTAGCACCTTCTCTGTGCCTGGGAAGCAGAAGTCTTCACATTGCTTCGCAGAATCGCTTTTGTGCAGAAAACAGTAACACTTGTTCAGAATGAAAGAAAGCACAGAGCCCCAGATTTTATGTTGTCCTGGAGAGCTTGCAGAGCACTGGGGAAAAGCAGGCAGAGAATTCCCTGCTAGCACCTTCTCTGTGCCTGGGAAGCAGAAGTGTTCACATTGCTTCGCAGAATCGCATTTGTGCAGAAAACAGTAACACTTGTTCAGAACGAAAGAAAGCACAGAGCCCCAGATTTTATGTTGTCCTGGAGAGCTTGCAGAGCACTGGGGAAAAGCAGGCAGAGAATTCCCTGCTAGCACCTTCTCTGTGCCTGGGAAGCAGAAGTCTTCACATTGCTTCGCAGAATCGCTTTTGTGCAGAAAACAGTAACACTTGTTCAGAATGAAAGAAAGCACAGAGCCCCAGATTTTATGTTGTCCTGGAGAGCTTGCAGAGCACTGGGGAAAAGCAGGCAGAGAATTCCCTGCTAGCACCTTCTCTGTGCCTGGGAAGCAGAAGTGTTCACATTGCTTCGCAGAATCGCATTTGTGCAGAAAACAGTAACACTTGTTCAGAACGAAAGAAAGCACAGAGCCCCAGATTTTATGTTGTCCTGGAGAGCTTGCAGAGCACTGGGGAAAAGCAGGCAGAGAATTCCCTGCTACCACCTTCTCTGTGCCTGGGAAACAGAAGTGTTCACATTGCTTCGCAGAATCGCTTTTGTGCAGAAAACAGTAACACTTGTTCAGAATGAAGGAAAGCACAGAGCCCCAGATTTTATGTTGTCCTGGAGAGCTTGCAGAGCACTGGGGAAAGGCAGGCAGAGAATTCCCTGCTAGCACCTTCTCTGTGCCTGGGAAACAGAAGTGTTCACATTGCTTCGCAGAATCGCTTTTGTGCAGAAAACAGTAACACTTGTTCAGAACGAAAGAAAGCACAGAGCCCCAGATTTTATGTTGTCCTGGAGAGCTTGCAGAGCACTGGGGAAAAGCAGGCAGAGAATTCCCTGCTAGCACCTTCTCTGTGCCTGGGAAGCAGAAGTGTTCAAATTGCTTCGCAGAATCGCTTTTGTGCAGAAAACAGTAACACTTGTTCAGAACGAAAGAAAGCACAGAGCCCCAGATTTTATGTTGTCCTGGAGAGCTTGCAGAGCACTGGGGAAAAGCAGGCAGAGAATTCCCTGCTAGCACCTTCTCTGTGCCTGGGAAGCAGAAGTCTTCACATTGCTTCGCAGAATCGCTTTTGTGCAGAAAACAGTAACACTTGTTCAGAATGAAAGAAAGCACAGAGCCCCAGATTTTATGTTGTCCTGGAGAGCTTGCAGAGCACTGGGGAAAAGCAGGCAGAGAATTCCCTGCTAGCACCTTCTCTGTGCCTGGGAAGCAGAAGTGTTCACATTGCTTCGCAGAATCGCATTTGTGCAGAAAACAGTAACACTTGTTCAGAACGAAAGAAAGCACAGAGCCCCAGATTTTATGTTGTCCTGGAGAGCTTGCAGAGCACTGGGGAAAAGCAGGCAGAGAATTCCCTGCTAGCACCTTCTCTGTGCCTGGGAAACAGAAGTGTTCACATTGCTTCGCAGAATCGCTTTTGTGCAGAAAACAGTAACACTTGTTCAGAATGAAGGAAAGCACAGAGCCCCAGATTTTATGTTGTCCTGGAGAGCTTGCAGAGCACTGGGGAAAGGCAGGCAGAGAATTCCCTGCTAGCACCTTCTCTGTGCCTGGGAAGCAGAAGTGTTCAAATTGCTTCGCAGAATCGCTTTTGTGCAGAAAACAGTAACACTTGTTCAGAACGAAAGAAAGCACAGAGCCCCAGATTTTATGTTGTCCTGGAGAGCTTGCAAAGCACTGGGGAAAAGCAGGCAGAGAATTCCCTGCTAGCACCTTCTCTGTGCCTGGGAAGCAGAAGTGTTCAAATTGCTTCGCAGAATCGCTTTTGTGCAGAAAACAGTAACACTTGTTCAGAACGAAGGAAAGCACAGAGCCCCAGATTTTATGTTGTGCTGGAGAGCTTGCAGAGCACTGGGGAAAAGCAGGCAGAGAATTCCCTGCTAGCACCTTCTCTGTGCCTGGGAAGCAGAAGTGTTCACATTGCTTCGCAGAATCGCTTTTGTGCAGAAAACAGTAACACTTGTTCAGAACGAAAGAAAGCACAGAGCCCCAGATTTTATGTTGTCCTGGAGAGCTTGCAGAGCACTGGGGAAAAGCAGGCAGAGAATTCCCTGCTAGCACCTTCTCTGTGCCTGGGAAACAGAAGTGTTCACATTGCTTCGCAGAATCGCTTTTGTGCAGAAAACAGTAACAGTTGTTCAGAACGAAAGAAAGCACAGAGCCCCAGATTTGCTGTTGTCCTGGAGAGCTTGCAGAGCACTGGGGAAAGGCAGGCAGAGAATTCCCTGCTAGCACCTTCTTTGTGCTTGTTCACATTGCTTCGCAGAATCGCTTTTGTGCAGAAAACAGTAACACTTGTTCAGAACGAAAGAAAGCACAGAGCCCCAGATTTTATGTTGTCCTGGAGAGCTTGCAGAGCACTGGGGAAAAGCAGGCAGAGAATTCCCTGCTAGCACCTTCTCTGTGCCTGGGAAGCAGAAGTGTTCACATTGCTTCGCAGAATCGCTTTTGTGCAGAAAACAGTAACACTTGTTCAGAACGAAAGAAAGCACAGAGCCCCAGATTTTATGTTGTCCTGGAGAGCTTGCAGAGCAGTGGGGAAAAGCAGGCAGAGAATTCCCTGCTAGCACCTTCTCTGTGCCTGGGAAGCAGAAATGTTCACATTGCTTCGCAGAATCGCTTTTGTGCAGAAAACAGTAACACTTGTTCAGAATGAAAGAAAGCACAGAGCCCCAGATTTTATGTTGTCCTGGAGAGCTTGCAGATAACTGGGGAAAAGCAGGCAGAGAATTCCCTGCTAGCACCTTCTCTGTGCCTGGGAAGCAGAAGTGTTCACATTGCTTCGCAGAATCGCTTTTGTGCAGAAAACAGTAACACTTGTTCAGAATGAAAGAAAGCACAGAGCCCCAGATTTTATGTTGTCCTGGAGAGCTTGCAGAGCACTGGGGAAAAGCAGGCAGAGAATTCCCTGCTAGCACCTTCTCTGTGCCTGGGAAGCAGAAGTGTTCACATTGCTTCGCAGAATCGCTTTTGTGCAGAAAACATTAACACTTGTTCAGAACGAAAGAAAGCACAGAGCCCCAGATTTTATGTTGTCCTGGAGAGCTTGCAGAGCACTGGGGAAAAGCAGTCAGAGAATTCCCTGCTACCACCTTCTCTGTGCCTGGGAAACAGAAGTGTTCACATTGCTTCGCAGAATCGCTTTTGTGCAGAAAACAGTAACACTTGTTCAGAACGAAGGAAAGCACAGAGCCCCAGATTTTATGTTGTCCTGGAGAGCTTGCAGAGCACTGGGGAAAGGCAGGCAGAGAATTCCCTGCTAGCACCTTCTCTGTGCCTGGGAAGCAGAAGTGTTCAAATTGCTTCGCAGAATCGCTTTTGTGCAGAAAACAGTAACACTTGTTCAGAACGAAGGAAAGCACAGAGCCCCAGATTTTATGTTGTGCTGGAGAGCTTGCAGAGCACTGGGGAAAAGCAGGCAGAGAATTCCCTGCTAGCACCTTCTCTGTGCCTGGGAAACAGAAGTGTTCACATTGCTTCGCAGAATCGCTTTTGTGCAGAAAACAGTAACAGTTGTTCAGAACGAAAGAAAGCACAGAGCCCCAGATTTGCTGTTGTCCTGGAGAGCTTGCAGAGCAGTGGGGAAAGGCAGGCAGAGAATTCCCTGCTAGCACCTTCTTTGTGCTTGTTCACATTGCTTCGCAGAATCGCTTTTGTGCAGAAAACAGTAACACTTGTTCAGAACGAAAGAAAGCACAGAGCCCCAGATTTTATGTTGTCCTGGAGAGCTTGCAGAGCACTGGGGAAAAGCAGTCAGAGAATTCCCTGCTAGCACCTTCTCTGTGCCTGTTAAGCAGAAGTGTTCACATTGCTTCGCAGAATCGCTTTTGTGCAGAAAACAGTAACAGTTGTTCAGAACGAAGGAAAGCACAGAGCCCCAGATTTTATGTTGTCCTGGAGAGCTTGCAGAGCACTGGGGAAAGGCAGGCAGAGAATTCCCTGCTAGCACCTTCTCTGTGCCTGGGAAGCAGAAGTGTTCACATTGCTTCGCAGAATCGCTTTTGTGCAGAAAACAGTAACACTTGTTCAGAACGAAAGAAAGCACAGAGCCCCAGATTTTATGTTGTCCTGGAGAGCTTGCAGAGCACTGGGGAAAAACAGGCAGAGAATTCCCTGCTAGCACCTTCTCTGTGCCTGGGAAGCAGAAGTGTTCAAATTCCTTCGCAGAATCGCTTTTGTGCAGAAAACAGTAACACTTGTTCAGAACGAAAGAAAGCACAGAGCCCCAGATTTTATGTTGTCCTGGAGAGCTTGCAGAGCAATGGGGAAAAGCAGGCAGAGAATTCCCTGCTAGCACCTTCTCTGTGCCTGGGAAGCAGAAATCTTCACATTGCTTCGCAGAATCGCTTTTGTGCAGAAAACAGTAACACTTGTTCAGAATGAAAGAAAGCACAGAGCCCCAGATTTTATGTTGTGCTGGAGAGCTTGCAGAGCACTGGGGAAAAGCAGGCAGAGAATTCCCTGCTAGCACCTTCTCTGTGCCTGGGAAGCAGAAGTGTTCACATTGCTTCGCAGAATCGCATTTGTGCAGAAAACAGTAACACTTGTTCAGAACGAAAGAAAGCACAGAGCCCCAGATTTTATGTTGTCCTGGAGAGCTTGCAGAGCACTGGGGAAAAGCAGGCAGAGAATTCCCTGCTAGCACCTTCTCTGTGCCTGGGAAGCAGAAGTGTTCACATTGCTTCGCAGAATCGCTTTTGTGCAGAAAACAGTAACACTTGTTCAGAATGAAAGAAAGCACAGAGCCCCAGATTTTATGTTGTCCTGGAGAGCTTGCAGAGCACTGGGGAAAAGCAGGCAGAGAATTCCCTGCTAGCACCTTCTCTGTGCCTGGGAAGCAGAAGTGTTCACATTGCTTCGCAGAATCGCTTTTGTGCAGAAAACAGTAACACTTGTTCAGAATGAAAGAAAGCACAGAGCCCCAGATTTTATGTTGTCCTGGAGAGCTTGCAGAGCACTGGGGAAAAGCAGGCAGAGAATTCCCTGCTAGCACCTTCTCTGTGCCTGGGAAGCAGAAGTGTTCACATTGCTTCGCAGAATCGCTTTTGTGCAGAAAACATTAACACTTGTTCAGAACGAAAGAAAGCACAGAGCCCCAGATTTTATGTTGTCCTGGAGAGCTTGCAGAGCACTGGGGAAAAGCAGGCAGAGAATTCCCTGCTACCACCTTCTCTGTGCCTGGGAAACAGAAGTGTTCACATTGCTTCGCAGAATCGCTTTTGTGCAGAAAACAGTAACACTTGTTCAGAACGAAGGAAAGCACAGAGCCCCAGATTTTATGTTGTCCTGGAGAGCTTGCAGAGCACTGGGGAAAGGCAGGCAGAGAATTCCCTGCTAGCACCTTCTCTGTGCCTGGGAAGCAGAAGTGTTCAAATTGCTTCGCAGAATCGCTTTTGTGCAGAAAACAGTAACACTTGTTCAGAACGAAAGAAAGCACAGAGCCCCAGATTTTATGTTGTCCTGGAGAGCTTGCAAAGCACTGGGGAAAAGCAGGCAGAGAATTCCCTGCTAGCACCTTCTCTGTGCCTGGGAAGCAGAAGTGTTCAAATTGCTTCGCAGAATCGCTTTTGTGCAGAAAACAGTAACACTTGTTCAGAACGAAGGAAAGCACAGAGCCCCAGATTTTATGTTGTGCTGGAGAGCTTGCAGAGCACTGGGGAAAAGCAGGCAGAGAATTCCCTGCTAGCACCTTCTCTGTGCCTGGGAAACAGAAGTGTTCACATTGCTTCGCAGAATCGCTTTTGTGCAGAAAACAGTAACAGTTGTTCAGAACGAAAGAAAGCACAGAGCCCCAGATTTGCTGTTGTCCTGGAGAGCTTGCAGAGCAGTGGGGAAAGGCAGGCAGAGAATTCCCTGCTAGCACCTTCTTTGTGCTTGTTCACATTGCTTCGCAGAATCGCTTTTGTGCAGAAAACAGTAACACTTGTTCAGAACGAAAGAAAGCACAGAGCCCCAGATTTTATGTTGTCCTGGAGAGCTTGCAGAGCACTGGGGAAAAGCAGTCAGAGAATTCCCTGCTAGCACCTTCTCTGTGCCTGGGAAGCAGAAGTGTTCACATTGCTTCGCAGAATCGCTTTTGTGCAGAAAACAGTAACACTTGTTCAGAATGAAAGAAAGCACAGAGCCCCAGATTTTATGTTGTCCTGGAGAGCTTGCAGAGCACTGGGGAAAAGCAGGCAGAGAATTCCCTGCTAGCACCTTCTCTGTGCCTGGGAAACAGAAGTGTTCCCATTGCTTCGCAGAATCGCTTTTGTGCAGAAAACAGTAACAGTTGTTCAGAACGAAGGAAAGCACAGAGCCCCAGATTTTATGTTGTCCTGGAGAGCTTGCAGAGCACTGGGGAAAGGCAGGCAGAGAATTCCCTGCTAGCACCTTCTCTGTGCCTGGGAAGCAGAAGTGTTCACATTGCTTCGCAGAATCGCTTTTGTGCAGAAAACAGTAACACTTGTTCAGAACGAAAGAAAGCACAGAGCCCCAGATTTTATGTTGTCCTGGAGAGCTTGCAGAGCACTGGGGAAAGGCAGGCAGAGAATTCCCTGCTAGCACCTTCTCTGTGCCTGGGAAGCAGAAGTGTTCAAATTGCTTCGCAGAATCGCTTTTGTGCAGAAAACAGTAACACTTGTTCAGAACGAAAGAAAGCACAGAGCCCCAGATTTTATGTTGTCCTGGAGAGCTTGCAGAGCAATGGGGAAAAGCAGGCAGAGAATTCCCTGCTAGCACCTTCTCTGTGCCTGGGAAGCAGAAGTCTTCACATTGCTTCGCAGAATCGCTTTTGTGCAGAAAACAGTAACACTTGTTCAGAATGAAAGAAAGCACAGAGCCCCAGATTTTATGTTGTCCTGGAGAGCTTGCAGAGCACTGGGGAAAAGCAGGCAGAGAATTCCCTGCTAGCACCTTCTCTGTGCCTGGGAAGCAGAAGTGTTCACATTGCTTCGCAGAATCGCATTTGTGCAGAAAACAGTAACACTTGTTCAGAACGAAAGAAAGCACAGAGCCCCAGATTTTATGTTGTCCTGGAGAGCTTGCAGAGCACTGGGGAAAAGCAGGCAGAGAATTCCCTGCTAGCACCTTCTCTGTGCCTGGGAAGCAGAAGTCTTCACATTGCTTCGCAGAATCGCTTTTGTGCAGAAAACAGTAACACTTGTTCAGAATGAAAGAAAGCACAGAGCCCCAGATTTTATGTTGTCCTGGAGAGCTTGCAGAGCACTGGGGAAAAGCAGGCAGAGAATTCCCTGCTAGCACCTTCTCTGTGCCTGGGAAGCAGAAGTGTTCACATTGCTTCGCAGAATCGCATTTGTGCAGAAAACAGTAACACTTGTTCAGAACGAAAGAAAGCACAGAGCCCCAGATTTTATGTTGTCCTGGAGAGCTTGCAGAGCACTGGGGAAAAGCAGGCAGAGAATTCCCTGCTACCACCTTCTCTGTGCCTGGGAAACAGAAGTGTTCACATTGCTTCGCAGAATCGCTTTTGTGCAGAAAACAGTAACACTTGTTCAGAATGAAGGAAAGCACAGAGCCCCAGATTTTATGTTGTCCTGGAGAGCTTGCAGAGCACTGGGGAAAGGCAGGCAGAGAATTCCCTGCTAGCACCTTCTCTGTGCCTGGGAAACAGAAGTGTTCACATTGCTTCGCAGAATCGCTTTTGTGCAGAAAACAGTAACACTTGTTCAGAACGAAAGAAAGCACAGAGCCCCAGATTTTATGTTGTCCTGGAGAGCTTGCAGAGCACTGGGGAAAAGCAGGCAGAGAATTCCCTGCTAGCACCTTCTCTGTGCCTGGGAAGCAGAAGTGTTCAAATTGCTTCGCAGAATCGCTTTTGTGCAGAAAACAGTAACACTTGTTCAGAACGAAAGAAAGCACAGAGCCCCAGATTTTATGTTGTCCTGGAGAGCTTGCAGAGCACTGGGGAAAAGCAGGCAGAGAATTCCCTGCTAGCACCTTCTCTGTGCCTGGGAAGCAGAAGTCTTCACATTGCTTCGCAGAATCGCTTTTGTGCAGAAAACAGTAACACTTGTTCAGAATGAAAGAAAGCACAGAGCCCCAGATTTTATGTTGTCCTGGAGAGCTTGCAGAGCACTGGGGAAAAGCAGGCAGAGAATTCCCTGCTAGCACCTTCTCTGTGCCTGGGAAGCAGAAGTGTTCACATTGCTTCGCAGAATCGCATTTGTGCAGAAAACAGTAACACTTGTTCAGAACGAAAGAAAGCACAGAGCCCCAGATTTTATGTTGTCCTGGAGAGCTTGCAGAGCACTGGGGAAAAGCAGGCAGAGAATTCCCTGCTAGCACCTTCTCTGTGCCTGGGAAACAGAAGTGTTCACATTGCTTCGCAGAATCGCTTTTGTGCAGAAAACAGTAACACTTGTTCAGAATGAAGGAAAGCACAGAGCCCCAGATTTTATGTTGTCCTGGAGAGCTTGCAGAGCACTGGGGAAAGGCAGGCAGAGAATTCCCTGCTAGCACCTTCTCTGTGCCTGGGAAGCAGAAGTGTTCAAATTGCTTCGCAGAATCGCTTTTGTGCAGAAAACAGTAACACTTGTTCAGAACGAAAGAAAGCACAGAGCCCCAGATTTTATGTTGTCCTGGAGAGCTTGCAAAGCACTGGGGAAAAGCAGGCAGAGAATTCCCTGCTAGCACCTTCTCTGTGCCTGGGAAGCAGAAGTGTTCAAATTGCTTCGCAGAATCGCTTTTGTGCAGAAAACAGTAACACTTGTTCAGAACGAAGGAAAGCACAGAGCCCCAGATTTTATGTTGTGCTGGAGAGCTTGCAGAGCACTGGGGAAAAGCAGGCAGAGAATTCCCTGCTAGCACCTTCTCTGTGCCTGGGAAGCAGAAGTGTTCACATTGCTTCGCAGAATCGCTTTTGTGCAGAAAACAGTAACACTTGTTCAGAACGAAAGAAAGCACAGAGCCCCAGATTTTATGTTGTCCTGGAGAGCTTGCAGAGCACTGGGGAAAAGCAGGCAGAGAATTCCCTGCTAGCACCTTCTCTGTGCCTGGGAAACAGAAGTGTTCACATTGCTTCGCAGAATCGCTTTTGTGCAGAAAACAGTAACAGTTGTTCAGAACGAAAGAAAGCACAGAGCCCCAGATTTGCTGTTGTCCTGGAGAGCTTGCAGAGCAGTGGGGAAAGGCAGGCAGAGAATTCCCTGCTAGCACCTTCTTTGTGCTTGTTCACATTGCTTCGCAGAATCGCTTTTGTGCAGAAAACAGTAACACTTGTTCAGAACGAAAGAAAGCACAGAGCCCCAGATTTTATGTTGTCCTGGAGAGCTTGCAGAGCACTGGGGAAAAGCAGGCAGAGAATTCCCTGCTAGCACCTTCTCTGTGCCTGGGAAGCAGAAGTGTTCACATTGCTTCGCAGAATCGCTTTTGTGCAGAAAACAGTAACACTTGTTCAGAACGAAAGAAAGCACAGAGCCCCAGATTTTATGTTGTCCTGGAGAGCTTGCAGAGCAGTGGGGAAAAGCAGGCAGAGAATTCCCTGCTAGCACCTTCTCTGTGCCTGGGAAGCAGAAATGTTCACATTGCTTCGCAGAATCGCTTTTGTGCAGAAAACAGTAACACTTGTTCAGAATGAAAGAAAGCACAGAGCCCCAGATTTTATGTTGTCCTGGAGAGCTTGCAGATAACTGGGGAAAAGCAGGCAGAGAATTCCCTGCTAGCACCTTCTCTGTGCCTGGGAAGCAGAAGTGTTCACATTGCTTCGCAGAATCGTTTTTGTGCAGAAAACAGTAACACTTGTTCAGAATGAAAGAAAGCACAGAGCCCCAGATTTTATGTTGTCCTGGAGAGCTTGCAGAGCACTGGGGAAAAGCAGGCAGAGAATTCCCTGCTAGCACCTTCTCTGTGCCTGGGAAGCAGAAGTGTTCACATTGCTTCGCAGAATCGCTTTTGTGCAGAAAACATTAACACTTGTTCAGAACGAAAGAAAGCACAGAGCCCCAGATTTTATGTTGTCCTGGAGAGCTTGCAGAGCACTGGGGAAAAGCAGGCAGAGAATTCCCTGCTACCACCTTCTCTGTGCCTGGGAAACAGAAGTGTTCACATTGCTTCGCAGAATCGCTTTTGTGCAGAAAACAGTAACACTTGTTCAGAACGAAGGAAAGCACAGAGCCCCAGATTTTATGTTGTCCTGGAGAGCTTGCAGAGCACTGGGGAAAGGCAGGCAGAGAATTCCCTGCTAGCACCTTCTCTGTGCCTGGGAAGCAGAAGTGTTCAAATTGCTTCGCAGAATCGCTTTTGTGCAGAAAACAGTAACACTTGTTCAGAACGAAGGAAAGCACAGAGCCCCAGATTTTATGTTGTGCTGGAGAGCTTGCAGAGCACTGGGGAAAAGCAGGCAGAGAATTCCCTGCTAGCACCTTCTCTGTGCCTGGGAAACAGAAGTGTTCACATTGCTTCGCAGAATCGCTTTTGTGCAGAAAACAGTAACAGTTGTTCAGAACGAAAGAAAGCACAGAGCCCCAGATTTGCTGTTGTCCTGGAGAGCTTGCAGAGCAGTGGGGAAAGGCAGGCAGAGAATTCCCTGCTAGCACCTTCTTTGTGCTTGTTCACATTGCTTCGCAGAATCGCTTTTGTGCAGAAAACAGTAACACTTGTTCAGAACGAAAGAAAGCACAGAGCCCCAGATTTTATGTTGTCCTGGAGAGCTTGCAGAGCACTGGGGAAAAGCAGTCAGAGAATTCCCTGCTAGCACCTTCTCTGTGCCTGTTAAGCAGAAGTGTTCACATTGCTTCGCAGAATCGCTTTTGTGCAGAAAACAGTAACAGTTGTTCAGAACGAAGGAAAGCACAGAGCCCCAGATTTTATGTTGTCCTGGAGAGCTTGCAGAGCACTGGGGAAAGGCAGGCAGAGAATTCCCTGCTAGCACCTTCTCTGTGCCTGGGAAGCAGAAGTGTTCACATTGCTTCGCAGAATCGCTTTTGTGCAGAAAACAGTAACACTTGTTCAGAACGAAAGAAAGCACAGAGCCCCAGATTTTATGTTGTCCTGGAGAGCTTGCAGAGCACTGGGGAAAAACAGGCAGAGAATTCCCTGCTAGCACCTTCTCTGTGCCTGGGAAGCAGAAGTGTTCAAATTCCTTCGCAGAATCGCTTTTGTGCAGAAAACAGTAACACTTGTTCAGAACGAAAGAAAGCACAGAGCCCCAGATTTTATGTTGTCCTGGAGAGCTTGCAGAGCAATGGGGAAAAGCAGGCAGAGAATTCCCTGCTAGCACCTTCTCTGTGCCTGGGAAGCAGAAATCTTCACATTGCTTCGCAGAATCGCTTTTGTGCAGAAAACAGTAACACTTGTTCAGAATGAAAGAAAGCACAGAGCCCCAGATTTTATGTTGTGCTGGAGAGCTTGCAGAGCACTGGGGAAAAGCAGGCAGAGAATTCCCTGCTAGCACCTTCTCTGTGCCTGGGAAGCAGAAGTGTTCACATTGCTTCGCAGAATCGCATTTGTGCAGAAAACAGTAACACTTGTTCAGAACGAAAGAAAGCACAGAGCCCCAGATTTTATGTTGTCCTGGAGAGCTTGCAGAGCACTGGGGAAAAGCAGGCAGAGAATTCCCTGCTAGCACCTTCTCTGTGCCTGGGAAGCAGAAGTCTTCACATTGCTTCGCAGAATCGCTTTTGTGCAGAAAACAGTAACACTTGTTCAGAATGAAAGAAAGCACAGAGCCCCAGATTTTATGTTGTCCTGGAGAGCTTGCAGAGCACTGGGGAAAAGCAGGCAGAGAATTCCCTGCTAGCACCTTCTCTGTGCCTGGGAAGCAGAAGTGTTCACATTGCTTCGCAGAATCGCATTTGTGCAGAAAACAGTAACACTTGTTCAGAAAGAAAGAAAGCACAGAGCCCCAGATTTTATGTTGTCCTGGAGAGCTTGCAGAGCACTGGGGAAAAGCAGGCAGAGAATTCCCTGCTACCACCTTCTCTGTGCCTGGGAAACAGAAGTGTTCACATTGCTTCGCAGAATCGCTTTTGTGCAGAAAACAGTAACACTTGTTCAGAATGAAGGAAAGCACAGAGCCCCAGATTTTATGTTGTCCTGGAGAGCTTGCAGAGCACTGGGGAAAGGCAGGCAGAGAATTCCCTGCTAGCACCTTCTCTGTGCCTGGGAAGCAGAAGTGTTCACATTGCTTCGCAGAATCGCTTTTGTGCAGAAAACAGTAACACTTGTTCAGAACGAAAGAAAGCACAGAGCCCCAGATTTTATGTTGTCCTGGAGAGCTTGCAGAGCACTGGGGAAAAGCAGGCAGAGAATTCCCTGCTAGCACCTTCTCTGTGCCTGGGAAGCAGAAGTGTTCAAATTGCTTCGCAGAATCGCTTTTGTGCAGAAAACAGTAACACTTGTTCAGAACGAAAGAAAGCACAGAGCCCCAGATTTTATGTTGTCCTGGAGAGCTTGCAGAGCACTGGGGAAAAGCAGGCAGAGAATTCCCTGCTAGCACCTTCTCTGTGCCTGGGAAGCAGAAGTGTTCACATTGCTTCGCAGAATCGCATTTGTGCAGAAAACAGTAACACTTGTTCAGAATGAAGGAAAGCACAGAGCCCCAGATTTTATGTTGTCCTGGAGAGCTTGCAGAGCACTGGGGAAAGGCAGGCAGAGAATTCCCTGCTAGCACCTTCTCTGTGCCTGGGAAGCAGAAGTGTTCAAATTGCTTCGCAGAATCGCTTTTGTGCAGAAAACAGTAACACTTGTTCAGAACGAAAGAAAGCACAGAGCCCCAGATTTTATGTTGTCCTGGAGAGCTTGCAAAGCACTGGGGAAAAGCAGGCAGAGAATTCCCTGCTAGCACCTTCTCTGTGCCTGGGAAGCAGAAGTGTTCCCATTGCTTCGCAGAATCGCTTTTGTGCAGAAAACAGTAACACTTGTTCAGAACGAAGGAAAGCACAGAGCCCCAGATTTTATGTTGTGCTGGAGAGCTTGCAGAGCACTGGGGAAAAGCAGGCAGAGAATTCCCTGCTAGCACCTTCTCTGTGCCTGGGAAGCAGAAGTCTTCACATTGCTTCGCAGAATCGCTTTTGTGCAGAAAACAGTAACACTTGTTCAGAACGAAAGAAAGCACAGAGCCCCAGATTTTATGTTGTCCTGGAGAGCTTGCAGAGCACTGGGGAAAAGCAGGCAGAGAATTCCCTGCTAGCACCTTCTCTGTGCCTGGGAAACAGAAGTGTTCACATTGCTTCGCAGAATCGCTTTTGTGCAGAAAACAGTAACAGTTGTTCAGAACGAAAGAAAGCACAGAGCCCCAGATTTGCTGTTGTCCTGGAGAGCTTGCAGAGCAGTGGGGAAAGGCAGGCAGAGAATTCCCTGCTAGCACCTTCTTTGTGCTTGTTCACATTGCTTCGCAGAATCGCTTTTGTGCAGAAAACAGTAACACTTGTTCAGAACGAAAGAAAGCACAGAGCCCCAGATTTTATGTTGTCCTGGAGAGCTTGCAGAGCACTGGGGAAAAGCAGGCAGAGAATTCCCTGCTAGCACCTTCTCTGTGCCTGGGAAGCAGAAGTGTTCACATTGCTTCGCAGAATCGCTTTTGTGCAGAAAACAGTAACACTTGTTCAGAATGAAAGAAAGCACAGAGCCCCAGATTTTATGTTGTCCTGGAGAGCTTGCAGAGCACTGGGGAAAAGCAGGCAGAGAATTCCCTGCTAGCACCTTCTCTGTGCCTGGGAAACAGAAGTGTTCCCATTGCTTCGCAGAATCGCTTTTGTGCAGAAAACAGTAACAGTTGTTCAGAACGAAGGAAAGCACAGAGCCCCAGATTTTATGTTGTCCTGGAGAGCTTGCAGAGCACTGGGGAAAGGCAGGCAGAGAATTCCCTGCTAGCACCTTCTCTGTGCCTGGGAAGCAGAAGTGTTCACATTGCTTCGCAGAATCGCTTTTGTGCAGAAAACAGTAACACTTGTTCAGAACGAAAGAAAGCACAGAGCCCCAGATTTTATGTTGTCCTGGAGAGCTTGCAGAGCACTGGGGAAAAACAGGCAGAGAATTCCCTGCTAGCACCTTCTCTGTGCCTGGGAAGCAGAAGTGTTCAAATTGCTTCGCAGAATCGCTTTTGTGCAGAAAACAGTAACACTTGTTCAGAACGAAAGAAAGCACAGAGCCCCAGATTTTATGTTGTCCTGGAGAGCTTGCAGAGCACTGGGGAAAAGCAGGCAGAGAATTCCCTGCTAGCACCTTCTCTGTGCCTGGGAAGCAGAAGTCTTCACATTGCTTCGCAGAATCGCTTTTGTGCAGAAAACAGTAACACTTGTTCAGAACGAAAGAAAGCACAGAGCCCCAGATTTTATGTTGTCCTGGAGAGCTTGCAGAGCACTGGGGAAAAGCAGGCAGAGAATTCCCTGCTAGCACCTTCTCTGTGCCTGGGAAGCAGAAGTGTTCACATTGCTTCGCAGAATCGCATTTGTGCAGAAAACAGTAACACTTGTTCAGAACGAAAGAAAGCACAGAGCCCCAGATTTTATGTTGTCCTGGAGAGCTTGCAGAGCACTGGGGAAAAGCAGGCAGAGAATTCCCTGCTACCACCTTCTCTGTGCCTGGGAAACAGAAGTGTTCACATTGCTTCGCAGAATCGCTTTTGTGCAGAAAACAGTAACACTTGTTCAGAATGAAGGAAAGCACAGAGCCCCAGATTTTATGTTGTCCTGGAGAGCTTGCAGAGCACTGGGGAAAGGCAGGCAGAGAATTCCCTGCTAGCACCTTCTCTGTGCCTGGGAAGCAGAAGTGTTCACATTGCTTCGCAGAATCACTTTTGTGCAGAAAACAATAACACTTGTTCAGAACGAAAGAAAGCACAGAGCCCCAGATTTTATGTTGTCCTGGAGAGCTTGCAGAGCACTGGGGAAAGGCAGGCAGAGAATTCCCTGCTAGCACCTTCTCTGTGCCTGGGAAGCAGAAGTGTTCACATTGCTTCGCAGAATCGCTTTTGTGCAGAAAACAGTAACACTTGTTCAGAACAAAAGAAAGCACAGAGCCCCAGATTTTATGTTGTCCTGGAGAGCTTGCAGAGCACTGGGGAAAAGCAGGCAGAGAATTCCCTGCTAGCACCTTCTCTGTGCCTGGGAAGCAGAAGTCTTCACATTGCTTCGCAGAATCGCTTTTGTGCAGAAAACAGTAACACTTGTTCAGAACGAAGGAAAGCACAGAGCCCCAGATTTTATGTTGTGCTGGAGAGCTTGCAGAGCACTGGGGAAAAGCAGGCAGAGAATTCCCTGCTAGCACCTTCTCTGTGCCTGGGAAGCAGAAGTGTTCCCATTGCTTCGCAGAATCGCTTTTGTGCAGAAAACAGTAACACTTGTTCAGAACGAAAGAAAGCACAGAGCCCCAGATTTTATGTTGTCCTGGAGAGCTTGCAGAGCACTGGGGAAAAGCAGGCAGAGAATTCCCTGCTAGCACCTTCTCTGTGCCTGGGAAACAGAAGTGTTCACATTGCTTCGCAGAATCGCTTTTGTGCAGAAAACAGTAACAGTTGTTCAGAACGAAAGAAAGCACAGAGCCCCAGATTTTATGTTGTCCTGGAGAGCTTGCAGAGCAGTGGGGAAAGGCAGGCAGAGAATTCCCTGCTAGCACCTTCTTTGTGCTTGTTCACATTGCTTCGCAGAATCGCTTTTGTGCAGAAAACAGTAACACTTGTTCAGAACGAAAGAAAGCACAGAGCCCCAGATTTTATGTTGTCCTGGAGAGCTTGCAGAGCACTGGGGAAAAGCAGGCAGAGAATTCCCTGCTAGCACCTTCTCTGTGCCTGGGAAGCAGAAGTGTTCACATTGCTTCGCAGAATCGCTTTTGTGCAGAAAACATTAACACTTGTTCAGAACGAAAGAAAGCACAGAGCCCCAGATTTTATGTTGTCCTGGAGAGCTTGCAGAGCACTGGGGAAAAGCAGGCAGAGAATTCCCTGCTACCACCTTCTCTGTGCCTGGGAAACAGAAGTGTTCACATTGCTTCGCAGAATCGCTTTTGTGCAGAAAACAGTAACACTTGTTCAGAACGAAGGAAAGCACAGAGCCCCAGATTTTATGTTGTCCTGGAGAGCTTGCAGAGCACTGGGGAAAAGCAGGCAGAGAATTCCCTGCTAGCACCTTCTCTGTGCCTGGGAAGCAGAAGTCTTCACATTGCTTCGCAGAATCGCTTTTGTGCAGAAAACAGTAACACTTGTTCAGAACGAAGGAAAGCACAGAGCCCCAGATTTTATGTTGTGCTGGAGAGCTTGCAGAGCACTGGGGAAAAGCAGGCAGAGAATTCCCTGCTAGCACCTTCTCTGTGCCTGGGAAGCAGAAGTGTTCACATTGCTTCGCAGAATCGCTTTTGTGCAGAAAACAGTAACACTTGTTCAGAACGAAAGAAAGCACAGAGCCCCAGATTTTATGTTGTCCTGGAGAGCTTGCAGAGCACTGGGGAAAAGCAGGCAGAGAATTCCCTGCTAGCACCTTCTCTGTGCCTGGGAAGCAGAAGTGTTCACATTGCTTCGCAGAATCGCTTTTGTGCAGAAAACATTAACACTTGTTCAGAACGAAAGAAAGCACAGAGCCCCAGATTTTATGTTGTCCTGGAGAGCTTGCAGAGCACTGGGGAAAAGCAGGCAGAGAATTCCCTGCTACCACCTTCTCTGTGCCTGGGAAACAGAAGTGTTCACATTGCTTCGCAGAATCGCTTTTGTGCAGAAAACAGTAACACTTGTTCAGAACGAAGGAAAGCACAGAGCCCCAGATTTTATGTTGTCCTGGAGAGCTTGCAGAGCACTGGGGAAAGGCAGGCAGAGAATTCCCTGCTAGCACCTTCTCTGTGCCTGGGAAGCAGAAGTGTTCACATTGCTTCGCAGAATCGCTTTTGTGCAGAAAACAGTAACACTTGTTCAGAACGAAAGAAAGCACAGAGCCCCAGATTTTATGTTGTCCTGGAGAGCTTGCAGAGCACTGGGGAAAAGCAGGCAGAGAATTCCCTGCTAGCACCTTCTCTGTGCCTGGGAAGCAGAAGTGTTCACATTGCTTCGCAGAATCGCTTTTGTGCAGAAAACAGTAACACTTGTTCAGAACGAAAGAAAGCACAGAGCCCCAGATTTTATGTTGTCCTGGAGAGCTTGCAGAGCACTGGGGAAAAGCAGGCAGAGAATTCCCTGCTAGCACCTTCTCTGTGCCTGGGAAACAGAAGTGTTCACATTGCTTCGCAGAATCGCTTTTGTGCAGAAAACAGTAACAGTTGTTCAGAACGAAAGAAAGCACAGAGCCCCAGATTTGCTGTTGTCCTGGAGAGCTTGCAGAGCAGTGGGGAAAGGCAGGCAGAGAATTCCCTGCTAGCACCTTCTTTGTGCTTGTTCACATTGCTTCGCAGAATCGCTTTTGTGCAGAAAACAGTAACACTTGTTCAGAACGAAAGAAAGCACAGAGCCCCAGATTTTATGTTGTCCTGGAGAGCTTGCAGAGCACTGGGGAAAGGCAGGCAGAGAATTCCCTGCTAGCACCTTCTCTGTGCCTGGGAAGCACAAGTGTTCACATTGCTTCGCAGAATCGCTTTTGTGCAGAAAACAGTAACACTTGTTCAGAACGAAAGAAAGCACAGAGCCCCAGATTTTATGTTGTCCTGGAGAGCTTGCAGAGCAGTGGGGAAAAGCAGGCAGAGAATTCCCTGCTAGCACCTTCTCTGTGCCTGGGAAGCAGAAGTGTTCACATTGCTTCGCAGAATCGCTTTTGTGCAGAAAACAGTAACACTTGTTCAGAATGAAAGAAAGCACAGAGCCCCAGATTTTATGTTGTCCTGGAGAGCTTGCAGATAACTGGGGAAAAGCAGGCAGAGAATTCCCTGCTAGCACCTTCTCTGTGCCTGGGAAGCAGAAGTGTTCACATTGCTTCGCAGAATCGCTTTTGTGCAGAAAACTGTAACACTTGTTCAGAATGAAAGAAAGCACAGAGCCCCAGATTTTATGTTGTCCTGGAGAGCTTGCAGAGCACTGGGGAAAAGCAGGCAGAGAATTCCCTGCTAGCACCTTCTCTGTGCCTGGGAAGCAGAAGTCTTCACATTGCTTCGCAGAATCGCTTTTGTGCAGAAAACAGTAACACTTGTTCAGAACGAAGGAAAGCACAGAGCCCCAGATTTTATGTTGTGCTGGAGAGCTTGCAGAGCACTGGGGAAAAGCAGGCAGAGAATTCCCTGCTAGCACCTTCTCTGTGCCTGGGAAGCAGAAGTGTTCACATTGCTTCGCAGAATCGCTTTTGTGCAGAAAACAGTAACACTTGTTCAGAACGAAAGAAAGCACAGAGCCCCAGATTTTATGTTGTCCTGGAGAGCTTGCAGAGCACTGGGGAAAAGCAGGCAGAGAATTCCCTGCTAGCACCTTCTCTGTGCCTGGGAAACAGAAGTGTTCACATTGCTTCGCAGAATCGCTTTTGTGCAGAAAACAGTAACACTTGTTCAGAACGAAAGAAAGCACAGAGCCCCAGATTTTATGTTGTCCTGGAGAGCTTGCAGAGCACTGGGGAAAAGCAGGCAGAGAATTCCCTGCTAGCACCTTCTCTGTGCCTGGGAAGCAGAAGTGTTCACATTGCTTCGCAGAATCGCTTTTGTGCAGAAAACAGTAACAGTTGTTCAGAACGAAAGAAAGCACAGAGCCCCAGATTTTATGTTGTCCTGGAGAGCTTGCAGAGCAGTGGGGAAAGGCAGGCAGAGAATTCCCTGCTAGCACCTTCTTTGTGCTTGTTCACATTGCTTCGCAGAATCGCTTTTGTGCAGAAAACAGTAACACTTGTTCAGAACGAAAGAAAGCACAGAGCCCCAGATTTTATGTTGTCCTGGAGAGCTTGCAGAGCACTGGGGAAAAGCAGGCAGAGAATTCCCTGCTAGCACCTTCTCTGTGCCTGGGAAGCAGAAGTGTTCACATTGCTTCGCAGAATCGCTTTTGTGCAGAAAACAGTAACACTTGTTCAGAATGAAAGAAAGCACAGAGCCCCAGATTTTATGTTGTCCTGGAGAGCTTGCAGAGCACTGGGGAAAAGCAGGCAGAGAATTCCCTGCTAGCACCTTCTCTGTGCCTGGGAAGCAGAAGTGTTCACATTGCTTCGCAGAATCGCTTTTGTGCAGAAAACAGTAACACTTGTTCAGAACGAAAGAAAGCACAGAGCCCCAGATTTTATGTTGTCCTGGAGAGCTTGCAGAGCACTGGGGAAAAGCAGGCAGAGAATTCCCTGCTACCACCTTCTCTGTGCCTGGGAAACAGAAGTGTTCACATTGCTTCGCAGAATCGCTTTTGTGCAGAAAACAGTAACACTTGTTCAGAACGAAGGAAAGCACAGAGCCCCAGATTTTATGTTGTCCTGGAGAGCTTGCAGAGCACTGGGGAAAGGCAGGCAGAGAATTCCCTGCTAGCACCTTCTCTGTGCCTGGGAAGCAGAAGTGTTCACATTGCTTCGCAGAATCGCTTTTGTGCAGAAAACAGTAACACTTGTTCAGAACGAAAGAAAGCACAGAGCCCCAGATTTTATGTTGTCCTGGAGAGCTTGCAGAGCACTGGGGAAAAGCAGGCAGAGAATTCCCTGCTAGCACCTTCTCTGTGCCTGGGAAGCAGAAGTGTTCAAATTGCTTCGCAGAATCGCTTTTGTGCAGAAAACAGTAACACTTGTTCAGAACGAAGGAAAGCACAGAGCCCCAGATTTTATGTTGTGCTGGAGAGCTTGCAGAGCACTGGGGAAAAGCAGGCAGAGAATTCCCTGCTAGCACCTTCTCTGTGCCTGGGAAGCAGAAGTGTTCACATTGCTTCGCAGAATCGCTTTTGTGCAGAAAACAGTAACAGTTGTTCAGAACGAAAGAAAGCACAGAGCCCCAGATTTGCTGTTGTCCTGGAGAGCTTGCAGAGCAGTGGGGAAAGGCAGGCAGAGAATTCCCTGCTAGCACCTTCTTTGTGCTTGTTCACATTGCTTCGCAGAATCGCTTTTGTGCAGAAAACAGTAACACTTGTTCAGAACGAAAGAAAGCACAGAGCCCCAGATTTTATGTTGTCCTGGAGAGCTTGCAGAGCACTGGGGAAAGGCAGGCAGAGAATTCCCTGCTAGCACCTTCTCTGTGCCTGGGAAGCAGAAGTGTTCACATTGCTTCGCAGAATCGCTTTTGTGCAGAAAACAGTAACACTTGTTCAGAACGAAAGAAAGCACAGAGCCCCAGATTTTATGTTGTCCTGGAGAGCTTGCAGAGCAGTGGGGAAAAGCAGGCAGAGAATTCCCTGCTAGCACCTTCTCTGTGCCTGGGAAGCAGAAGTGTTCACATTGCTTCGCAGAATCGCTTTTGTGCAGAAAACAGTAACACTTGTTCAGAATGAAAGAAAGCACAGAGCCCCAGATTTTATGTTGTCCTGGAGAGCTTGCAGATAACTGGGGAAAAGCAGGCAGAGAATTCCCTGCTAGCACCTTCTCTGTGCCTGGGAAGCAGAAGTGTTCACATTGCTTCGCAGAATCGCTTTTGTGCAGAAAACAGTAACACTTGTTCAGAATGAAAGAAAGCACAGAGCCCCAGATTTTATGTTGTGCTGGAGAGCTTGCAGAGCACTGGGGAAAAGCAGGCAGAGAATTCCCTGCTAGCACCTTCTCTGTGCCTGGGAAGCAGAAGTGTTCACATTGCTTCGCAGAATCGCTTTTGTGCAGAAAACAGTAACACTTGTTCAGAACGAAAGAAAGCACAGAGCCCCAGATTTTATGTTGTGCTGGAGAGCTTGCAGAGCACTGGGGAAAAGCAGGCAGAGAATTCCCTGCTAGCACCTTCTCTGTGCCTGGGAAGCAGAAGTGTTCACATTGCTTCGCAGAATCGCTTTTGTGCAGAAAACAGTAACAGTTGTTCAGAACGAAAGAAAGCACAGAGCCCCAGATTTGCTGTTGTCCTGGAGAGCTTGCAGAGCAGTGGGGAAAGGCAGGCAGAGAATTCCCTGCTAGCACCTTCTTTGTGCTTGTTCACATTGCTTCGCAGAATCGCTTTTGTGCAGAAAACAGTAACACTTGTTCAGAACGAAAGAAAGCACAGAGCCCCAGATTTTATGTTGTCCTGGAGAGCTTGCAGAGCACTGGGGAAAGGCAGGCAGAGAATTCCCTGCTAGCACCTTCTCTGTGCCTGGGAAGCAGAAGTGTTCACATTGCTTCGCAGAATCGCTTTTGTGCAGAAAACAGTAACACTTGTTCAGAACGAAAGAAAGCACAGAGCCCCAGATTTTATGTTGTCCTGGAGAGCTTGCAGAGCAGTGGGGAAAAGCAGGCAGAGAATTCCCTGCTAGCACCTTCTCTGTGCCTGGGAAGCAGAAGTGTTCACATTGCTTCGCAGAATCGCTTTTGTGCAGAAAACAGTAACACTTGTTCAGAATGAAAGAAAGCACAGAGCCCCAGATTTTATGTTGTCCTGGAGAGCTTGCAGATAACTGGGGAAAAGCAGGCAGAGAATTCCCTGCTAGCACCTTCTCTGTGCCTGGGAAGCAGAAGTGTTCACATTGCTTCGCAGAATCGCTTTTGTGCAGAAAACAGTAACACTTGTTCAGAATGAAAGAAAGCACAGAGCCCCAGATTTTATGTTGTGCTGGAGAGCTTGCAGAGCACTGGGGAAAAGCAGGCAGAGAATTCCCTGCTAGCACCTTCTCTGTGCCTGGGAAGCAGAAGTGTTCACATTGCTTCGCAGAATCGCTTTTGTGCAGAAAACAGTAACACTTGTTCAGAACGAAAGAAAGCACAGAGCCCCAGATTTTATGTTGTCCTGGAGAGCTTGCAGAGCACTGGGGAAAAGCAGGCAGAGAATTCCCTGCTAGCACCTTCTCTGTGCCTGGGAAACAGAAGTGTTCACATTGCTTCGCAGAATCGCTTTTGTGCAGAAAACAGTAACACTTGTTCAGAACGAAAGAAAGCACAGAGCCCCAGATTTTATGTTGTCCTGGAGAGCTTGCAGAGCACTGGGGAAAAGCAGGCAGAGAATTCCCTGCTAGCACCTTCTCTGTGCCTGGGAAACAGAAGTGTTCACATTGCTTCGCAGAATCGCTTTTGTGCAGAAAACAGTAACAGTTGTTCAGAACGAAAGAAAGCACAGAGCCCCAGATTTTATGTTGTCCTGGAGAGCTTGCAGAGCAGTGGGGAAAGGCAGGCAGAGAATTCCCTGCTAGCACCTTCTTTGTGCTTGTTCACATTGCTTCGCAGAATCGCTTTTGTGCAGAAAACAGTAACACTTGTTCAGAACGAAAGAAAGCACAGAGCCCCAGATTTTATGTTGTCCTGGAGAGCTTGCAGAGCACTGGGGAAAAGCAGGCAGAGAATTCCCTGCTAGCACCTTCTCTGTGCCTGGGAAGCAGAAGTGTTCACATTGCTTCGCAGAATCGCTTTTGTGCAGAAAACAGTAACACTTGTTCAGAATGAAAGAAAGCACAGAGCCCCAGATTTTATGTTGTCCTGGAGAGCTTGCAGAGCACTGGGGAAAAGCAGGCAGAGAATTCCCTGCTAGCACCTTCTCTGTGCCTGGGAAGCAGAAGTGTTCACATTGCTTCGCAGAATCGCTTTTGTGCAGAAAACAGTAACACTTGTTCAGAACGAAAGAAAGCACAGAGCCCCAGATTTTATGTTGTCCTGGAGAGCTTGCAGAGCACTGGGGAAAAGCAGGCAGAGAATTCCCTGCTACCACCTTCTCTGTGCCTGGGAAACAGAAGTGTTCACATTGCTTCGCAGAATCGCTTTTGTGCAGAAAACAGTAACACTTGTTCAGAACGAAGGAAAGCACAGAGCCCCAGATTTTATGTTGTCCTGGAGAGCTTGCAGAGCACTGGGGAAAGGCAGGCAGAGAATTCCCTGCTAGCACCTTCTCTGTGCCTGGGAAGCAGAAGTGTTCACATTGCTTCGCAGAATCGCTTTTGTGCAGAAAACAGTAACACTTGTTCAGAACGAAAGAAAGCACAGAGCCCCAGATTTTATGTTGTCCTGGAGAGCTTGCAGAGCACTGGGGAAAAGCAGGCAGAGAATTCCCTGCTAGCACCTTCTCTGTGCCTGGGAAGCAGAAGTGTTCAAATTGCTTCGCAGAATCGCTTTTGTGCAGAAAACAGTAACACTTGTTCAGAACGAAGGAAAGCACAGAGCCCCAGATTTTATGTTGTGCTGGAGAGCTTGCAGAGCACTGGGGAAAAGCAGGCAGAGAATTCCCTGCTAGCACCTTCTCTGTGCCTGGGAAGCAGAAGTGTTCACATTGCTTCGCAGAATCGCTTTTGTGCAGAAAACAGTAACACTTGTTCAGAACGAAAGAAAGCACAGAGCCCCAGATTTTATGTTGTCCTGGAGAGCTTGCAGAGCACTGGGGAAAAGCAGGCAGAGAATTCCCTGCTAGCACCTTCTCTGTGCCTGGGAAACAGAAGTGTTCACATTGCTTCGCAGAATCGCTTTTGTGCAGAAAACAGTAACAGTTGTTCAGAACGAAAGAAAGCACAGAGCCCCAGATTTGCTGTTGTCCTGGAGAGCTTGCAGAGCAGTGGGGAAAGGCAGGCAGAGAATTCCCTGCTAGCACCTTCTTTGTGCTTGTTCACATTGCTTCGCAGAATCGCTTTTGTGCAGAAAACAGTAACACTTGTTCAGAACGAAAGAAAGCACAGAGCCCCAGATTTTATGTTGTCCTGGAGAGCTTGCAGAGCAGTGGGGAAAAGCAGGCAGAGAATTCCCTGCTAGCACCTTCTCTGTGCCTGGGAAGCAGAAGTGTTCACATTGCTTCGCAGAATCGCTTTTGTGCAGAAAACAGTAACACTTGTTCAGAATGAAAGAAAGCACAGAGCCCCAGATTTTATGTTGTCCTGGAGAGCTTGCAGATAACTGGGGAAAAGCAGGCAGAGAATTCCCTGCTAGCACCTTCTCTGTGCCTGGGAAGCAGAAGTGTTCACATTGCTTCGCAGAATCGCTTTTGTGCAGAAAACAGTAACACTTGTTCAGAATGAAAGAAAGCACAGAGCCCCAGATTTTATGTTGTCCTGGAGAGCTTGCAGAGCACTGGGGAAAAGCAGGCAGAGAATTCCCTGCTAGCACCTTCTCTGTGCCTGGGAAGCAGAAGTGTTCACATTGCTTCGCAGAATCGCTTTTGTGCAGAAAACATTAACACTTGTTCAGAACGAAAGAAAGCACAGAGCCCCAGATTTTATGTTGTCCTGGAGAGCTTGCAGAGCACTGGGGAAAAGCAGGCAGAGAATTCCCTGCTACCACCTTCTCTGTGCCTGGGAAACAGAAGTGTTCACATTGCTTCGCAGAATCGCTTTTGTGCAGAAAACAGTAACACTTGTTCAGAACGAAGGAAAGCACAGAGCCCCAGATTTTATGTTGTCCTGGAGAGCTTGCAGAGCACTGGGGAAAGGCAGGCAGAGAATTCCCTGCTAGCACCTTCTCTGTGCCTGGGAAGCAGAAGTGTTCACATTGCTTCGCAGAATCGCTTTTGTGCAGAAAACAGTAACACTTGTTCAGAACGAAAGAAAGCACAGAGCCCCAGATTTTATGTTGTCCTGGAGAGCTTGCAAAGCACTGGGGAAAAGCAGGCAGAGAATTCCCTGCTAGCACCTTCTCTGTGCCTGGGAAGCAGAAGTGTTCAAATTGCTTCGCAGAATCGCTTTTGTGCAGAAAACAGTAACACTTGTTCAGAACGAAGGAAAGCACAGAGCCCCAGATTTTATGTTGTGCTGGAGAGCTTGCAGAGCACTGGGGAAAAGCAGGCAGAGAATTCCCTGCTAGCACCTTCTCTGTGCCTGGGAAACAGAAGTGTTCACATTGCTTCGCAGAATCGCTTTTGTGCAGAAAACAGTAACAGTTGTTCAGAACGAAAGAAAGCACAGAGCCCCAGATTTGCTGTTGTCCTGGAGAGCTTGCAGAGCAGTGGGGAAAGGCAGGCAGAGAATTCCCTGCTAGCACCTTCTTTGTGCTTGTTCACATTGCTTCGCAGAATCGCTTTTGTGCAGAAAACAGTAACACTTGTTCAGAACGAAAGAAAGCACAGAGCCCCAGATTTTATGTTGTCCTGGAGAGCTTGCAGAGCACTGGGGAAAAGCAGGCAGAGAATTCCCTGCTAGCACCTTCTCTGTGCCTGGGAAGCAGAAGTGTTCACATTGCTTCGCAGAATCGCTTTTGTGCAGAAAACAGTAACACTTGTTCAGAATGAAAGAAAGCACAGAGCCCCAGATTTTATGTTGTCCTGGAGAGCTTGCAGAGCACTGGGGAAAAGCAGGCAGAGAATTCCCTGCTAGCACCTTCTCTGTGCCTGGGAAACAGAAGTGTTCCCATTGCTTCGCAGAATCGCTTTTGTGCAGAAAACAGTAACAGTTGTTCAGAACGAAGGAAAGCACAGAGCCCCAGATTTTATGTTGTCCTGGAGAGCTTGCAGAGCACTGGGGAAAGGCAGGCAGAGAATTCCCTGCTAGCACCTTCTCTGTGCCTGGGAAGCAGAAGTGTTCCCATTGCTTCGCAGAATCGCTTTTGTGCAGAAAACAGTAACACTTGTTCAGAACGAAAGAAAGCACAGAGCCCCAGATTTTATGTTGTCCTGGAGAGCTTGCAGAGCACTGGGGAAAAACAGGCAGAGAATTCCCTGCTAGCACCTTCTCTGTGCCTGGGAAGCAGAAGTGTTCAAATTGCTTCGCAGAATCGCTTTTGTGCAGAAAACAGTAACACTTGTTCAGAACGAAAGAAAGCACAGAGCCCCAGATTTTATGTTGTCCTGGAGAGCTTGCAGAGCACTGGGGAAAAGCAGGCAGAGAATTCCCTGCTAGCACCTTCTCTGTGCCTGGGAAGCAGAAGTCTTCACATTGCTTCGCAGAATCGCTTTTGTGCAGAAAACAGTAACACTTGTTCAGAATGAAAGAAAGCACAGAGCCCCAGATTTTATGTTGTCCTGGAGAGCTTGCAGAGCACTGGGGAAAAGCAGGCAGAGAATTCCCTGCTAGCACCTTCTCTGTGCCTGGGAAGCAGAAGTGTTCACATTGCTTCGCAGAATCGCATTTGTGCAGAAAACAGTAACACTTGTTCAGAACGAAAGAAAGCACAGAGCCCCAGATTTTATGTTGTCCTGGAGAGCTTGCAGAGCACTGGGGAAAAGCAGGCAGAGAATTCCCTGCTAGCACCTTCTCTGTGCCTGGGAAGCAGAAGTCTTCACATTGCTTCGCAGAATCGCTTTTGTGCAGAAAACAGTAACACTTGTTCAGAATGAAAGAAAGCACAGAGCCCCAGATTTTATGTTGTCCTGGAGAGCTTGCAGAGCACTGGGGAAAAGCAGGCAGAGAATTCCCTGCTAGCACCTTCTCTGTGCCTGGGAAGCAGAAGTGTTCACATTGCTTCGCAGAATCGCATTTGTGCAGAAAACAGTAACACTTGTTCAGAACGAAAGAAAGCACAGAGCCCCAGATTTTATGTTGTCCTGGAGAGCTTGCAGAGCACTGGGGAAAAGCAGGCAGAGAATTCCCTGCTACCACCTTCTCTGTGCCTGGGAAACAGAAGTGTTCACATTGCTTCGCAGAATCGCTTTTGTGCAGAAAACAGTAACACTTGTTCAGAATGAAGGAAAGCACAGAGCCCCAGATTTTATGTTGTCCTGGAGAGCTTGCAGAGCACTGGGGAAAGGCAGGCAGAGAATTCCCTGCTAGCACCTTCTCTGTGCCTGGGAAGCAGAAGTGTTCACATTGCTTCGCAGAATCGCTTTTGTGCAGAAAACAGTAACACTTGTTCAGAACGAAAGAAAGCACAGAGCCCCAGATTTTATGTTGTCCTGGAGAGCTTGCAGAGCACTGGGGAAAAGCAGGCAGAGAATTCCCTGCTAGCACCTTCTCTGTGCCTGGGAAGCAGAAGTGTTCAAATTGCTTCGCAGAATCGCTTTTGTGCAGAAAACAGTAACACTTGTTCAGAACGAAAGAAAGCACAGAGCCCCAGATTTTATGTTGTCCTGGAGAGCTTGCAGAGCACTGGGGAAAAGCAGGCAGAGAATTCCCTGCTAGCACCTTCTCTGTGCCTGGGAAGCAGAAGTCTTCACATTGCTTCGCAGAATCGCTTTTGTGCAGAAAACAGTAACACTTGTTCAGAATGAAAGAAAGCACAGAGCCCCAGATTTTATGTTGTCCTGGAGAGCTTGCAGAGCACTGGGGAAAAGCAGGCAGAGAATTCCCTGCTAGCACCTTCTCTGTGCCTGGGAAGCAGAAGTGTTCACATTGCTTCGCAGAATCGCATTTGTGCAGAAAACAGTAACACTTGTTCAGAACGAAAGAAAGCACAGAGCCCCAGATTTTATGTTGTCCTGGAGAGCTTGCAGAGCACTGGGGAAAAGCAGGCAGAGAATTCCCTGCTACCACCTTCTCTGTGCCTGGGAAACAGAAGTGTTCACATTGCTTCGCAGAATCGCTTTTGTGCAGAAAACAGTAACACTTGTTCAGAATGAAGGAAAGCACAGAGCCCCAGATTTTATGTTGTCCTGGAGAGCTTGCAGAGCACTGGGGAAAGGCAGGCAGAGAATTCCCTGCTAGCACCTTCTCTGTGCCTGGGAAGCAGAAGTGTTCACATTGCTTCGCAGAATCGCTTTTGTGCAGAAAACAGTAACACTTGTTCAGAACGAAAGAAAGCACAGAGCCCCAGATTTTATGTTGTCCTGGAGAGCTTGCAGAGCACTGGGGAAAAGCAGGCAGAGAATTCCCTGCTAGCACCTTCTCTGTGCCTGGGAAGCAGAAGTGTTCAAATTGCTTCGCAGAATCGCTTTTGTGCAGAAAACAGTAACACTTGTTCAGAACGAAGGAAAGCACAGAGCCCCAGATTTTATGTTGTGCTGGAGAGCTTGCAGAGCACTGGGGAAAAGCAGGCAGAGAATTCCCTGCTAGCACCTTCTCTGTGCCTGGGAAGCAGAAGTCTTCACATTGCTTCGCAGAATCGCTTTTGTGCAGAAAACAGTAACACTTGTTCAGAACGAAAGAAAGCACAGAGCCCCAGATTTTATGTTGTCCTGGAGAGCTTGCAGAGCACTGGGGAAAAGCAGGCAGAGAATTCCCTGCTAGCACCTTCTCTGTGCCTGGGAAACAGAAGTGTTCACATTGCTTCGCAGAATCGCTTTTGTGCAGAAAACAGTAACAGTTGTTCAGAACGAAAGAAAGCACAGAGCCCCAGATTTGCTGTTGTCCTGGAGAGCTTGCAGAGCAGTGGGGAAAGGCAGGCAGAGAATTCCCTGCTAGCACCTTCTTTGTGCTTGTTCACATTGCTTCGCAGAATCGCTTTTGTGCAGAAAACAGTAACACTTGTTCAGAACGAAAGAAAGCACAGAGCCCCAGATTTTATGTTGTCCTGGAGAGCTTGCAGAGCACTGGGGAAAAGCAGGCAGAGAATTCCCTGCTAGCACCTTCTCTGTGCCTGGGAAGCAGAAGTGTTCACATTGCTTCGCAGAATCGCTTTTGTGCAGAAAACAGTAACACTTGTTCAGAATGAAAGAAAGCACAGAGCCCCAGATTTTATGTTGTCCTGGAGAGCTTGCAGAGCACTGGGGAAACGCAGGCAGAGAATTCCCTGCTAGCACCTTCTCTGTGCCTGGGAAACAGAAGTGTTCCCATTGCTTCGCAGAATCGCTTTTGTGCAGAAAACAGTAACAGTTGTTCAGAACGAAGGAAAGCACAGAGCCCCAGATTTTATGTTGTCCTGGAGAGCTTGCAGAGCACTGGGGAAAGGCAGGCAGAGAATTCCCTGCTAGCACCTTCTCTGTGCCTGGGAAGCAGAAGTGTTCACATTGCTTCGCAGAATCGCTTTTGTGCAGAAAACAGTAACACTTGTTCAGAACGAAAGAAAGCACAGAGCCCCAGATTTTATGTTGTCCTGGAGAGCTTGCAGAGCACTGGGGAAAAGCAGGCAGAGAATTCCCTGCTACCACCTTCTCTGTGCCTGGGAAACAGAAGTGTTCACATTGCTTCGCAGAATCGCTTTTGTGCAGAAAACAGTAACACTTGTTCAGAATGAAGGAAAGCACAGAGCCCCAGATTTTATGTTGTCCTGGAGAGCTTGCAGAGCACTGGGGAAAGGCAGGCAGAGAATTCCCTGCTAGCACCTTCTCTGTGCCTGGGAAGCAGAAGTGTTCACATTGCTTCGCAGAATCACTTTTGTGCAGAAAACAATAACACTTGTTCAGAACGAAAGAAAGCACAGAGCCCCAGATTTTATGTTGTCCTGGAGAGCTTGCAGAGCACTGGGGAAAAGCAGGCAGAGAATTCCCTGCTAGCACCTTCTCTGTGCCTGGGAAGCAGAAGTGTTCAAATTGCTTCGCAGAATCGCTTTTGTGCAGAAAACAGTAACACTTGTTCAGAACGAAAGAAAGCACAGAGCCCCAGATTTTATGTTGTCCTGGAGAGCTTGCAGAGCACTGGGGAAAAGCAGGCAGAGAATTCCCTGCTACCACCTTCTCTGTGCCTGGGAAACAGAAGTGTTCCCATTGCTTCACAGAATCGCTTTTGTGCAGAAAACAGTAACACTTGTTCAGAACGAAGGAAAGCACAGAGCCCCAGATTTTATGTTGTCCTGGAGAGCTTGCAGAGCACTGGGGAAAGGCAGGCAGAGAATTCCCTGCTAGCACCTTCTCTGTGCCTGGGAAGCAGAAGTGTTCACATTGCTTCACAGAATCGCTTTTGTGCAGAAAACAGTAACACTTGTTCAGAACGAAGGAAAGCACAGAGCCCCAGATTTTATGTTGTGCTGGAGAGCTTGCAGAGCACTGGGGAAAAGCAGGCAGAGAATTCCCTGCTAGCACCTTCTCTGTGCCTGGGAAACAGAAGTGTTCACATTGCTTCGCAGAATCGCTTTTGTGCAGAAAACAGTAACACTTGTTCAGAACGAAAGAAAGCACAGAGCCCCAGATTTGCTGTTGTCCTGGAGAGCTTGCAGAGCAGTGGGGAAAGGCAGGCAGAGAATTCCCTGCTAGCACCTTCTTTGTGCTTGTTCACATTGCTTCGCAGAATCGCTTTTGTGCAGAAAACAGTAACACTTGTTCAGAACGAAAGAAAGCACAGAGCCCCAGATTTTATGTTGTCCTGGAGAGCTTGCAGAGCACTGGGGAAAAGCAGGCAGAGAATTCCCTGCTAGCACCTTCTCTGTGCCTGGGAAGCAGAAGTGTTCACATTGCTTCGCAGAATCGCTTTTGTGCAGAAAACAGTAACACTTGTTCAGAATGAAAGAAAGCACAGAGCCCCAGATTTTATGTTGTCCTGGAGAGCTTGCAGAGCACTGGGGAAAAGCAGGCAGAGAATTCCCTGCTAGCACCTTCTCTGTGCCTGGGAAACAGAAGTGTTCCCATTGCTTCGCAGAATCGCTTTTGTGCAGAAAACAGTAACAGTTGTTCAGAACGAAGGAAAGCACAGAGCCCCAGATTTTATGTTGTCCTGGAGAGCTTGCAGAGCACTGGGGAAAGGCAGGCAGAGAATTCCCTGCTAGCACCTTCTCTGTGCCTGGGAAGCAGAAGTGTTCACATTGCTTCGCAGAATCGCTTTTGTGCAGAAAACAGTAACACTTGTTCAGAACGAAAGAAAGCACAGAGCCCCAGATTTTATGTTGTCCTGGAGAGCTTGCAGAGCACTGGGGAAAAACAGGCAGAGAATTCCCTGCTAGCACCTTCTCTGTGCCTGGGAAGCAGAAGTGTTCAAATTGCTTCGCAGAATCGCTTTTGTGCAGAAAACAGTAACACTTGTTCAGAACGAAAGAAAGCACAGAGCCCCAGATTTTATGTTGTCCTGGAGAGCTTGCAGAGCAATGGGGAAAAGCAGGCAGAGAATTCCCTGCTAGCACCTTCTCTGTGCCTGGGAAGCAGAAGTCTTCACATTGCTTCGCAGAATCGCTTTTGTGCAGAAAACAGTAACACTTGTTCAGAATGAAAGAAAGCACAGAGCCCCAGATTTTATGTTGTCCTGGAGAGCTTGCAGAGCACTGGGGAAAAGCAGGCAGAGAATTCCCTGCTAGCACCTTCTCTGTGCCTGGGAAGCAGAAGTGTTCACATTGCTTCGCAGAATCGCATTTGTGCAGAAAACAGTAACACTTGTTCAGAACGAAAGAAAGCACAGAGCCCCAGATTTTATGTTGTCCTGGAGAGCTTGCAGAGCACTGGGGAAAAGCAGGCAGAGAATTCCCTGCTAGCACCTTCTCTGTGCCTGGGAAGCAGAAGTCTTCACATTGCTTCGCAGAATCGCTTTTGTGCAGAAAACAGTAACACTTGTTCAGAATGAAAGAAAGCACAGAGCCCCAGATTTTATGTTGTCCTGGAGAGCTTGCAGAGCACTGGGGAAAAGCAGGCAGAGAATTCCCTGCTAGCACCTTCTCTGTGCCTGGGAAACAGAAGTGTTCACATTGCTTCGCAGAATCGCTTTTGTGCAGAAAACAGTAACACTTGTTCAGAATGAAGGAAAGCACAGAGCCCCAGATTTTATGTTGTCCTGGAGAGCTTGCAGAGCACTGGGGAAAGGCAGGCAGAGAATTCCCTGCTAGCACCTTCTCTGTGCCTGGGAAGCAGAAGTGTTCACATTGCTTCGCAGAATCGCTTTTGTGCAGAAAACAGTAACACTTGTTCAGAACGAAAGAAAGCACAGAGCCCCAGATTTTATGTTGTCCTGGAGAGCTTGCAGAGCACTGGGGAAAAGCAGGCAGAGAATTCCCTGCTAGCACCTTCTCTGTGCCTGGGAAGCAGAAGTGTTCAAATTGCTTCGCAGAATCGCTTTTGTGCAGAAAACAGTAACACTTGTTCAGAACGAAAGAAAGCACAGAGCCCCAGATTTTATGTTGTCCTGGAGAGCTTGCAGAGCACTGGGGAAAAGCAGGCAGAGAATTCCCTGCTAGCACCTTCTCTGTGCCTGGGAAGCAGAAGTCTTCACATTGCTTCGCAGAATCGCTTTTGTGCAGAAAACAGTAACACTTGTTCAGAATGAAAGAAAGCACAGAGCCCCAGATTTTATGTTGTCCTGGAGAGCTTGCAGAGCACTGGGGAAAAGCAGGCAGAGAATTCCCTGCTAGCACCTTCTCTGTGCCTGGGAAGCAGAAGTGTTCACATTGCTTCGCAGAATCGCTTTTGTGCAGAAAACAGTAACACTTGTTCAGAATGAAGGAAAGCACAGAGCCCCAGATTTTATGTTGTCCTGGAGAGCTTGCAGAGCACTGGGGAAAGGCAGGCAGAGAATTCCCTGCTAGCACCTTCTCTGTGCCTGGGAAGCAGAAGTGTTCACATTGCTTCGCAGAATCGCTTTTGTGCAGAAAACAGTAACACTTGTTCAGAACGAAAGAAAGCACAGAGCCCCAGATTTTATGTTGTCCTGGAGAGCTTGCAGAGCAATGGGGAAAAGCAGGCAGAGAATTCCCTGCTAGCACCTTCTCTGTGCCTGGGAAGCAGAAGTGTTCACATTGCTTCGCAGAATCGCTTTTGTGCAGAAAACAGTAACAGTTGTTCAGAACGAAAGAAAGCACAGAGCCCCAGATTTGCTGTTGTCCTGGAGAGCTTGCAGAGCAGTGGGGAAAGGCAGGCAGAGAATTCCCTGCTAGCACCTTCTTTGTGCTTGTTCACATTGCTTCGCAGAATCGCTTTTGTGCAGAAAACAGTAACACTTGTTCAGAACGAAAGAAAGCACAGAGCCCCAGATTTTATGTTGTCCTGGAGAGCTTGCAGAGCACTGGGGAAAAGCAGGCAGAGAATTCCCTGCTAGCACCTTCTCTGTGCCTGGGAAGCAGAAGTGTTCACATTGCTTCGCAGAATCGCTTTTGTGCAGAAAACAGTAACACTTGTTCAGAATGAAAGAAAGCACAGAGCCCCAGATTTTATGTTGTCCTGGAGAGCTTGCAGAGCACTGGGGAAAAGCAGGCAGAGAATTCCCTGCTAGCACCTTCTCTGTGCCTGGGAAACAGAAGTGTTCCCATTGCTTCGCAGAATCGCTTTTGTGCAGAAAACAGTAACAGTTGTTCAGAACGAAGGAAAGCACAGAGCCCCAGATTTTATGTTGTCCTGGAGAGCTTGCAGAGCACTGGGGAAAGGCAGGCAGAGAATTCCCTGCTAGCACCTTCTCTGTGCCTGGGAAGCAGAAGTGTTCACATTGCTTCGCAGAATCGCTTTTGTGCAGAAAACAGTAACACTTGTTCAGAACGAAAGAAAGCACAGAGCCCCAGATTTTATGTTGTCCTGGAGAGCTTGCAGAGCACTGGGGAAAAACAGGCAGAGAATTCCCTGCTAGCACCTTCTCTGTGCCTGGGAAGCAGAAGTGTTCAAATTGCTTCGCAGAATCGCTTTTGTGCAGAAAACAGTAACACTTGTTCAGAACGAAAGAAAGCACAGAGCCCCAGATTTTATGTTGTCCTGGAGAGCTTGCAGAGCACTGGGGAAAAGCAGGCAGAGAATTCCCTGCTAGCACCTTCTCTGTGCCTGGGAAGCAGAAGTCTTCACATTGCTTCGCAGAATCGCTTTTGTGCAGAAAACAGTAACACTTGTTCAGAATGAAAGAAAGCACAGAGCCCCAGATTTTATGTTGTCCTGGAGAGCTTGCAGAGCACTGGGGAAAAGCAGGCAGAGAATTCCCTGCTAGCACCTTCTCTGTGCCTGGGAAGCAGAAGTGTTCACATTGCTTCGCAGAATCGCATTTGTGCAGAAAACAGTAACACTTGTTCAGAACGAAAGAAAGCACAGAGCCCCAGATTTTATGTTGTCCTGGAGAGCTTGCAGAGCACTGGGGAAAAGCAGGCAGAGAATTCCCTGCTACCACCTTCTCTGTGCCTGGGAAACAGAAGTGTTCACATTGCTTCGCAGAATCGCTTTTGTGCAGAAAACAGTAACACTTGTTCAGAACGAAGGAAAGCACAGAGCCCCAGATTTTATGTTGTCCTGGAGAGCTTGCAGAGCACTGGGGAAAGGCAGGCAGAGAATTCCCTGCTAGCACCTTCTCTGTGCCTGGGAAGCAGAAGTGTTCACATTGCTTCGCAGAATCACTTTTGTGCAGAAAACAATAACACTTGTTCAGAACGAAAGAAAGCACAGAGCCCCAGATTTGCTGTTGTCCTGGAGAGCTTGCAGAGCACTGGGGAAAAGCAGGCAGAGAATTCCCTGCTAGCACCTTCTCTGTGCCTGGGAAGCAGAAGTGTTCAAATTGCTTCGCAGAATCGCTTTTGTGCAGAAAACAGTAACACTTGTTCAGAACGAAAGAAAGCACAGAGCCCCAGATTTTATGTTGTCCTGGAGAGCTTGCAGAGCACTGGGGAAAAGCAGGCAGAGAATTCCCTGCTACCACCTTCTCTGTGCCTGGGAAACAGAAGTGTTCCCATTGCTTCACAGAATCGCTTTTGTGCAGAAAACAGTAACACTTGTTCAGAACGAAGGAAAGCACAGAGCCCCAGATTTTATGTTGTCCTGGAGAGCTTGCAGAGCACTGGGGAAAGGCAGGCAGAGAATTCCCTGCTAGCACCTTCTCTGTGCCTGGGAAGCAGAAGTGTTCACATTGCTTCGCAGAATCGCTTTTGTGCAGAAAACAATAACACTTGTTCAGAACGAAAGAAAGCACAGAGCCCCAGATTTTATGTTGTCCTGGAGAGCTTGCAGAGCACTGGGGAAAAGCAGGCAGAGAATTCCCTGCTAGCACCTTCTCTGTGCCTGGGAAGCAGAAGTGTTCAAATTGCTTCGCAGAATCGCTTTTGTGCAGAAAACAGTAACACTTGTTCAGAACGAAGGAAAGCACAGAGCCCCAGATTTTATGTTGTCCTGGAGAGCTTGCAGAGCACTGGGGAAAGGCAGGCAGAGAATTCCCTGCTAGCACCTTCTCTGTGCCTGGGAAGCAGAAGTCTTCACATTGCTTCGCAGAATCGCTTTTGTGCAGAAAACAATAACACTTGTTCAGAACGAAAGAAAGCACAGAGCCCCAGATTTTATGTTGTCCTGGAGAGCTTGCAGAGCACTGGGGAAAAGCAGGCAGAGAATTCCCTGCTAGCACCTTCTCTGTGCCTGGGAAGCAGAAGTGTTCACATTGCTTCGCAGAATCGCTTTTGTGCAGAAAACAGTAACACTTGTTCAGAACGAAAGAAAGCACAGAGCCCCAGATTTTATGTTGTCCTGGAGAGCTTGCAGAGCACTGGGGAAAAGCAGGCAGAGAATTCCCTGCTAGCACCTTCTCTGTGCCTGGGAAGCAGAAGTGTTCACATTGCTTCGCAGAATCGCATTTGTGCAGAAAACAGTAACACTTGTTCAGAACGAAAGAAAGCACAGAGCCCCAGATTTTATGTTGTCCTGGAGAGCTTGCAGAGCACTGGGGAAAAGCAGGCAGAGAATTCCCTGCTACCACCTTCTCTGTGCCTGGGAAACAGAAGTGTTCACATTGCTTCGCAGAATCGCTTTTGTGCAGAAAACAGTAACACTTGTTCAGAATGAAGGAAAGCACAGAGCCCCAGATTTTATGTTGTCCTGGAGAGCTTGCAGAGCACTGGGGAAAGGCAGGCAGAGAATTCCCTGCTAGCACCTTCTCTGTGCCTGGGAAGCAGAAGTGTTCACATTGCTTCGCAGAATCACTTTTGTGCAGAAAACAATAACACTTGTTCAGAACGAAAGAAAGCACAGAGCCCCAGATTTTATGTTGTCCTGGAGAGCTTGCAGAGCACTGGGGAAAAGCAGGCAGAGAATTCCCTGCTAGCACCTTCTCTGTGCCTGGGAAGCAGAAGTGTTCACATTGCTTCGCAGAATCGCATTTGTGCAGATAACAGTAACACTTGTTCAGAACGAAAGAAAGCACAGAGCCCCAGATTTTATGTTGTCCTGGAGAGCTTGCAGAGCACTGGGGAAAAGCAGGCAGAGAATTCCCTGCTACCACCTTCTCTGTGCCTGGGAAACAGAAGTGTTCCCATTGCTTCGCAGAATCGCTTTTGTGCAGAAAACAGTAACACTTGTTCAGAACGAAGGAAAGCACAGAGCCCCAGATTTTATGTTGTCCTGGAGAGCTTGCAGAGCACTGGGGAAAGGCAGGCAGAGAATTCCCTGCTAGCACCTTCTCTGTGCCTGGGAAGCAGAAGTCTTCACATTGCTTCGCAGAATCGCTTTTGTGCAGAAAACAATAACACTTGTTCAGAACGAAAGAAAGCACAGAGCCCCAGATTTTATGTTGTCCTGGAGAGCTTGCAGAGCACTGGGGAAAAGCAGGCAGAGAATTCCCTGCTAGCACCTTCTCTGTGCCTGGGAAGCAGAAGTGTTCACATTGCTTCGCAGAATCGCTTTTGTGCAGAAAACAGTAACACTTGTTCAGAACGAAGGAAAGCACAGAGCCCCAGATTTTATGTTGTCCTGGAGAGCTTGCAGAGCACTGGGGAAAGGCAGGCAGAGAATTCCCTGCTAGCACCTTCTCTGTGCCTGGGAAGCAGAAGTCTTCACATTGCTTCGCAGAATCGCTTTTGTGCAGAAAACAATAACACTTGTTCAGAACGAAAGAAAGCACAGAGCCCCAGATTTTATGTTGTCCTGGAGAGCTTGCAGAGCACTGGGGAAAAGCAGGCAGAGAATTCCCTGCTAGCACCTTCTCTGTGCCTGGGAAGCAGAAGTGTTCACATTGCTTCGCAGAATCGCTTTTGTGCAGAAAACAGTAACACTTGTTCAGAACGAAAGAAAGCACAGAGCCCCAGATTTTATGTTGTCCTGGAGAGCTTGCAGAGCACTGGGGAAAAGCAGGCAGAGAATTCCCTGCTAGCACCTTCTCTGTGCCTGGGAAGCAGAAGTGTTCACATTGCTTCGCAGAATCGCTTTTGTGCAGAAAACAGTAACACTTGTTCAGAACGAAAGAAAGCACAGAGCCCCAGATTTTATGTTGTCCTGGAGAGCTTGCAGAGCACTGGGGAAAAGCAGGCAGAGAATTCCCTGCTAGCACCTTCTCTGTGCCTGGGAAGCAGAAGTGTTCACATTGCTTCGCAGAATCGCTTTTGTGCAGAAAACAGTAACACTTGTTCAGAACGAAAGAAAGCACAGAGCCCCAGATTTTATGTTGTCCTGGAGAGCTTGCAGAGCACTGGGGAAAAGCAGGCAGAGAATTCCCTGCTAGCACCTTCTCTGTGCCTGGGAAACAGAAGTGTTCACATTGCTTCGCAGAATCGCTTTTGTGCAGAAAACAGTAACACTTGTTCAGAACGAAGGAAAGCACAGAGCCCCAGATTTTATGTTGTCCTGGAGAGCTTGCAGAGCACTGGGGAAAGGCAGGCAGAGAATTCCCTGCTAGCACCTTCTCTGTGCCTGGGAAGCAGAAGTGTTCAAATTGCTTCGCAGAATCGCTTTTGTGCAGAAAACAGTAACACTTGTTCAGAACGAAGGAAAGCACAGAGCCCCAGATTTTATGTTGTCCTGGAGAGCTTGCAGAGCAGTGGGGAAAGGCAGGCAGAGAATTCCCTGCTAGCACCTTCTCTGTGCCTGGGAAGCAGAAGTGTTCACATTGCTTCGCAGAATCGCTTTTGTGCAGAAAACAATAACACTTGTTCAGAACGAAAGAAAGCACAGAGCCCCAGATTTTATGTTGTCCTGGAGAGCTTGCAGAGCACTGGGGAAAAGCAGGCAGAGAATTCCCTGCTAGCACCTTCTCTGTGCCTGGGAAGCAGAAGTGTTCACATTGCTTCGCAGAATCGCTTTTGTGCAGAAAACAGTAACACTTGTTCAGAACGAAAGAAAGCACAGAGCCCCAGATTTTATGTTGTCCTGGAGAGCTTGCAGAGCACTGGGGAAAGGCAGGCAGAGAATTCCCTGCTAGCACCTTCTCTGTGCCTGGGAAGCAGAAGTCTTCACATTGCTTCGCAGAATCGCTTTTGTGCAGAAAACAATAACACTTGTTCAGAACGAAAGAAAGCACAGAGCCCCAGATTTTATGTTGTCCTGGAGAGCTTGCAGAGCACTGGGGAAAAGCAGGCAGAGAATTCCCTGCTAGCACCTTCTCTGTGCCTGGGAAGCAGAAGTGTTCACATTGCTTCGCAGAATCGCTTTTGTGCAGAAAACAGTAACACTTGTTCAGAACGAAAGAAAGCACAGAGCCCCAGATTTTATGTTGTCCTGGAGAGCTTGCAGAGCACTGGGGAAAAGCAGGCAGAGAATTCCCTGCTAGCACCTTCTCTGTGCCTGGGAAGCAGAAGTGTTCACATTGCTTCGCAGAATCACTTTTGTGCAGAAAACAATAACACTTGTTCAGAACGAAAGAAAGCACAGAGCCCCAGATTTGCTGTTGTCCTGGAGAGCTTGCAGAGCACTGGGGAAAAGCAGGCAGAGAATTCCCTGCTAGCACCTTCTCTGTGCCTGGGAAGCAGAAGTGTTCAAATTGCTTCGCAGAATCGCTTTTGTGCAGAAAACAGTAACACTTGTTCAGAACGAAAGAAAGCACAGAGCCCCAGATTTTATGTTGTCCTGGAGAGCTTGCAGAGCACTGGGGAAAAGCAGGCAGAGAATTCCCTGCTACCACCTTCTCTGTGCCTGGGAAACAGAAGTGTTCCCATTGCTTCACAGAATCGCTTTTGTGCAGAAAACAGTAACACTTGTTCAGAACGAAGGAAAGCACAGAGCCCCAGATTTTATGTTGTCCTGGAGAGCTTGCAGAGCACTGGGGAAAGGCAGGCAGAGAATTCCCTGCTAGCACCTTCTCTGTGCCTGGGAAGCAGAAGTGTTCACATTGCTTCGCAGAATCGCTTTTGTGCAGAAAACAATAACACTTGTTCAGAACGAAAGAAAGCACAGAGCCCCAGATTTTATGTTGTCCTGGAGAGCTTGCAGAGCACTGGGGAAAAGCAGGCAGAGAATTCCCTGCTAGCACCTTCTCTGTGCCTGGGAAGCAGAAGTGTTCAAATTGCTTCGCAGAATCGCTTTTGTGCAGAAAACAGTAACACTTGTTCAGAACGAAGGAAAGCACAGAGCCCCAGATTTTATGTTGTCCTGGAGAGCTTGCAGAGCACTGGGGAAAGGCAGGCAGAGAATTCCCTGCTAGCACCTTCTCTGTGCCTGGGAAGCAGAAGTCTTCACATTGCTTCGCAGAATCGCTTTTGTGCAGAAAACAATAACACTTGTTCAGAACGAAAGAAAGCACAGAGCCCCAGATTTTATGTTGTCCTGGAGAGCTTGCAGAGCACTGGGGAAAAGCAGGCAGAGAATTCCCTGCTAGCACCTTCTCTGTGCCTGGGAAGCAGAAGTGTTCACATTGCTTCGCAGAATCGCTTTTGTGCAGAAAACAGTAACACTTGTTCAGAACGAAAGAAAGCACAGAGCCCCAGATTTTATGTTGTCCTGGAGAGCTTGCAGAGCACTGGGGAAAAGCAGGCAGAGAATTCCCTGCTAGCACCTTCTCTGTGCCTGGGAAGCAGAAGTGTTCACATTGCTTCGCAGAATCGCATTTGTGCAGAAAACAGTAACACTTGTTCAGAACGAAAGAAAGCACAGAGCCCCAGATTTTATGTTGTCCTGGAGAGCTTGCAGAGCACTGGGGAAAAGCAGGCAGAGAATTCCCTGCTACCACCTTCTCTGTGCCTGGGAAACAGAAGTGTTCACATTGCTTCGCAGAATCGCTTTTGTGCAGAAAACAGTAACACTTGTTCAGAATGAAGGAAAGCACAGAGCCCCAGATTTTATGTTGTCCTGGAGAGCTTGCAGAGCACTGGGGAAAGGCAGGCAGAGAATTCCCTGCTAGCACCTTCTCTGTGCCTGGGAAGCAGAAGTGTTCACATTGCTTCGCAGAATCACTTTTGTGCAGAAAACAATAACACTTGTTCAGAACGAAAGAAAGCACAGAGCCCCAGATTTTATGTTGTCCTGGAGAGCTTGCAGAGCACTGGGGAAAAGCAGGCAGAGAATTCCCTGCTAGCACCTTCTCTGTGCCTGGGAAGCAGAAGTGTTCACATTGCTTCGCAGAATCGCATTTGTGCAGATAACAGTAACACTTGTTCAGAACGAAAGAAAGCACAGAGCCCCAGATTTTATGTTGTCCTGGAGAGCTTGCAGAGCACTGGGGAAAAGCAGGCAGAGAATTCCCTGCTACCACCTTCTCTGTGCCTGGGAAACAGAAGTGTTCCCATTGCTTCGCAGAATCGCTTTTGTGCAGAAAACAGTAACACTTGTTCAGAACGAAGGAAAGCACAGAGCCCCAGATTTTATGTTGTCCTGGAGAGCTTGCAGAGCACTGGGGAAAGGCAGGCAGAGAATTCCCTGCTAGCACCTTCTCTGTGCCTGGGAAGCAGAAGTCTTCACATTGCTTCGCAGAATCGCTTTTGTGCAGAAAACAATAACACTTGTTCAGAACGAAAGAAAGCACAGAGCCCCAGATTTTATGTTGTCCTGGAGAGCTTGCAGAGCACTGGGGAAAAGCAGGCAGAGAATTCCCTGCTAGCACCTTCTCTGTGCCTGGGAAGCAGAAGTGTTCACATTGCTTCGCAGAATCGCTTTTGTGCAGAAAACAGTAACACTTGTTCAGAACGAAGGAAAGCACAGAGCCCCAGATTTTATGTTGTCCTGGAGAGCTTGCAGAGCACTGGGGAAAGGCAGGCAGAGAATTCCCTGCTAGCACCTTCTCTGTGCCTGGGAAGCAGAAGTCTTCACATTGCTTCGCAGAATCGCTTTTGTGCAGAAAACAATAACACTTGTTCAGAACGAAAGAAAGCACAGAGCCCCAGATTTTATGTTGTCCTGGAGAGCTTGCAGAGCACTGGGGAAAAGCAGGCAGAGAATTCCCTGCTAGCACCTTCTCTGTGCCTGGGAAGCAGAAGTGTTCACATTGCTTCGCAGAATCGCTTTTGTGCAGAAAACAGTAACACTTGTTCAGAACGAAAGAAAGCACAGAGCCCCAGATTTTATGTTGTCCTGGAGAGCTTGCAGAGCACTGGGGAAAAGCAGGCAGAGAATTCCCTGCTAGCACCTTCTCTGTGCCTGGGAAGCAGAAGTGTTCACATTGCTTCGCAGAATCGCTTTTGTGCAGAAAACAGTAACACTTGTTCAGAACGAAAGAAAGCACAGAGCCCCAGATTTTATGTTGTCCTGGAGAGCTTGCAGAGCACTGGGGAAAAGCAGGCAGAGAATTCCCTGCTAGCACCTTCTCTGTGCCTGGGAAGCAGAAGTGTTCACATTGCTTCGCAGAATCGCTTTTGTGCAGAAAACAGTAACACTTGTTCAGAACGAAAGAAAGCACAGAGCCCCAGATTTTATGTTGTCCTGGAGAGCTTGCAGAGCACTGGGGAAAAGCAGGCAGAGAATTCCCTGCTAGCACCTTCTCTGTGCCTGGGAAACAGAAGTGTTCACATTGCTTCGCAGAATCGCTTTTGTGCAGAAAACAGTAACACTTGTTCAGAACGAAGGAAAGCACAGAGCCCCAGATTTTATGTTGTCCTGGAGAGCTTGCAGAGCACTGGGGAAAGGCAGGCAGAGAATTCCCTGCTAGCACCTTCTCTGTGCCTGGGAAGCAGAAGTGTTCAAATTGCTTCGCAGAATCGCTTTTGTGCAGAAAACAGTAACACTTGTTCAGAACGAAGGAAAGCACAGAGCCCCAGATTTTATGTTGTCCTGGAGAGCTTGCAGAGCAGTGGGGAAAGGCAGGCAGAGAATTCCCTGCTAGCACCTTCTCTGTGCCTGGGAAGCAGAAGTGTTCACATTGCTTCGCAGAATCGCTTTTGTGCAGAAAACAATAACACTTGTTCAGAACGAAAGAAAGCACAGAGCCCCAGATTTTATGTTGTCCTGGAGAGCTTGCAGAGCACTGGGGAAAAGCAGGCAGAGAATTCCCTGCTAGCACCTTCTCTGTGCCTGGGAAGCAGAAGTGTTCACATTGCTTCGCAGAATCGCTTTTGTGCAGAAAACAGTAACACTTGTTCAGAACGAAAGAAAGCACAGAGCCCCAGATTTTATGTTGTCCTGGAGAGCTTGCAGAGCACTGGGGAAAGGCAGGCAGAGAATTCCCTGCTAGCACCTTCTCTGTGCCTGGGAAGCAGAAGTCTTCACATTGCTTCGCAGAATCGCTTTTGTGCAGAAAACAATAACACTTGTTCAGAACGAAAGAAAGCACAGAGCCCCAGATTTTATGTTGTCCTGGAGAGCTTGCAGAGCACTGGGGAAAAGCAGGCAGAGAATTCCCTGCTAGCACCTTCTCTGTGCCTGGGAAGCAGAAGTGTTCACATTGCTTCGCAGAATCGCTTTTGTGCAGAAAACAGTAACACTTGTTCAGAACGAAAGAAAGCACAGAGCCCCAGATTTTATGTTGTCCTGGAGAGCTTGCAGAGCACTGGGGAAAAGCAGGCAGAGAATTCCCTGCTAGCACCTTCTCTGTGCCTGGGAAGCAGAAGTGTTCACATTGCTTCGCAGAATCGCTTTTGTGCAGAAAACAGTAACACTTGTTCAGAACGAAAGAAAGAACAGAGCCCCAGATTTTATGTTGTCCTGGAGAGCTTGCAGAGCACTGGGGAAAAGCAGGCAGAGAATTCCCTGCTAGCACCTTCTCTGTGCCTGGGAAGCAGAAGTGTTCACATTGCTTCGCAGAATCGCTTTTGTGCAGAAAACAGTAACACTTGTTCAGAACGAAAGAAAGCACAGAGCCCCAGATTTTATGTTGTCCTGGAGAGCTTGCAGAGCACTGGGGAAAAGCAGGCAGAGAATTCCCTGCTAGCACCTTCTCTGTGCCTGGGAAACAGAAGTGTTCACATTGCTTCGCAGAATCGCTTTTGTGCAGAAAACAGTAACACTTGTTCAGAACGAAGGAAAGCACAGAGCCCCAGATTTTATGTTGTCCTGGAGAGCTTGCAGAGCACTGGGGAAAGGCAGGCAGAGAATTCCCTGCTAGCACCTTCTCTGTGCCTGGGAAGCAGAAGTGTTCAAATTGCTTCGCAGAATCGCTTTTGTGCAGAAAACAGTAACACTTGTTCAGAACGAAGGAAAGCACAGAGCCCCAGATTTTATGTTGTCCTGGAGAGCTTGCAGAGCAGTGGGGAAAGGCAGGCAGAGAATTCCCTGCTAGCACCTTCTCTGTGCCTGGGAAGCAGAAGTGTTCACATTGCTTCGCAGAATCGCTTTTGTGCAGAAAACAATAACACTTGTTCAGAACGAAAGAAAGCACAGAGCCCCAGATTTTATGTTGTCCTGGAGAGCTTGCAGAGCACTGGGGAAAAGCAGGCAGAGAATTCCCTGCTAGCACCTTCTCTGTGCCTGGGAAGCAGAAGTGTTCACATTGCTTCGCAGAATCGATTTGTGCAGAAAACAGTAACAATTGTTCAGAACGAAAGAAAGCACAGAGCCCCAGATTTTATGTTGTCCTGGAGAGCTTGCAGAGCACTGGGGAAAAGCAGGCAGAGAATTCCCTGCTAGCACCTTCTCTGTGCCTGGGAAACAGAAGTGTTCACATTGCTTCGCAGAATCGCTTTTGTGCAGAAAACAGTAACACTTGTTCAGAACGAAAGAAAGCACAGAGCCCCAGATTTGCTGTTGTCCTGGAGAGCTTGCAGAGCAGTGGGGAAAGGCAGGCAGAGAATTCCCTGCTAGCACCTTCTTTGTGGCTGTTCACATTGCTTCGCAGAATCGCTTTTGTGCAGAAAACAGTAACACTTGTTCAGAACGAAAGAAAGCACAGAGCCCCAGATTTTATGTTGTCCTGGAGAACTTGCAGAGCACTGGGGAAAAGCAGTCAGAGAATTCCCTGCTAGCACCTTCTCTGTGCCTGGGAAGCAGAAGTGTTCAAATTGCTTCGCAGAATCGCTTTTGTGCAGAAAACAGTAACACTTGTTCAGAACGAAGGAAAGCACAGAGCCCCAGATTTTATGTTGTCCTGGAGAGCTTGCAGAGCACTGGGGAAAGGCAGGCAGAGAATTCCCTGCTAGCACCTTCTCTGTGCCTGGGAAGCAGAAGTGTTCACATTGCTTCGCAGAATCGCTTTTGTGCAGAAAACAATAACACTTGTTCAGAACGAAAGAAAGCACAGAGCCCCAGATTTTATGTTGTCCTGGAGAGCTTGCAGAGCACTGGGGAAAAGCAGGCAGAGAATTCACTGCTAGCACCTTCTCTGTGCCTGGGAAGCAGAAGTGTTCACATTGCTTCGCAGAATCGCTTTTGTGCAGAAAACAGTAACACTTGTTCAGAACGAAAGAAAGCACAGAGCACAGATTTTATGTTGTCCTGGAGAGCTTGCAGAGCACTGGGGAAAAGCAGGCAGAGAATTCCCTGCTAGCACCTTCTCTGTGCCTGGGAAACAGAAGTGTTCACATTGCTTCGCAGAATCGCTTTTGTGCAGAAAACAGTAACACTTGTTCAGAACGAAAGAAAGCACAGAGCCCCAGATTTTATGTTGTCCTGGAGAGCTTGCAGAGCACTGGGGAAAAGCAGGCAGAGAATTCCCTGCTAGCACCTTCTCTGTGCCTGGGAAGCAGAAGTGTTCACATTGCTTCGCAGAATCGCTTTTGTGCAGAAAACAGTAACACTTGTTCAGAACGAAAGAAAGCACAGAGCCCCAGATTTTATGTTGTCCTGGAGAGCTTGCAGAGCACTGGGGAAAAGCAGGCAGAGAATTCCCTGCTAGCACCTTCTCTGTGCCTGGGAAACAGAAGTGTTCACATTGCTTCGCAGAATCGCTTTTGTGCAGAAAACAGTAACACTTGTTCAGAACGAAGGAAAGCACAGAGCCCCAGATTTTATGTTGTCCTGGAGAGCTTGCAGAGCACTGGGGAAAGGCAGGCAGAGAATTCCCTGCTAGCACCTTCTCTGTGCCTGGGAAGCAGAAGTGTTCAAATTGCTTCGCAGAATCGCTTTTGTGCAGAAAACAGTAACACTTGTTCAGAACGAAGGAAAGCACAGAGCCCCAGATTTTATGTTGTCCTGGAGAGCTTGCAGAGCACTGGGGAAAGGCAGGCAGAGAATTCCCTGCTAGCACCTTCTCTGTGCCTGGGAAGCAGAAGTCTTCACATTGCTTCGCAGAATCGCTTTTGTGCAGAAAACAATAACACTTGTTCAGAACGAAAGAAAGCACAGAGCCCCAGATTTTATGTTGTCCTGGAGAGCTTGCAGAGCACTGGGGAAAAGCAGGCAGAGAATTCCCTGCTAGCACCTTCTCTGTGCCTGGGAAGCAGAAGTGTTCACATTGCTTCGCAGAATCGCTTTTGTGCAGAAAACAGTAACACTTGTTCAGAACGAAAGAAAGCACAGAGCCCCAGATTTTATGTTGTCCTGGAGAGCTTGCAGAGCACTGGGGAAAAGCAGGCAGAGAATTCCCTGCTAGCACCTTCTCTGTGCCTGGGAAACAGAAGTGTTCACATTGCTTCGCAGAATCGCTTTTGTGCAGAAAACAGTAACACTTGTTCAGAACGAAAGAAAGCACAGAGCCCCAGATTTGCTGTTGTCCTGGAGAACTTGCAGAGCACTGGGGAAAAGCAGTCAGAGAATTCCCTGCTAGCACCTTCTCTGTGCCTGGGAAGCAGAAGTCTTCACATTGCTTCGCAGAATCGCTTTTGTGCAGAAAACAGTAACACTTGTTCAGAACGAAAGAAAGCACAGAGCCCCAGATTTTATGTTGTCCTGGAGAGCTTGCAGAGCACTGGGGAAAAGCAGGCAGAGAATTCCCTGCTAGCACCTTCTCTGTGCCTGGGAAACAGAAGTGTTCCCATTGCTTCGCAGAATCGCTTTTGTGCAGAAAACAGTAACACTTGTTCAGAACGAAAGAAAGCACAGAGCCCCAGATTTTATGTTGTCCTGGAGAGCTTGCAGAGCACTGGGGAAAAGCAGGCAGAGAATTCCCTGCTAGCACCTTCTCTGTGCCTGGGAAACAGAAGTGTTCACATTGCTTCGCAGAATCGCTTTTGTGCAGAAAACAGTAACACTTGTTCAGAACGAAGGAAAGCACAGAGCCCCAGATTTTATGTTGTCCTGGAGAGCTTGCAGAGCACTGGGGAAAGGCAGGCAGAGAATTCCCTGCTAGCACCTTCTCTGTGCCTGGGAAGCAGAAGTGTTCCCATTGCTTCGCAGAATCGCTTTTGTGCAGAAAACAGTAACACTTGTTCAGAACGAAGGAAAGCACAGAGCCCCAGATTTTATGTTGTCCTGGAGAGCTTGCAGAGCACTGGGGAAAAGCAGGCAGAGAATTCCCTGCTAGCACCTTCTCTGTGCCTGGGAAGCAGAAGTGTTCACATTGCTTCGCAGAATCGCATTTGTGCAGAAAACAGTAACACTTGTTCAGAACGAAAGAAAGCACAGAGCCCCAGATTTTATGTTGTCCTGGAGAGCTTGCAGAGCACTGGGGAAAAGCAGGCAGAGAATTCCCTGCTAGCACCTTCTCTGTGCCTGGGAAACAGAAGTGTTCACATTGCTTCGCAGAATCGCTTTTGTGCAGAAAACAGTAACACTTGTTCAGAACGAAAGAAAGCACAGAGCCCCAGATTTGCTGTTGTCCTGGAGAGCTTGCAGAGCAGTGGGGAAAGGCAGGCAGAGAATTCCCTGCTAGCACCTTCTTTGTGCCTGTTCACATTGCTTCGCAGAATCGCTTTTGTGCAGAAAACAGTAACACTTGTTCAGAACGAAAGAAAGCACAGAGCCCCAGATTTTATGTTGTCCTGGAGAGCTTGCAGAGCACTGGGGAAAAGCAGGCAGAGAATTCCCTGCTAGCACCTTCTCTGTGCCTGGGAAGCAGAAGTGTTCCCATTGCTTCGCAGAATCGCTTTTGTGCAGAAAACAGTAACACTTGTTCAGAACGAAAGAAAGCACAGAGCCCCAGATTTTATGTTGTCCTGGAGAGCTTGCAGAGCACTGGGGAAATGCAGGCAGAGAATTCCCTGCTAGCACCTTCTCTGTGCCTGGGAAGCAGAAGTGTTCACATTGCTTCGCAGAATCGCTTTTGTGCAGAAAACAGTAACAGTTGTTCAGAACGAAGGAAAGCACAGAGCCCCAGATTTTATGTTGTCCTGGAGAGCTTGCAGAGCACTGGGGAAAGGCAGGCAGAGAATTCCCTGCTAGCACCTTCTCTGTGCCTGGGAAGCAGAAGTGTTCACATTGCTTCGCAGAATCGCTTTTGTGCAGAAAACAGTAACACTTGTTCAGAATGAAAGAAAGCACAGAGCCCCAGATTTTATGTTGTCCTGGAGAGCTTGCAGAGCACTGGGGAAAAACAGGCAGAGAATTCCCTGCTAGCACCTTCTCTGTGCCTGGGAAGCAGAAGTCTTCACATTGCTTCGCAGAATCGCTTTTGTGCAGAAAACAATAACACTTGTTCAGAACGAAAGAAAGCACAGAGCCCCAGATTTTATGTTGTCCTGGAGAGCTTGCAGAGCACTGGGGAAAAGCAGGCAGAGAATTCACTGCTAGCACCTTCTCTGTGCCTGGGAAGCAGAAGTGTTCACATTGCTTCGCAGAATCGCTTTTGTGCAGAAAACAGTAACACTTGTTCAGAACGAAAGAAAGCACAGAGCACAGATTTTATGTTGTCCTGGAGAGCTTGCAGAGCACTGGGGAAAAGCAGGCAGAGAATTCCCTGCTAGCACCTTCTCTGTGCCTGGGAAGCAGAAGTGTTCACATTGCTTCGCAGAATCGCTTTTGTGCAGAAAACAGTAACACTTGTTCAGAACGAAAGAAAGCACAGAGCCCCAGATTTTATGTTGTCCCGGAGAGCTTGCAGAGCACTGGGGAAAAGCAGGCAGAGAATTCCCTGCTAGCACCTTCTCTGTGCCTGGGAAGCAGAAGTGTTCACATTGCTTCGCAGAATCGCTTTTGTGCAGAAAACAGTAACACTTGTTCAGAACGAAAGAAAGCACAGAGCCCCAGATTTTATGTTGTCCTGGAGAGCTTGCAGAGCACTGGGGAAAAGCAGGCAGAGAATTCCCTGCTAGCACCTTCTCTGTGCCTGGGAAACAGAAGTGTTCACATTGCTTCGCAGAATCGCTTTTGTGCAGAAAACAGTAACACTTGTTCAGAACGAAGGAAAGCACAGAGCCCCAGATTTTATGTTGTCCTGGAGAGCTTGCAGAGCACTGGGGAAAGGCAGGCAGAGAATTCCCTGCTAGCACCTTCTCTGTGCCTGGGAAGCAGAAGTGTTCAAATTGCTTCGCAGAATCGCTTTTGTGCAGAAAACAGTAACACTTGTTCAGAACGAAGGAAAGCACAGAGCCCCAGATTTTATGTTGTCCTGGAGAGCTTGCAGAGCACTGGGGAAAGGCAGGCAGAGAATTCCCTGCTAGCACCTTCTCTGTGCCTGGGAAGCAGAAGTCTTCACATTGCTTCGCAGAATCGCTTTTGTGCAGAAAACAATAACACTTGTTCAGAACGAAAGAAAGCACAGAGCCCCAGATTTTATGTTGTCCTGGAGAGCTTGCAGAGCACTGGGGAAAAGCAGGCAGAGAATTCCCTGCTAGCACCTTCTCTGTGCCTGGGAAGCAGAAGTGTTCACATTGCTTCGCAGAATCGCTTTTGTGCAGAAAACAGTAACACTTGTTCAGAACGAAAGAAAGCACAGAGCCCCAGATTTTATGTTGTCCTGGAGAGCTTGCAGAGCACTGGGGAAAAGCAGGCAGAGAATTCCCTGCTAGCACCTTCTCTGTGCCTGGGAAACAGAAGTGTTCACATTGCTTCGCAGAATCGCTTTTGTGCAGAAAACAGTAACACTTGTTCAGAACGAAAGAAAGCACAGAGCCCCAGATTTGCTGTTGTCCTGGAGAACTTGCAGAGCACTGGGGAAAAGCAGTCAGAGAATTCCCTGCTAGCACCTTCTCTGTGCCTGGGAAGCAGAAGTCTTCACATTGCTTCGCAGAATCGCTTTTGTGCAGAAAACAGTAACACTTGTTCAGAACGAAAGAAAGCACAGAGCCCCAGATTTTATGTTGTCCTGGAGAGCTTGCAGAGCACTGGGGAAAAGCAGGCAGAGAATTCCCTGCTAGCACCTTCTCTGTGCCTGGGAAACAGAAGTGTTCCCATTGCTTCGCAGAATCGCTTTTGTGCAGAAAACAGTAACACTTGTTCAGAACGAAAGAAAGCACAGAGCCCCAGATTTTATGTTGTCCTGGAGAGCTTGCAGAGCACTGGGGAAAAGCAGGCAGAGAATTCCCTGCTAGCACCTTCTCTGTGCCTGGGAAACAGAAGTGTTCCCATTGCTTCGCAGAATCGCTTTTGTGCAGAAAACAGTAACACTTGTTCAGAACGAAAGAAAGCACAGAGCCCCAGATTTTATGTTGTCCTGGAGAGCTTGCAGAGCACTGGGGAAAAGCAGGCAGAGAATTCCCTGCTAGCACCTTCTCTGTGCCTGGGAAGCAGAAGTGTTCACATTGCTTCGCAGAATCGCTTTTGTGCAGAAAACAGTAACACTTGTTCAGAACGAAAGAAAGCACAGAGCCCCAGATTTTATGTTGTCCTGGAGAGCTTGCAGAGCACTGGGGAAAGGCAGGCAGAGAATTCCCTGCTAGCACCTTCTCTGTGCCTGGGAAGCAGAAGTGTTCACATTGCTTCGCAGAATCGCTTTTGTGCAGAAAACAGTAACACTTGTTCAGAACGAAGGAAAGCACAGAGCCCCAGATTTTATGTTGTCCTGGAGAGCTTGCAGAGCACTGGGGAAAGGCAGGCAGAGAATTCCCTGCTAGCACCTTCTCTGTGCCTGGGAAGCAGAAGTGTTCACATTGCTTCGCAGAATCGCTTTTGTGCAGAAAACAGTAACACTTGTTCAGAACGAAGGAAAGCACAGAGCCCCAGATTTTATGTTGTCCTGGAGAGCTTGCAGAGCACTGGGGAAAAGCAGGCAGAGAATTCCCTGCTAGCACCTTCTCTGTGCCTGGGAAGCAGAAGTGTTCACATTGCTTCGCAGAATCGCATTTGTGCAGAAAACAGTAACACTTGTTCAGAACGAAAGAAAGCACAGAGCCCCAGATTTTATGTTGTCCTGGAGAGCTTGCAGAGCACTGGGGAAAAGCAGGCAGAGAATTCCCTGCTAGCACCTTCTCTGTGCCTGGGAAACAGAAGTGTTCACATTGCTTCGCAGAATCGCTTTTGTGCAGAAAACAGTAACACTTGTTCAGAACGAAAGAAAGCACAGAGCCCCAGATTTGCTGTTGTCCTGGAGAGCTTGCAGAGCAGTGGGGAAAGGCAGGCAGAGAATTCCCTGCTAGCACCTTCTTTGTGCCTGTTCACATTGCTTCGCAGAATCGCTTTTGTGCAGAAAACAGTAACACTTGTTCAGAACGAAAGAAAGCACAGAGCCCCAGATTTTATGTTGTCCTGGAGAGCTTGCAGAGCACTGGGGAAAAGCAGGCAGAGAATTCCCTGCTAGCACCTTCTCTGTGCCTGGGAAGCAGAAGTGTTCCCATTGCTTCGCAGAATCGCTTTTGTGCAGAAAACAGTAACACTTGTTCAGAACGAAAGAAAGCACAGAGCCCCAGATTTTATGTTGTCCTGGAGAGCTTGCAGAGCACTGGGGAAATGCAGGCAGAGAATTCCCTGCTAGCACCTTCTCTGTGCCTGGGAAGCAGAAGTGTTCACATTGCTTCGCAGAATCGCTTTTGTGCAGAAAACAGTAACAGTTGTTCAGAACGAAGGAAAGCACAGAGCCCCAGATTTTATGTTGTCCTGGAGAGCTTGCAGAGCACTGGGGAAAGGCAGGCAGAGAATTCCCTGCTAGCACCTTCTCTGTGCCTGGGAAGCAGAAGTGTTCACATTGCTTCGCAGAATCGCTTTTGTGCAGAAAACAGTAACACTTGTTCAGAACGAAAGAAAGCACAGAGCCCCAGATTTTATGTTGTCCTGGAGAGCTTGCAGAGCACTGGGGAAAAACAGGCAGAGAATTCCCTGCTAGCACCTTCTCTGTGCCTGGGAAGCAGAAGTGTTCAAATTGCTTCGCAGAATCGCTTTTGTGCAGAAAACAGTAACACTTGTTCATAACGAAAGAAAGCACAGAGCCCCAGATTTTATGTTGTCCTGGAGAGCTTGCAGAGCACTGGGGAAAAGCAGGCAGAGAATTCCCTGCTAGCACCTTCTCTGTGCCTGGGAAGCAGAAGTCTTCACATTGCTTCGCAGAATCGCTTTTGTGCAGAAAACAGTAACACTTGTTCAGAATGAAAGAAAGCACAGAGCCCCAGATTTTATGTTGTCCTGGAGAGCTTGCAGAGCACTGGGGAAAAGCAGGCAGAGAATTCCCTGCTAGCACCTTCTCTGTGTCTGGGAAGCAGAAGTGTTCCCATTGCTTCGCAGAATCGCATTTGTGCAGAAAACAGTAACACTTGTTCAGAACGAAAGAAAGCACAGAGCCCCAGATTTTATGTTGTCCTGGAGAGCTTGCAGAGCACTGGGGAAAAGCAGGCAGAGAATTCCCTGCTACCACCTTCTCTGTGCCTGGGAAACAGAAGTGTTCACATTGCTTCGCAGAATCGCTTTTGTGCAGAAAACAGTAACACTTGTTCAGAACGAAGGAAAGCACAGAGCCCCAGATTTTATGTTGTCCTGGAGAGCTTGCAGAGCACTGGGGAAAGGCAGGCAGAGAATTCCCTGCTAGCACCTTCTCTGTGCCTGGGAAGCAGAAGTGTTCACATTGCTTCGCAGAATCGCTTTTGTGCAGAAAACAATAACACTTGTTCAGAATGAAAGAAAGCACAGAGCCCCAGATTTTATGTTGTCCTGGAGAGCTTGCAGAGCACTGGGGAAAAGCAGGCAGAGAATTCCCTGCTAGCACCTTCTCTGTGCCTGGGAAGCAGAAGTGTTCAAATTGCTTCGCAGAATCGCTTTTGTGCAGAAAACAGTAACACTTGTTCAGAACGAAGGAAAGCACAGAGCCCCAGATTTTATGTTGTCCTGGAGAGCTTGCAGAGCACTGGGGAAAGGCAGGCAGAGAATTCCCTGCTAGCACCTTCTCTGTGCCTGGGAAGCAGAAGTGTTCACATTGCTTCGCAGAATCGCTTTTGTGCAGAAAACAGTAACACTTGTTCATAACGAAAGAAAGCACAGAGCCCCAGATTTTATGTTGTCCTGGAGAGCTTGCAGAGCACTGGGGAAAAGCAGGCAGAGAATTCCCTGCTAGCACCTTCTCTGTGCCTGGGAAGCAGAAGTCTTCACATTGCTTCGCAGAATCGCTTTTGTGCAGAAAACAGTAACACTTGTTCAGAATGAAAGAAAGCACAGAGCCCCAGATTTTATGTTGTCCTGGAGAGCTTGCAGAGCACTGGGGAAAAGCAGGCAGAGAATTCCCTGCTAGCACCTTCTCTGTGCCTGGGAAACAGAAGTGTTCACATTGCTTCGCAGAATCGCTTTTGTGCAGAAAACATTAACACTTGTTCAGAACGAAAGAAAGCACAGAGCCCCAGATTTTATGTTGTCCTGGAGAGCTTGCAGAGCACTGGGGAAAGGCAGGCAGAGAATTCCCTGCTAGCACCTTCTCTGTGCCTGGGAAGCAGAAGTGTTCACATTGCTTCGCAGAATCGCTTTTGTGCAGAAAACAGTAACACTTGTTCAGAACGAAAGAAAGCACAGAGCCCCAGATTTTATGTTGTCCTGGAGAGCTTGCAGAGCACTGGGGAAAAGCAGGCAGAGAATTCCCTGCTAGCACCTTCTCTGTGCCTGGGAAACAGAAGTGTTCACATTGCTTCGCAGAATCGCTTTTGTGCAGAAAACAGTAACACTTGTTCAGAATGAAAGAAAGCACAGAGCCCCAGATTTTATGTTGTCCTGGAGAGCTTGCAGAGCACTGGGGAAAAGCAGGCAGAGAATTCCCTGCTAGCACCTTCTCTGTGCCTGGGAAGCAGAAGTGTTCACATTGCTTCGCAGAATCGCTTTTGTGCAGAAAACAGTAACACTTGTTCAGAACGAAAGAAAGCACAGAGCCCCAGATTTTATGTTGTCCTGGAGAGCTTGCAGAGCACTGGGGAAAAGCAGGCAGAGAATTCCCTGCTAGCACCTTCTCTGTGCCTGGGAAGCAGAAGTGTTCAAATTGCTTCGCAGAATCGCTTTTGTGCAGAAAACAGTAACACTTGTTCAGAACGAAGGAAAGCACAGAGCCCCAGATTTTATGTTGTCCTGGAGAGCTTGCAGAGCACTGGGGAAAGGCAGGCAGAGAATTCCCTGCTAGCACCTTCTCTGTGCCTGGGAAGCAGAAGTGTTCACATTGCTTCGCAGAATCGCTTTTGTGCAGAAAACAATAACACTTGTTCAGAACGAAAGAAAGCACAGAGCCCCAGATTTTATGTTGTCCTGGAGAGCTTGCAGAGCACTGGGGAAAAGCAGGCAGAGAATTCCCTGCTAGCACCTTCTCTGTGCCTGGGAAGCAGAAGTGTTCACATTGCTTCGCAGAATCGCTTTTGTGCAGAAAACAGTAACACTTGTTCAGAACGAAAGAAAGCACAGAGCCCCAGATTTTATGTTGTCCTGGAGAGCTTGCAGAGCACTGGGGAAAAGCAGGCAGAGAATTCCCTGCTAGCACCTTCTCTGTGCCTGGGAAGCAGAAGTGTTCACATTGCTTCGCAGAATCGCTTTTGTGCAGAAAACAGTAACACTTGTTCAGAACGAAAGAAAGCACAGAGCCCCAGATTTTATGTTGTCCTGGAGAGCTTGCAGAGCACTGGGGAAAAGCAGGCAGAGAATTCCCTGCTAGCACCTTCTCTGTGCCTGGGAAGCAGAAGTGTTCACATTGCTTCGCAGAATCGCTTTTGTGCAGAAAACAGTAACACTTGTTCAGAACGAAAGAAAGCACAGAGCCCCAGATTTTATGTTGTCCTGGAGAGCTTGCAGAGCACTGGGGAAAAGCAGGCAGAGAATTCCCTGCTAGCACCTTCTCTGTGCCTGGGAAACAGAAGTGTTCACATTGCTTCGCAGAATCGCTTTTGTGCAGAAAACAGTAACACTTGTTCAGAACGAAGGAAAGCACAGAGCCCCAGATTTTATGTTGTCCTGGAGAGCTTGCAGAGCACTGGGGAAAGGCAGGCAGAGAATTCCCTGCTAGCACCTTCTCTGTGCCTGGGAAGCAGAAGTGTTCAAATTGCTTCGCAGAATCGCTTTTGTGCAGAAAACAGTAACACTTGTTCAGAACGAAGGAAAGCACAGAGCCCCAGATTTTATGTTGTCCTGGAGAGCTTGCAGAGCAGTGGGGAAAGGCAGGCAGAGAATTCCCTGCTAGCACCTTCTCTGTGCCTGGGAAGCAGAAGTCTTCACATTGCTTCGCAGAATCGCTTTTGTGCAGAAAACAATAACACTTGTTCAGAACGAAAGAAAGCACAGAGCCCCAGATTTTATGTTGTCCTGGAGAGCTTGCAGAGCACTGGGGAAAAGCAGGCAGAGAATTCCCTGCTAGCACCTTCTCTGTGCCTGGGAAGCAGAAGTGTTCACATTGCTTCGCAGAATCGCTTTTGTGCAGAAAACAGTAACACTTGTTCAGAACGAAAGAAAGCACAGAGCCCCAGATTTTATGTTGTCCTGGAGAGCTTGCAGAGCACTGGGGAAAAGCAGGCAGAGAATTCCCTGCTAGCACCTTCTCTGTGCCTGGGAAACAGAAGTGTTCACATTGCTTCGCAGAATCGCTTTTGTGCAGAAAACAGTAACACTTGTTCACAACGAAAGAAAGCACAGAGCCCCAGATTTGCTGTTGTCCTGGAGAGCTTGCAGAGCAGTGGGGAAAGGCAGGCAGAGAATTCCCTGCTAGCACCTTCTTTGTGGCTGTTCACATTGCTTCGCAGAATCGCTTTTGTGCAGAAAACAGTAACACTTGTTCAGAACGAAAGAAAGCACAGAGCCCCAGATTTTATGTTGTCCTGGAGAACTTGCAGAGCACTGGGGAAAAGCAGTCAGAGAATTCCCTGCTAGCACCTTCTCTGTGCCTGGGAAGCAGAAGTGTTCACATTGCTTCGCAGAATCGCTTTTGTGCAGAAAACAGTAACACTTGTTCAGAACGAAAGAAAGCACAGAGCCCCAGATTTTATGTTGTCCTGGAGAGCTTGCAGAGCACTGGGGAAAAGCAGGCAGAGAATTCCCTGCTAGCACCTTCTCTGTGCCTGGGAAACAGAAGTGTTCCCATTGCTTCGCAGAATCGCTTTTGTGCAGAAAACAGTAACACTTGTTCAGAACGAAAGAAAGCACAGAGCCCCAGATTTTATGTTGTCCTGGAGAGCTTGCAGAGCACTGGGGAAAAGCAGGCAGAGAATTCCCTGCTAGCACCTTCTCTGTGCCTGGGAAACAGAACTGTTCCCATTGCTTAGCAGAATTGCTTTTGTGCAGAAAACAGTAACACTTGTTCAGAACGAAAGAAAGCACAGAGCCCCAGATTTTATGTTGTCCTGGAGAGCTTGCAGAGCACTGGGGAAAAGCAGGCAGAGAATTCCCTGCTAGCACCTTCTCTGTGCCTGGGAAGCAGAAGTGTTCACATTGCTTCGCAGAATCGCTTTTGTGCAGAAAACAATAACACTTGTTCAGAACGAAAGAAAGCACAGAGCCCCAGATTTTATGTTGTCCTGGAGAGCTTGCAGAGCACTGGGGAAAGGCAGGCAGAGAATTCCCTGCTAGCACCTTCTCTGTGCCTGGGAAGCAGAAGTGTTCACATTGCTTCGCAGAATCGCTTTTGTGCAGAAAACAGTAACACTTGTTCAGAACGAAGGAAAGCACAGAGCCCCAGATTTTATGTTGTCCTGGAGAGCTTGCAGAGCACTGGGGAAAGGCAGGCAGAGAATTCCCTGCTAGCACCTTCTCTGTGCCTGGGAAGCAGAAGTGTTCACATTGCTTCGCAGAATCGCTTTTGTGCAGAAAACAATAACACTTGTTCAGAACGAAAGAAAGCACAGAGCCCCAGATTTTATGTTGTCCTGGAGAGCTTGCAGAGCACTGGGGAAAAGCAGGCAGAGAATTCCCTGCTAGCACCTTCTCTGTGCCTGGGAAGCAGAAGTGTTCAAATTGCTTCGCAGAATCGCTTTTGTGCAGAAAACAGTAACACTTGTTCAGAACGAAGGAAAGCACAGAGCCCCAGATTTTATGTTGTCCTGGAGAGCTTGCAGAGCAGTGGGGAAAGGCAGGCAGAGAATTCCCTGCTAGCACCTTCTTTGTGGCTGTTCACATTGCTTCGCAGAATCGCTTTTGTGCAGAAAACAGTAACACTTGTTCAGAACGAAAGAAAGCACAGAGCCCCAGATTTTATGTTGTCCTGGAGAACTTGCAGAGCACTGGGGAAAAGCAGTCAGAGAATTCCCTGCTAGCACCTTCTCTGTGCCTGGGAAGCAGAAGTCTTCACATTGCTTCGCAGAATCGCTTTTGTGCAGAAAACAGTAACACTTGTTCAGAACGAAAGAAAGCACAGAGCCCCAGATTTTATGTTGTCCTGGAGAGCTTGCAGAGCACTGGGGAAAAGCAGGCAGAGAATTCCCTGCTAGCACCTTCTCTGTGCCTGGGAAGCAGAAGTGTTCCCATTGCTTCGCAGAATCGCTTTTGTGCAGAAAACAGTAACACTTGTTCAGAACGAAAGAAAGCACAGAGCCCCAGATTTTATGTTGTCCTGGAGAGCTTGCAGAGCACTGGGGAAAAGCAGGCAGAGAATTCCCTGCTAGCACCTTCTCTGTGCCTGGGAAACAGAAGTGTTCCCATTGCTTCGCAGAATCGCTTTTGTGCAGAAAACAGTAACACTTGTTCAGAACGAAAGAAAGCACAGAGCCCCAGATTTTATGTTGTCCTGGAGAGCTTGCAGAGCACTGGGGAAAAGCAGGCAGAGAATTCCCTGCTAGCACCTTCTCTGTGCCTGGGAAGCAGAAGTGTTCAAATTGCTTCGCAGAATCGCTTTTGTGCAGAAAACAGTAACACTTGTTCAGAACGAAGGAAAGCACAGAGCCCCAGATTTTATGTTGTCCTGGAGAGCTTGCAGAGCACTGGGGAAAGGCAGGCAGAGAATTCCCTGCTAGCACCTTCTCTGTGCCTGGGAAGCAGAAGTCTTCACATTGCTTCGCAGAATCGCTTTTGTGCAGAAAACAATAACACTTGTTCAGAACGAAAGAAAGCACAGAGCCCCAGATTTTATGTTGTCCTGGAGAGCTTGCAGAGCACTGGGGAAAAGCAGGCAGAGAATTCCCTGCTAGCACCTTCTCTGTGCCTGGGAAGCAGAAGTGTTCACATTGCTTCGCAGAATCGCTTTTGTGCAGAAAACAGTAACACTTGTTCAGAACGAAAGAAAGCACAGAGCCCCAGATTTTATGTTGTCCTGGAGAGCTTGCAGAGCACTGGGGAAAAGCAGGCAGAGAATTCCCTGCTAACACCTTCTCTGTGCCTGGGAAGCAGAAGTGTTCACATTGCTTCGCAGAATCGCTTTTGTGCAGAAAACAGTAACACTTGTTCAGAACGAAAGAAAGCACAGAGCCCCAGATTTTATGTTGTCCTGGAGAGCTTGCAGAGCACTGGGGAAAAGCAGGCAGAGAATTCCCTGCTAGCACCTTCTCTGTGCCTGGGAAGCAGAAGTGTTCACATTGCTTCGCAGAATCGCTTTTGTGCAGAAAACAGTAACACTTGTTCAGAACGAAAGAAAGCACAGAGCCCCAGATTTTATGTTGTCCTGGAGAGCTTGCAGAGCACTGGGGAAAAGCAGGCAGAGAATTCCCTGCTAGCACCTTCTCTGTGCCTGGGAAACAGAAGTGTTCACATTGCTTCGCAGAATCGCTTTTGTGCAGAAAACAGTAACACTTGTTCAGAACGAAGGAAAGCACAGAGCCCCAGATTTTATGTTGTCCTGGAGAGCTTGCAGAGCACTGGGGAAAGGCAGGCAGAGAATTCCCTGCTAGCACCTTCTCTGTGCCTGGGAAGCAGAAGTGTTCAAATTGCTTCGCAGAATCGCTTTTGTGCAGAAAACAGTAACACTTGTTCAGAACGAAGGAAAGCACAGAGCCCCAGATTTTATGTTGTCCTGGAGAGCTTGCAGAGCACTGGGGAAAGGCAGGCAGAGAATTCCCTGCTAGCACCTTCTCTGTGCCTGGGAAGCAGAAGTCTTCACATTGCTTCGCAGAATCGCTTTTGTGCAGAAAACAATAACACTTGTTCAGAACGAAAGAAAGCACAGAGCCCCAGATTTTATGTTGTCCTGGAGAGCTTGCAGAGCACTGGGGAAAAGCAGGCAGAGAATTCCCTGCTAGCACCTTCTCTGTGCCTGGGAAGCAGAAGTGTTCACATTGCTTCGCAGAATCGCTTTTGTGCAGAAAACAGTAACACTTGTTCAGAACGAAAGAAAGCACAGAGCCCCAGATTTGCTGTTGTCCTGGAGAACTTGCAGAGCACTGGGGAAAAGCAGTCAGAGAATTCCCTGCTAGCACCTTCTCTGTGCCTGGGAAGCAGAAGTCTTCACATTGCTTCGCAGAATCGCTTTTGTGCAGAAAACAGTAACACTTGTTCAGAACGAAAGAAAGCACAGAGCCCCAGATTTTATGTTGTCCTGGAGAGCTTGCAGAGCACTGGGGAAAAGCAGGCAGAGAATTCCCTGCTAGCACCTTCTCTGTGCCTGGGAAACAGAAGTGTTCCCATTGCTTCGCAGAATCGCTTTTGTGCAGAAAACAGTAACACTTGTTCAGAACGAAAGAAAGCACAGAGCCCCAGATTTTATGTTGTCCTGGAGAGCTTGCAGAGCACTGGGGAAAAGCAGGCAGAGAATTCCCTGCTAGCACCTTCTCTGTGCCTGGGAAACAGAAGTGTTCCCATTGCTTCGCAGAATCGCTTTTGTGCAGAAAACAGTAACACTTGTTCAGAACGAAAGAAAGCACAGAGCCCCAGATTTTATGTTGTTCTGGAGAGCTTGCTGAGCACTGGGGAAAGGCAGGCAGAGAATTCCCTGCTAGCACCTTCTCTGTGCCTGGGAAGCAGAAGTGTTCACATTGCTTCGCAGAATCGCTTTTGTGCAGAAAACAGTAACACTTGTTCAGAACGAAGGAAAGCACAGAGCCCCAGATTTTATGTTGTCCTGGAGAGCTTGCAGAGCACTGGGCAAAAGCAGGCAGAGAATTCCCTGCTAGCACCTTCTCTGTGCCTGGGAAGCAGAAGTGTTCACATTGCTTCGCAGAATCGCTTTTGTGCAGAAAACAGTAACACTTGTTCAGAACGAAAGAAAGCACAGAGCCCCAGATTTTATGTTGTCCTGGAGAGCTTGCAGAGCACTGGGGAAAAGCAGGCAGAGAATTCCCTGCTAGCACCTTCTCTGTGCCTGGGAAACAGAAGTGTTCACATTGCTTCGCAGAATCGCTTTTGTGCAGAAAACAGTAACACTTGTTCAGAACGAAAGAAAGCACAGAGCCCCAGATTTGCTGTTGTCCTGGAGAGCTTGCAGAGCAGTGGGGAAAGGCAGGCAGAGAATTCCCTGCTAGCACCTTCTTTGTGCCTGTTCACATTGCTTCGCAGAATCGCTTTTGTGCAGAAAACAGTAACACTTGTTCAGAACGAAAGAAAGCACAGAGCCCCAGATTTTATGTTGTCCTGGAGAGCTTGCAGAGCACTGGGGAAAAGCAGTCAGAGAATTCCCTGCTAGCACCTTCTCTGTGCCTGGGAAGCAGAAGTCTTCACATTGCTTCGCAGAATCGCTTTTGTGCAGAAAACAGTAACACTTGTTCAGAACGAAAGAAAGCACAGAGCCCCAGATTTTATGTTGTCCTGGAGAGCTTGCAGAGCACTGGGGAAAAGCAGGCAGAGAATTCCCTGCTAGCACCTTCTCTGTGCCTGGGAAACAGAAGTGTTCCCATTGCTTCGCAGAATCGCTTTTGTGCAGAAAACAGTAACACTTGTTCAGAACGAAAGAAAGCACAGAGCCCCAGATTTTATGTTGTCCTGGAGAGCTTGCAGAGCACTGGGGAAAAGCAGGCAGAGAATTCCCTGCTAGCACCTTCTCTGTGCCTGGGAAACAGAAGTGTTCCCATTGCTTCGCAGAATCGCTTTTGTGCAGAAAACAGTAACACTTGTTCAGAACGAAAGAAAGCACAGAGCCCCAGATTTTATGTTGTTCTGGAGAGCTTGCTGAGCACTGGGGAAAGGCAGGCAGAGAATTCCCTGCTAGCACCTTCTCTGTGCCTGGGAAGCAGAAGTGTTCACATTGCTTCGCAGAATCGCTTTTGTGCAGAAAACAGTAACACTTGTTCAGAACGAAGGAAAGCACAGAGCCCCAGATTTTATGTTGTCCTGGAGAGCTTGCAGAGCACTGGGCAAAAGCAGGCAGAGAATTCCCTGCTAGCACCTTCTCTGTGCCTGGGAAGCAGAAGTGTTCACATTGCTTCGCAGAATCGCTTTTGTGCAGAAAACAGTAACACTTGTTCAGAACGAAAGAAAGCACAGAGCCCCAGATTTTATGTTGTCCTGGAGAGCTTGCAGAGCACTGGGGAAAAGCAGGCAGAGAATTCCCTGCTAGCACCTTCTCTGTGCCTGGGAAACAGAAGTGTTCACATTGCTTCGCAGAATCGCTTTTGTGCAGAAAACAGTAACACTTGTTCAGAACGAAAGAAAGCACAGAGCCCCAGATTTGCTGTTGTCCTGGAGAGCTTGCAGAGCAGTGGGGAAAGGCAGGCAGAGAATTCCCTGCTAGCACCTTCTTTGTGCCTGTTCACATTGCTTCGCAGAATCGCTTTTGTGCAGAAAACAGTAACACTTGTTCAGAACGAAAGAAAGCACAGAGCCCCAGATTTTATGTTGTCCTGGAGAGCTTGCAGAGCACTGGGGAAAAGCAGGCAGAGAATTCCCTGCTAGCACCTTCTCTGTGCCTGGGAAGCAGAAGTGTTCCCATTGCTTCGCAGAATCGCTTTTGTGCAGAAAACAGTAACACTTGTTCAGAACGAAAGAAAGCACAGAGCCCCAGATTTTATGTTGTCCTGGAGAGCTTGCAGAGCACTGGGGAAAGGCAGGCAGAGAATTCCCTGCTAGCACCTTCTCTGTGCCTGGGAAGCAGAAGTGTTCAAATTGCTTCGCAGAATCGCTTTTGTGCAGAAAACAGTAACACTTGTTCAGAACGAAAGAAAGCACAGAGCCCCAGATTTTATGTTGTCCTGGAGAGCTTGCAGAGCACTGGGGAAAAGCAGGCAGAGAATTCCCTGCTAGCACCTTCTCTGTGCCTGGGAAGCAGAAGTGTTCACATTGCTTCGCAGAATCGCTTTTGTGCAGAAAACAGTAACACTTGTTCAGAATGAAAGAAAGCACAGAGCCCCAGATTTTATGTTGTCCTGGAGAGCTTGCAGAGCACTGGGGAAAAGCAGGCAGAGAATTCCCTGCTAGCACCTTCTCTGTGTCTGGGAAGCAGAAGTGTTCCCATTGCTTCGCAGAATCGCATTTGTGCAGAAAACAGTAACACTTGTTCAGAACGAAAGAAAGCACAGAGCCCCAGATTTTATGTTGTCCTGGAGAGCTTGCAGAGCACTGGGGAAAAGCAGGCAGAGAATTCCCTGCTACCACCTTCTCTGTGCCTGGGAAACAGAAGTGTTCACATTGCTTCGCAGAATCGCTTTTGTGCAGAAAACAGTAACACTTGTTCAGAACGAAGGAAAGCACAGAGCCCCAGATTTTATGTTGTCCTGGAGAGCTTGCAGAGCACTGGGGAAAGGCAGGCAGAGAATTCCCTGCTAGCACCTTCTCTGTGCCTGGGAAGCAGAAGTGTTCACATTGCTTCGCAGAATCGCTTTTGTGCAGAAAACAATAACACTTGTTCAGAACGAAAGAAAGCACAGAGCCCCAGATTTTATGTTGTCCTGGAGAGCTTGCAGAGCACTGGGGAAAAGCAGGCAGAGAATTCCCTGCTAGCACCTTCTCTGTGCCTGGGAAGCAGAAGTGTTCAAATTGCTTCGCAGAATCGCTTTTGTGCAGAAAACAGTAACACTTGTTCAGAACGAAGGAAAGCACAGAGCCCCAGATTTTATGTTGTCCTGGAGAGCTTGCAGAGCACTGGGGAAAGGCAGGCAGAGAATTCCCTGCTAGCACCTTCTCTGTGCCTGGGAAGCAGAAGTGTTCACATTGCTTCGCAGAATCGCTTTTGTGCAGAAAACAGTAACACTTGTTCAGAACGAAAGAAAGCACAGAGCCCCAGATTTTATGTTGTCCTGGAGAGCTTGCAGAGCACTGGGGAAAAGCAGGCAGAGAATTCCCTGCTAGCACCTTCTCTGTGCCTGGGAAGCAGAAGTCTTCACATTGCTTCGCAGAATCGCTTTTGTGCAGAAAACAGTAACACTTGTTCAGAATGAAAGAAAGCACAGAGCCCCAGATTTTATGTTGTCCTGGAGAGCTTGCAGAGCACTGGGGAAAAGCAGGCAGAGAATTCCCTGCTAGCACCTTCTCTGTGCCTGGGAAGCAGAAGTGTTCACATTGCTTCGCAGAATCGCTTTTGTGCAGAAAACAGTAACACTTGTTCAGAACGAAGGAAAGCACAGAGCCCCAGATTTTATGTTGTCCTGGAGAGCTTGCAGAGCACTGGGGAAAGGCAGGCAGAGAATTCCCTGCTAGCACCTTCTCTGTGCCTGGGAAGCAGAAGTGTTCACATTGCTTCGCAGAATCGCTTTTGTGCAGAAAACAGTAACACTTGTTCAGAACGAAAGAAAGCACAGAGCCCCAGATTTTATGTTGTCCTGGAGAGCTTGCAGAGCACTGGGGAAAAGCAGGCAGAGAATTCCCTGCTAGCACCTTCTCTGTGCCTGGGAAACAGAAGTGTTCACATTGCTTCGCAGAATCGCTTTTGTGCAGAAAACAATAACACTTGTTCAGAATGAAAGAAAGCACAGAGCCCCAGATTTTATGTTGTCCTGGAGAGCTTGCAGAGCACTGGGGAAAAGCAGGCAGAGAATTCCCTGCTAGCACCTTCTCTGTGCCTGGGAAGCAGAAGTGTTCAAATTGCTTCGCAGAATCGCTTTTGTGCAGAAAACAGTAACACTTGTTACAGAACGAAGGAAAGCACAGAGCCCCAGATTTTATGTTGTCCTGGAGAGCTTGCAGAGCACTGGGGAAAGGCAGGCAGAGAATTCCCTGCTAGCACCTTCTCTGTGCCTGGGAAGCAGAAGTGTTCACATTGCTTCGCAGAATCGCTTTTGTGCAGAAAACAATAACACTTGTTCAGAACGAAAGAAAGCACAGAGCCCCAGATTTTATGTTGTCCTGGAGAGCTTGCAGAGCACTGGGGAAAGGCAGGCAGAGAATTCCCTGCTAGCACCTTCTCTGTGCCTGGGAAGCAGAAGTGTTCACATTGCTTCGCAGAATCGCTTTTGTGCAGAAAACAGTAACACTTGTTCAGAACGAAAGAAAGCACAGAGCCCCAGATTTTATGTTGTCCTGGAGAACTTGCAGAGCACTGGGGAAAAGCAGGCAGAGAATTCCCTGCTAGCACCTTCTCTGTGCCTGGGAAGCAGAAGTGTTCACATTGCTTCGCAGAATCGCTTTTGTGCAGAAAACAGTAACACTTGTTCAGAACGAAAGAAAGCACAGAGCCCCAGATTTTATGTTGTCCTGGAGAGCTTGCAGAGCACTGGGGAAAAGCAGGCAGAGAATTCCCTGCTAGCACCTTCTCTGTGCCTGGGAAGCAGAAGTGTTCCCATTGCTTCGCAGAATCGCATTTGTGCAGAAAACAGTAACACTTGTTCAGAACGAAAGAAAGCACAGAGCCCCAGATTTTATGTTGTCCTGGAGAGCTTGCAGAGCACTGGGGAAAAGCAGGCAGAGAATTCCCTGCTAGCACCTTCTCTGTGCCTGGGAAACAGAAGTGTTCACATTGCTTCGCAGAATCGCTTTTGTGCAGAAAACAGTAACACTTGTTCAGAACGAAGGAAAGCACAGAGCCCCAGATTTTATGTTGTCCTGGAGAGCTTGCAGAGCACTGGGGAAAGGCAGGCAGAGAATTCCCTGCTAGCACCTTCTCTGTGCCTGGGAAGCAGAAGTGTTCAAATTGCTTCGCAGAATCGCTTTTGTGCAGAAAACAGTAACACTTGTTCAGAACGAAGGAAAGCACAGAGCCCCAGATTTTATGTTGTCCTGGAGAGCTTGCAGAGCACTGGGGAAAAGCAGGCAGAGAATTCCCTGCTAGCACCTTCTCTGTGCCTGGGAAGCAGAAGTCTTCACATTGCTTCGCAGAATCGCTTTTGTGCAGAAAACAATAACACTTGTTCAGAACGAAAGAAAGCACAGAGCCCCAGATTTTATGTTGTCCTGGAGAGCTTGCAGAGCACTGGGGAAAAGCAGGCAGAGAATTCCCTGCTAGCACCTTCTCTGTGCCTGGGAAGCAGAAGTGTTCACATTGCTTCGCAGAATCGCTTTTGTGCAGAAAACAGTAACACTTGTTCAGAACGAAAGAAAGCACAGAGCCCCAGATTTTATGTTGTCCTGGAGAGCTTGCAGAGCACTGGGGAAAAGCAGGCAGAGAATTCCCTGCTAGCACCTTCTCTGTGCCTGGGAAGCAGAAGTGTTCCCATTGCTTCGCAGAATCGCTTTTGTGCAGAAAACAGTAACACTTGTTCAGAACGAAAGAAAGCACAGAGCCCCAGATTTGCTGTTGTCCTGGAGAGCTTGCAGAGCAGTGGGGAAAGGCAGGCAGAGAATTCCCTGCTAGCACCTTCTTTGTGGCTGTTCACATTGCTTCGCAGAATCGCTTTTGTGCAGAAAACAGTAACACTTGTTCAGAACGAAAGAAAGCACAGAGCCCCAGATTTTATGTTGTCCTGGAGAACTTGCAGAGCACTGGGGAAAAGCAGTCAGAGAATTCCCTGCTAGCACCTTCTCTGTGCCTGGGAAGCAGAAGTCTTCACATTGCTTCGCAGAATCGCTTTTGTGCAGAAAACAGTAACACTTGTTCAGAACGAAAGAAAGCACAGAGCCCCAGATTTTATGTTGTCCTGGAGAGCTTGCAGAGCACTGGGGAAAAGCAGGCAGAGAATTCCCTGCTAGCACCTTCTCTGTGCCTGGGAAACAGAAGTGTTCACATTGCTTCGCAGAATCGCTTTTGTGCAGAAAACAGTAACACTTGTTCAGAACGAAAGAAAGCACAGAGCCCCAGATTTTATGTTGTCCTGGAGAGCTTGCAGAGCACTGGGGAAAAGCAGGCAGAGAATTCCCTGCTAGCACCTTCTCTGTGCCTGGGAAACAGAAGTGTTCCCATTGCTTCGCAGAATCGCTTTTGTGCAGAAAACAGTAACACTTGTTCAGAACGAAAGAAAGCACAGAGCCCCAGATTTTATGTTGTCCTGGAGAGCTTGCAGAGCACTGGGGAAAAGCAGGCAGAGAATTCCCTGCTAGCACCTTCTCTGTGCCTGGGAAGCAGAAGTGTTCACATTGCTTCGCAGAATCGCTTTTGTGCAGAAAACAATAACACTTGTTCAGAACGAAAGAAAGCACAGAGCCCCAGATTTTATGTTGTCCTGGAGAGCTTGCAGAGCACTGGGGAAAGGCAGGCAGAGAATTCCCTGCTAGCACCTTCTCTGTGCCTGGGAAGCAGAAGTGTTCACATTGCTTCGCAGAATCGCTTTTGTGCAGAAAACAGTAACACTTGTTCAGAACGAAGGAAAGCACAGAGCCCCAGATTTTATGTTGTCCTGGAGAGCTTGCAGAGCACTGGGGAAAGGCAGGCAGAGAATTCCCTGCTAGCACCTTCTCTGTGCCTGGGAAGCAGAAGTGTTCACATTGCTTCGCAGAATCGCTTTTGTGCAGAAAACAATAACACTTGTTCAGAACGAAAGAAAGCACAGAGCCCCAGATTTTATGTTGTCCTGGAGAGCTTGCAGAGCACTGGGGAAAAGCAGGCAGAGAATTCCCTGCTAGCACCTTCTCTGTGCCTGGGAAGCAGAAGTGTTCAAATTGCTTCGCAGAATCGCTTTTGTGCAGAAAACAGTAACACTTGTTCAGAACGAAGGAAAGCACAGAGCCCCAGATTTTATGTTGTCCTGGAGAGCTTGCAGAGCACTGGGGAAAAGCAGGCAGAGAATTCCCTGCTAGCACCTTCTCTGTGCCTGGGAAGCAGAAGTGTTCACATTGCTTCGCAGAATCGCTTTTGTGCAGAAAACAGTAACACTTGTTCAGAACGAAAGAAAGCACAGAGCCCCAGATTTTATGTTGTCCTGGAGAGCTTGCAGAGCACTGGGGAAAAGCAGGCAGAGAATTCCCTGCTAGCACCTTCTCTGTGCCTGGGAAGCAGAAGTGTTCAAATTGCTTCGCAGAATCGCTTTTGTGCAGAAAACAGTAACACTTGTTCAGAACGAAGGAAAGCACAGAGCCCCAGATTTTATGTTGTCCTGGAGAGCTTGCAGAGCACTGGGGAAAAGCAGGCAGAGAATTCCCTGCTAGCACCTTCTCTGTGCCTGGGAAGCAGAAGTGTTCACATTGCTTCGCAGAATCGCTTTTGTGCAGAAAACAGTAACATTTGTTCAGAACGAAAGAAAGCACAGAGCCCCAGATTTGCTGTTGTCCTGGAGAGCTTGCAGAGCAGTGGGGAAAGGCAGGCAGAGAATTCCCTGCTAGCACCTTCTTTGTGCCTGTTCACATTGCTTCGCAGAATCGCTTTTGTGCAGAAAACAGTAACACTTGTTCAGAACGAAAGAAAGCACAGAGCCCCAGATTTTATGTTGTCCTGGAGAGCTTGCAGAGCACTGGGGAAAAGCAGGCAGAGAATTCCCTGCTAGCACCTTCTCTGTGCCTGGGAAGCAGAAGTGTTCACATTGCTTCGCAGAATCGCTTTTGTGCAGAAAACAGTAACACTTGTTCAGAATGAAAGAAAACACAGAGCCCCAGATTTTATGTTGTCCTGGAGAGCTTGCAGAGCACTGGGGAAAAGCAGGCAGAGAATTCCCTGCTAGCACCTTCTCTGTGCCTGGGAAACAGAAGTGTTCCCATTGCTTCGCAGAATCGCTTTTGTGCAGAAAACAGTAACACTTGTTCAGAACGAAAGAAAGCACAGAGCCCCAGATTTTATGTTGTCCTGGAGAGCTTGCAGAGCACTGGGGAAAGGCAGGCAGAGAATTCCCTGCTAGCACCTTCTCTGTGCCTGGGAAGCAGAAGTGTTCACATTGCTTCGCAGAATCGCTTTTGTGCAGAAAACAGTAACAGTTGTTCAGAACGAAGGAAAGCACAGAGCCCCAGATTTTATGTTGTCCTGGAGAGCTTGCAGAGCACTGGGGAAAGGCAGGCAGAGAATTCCCTGCTAGCACCTTCTCTGTGCCTGGGAAGCAGAAGTGTTCACATTGCTTCGCAGAATCGCTTTTGTGCAGAAAACAGTAACACTTGTTCAGAACGAAAGAAAGCACAGAGCCCCAGATTTTATGTTGTCCTGGAGAGCTTGCAGAGCACTGGGGAAAAACAGGCAGAGAATTCCCTGCTAGCACCTTCTCTGTGCCTGGGAAGCAGAAGTGTTCAAATTGCTTCGCAGAATCGCTTTTGTGCAGAAAACAGTAACACTTGTTCAGAACGAAAGAAAGCACAGAGCCCCAGATTTTATGTTGTCCTGGAGAGCTTGCAGAGCACTGGGGAAAGGCAGGCAGAGAATTCCCTGCTAGCACCTTCTCTGTGCCTGGGAAGCAGAAGTGTTCACATTGCTTCGCAGAATCGCTTTTGTGCAGAAAACAGTAACAGTTGTTCAGAACGAAGGAAAGCACAGAGCCCCAGATTTTATGTTGTCCTGGAGAGCTTGCAGAGCACTGGGGAAAGGCAGGCAGAGAATTCCCTGCTAGCACCTTCTCTGTGCCTGGGAAGCAGAAGTGTTCACATTGCTTCGCAGAATCGCTTTTGTGCAGAAAACAGTAACACTTGTTCAGAACGAAAGAAAGCACAGAGCCCCAGATTTTATGTTGTCCTGGAGAGCTTGCAGAGCACTGGGGAAAAACAGGCAGAGAATTCCCTGCTAGCACCTTCTCTGTGCCTGGGAAGCAGAAGTGTTCAAATTGCTTCGCAGAATCGCTTTTGTGCAGAAAACAGTAACACTTGTTCATAACGAAAGAAAGCACAGAGCCCCAGATTTTATGTTGTCCTGGAGAGCTTGCAGAGCACTGGGGAAAAGCAGGCAGAGAATTCCCTGCTAGCACCTTCTCTGTGCCTGGGAAGCAGAAGTCTTCACATTGCTTCGCAGAATCGCTTTTGTGCAGAAAACAGTAACACTTGTTCAGAATGAAAGAAAGCACAGAGCCCCAGATTTTATGTTGTCCTGGAGAGCTTGCAGAGCACTGGGGAAAAGCAGGCAGAGAATTCCCTGCTAGCACCTTCTCTGTGTCTGGGAAGCAGAAGTGTTCCCATTGCTTCGCAGAATCGCATTTGTGCAGAAAACAGTAACACTTGTTCAGAACGAAAGAAAGCACAGAGCCCCAGATTTTATGTTGTCCTGGAGAGCTTGCAGAGCACTGGGGAAAAGCAGGCAGAGAATTCCCTGCTACCACCTTCTCTGTGCCTGGGAAACAGAAGTGTTCACATTGCTTCGCAGAATCGCTTTTGTGCAGAAAACAGTAACACTTGTTCAGAACGAAGGAAAGCACAGAGCCCCAGATTTTATGTTGTCCTGGAGAGCTTGCAGAGCACTGGGGAAAGGCAGGCAGAGAATTCCCTGCTAGCACCTTCTCTGTGCCTGGGAAGCAGAAGTGTTCACATTGCTTCGCAGAATCGCTTTTGTGCAGAAAACAATAACACTTGTTCAGAACGAAAGAAAGCACAGAGCCCCAGATTTTATGTTGTCCTGGAGAGCTTGCAGAGCACTGGGGAAAAGTAGGCAGAGAATTCCCTGCTAGCACCTTCTCTGTGCCTGGGAAGCAGAAGTGTTCAAATTGCTTCGCAGAATCGCTTTTGTGCAGAAAACAGTAACACTTGTTCAGAACGAAAGAAAGCACAGAGCCCCAGATTTTATGTTGTCCTGGAGAGCTTGCAGAGCACTGGGGAAAAGCAGGCAGAGAATTCCCTGCTAGCACCTTCTCTGTGCCTGGGAAGCAGAAGTCTTCACATTGCTTCGCAGAATCGCTTTTGTGCAGAAAACAGTAACACTTGTTCAGAATGAAAGAAAGCACAGAGCCCCAGATTTTATGTTGTCCTGGAGAGCTTGCAGAGCACTGGGGAAAAGCAGGCAGAGAATTCCCTGCTAGCACCTTCTCTGTGTCTGGGAAGCAGAAGTGTTCCCATTGCTTCGCAGAATCGCATTTGTGCAGAAAACAGTAACACTTGTTCAGAACGAAAGAAAGCACAGAGCCCCAGATTTTATGTTGTCCTGGAGAGCTTGCAGAGCACTGGGGAAAAGCAGGCAGAGAATTCCCTGCTACCACCTTCTCTGTGCCTGGGAAACAGAAGTGTTCACATTGCTTCGCAGAATCGCTTTTGTGCAGAAAACAGTAACACTTGTTCAGAACGAAGGAAAGCACAGAGCCCCAGATTTTATGTTGTCCTGGAGAGCTTGCAGAGCACTGGGGAAAGGCAGGCAGAGAATTCCCTGCTAGCACCTTCTCTGTGCCTGGGAAGCAGAAGTGTTCACATTGCTTCGCAGAATCGCTTTTGTGCAGAAAACAATAACACTTGTTCAGAACGAAAGAAAGCACAGAGCCCCAGATTTTATGTTGTCCTGGAGAGCTTGCAGAGCACTGGGGAAAAGTAGGCAGAGAATTCCCTGCTAGCACCTTCTCTGTGCCTGGGAAGCAGAAGTGTTCAAATTGCTTCGCAGAATCGCTTTTGTGCAGAAAACAGTAACACTTGTTCAGAACGAAAGAAAGCACAGAGCCCCAGATTTTATGTTGTCCTGGAGAGCTTGCAGAGCACTGGGGAAAAGCAGGCAGAGAATTCCCTGCTAGCACCTTCTCTGTGCCTGGGAAACAGAAGTGTTCCCATTGCTTCGCAGAATCGCTTTTGTGCAGAAAACAGTAACACTTGTTCAGAACGAAAGAAAGCACAGAGCCCCAGATTTTATGTTGTCCTGGAGAGCTTGCAGAGCACTGGGGAAAGGCAGGCAGAGAATTCCCTGCTAGCACCTTCTCTGTGCCTGGGAAGCAGAAGTGTTCACATTGCTTCGCAGAATCGCTTTTGTGCAGAAAACAGTAACAGTTGTTCAGAACGAAGGAAAGCACAGAGCCCCAGATTTTATGTTGTCCTGGAGAGCTTGCAGAGCACTGGGGAAAGGCAGGCAGAGAATTCCCTGCTAGCACCTTCTCTGTGCCTGGGAAGCAGAAGTGTTCACATTGCTTCGCAGAATCGCTTTTGTGCAGAAAACAGTAACACTTGTTCAGAACGAAAGAAAGCACAGAGCCCCAGATTTTATGTTGTCCTGGAGAGCTTGCAGAGCACTGGGGAAAAACAGGCAGAGAATTCCCTGCTAGCACCTTCTCTGTGCCTGGGAAGCAGAAGTGTTCAAATTGCTTCGCAGAATCGCTTTTGTGCAGAAAACAGTAACACTTGTTCATAACGAAAGAAAGCACAGAGCCCCAGATTTTATGTTGTCCTGGAGAGCTTGCAGAGCACTGGGGAAAAGCAGGCAGAGAATTCCCTGCTAGCACCTTCTCTGTGCCTGGGAAGCAGAAGTCTTCACATTGCTTCGCAGAATCGCTTTTGTGCAGAAAACAGTAACACTTGTTCAGAATGAAAGAAAGCACAGAGCCCCAGATTTTATGTTGTCCTGGAGAGCTTGCAGAGCACTGGGGAAAAGCAGGCAGAGAATTCCCTGCTAGCACCTTCTCTGTGTCTGGGAAGCAGAAGTGTTCCCATTGCTTCGCAGAATCGCATTTGTGCAGAAAACAGTAACACTTGTTCAGAACGAAAGAAAGCACAGAGCCCCAGATTTTATGTTGTCCTGGAGAGCTTGCAGAGCACTGGGGAAAAGCAGGCAGAGAATTCCCTGCTACCACCTTCTCTGTGCCTGGGAAACAGAAGTGTTCACATTGCTTCGCAGAATCGCTTTTGTGCAGAAAACAGTAACACTTGTTCAGAACGAAGGAAAGCACAGAGCCCCAGATTTTATGTTGTCCTGGAGAGCTTGCAGAGCACTGGGGAAAGGCAGGCAGAGAATTCCCTGCTAGCACCTTCTCTGTGCCTGGGAAGCAGAAGTGTTCACATTGCTTCGCAGAATCGCTTTTGTGCAGAAAACAATAACACTTGTTCAGAACGAAAGAAAGCACAGAGCCCCAGATTTTATGTTGTCCTGGAGAGCTTGCAGAGCACTGGGGAAAAGTAGGCAGAGAATTCCCTGCTAGCACCTTCTCTGTGCCTGGGAAGCAGAAGTGTTCAAATTGCTTCGCAGAATCGCTTTTGTGCAGAAAACAGTAACACTTGTTCAGAACGAAAGAAAGCACAGAGCCCCAGATTTTATGTTGTCCTGGAGAGCTTGCAGAGCACTGGGGAAAAGCAGGCAGAGAATTCCCTGCTAGCACCTTCTCTGTGCCTGGGAAGCAGAAGTGTTCCCATTGCTTCGCAGAATCGCTTTTGTGCAGAAAACAGTAACACTTGTTCAGAATGAAAGAAAGCACAGAGCCCCAGATTTTATGTTGTCCTGGAGAGCTTGCAGAGCACTGGGGAAAAGCAGGCAGAGAATTCCCTGCTAGCACCTTCTCTGTGTCTGGGAAGCAGAAGTGTTCCCATTGCTTCGCAGAATCGCATTTGTGCAGAAAACAGTAACACTTGTTCAGAACGAAAGAAAGCACAGAGCCCCAGATTTTATGTTGTCCTGGAGAGCTTGCAGAGCACTGGGGAAAAGCAGGCAGAGAATTCCCTGCTACCACCTTCTCTGTGCCTGGGAAACAGAAGTGTTCACATTGCTTCGCAGAATCGCTTTTGTGCAGAAAACAGTAACACTTGTTCAGAACGAAGGAAAGCACAGAGCCCCAGATTTTATGTTGTCCTGGAGAGCTTGCAGAGCACTGGGGAAAAGTAGGCAGAGAATTCCCTGCTAGCACCTTCTCTGTGCCTGGGAAGCAGAAGTGTTCAAATTGCTTCGCAGAATCGCTTTTGTGCAGAAAACAGTAACACTTGTTCAGAACGAAAGAAAGCACAGAGCCCCAGATTTTATGTTGTCCTGGAGAGCTTGCAGAGCACTGGGGAAAAGCAGTCAGAGAATTCCCTGCTAGCACCTTCTCTGTGCCTGGGAAGCAGAAGTCTTCACATTGCTTCGCAGAATCGCTTTTGTGCAGAAAACAGTAACACTTGTTCAGAATGAAAGAAAGCACAGAGCCCCAGATTTTATGTTGTCCTGGAGAGCTTGCAGAGCACTGGGGAAAAGCAGGCAGAGAATTCCCTGCTAGCACCTTCTCTGTGCCTGGGAAACAGAAGTGTTCCCATTGCTTCGCAGAATCGCTTTTGTGCAGAAAACAGTAACACTTGTTCAGAACGAAAGAAAGCACAGAGCCCCAGATTTTATGTTGTCCTGGAGAGCTTGCAGAGCACTGGGGAAAGGCAGGCAGAGAATTCCCTGCTAGCACCTTCTCTGTGCCTGGGAAGCAGAAGTGTTCACATTGCTTCGCAGAATCGCTTTTGTGCAGAAAACAGTAACACTTGTTCAGAACGAAAGAAAGCACAGAGCCCCAGATTTTATGTTGTCCTGGAGAGCTTGCAGAGCACTGGGGAAAAGCAGGCAGAGAATTCCCTGCTAGCACCTTCTCTGTGCCTGGGAAACAGAAGTGTTCACATTGCTTCGCAGAATCGCTTTTGTGCAGAAAACAGTAACACTTGTTCAGAATGAAAGAAAGCACAGAGCCCCAGATTTTATGTTGTCCTGGAGAGCTTGCAGAGCACTGGGGAAAAGCAGGCAGAGAATTCCCTGCTAGCACCTTCTCTGTGCCTGGGAAGCAGAAGTGTTCACATTGCTTCGCAGAATCGCTTTTGTGCAGAAAACAGTAACACTTGTTCAGAACGAAAGAAAGCACAGAGCCCCAGATTTTATGTTGTCCTGGAGAGCTTGCAGAGCACTGGGGAAAAGCAGGCAGAGAATTCCCTGCTAGCACCTTCTCTGTGCCTGGGAAACAGAAGTGTTCACATTGCTTCGCAGAATCGCTTTTGTGCAGAAAACAGTAACACTTGTTCAGAACGAAGGAAAGCACAGAGCCCCAGATTTTATGTTGTCCTGGAGAGCTTGCAGAGCACTGGGGAAAGGCAGGCAGAGAATTCCCTGCTAGCACCTTCTCTGTGCCTGGGAAACAGAAGTGTTCCCATTGCTTCGCAGAATCACTTTTGTGCAGAAAACAGTAACACTTGTTCAGAACGAAGGAAAGCACAGAGCCCCAGATTTTATGTTGTCCTGGAGAGCTTGCAGAGCACTGGGGAAAGGCAGGCAGAGAATTCCCTGCTAGCACCTTCTCTGTGCCTGGGAAGCAGAAGTCTTCACATTGCTTCGCAGAATCGCTTTTGTGCAGAAAACAATAACACTTGTTCAGAACGAAAGAAAGCACAGAGCCCCAGATTTTATGTTGTCCTGCAGAGCTTGCAGAGCACTGGGGAAAAGCAGGCAGAGAATTCCCTGCTAGCACCTTCTCTGTGCCTGGGAAGCAGAAGTGTTCACATTGCTTCGCAGAATCACTTTTGTGCAGAAAACAGTAACACTTGTTCAGAACGAAAGAAAGCACAGAGCCCCAGATTTTATGTTGTCCTGGAGAGCTTGCAGAGCACTGGGGAAAAGCAGGCAGAGAATTCCCTGCTAGCACCTTCTCTGTGCCTGGGAAACAGAAGTGTTCACATTGCTTCGCAGAATCGCTTTTGTGCAGAAAACAGTAACACTTGTTCAGAATGAAAGAAAGCACAGAGCCCCAGATTTGCTGTTGTCCTGGAGAGCTTGCAGAGCAGTGGGGAAAGGCAGGCAGAGAATTCCCTGCTAGCACCTTCTTTGTGCCTGTTCACATTGCTTCGCAGAATCGCTTTTGTGCAGAAAACAGTAACACTTGTTCAGAACGAAAGAAAGCACAGAGCCCCAGATTTTATGTTGTCCTGGAGAACTTGCAGAGCACTGGGGAAAAGCAGGCAGAGAATTCCCTGCTAGCACCTTCTCTGTGCCTGGGAAGCAGAAGTCTTCACATTGCTTCGCAGAATCGCTTTTGTGCAGAAAACAGTAACACTTGTTCAGAATGAAAGAAAGCACAGAGCCCCAGATTTTATGTTGTCCTGGAGAGCTTGCAGAGCACTGGGGAAAAGCAGGCAGAGAATTCCCTGCTAGCACCTTCTCTGTGCCTGGGAAGCAGAAGTGTTCACATTGCTTCGCAGAATCGCTTTTGTGCAGAAAACAATAACACTTGTTCAGAACGAAAGAAAGCACAGAGCCCCAGATTTTATGTTGTCCTGGAGAGCTTGCAGAGCACTGGGGAAAGGCAGGCAGAGAATTCCCTGCTAGCACCTTCTCTGTGCCTGGGAAGCAGAAGTGTTCAAATTGCTTCGCAGAATCGCTTTTGTGCAGAAAACAGTAACACTTGTTCAGAACGAAAGAAAGCACAGAGCCCCAGATTTTATGTTGTCCTGGAGAGCTTGCAGAGCACTGGGGAAAAGCAGGCAGAGAATTCCCTGCTAGCACCTTCTCTGTGCCTGGGAAGCAGAAGTGTTCAAATTGCTTCGCAGAATCGCTTTTGTGCAGAAAACAGTAACACTTGTTCAGAACGAAGGAAAGCACAGAGCCCCAGATTTTATGTTGTCCTGGAGAACTTGCAGAGCACTGGGGAAAGGCAGGCAGAGAATTCCCTGCTAGCACCTTCTCTGTGCCTGGGAAGCAGAAGTGTTCACATTGCTTCGCAGAATCGCTTTTGTGCAGAAAACAATAACACTTGTTCAGAACGAAAGAAAGCACAGAGCCCCAGATTTTATGTTGTCCTGGAGAGCTTGCAGAGCACTGGGGAAAAGCAGGCAGAGAATTCCCTGCTAGCACCTTCTCTGTGCCTGGGAAGCAGAAGTCTTCACATTGCTTCGCAGAATCGCTTTTGTGCAGAAAACAGTAACACTTGTTCAGAATGAAAGAAAGCACAGAGCCCCAGATTTTATGTTGTCCTGGAGAGCTTGCAGAGCACTGGGGAAAAGCAGGCAGAGAATTCCCTGCTAGCACCTTCTCTGTGCCTGGGAAGCAGAAGTGTTCACATTGCTTCGCAGAATCGCATTTGTGCAGAAAACAGTAACACTTGTTCAGAACGAAAGAAAGCACAGAGCCCCAGATTTTATGTTGTCCTGGAGAGCTTGCAGAGCACTGGGGAAAAGCAGGCAGAGAATTCCCTGCTAGCACCTTCTCTGTGCCTGGGAAACAGAAGTGTTCACATTGCTTCGCAGAATCGCTTTTGTGCAGAAAACAGTAACACTTGTTCAGAATGAAAGAAAGCACAGAGCCCCAGATTTTATGTTGTCCTGGAGAGCTTGCAGAGCACTGGGGAAAAGCAGGCAGAGAATTCCCTGCTAGCACCTTCTCTGTGCCTGGGAAGCAGAAGTGTTCACATTGCTTCGCAGAATCGCTTTTGTGCAGAAAACAGTAACACTTGTTCAGAACGAAAGAAAGCACAGAGCCCCAGATTTTATGTTGTCCTGGAGAGCTTGCAGAGCACTGGGGAAAAGCAGGCAGAGAATTCCCTGCTAGCACCTTCTCTGTGCCTGGGAAGCAGAAGTGTTCAAATTGCTTCGCAGAATCGCTTTTGTGCAGAAAACAGTAACACTTGTTCAGAACGAAGGAAAGCACAGAGCCCCAGATTTTATGTTGTCCTGGAGAGCTTGCAGAGCACTGGGGAAAGGCAGGCAGAGAATTCCCTGCTAGCACCTTCTCTGTGCCTGGGAAGCAGAAGTCTTCACATTGCTTCGCAGAATCGCTTTTGTGCAGAAAACAATAACACTTGTTCAGAACGAAAGAAAGCACAGAGCCCCAGATTTTATGTTGTCCTGGAGAGCTTGCAGAGCACTGGGGAAAAGCAGGCAGAGAATTCCCTGCTAGCACCTTCTCTGTGCCTGGGAAGCAGAAGTGTTCACATTGCTTCGCAGAATCGCTTTTGTGCAGAAAACAGTAACACTTGTTCAGAACGAAAGAAAGCACAGAGCCCCAGATTTTATGTTGTCCTGGAGAGCTTGCAGAGCACTGGGGAAAAGCAGGCAGAGAATTCCCTGCTAGCACCTTCTCTGTGCCTGGGAAGCAGAAGTGTTCACATTGCTTCGCAGAATCGCTTTTGTGCAGAAAACAGTAACACTTGTTCAGAACGAAAGAAAGCACAGAGCCCCAGATTTTATGTTGTCCTGGAGAGCTTGCAGAGCACTGGGGAAAAGCAGGCAGAGAATTCCCTGCTAGCACCTTCTCTGTGCCTGGGAAGCAGAAGTCTTCCCATTGCTTCGCAGAATCGCTTTTGTGCAGAAAACAGTAACACTTGTTCAGAACGAAAGAAAGCACAGAGCCCCAGATTTTATGTTGTCCTGGAGAGCTTGCAGAGCACTGGGGAAAAGCAGGCAGAGAATTCCCTGCTAGCACCTTCTCTGTGCCTGGGAAACAGAAGTGTTCACATTGCTTCGCAGAATCGCATTTGTGCAGAAAACAGTAACACTTGTTCAGAACGAAGGAAAGCACAGAGCCCCAGATTTTATGTTGTCCTGGAGAGCTTGCAGAGCACTGGGGAAAAGCAGGCAGAGAATTCCCTGCTAGCACCTTCTCTGTGCCTGGGAAGCAGAAGTCTTCACATTGCTTCGCAGAATCGCTTTTGTGCAGAAAACAATAACACTTGTTCAGAACGAAAGAAAGCACAGAGCCCCAGATTTTATGTTGTCCTGGAGAGCTTGCAGAGCACTGGGGAAAAGCAGGCAGAGAATTCCCTGCTAGCACCTTCTCTGTGCCTGGGAAGCAGAAGTGTTCACATTGCTTCGCAGAATCGCTTTTGTGCAGAAAACAGTAACACTTGTTCAGAACGAAAGAAAGCACAGAGCCCCAGATTTTATGTTGTCCTGGAGAGCTTGCAGAGCACTGGGGAAAAGCAGGCAGAGAATTCCCTGCTAGCACCTTCTCTGTGCCTGGGAAACAGAAGTGTTCACATTGCTTCGCAGAATCGCTTTTGTGCAGAAAACAGTAACACTTGTTCAGAACGAAAGAAAGCACAGAGCCCCAGATTTGCTGTTGTCCTGGAGAGCTTGCAGAGCAGTGGGGAAAGGCAGGCAGAGAATTCCCTGCTAGCACCTTCTTTGTGCCTGTTCACATTGCTTCGCAGAATCGCTTTTGTGCAGAAAACAGTAACACTTGTTCAGAACGAAAGAAAGCACAGAGCCCCAGATTTTATGTTGTCCTGGAGAACTTGTAGAGCACTGGGGAAAAGCAGGCAGAGAATTCCCTGCTAGCACCTTCTCTGTGCCTGGGAAGCAGAAGTCTTCACATTGCTTCGCAGAATCGCTTTTGTGCAGAAAACAATAACACTTGTTCAGAACGAAAGAAAGCACAGAGCCCCAGATTTTATGTTGTCCTGGAGAGCTTGCAGAGCACTGGGGAAAGGCAGGCAGAGAATTCCCTGCTAGCACCTTCTCTGTGCCTGGGAAGCAGAAGTGTTCACATTGCTTCGCAGAATCGCTTTTGTGCAGAAAACAGTAACACTTGTTCAGAACGAAAGAAAGCACAGAGCCCCAGATTTTATGTTGTCCTGGAGAGCTTGCAGAGCACTGGGGAAAAGCAGGCAGAGAATTCCCTGCTAGCACCTTCTCTGTGCCTGGGAAGCAGAAGTGTTCAAATTGCTTCGCAGAATCGCTTTTGTGCAGAAAACAGTAACACTTGTTCAGAACGAAGGAAAGCACAGAGCCCCAGATTTTATGTTGTCCTGGAGAGCTTGCAGAGCACTGGGGAAAGGCAGGCAGAGAATTCCCTGCTAGCACCTTCTCTGTGCCTGGGAAGCAGAAGTGTTCACATTGCTTCGCAGAATCGCTTTTGTGCAGAAAACAATAACACTTGTTCAGAACGAAAGAAAGCACAGAGCCCCAGATTTTATGTTGTCCTGGAGAGCTTGCAGAGCACTGGGGAAAAGCAGGCAGAGAATTCCCTGCTAGCACCTTCTCTGTGCCTGGGAAGCAGAAGTGTTCAAATTGCTTCGCAGAATCGCTTTTGTGCAGAAAACAGTAACACTTGTTCAGAACGAAGGAAAGCACAGAGCCCCAGATTTTATGTTGTCCTGGAGAGCTTGCAGAGCACTGGGGAAAGGCAGGCAGAGAATTCCCTGCTAGCACCTTCTCTGTGCCTGGGAAGCAGAAGTCTTCACATTGCTTCGCAGAATCGCTTTTGTGCAGAAAACAATAACACTTGTTCAGAACGAAAGAAAGCACAGAGCCCCAGATTTGCTGTTGTCCTGGAGAGCTTGCAGAGCACTGGGGAAAAGCAGGCAGAGAATTCCCTGCTAGCACCTTCTCTGTGCCTGGGAAGCAGAAGTGTTCAAATTGCTTCGCAGAATCGCTTTTGTGCAGAAAACAGTAACACTTGTTCAGAACGAAGGAAAGCACAGAGCCCCAGATTTTATGTTGTCCTGGAGAGCTTGCAGAGCACTGGGGAAAGGCAGGCAGAGAATTCCCTGCTAGCACCTTCTCTGTGCCTGGGAAGCAGAAGTGTTCACATTGCTTCGCAGAATCGCTTTTGTGCAGAAAACAGTAACACTTGTTCAGAACGAAAGAAAGCACAGAGCCCCAGATTTTATGTTGTCCTGGAGAGCTTGCAGAGCACTGGGGAAAAGCAGGCAGAGAATTCCCTGCTAGCACCTTCTCTGTGCCTGGGAAGCAGAAGTGTTCACATTGCTTCGCAGAATCGCTTTTGTGCAGAAAACAGTAACACTTGTTCAGAACGAAAGAAAGCACAGAGCCCCAGATTTTATGTTGTCCTGGAGAGCTTGCAGAGCACTGGGGAAAAGCAGGCAGAGAATTCCCTGCTAGCACCTTCTCTGTGCCTGGGAAACAGAAGTGTTCACATTGCTTCGCAGAATCGCTTTTGTGCAGAAAACAGTAACACTTGTTCAGAATGAAAGAAAGCACAGAGCCCCAGATTTTATGTTGTCCTGGAGAGCTTGCAGAGCACTGGGGAAAGGCAGGCAGAGAATTCCCTGCTAGCACCTTCTCTGTGCCTGGGAAGCAGAAGTGTTCACATTGCTTCGCAGAATCGCTTTTGTGCAGAAAACAGTAACACTTGTTCAGAACGAAAGAAAGCACAGAGCCCCAGATTTTATGTTGTCCTGGAGAACTTGCAGAGCACTGGGGAAAAGCAGGCAGAGAATTCCCTGCTAGCACCTTCTCTGTGCCTGGGAAGCAGAAGTCTTCACATTGCTTCGCAGAATCGCTTTTGTGCAGAAAACAGTAACACTTGTTCAGAATGAAAGAAAGCACAGAGCCCCAGATTTTATGTTGTCCTGGAGAGCTTGCAGAGCACTGGGGAAAAGCAGGCAGAGAATTCCCTGCTAGCACCTTCTCTGTGCCTGGGAAGCAGAAGTGTTCACATTGCTTCGCAGAATCGCTTTTGTGCAGAAAACAATAACACTTGTTCAGAACGAAAGAAAGCACAGAGCCCCAGATTTTATGTTGTCCTGGAGAGCTTGCAGAGCACTGGGGAAAGGCAGGCAGAGAATTCCCTGCTAGCACCTTCTCTGTGCCTGGGAAGCAGAAGTGTTCAAATTGCTTCGCAGAATCGCTTTTGTGCAGAAAACAGTAACACTTGTTCAGAACGAAAGAAAGCACAGAGCCCCAGATTTTATGTTGTCCTGGAGAGCTTGCAGAGCACTGGGGAAAAGCAGGCAGAGAATTCCCTGCTAGCACCTTCTCTGTGCCTGGGAAGCAGAAGTGTTCAAATTGCTTCGCAGAATCGCTTTTGTGCAGAAAACAGTAACACTTGTTCAGAACGAAGGAAAGCACAGAGCCCCAGATTTTATGTTGTCCTGGAGAACTTGCAGAGCACTGGGGAAAGGCAGGCAGAGAATTCCCTGCTAGCACCTTCTCTGTGCCTGGGAAGCAGAAGTGTTCACATTGCTTCGCAGAATCGCTTTTGTGCAGAAAACAATAACACTTGTTCAGAACGAAAGAAAGCACAGAGCCCCAGATTTTATGTTGTCCTGGAGAGCTTGCAGAGCACTGGGGAAAAGCAGGCAGAGAATTCCCTGCTAGCACCTTCTCTGTGCCTGGGAAGCAGAAGTCTTCACATTGCTTCGCAGAATCGCTTTTGTGCAGAAAACAGTAACACTTGTTCAGAATGAAAGAAAGCACAGAGCCCCAGACTTTTATGTTGTCCTGGAGAGCTTGCAGAGCACTGGGGAAAAGCAGGCAGAGAATTCCCTGCTAGCACCTTCTCTGTGCCTGGGAAGCAGAAGTGTTCACATTGCTTCGCAGAATCGCATTTGTGCAGAAAACAGTAACACTTGTTCAGAACGAAAGAAAGCACAGAGCCCCAGATTTTATGTTGTCCTGGAGAGCTTGCAGAGCACTGGGGAAAAGCAGGCAGAGAATTCCCTGCTAGCACCTTCTCTGTGCCTGGGAAACAGAAGTGTTCACATTGCTTCGCAGAATCGCTTTTGTGCAGAAAACAGTAACACTTGTTCAGAATGAAAGAAAGCACAGAGCCCCAGATTTTATGTTGTCCTGGAGAGCTTGCAGAGCACTGGGGAAAAGCAGGCAGAGAATTCCCTGCTAGCACCTTCTCTGTGCACTGGGAAGCAGAAGTGTTCACATTGCTTCGCAGAATCGCTTTTGTGCAGAAAACAGTAACACTTGTTCAGAACGAAAGAAAGCACAGAGCCCCAGATTTTATGTTGTCCTGGAGAGCTTGCAGAGCACTGGGGAAAAGCAGGCAGAGAATTCCCCTGCTAGCACCTTCTCTGTGCCTGGGAAGCAGAAGTGTTCAAATTGCTTCGCAGAATCGCTTTTGTGCAGAAAACAGTAACACTTGTTCAGAACGAAGGAAAGCACAGAGCCCCAGATTTTATGTTGTCCTGGAGGAGCTTGCAGAGCACTGGGGAAAGGCAGGCAGAGAATTCCCTGCTAGCACCTTCTCTGTGCCTGGGAAGCAGAAGTCTTCACATTGCTTCGCAGAATCGCTTTTGTGCAGAAAACAATAACACTTGTTCAGAACGAAAGAAAGCACAGAGCCCCCAGATTTTATGTTGTCCTGGAGAGCTTGCAGAGCACTGGGGAAAAGCAGGCAGAGAATTTCCCTGCTAGCACCTTCTCTGTGCCTGGGAAGCAGAAGTGTTCACATTGCTTCGCAGAATCGCTTTTGTGCAGAAAACAGTAAACACTTGTTCAGAACGAAAGAAAGCACAGAGCCCCAGATTTTATGTTGTCCTGGAGAGCTTGCAGAGCACTGGGGAAAAGCAGGCAGAGAATTCCCTGCTAGCACCTTCTCTGTGCCTGGGAAGCAGAAGTGTTCACATTGCTTCGCAGAATCGCTTTTGTGCAGAAAACAGTAAACACTTGTTCAGAACGAAAGAAAGCACAGAGCCCCAGATTTTATGTTGTCCTGGGAGAGCTTGCAGAGCACTGGGAAAAGCAGGCAGAGAATTCCCTGCTAGCACCTTCTCTGTGCCTGGGAAGCAGAAGTCTTCCCATTGCTTCGCAGAATCGCTTTTGTGCAGAAAAACAGTAACACTTGTTCAGAACGAAAGAAAGCACAGAGCCCCAGATTTTATGTTGTCCTGGAGAGCTTGCAGAGCACTGGGGAAAAGCAGGCAGAGAATTCCCTGCTAGCACCTTCTCTGTGCCTGGGAAACAGAAGTGTTCACATTGCTTCGCAGAATCGCATTTGTGCAGAAAACAGTAACACTTGTTCAGAACGAAGGAAAGCACAGAGCCCCAGATTTTATGTTGTCCTGGAGAGCTTGCAGAGCACTGGGGAAAAGCATTCCCTGCTAGCACCTTCTCTGTGCCTGGGAAGCAGAAGTCTTCACATTGCTTCGCAGAATCGCTTTTGTGCAGAAAACAATAACACTTGTTCAGAACGAAAGAAAGCACAGAGCCCCAGATTTTATGTTGTCCTGGAGAGCTTGCAGAGCACTGGGGAAAAGCAGGCAGAGAATTCCCTGCTAGCACCTTCTCTGTGCCTGGGAAGCAGAAGTGTTCACATTGCTTCGCAGAATCGCTTTTGTGCAGAAAACAGTAACACTTGTTCAGAACGAAAGAAAGCACAGAGCCCCAGATTTTATGTTGTCCTGGAGAGCTTGCAGAGCACTGGGGAAAAGCAGGCAGAGAATTCCCTGCTAGCACCTTCTCTGTGCCTGGGAAACAGAAGTGTTCACATTGCTTCGCAGAATCGCTTTTGTGCAGAAAACAGTAACACTTGTTCAGAACGAAAGAAAGCACAGAGCCCCAGATTTGCTGTTGTCCTGGAGAGCTTGCAGAGCAGTGGGGAAAGGCAGGCAGAGAATTCCCTGCTAGCACCTTCTTTGTGCCTGTTCACATTGCTTCGCAGAATCGCTTTTGTGCAGAAAACAGTAACACTTGTTCAGAACGAAAGAAAGCACAGAGCCCCAGATTTTATGTTGTCCTGGAGAACTTGTAGAGCACTGGGGAAAAGCAGGCAGAGAATTCCCTGCTAGCACCTTCTCTGTGCCTGGGAAGCAGAAGTCTTCACATTGCTTCGCAGAATCGCTTTTGTGCAGAAAACAATAACACTTGTTCAGAACGAAAGAAAGCACAGAGCCCCAGATTTTATGTTGTCCTGGAGAGCTTGCAGAGCACTGGGGAAAGGCAGGCAGAGAATTCCCTGCTAGCACCTTCTCTGTGCCTGGGAAGCAGAAGTGTTCACATTGCTTCGCAGAATCGCTTTTGTGCAGAAAACAGTAACACTTGTTCAGAACGAAAGAAAGCACAGAGCCCCAGATTTTATGTTGTCCTGGAGAGCTTGCAGAGCACTGGGGAAAAGCAGGCAGAGAATTCCCTGCTAGCACCTTCTCTGTGCCTGGGAAGCAGAAGTGTTCAAATTGCTTCGCAGAATCGCTTTTGTGCAGAAAACAGTAACACTTGTTCAGAACGAAGGAAAGCACAGAGCCCCAGATTTTATGTTGTCCTGGAGAGCTTGCAGAGCACTGGGGAAAGGCAGGCAGAGAATTCCCTGCTAGCACCTTCTCTGTGCCTGGGAAGCAGAAGTGTTCACATTGCTTCGCAGAATCGCTTTTGTGCAGAAAACAATAACACTTGTTCAGAACGAAAGAAAGCACAGAGCCCCAGATTTTATGTTGTCCTGGAGAGCTTGCAGAGCACTGGGGAAAAGCAGGCAGAGAATTCCCTGCTAGCACCTTCTCTGTGCCTGGGAAGCAGAAGTGTTCAAATTGCTTCGCAGAATCGCTTTTGTGCAGAAAACAGTAACACTTGTTCAGAACGAAGGAAAGCACAGAGCCCCAGATTTTATGTTGTCCTGGAGAGCTTGCAGAGCACTGGGGAAAGGCAGGCAGAGAATTCCCTGCTAGCACCTTCTCTGTGCCTGGGAAGCAGAAGTCTTCACATTGCTTCGCAGAATCGCTTTTGTGCAGAAAACAATAACACTTGTTCAGAACGAAAGAAAGCACAGAGCCCCAGATTTGCTGTTGTCCTGGAGAGCTTGCAGAGCACTGGGGAAAAGCAGGCAGAGAATTCCCTGCTAGCACCTTCTCTGTGCCTGGGAAGCAGAAGTGTTCAAATTGCTTCGCAGAATCGCTTTTGTGCAGAAAACAGTAACACTTGTTCAGAACGAAGGAAAGCACAGAGCCCCAGATTTTATGTTGTCCTGGAGAGCTTGCAGAGCACTGGGGAAAGGCAGGCAGAGAATTCCCTGCTAGCACCTTCTCTGTGCCTGGGAAGCAGAAGTGTTCACATTGCTTCGCAGAATCGCTTTTGTGCAGAAAACAGTAACACTTGTTCAGAACGAAAGAAAGCACAGAGCCCCAGATTTTATGTTGTCCTGGAGAGCTTGCAGAGCACTGGGGAAAAGCAGGCAGAGAATTCCCTGCTAGCACCTTCTCTGTGCCTGGGAAGCAGAAGTGTTCACATTGCTTCGCAGAATCGCTTTTGTGCAGAAAACAGTAACACTTGTTCAGAACGAAAGAAAGCACAGAGCCCCAGATTTTATGTTGTCCTGGAGAGCTTGCAGAGCACTGGGGAAAAGCAGGCAGAGAATTCCCTGCTAGCACCTTCTCTGTGCCTGGGAAACAGAAGTGTTCACATTGCTTCGCAGAATCGCTTTTGTGCAGAAAACAGTAACACTTGTTCAGAATGAAAGAAAGCACAGAGCCCCAGATTTTATGTTGTCCTGGAGAGCTTGCAGAGCACTGGGGAAAGGCAGGCAGAGAATTCCCTGCTAGCACCTTCTCTGTGCCTGGGAAGCAGAAGTGTTCACATTGCTTCGCAGAATCGCTTTTGTGCAGAAAACAGTAACACTTGTTCAGAACGAAAGAAAGCACAGAGCCCCAGATTTTATGTTGTCCTGGAGAGCTTGCAGAGCACTGGGGAAAAGCAGGCAGAGAATTCCCTGCTAGCACCTTCTCTGTGCCTGGGAAGCAGAAGTGTTCAAATTGCTTCGCAGAATCGCTTTTGTGCAGAAAACAGTAACACTTGTTCAGAACGAAGGAAAGCACAGAGCCCCAGATTTTATGTTGTCCTGGAGAGCTTGCAGAGCACTGGGGAAAGGCAGGCAGAGAATTCCCTGCTAGCACCTTCTCTGTGCCTGGGAAGCAGAAGTGTTCACATTGCTTCGCAGAATCGCTTTTGTGCAGAAAACAATAACACTTGTTCAGAACGAAAGAAAGCACAGAGCCCCAGATTTTATGTTGTCCTGGAGAGCTTGCAGAGCACTGGGGAAAAGCAGGCAGAGAATTCCCTGCTAGCACCTTCTCTGTGCCTGGGAAGCAGAAGTGTTCAAATTGCTTCGCAGAATCGCTTTTGTGCAGAAAACAGTAACACTTGTTCAGAACGAAGGAAAGCACAGAGCCCCAGATTTTATGTTGTCCTGGAGAGCTTGCAGAGCACTGGGGAAAGGCAGGCAGAGAATTCCCTGCTAGCACCTTCTCTGTGCCTGGGAAGCAGAAGTCTTCACATTGCTTCGCAGAATCGCTTTTGTGCAGAAAACAATAACACTTGTTCAGAACGAAAGAAAGCACAGAGCCCCAGATTTGCTGTTGTCCTGGAGAGCTTGCAGAGCACTGGGGAAAAGCAGGCAGAGAATTCCCTGCTAGCACCTTCTCTGTGCCTGGGAAGCAGAAGTGTTCAAATTGCTTCGCAGAATCGCTTTTGTGCAGAAAACAGTAACACTTGTTCAGAACGAAGGAAAGCACAGAGCCCCAGATTTTATGTTGTCCTGGAGAGCTTGCAGAGCACTGGGGAAAGGCAGGCAGAGAATTCCCTGCTAGCACCTTCTCTGTGCCTGGGAAGCAGAAGTGTTCACATTGCTTCGCAGAATCGCTTTTGTGCAGAAAACAGTAACACTTGTTCAGAACGAAAGAAAGCACAGAGCCCCAGATTTTATGTTGTCCTGGAGAGCTTGCAGAGCACTGGGGAAAAGCAGGCAGAGAATTCCCTGCTAGCACCTTCTCTGTGCCTGGGAAGCAGAAGTCTTCACATTGCTTCGCAGAATCGCTTTTGTGCAGAAAACAGTAACACTTGTTCAGAATGAAAGAAAGCACAGAGCCCCAGATTTTATGTTGTCCTGGAGAGCTTGCAGAGCACTGGGGAAAAGCAGGCAGAGAATTCCCTGCTAGCACCTTCTCTGTGCCTGGGAAACAGAAGTGTTCACATTGCTTCGCAGAATCGCTTTTGTGCAGAAAACATTAACACTTGTTCAGAACGAAAGAAAGCACAGAGCCCCAGATTTTATGTTGTCCTGGAGAGCTTGCAGAGCACTGGGGAAAGGCAGGCAGAGAATTCCCTGCTAGCACCTTCTCTGTGCCTGGGAAGCAGAAGTGTTCACATTGCTTCGCAGAATCGCTTTTGTGCAGAAAACAGTAACACTTGTTCAGAACGAAAGAAAGCACAGAGCCCCAGATTTTATGTTGTCCTGGAGAGCTTGCAGAGCACTGGGGAAAAGCAGGCAGAGAATTCCCTGCTAGCACCTTCTCTGTGCCTGGGAAGCAGAAGTCTTCACATTGCTTCGCAGAATCGCTTTTGTGCAGAAAACAGTAACACTTGTTCAGAACGAAAGAAAGCACAGAGCCCCAGATTTTATGTTGTCCTGGAGAGCTTGCAGAGCACTGGGGAAAAGCAGGCAGAGAATTCCCTGCTAGCACCTTCTCTGTGCCTGGGAAGCAGAAGTGTTCAAATTGCTTCGCAGAATCGCTTTTGTGCAGAAAACAGTAACACTTGTTCAGAACGAAGGAAAGCACAGAGCCCCAGATTTTATGTTGTCCTGGAGAGCTTGCAGAGCACTGGGGAAAGGCAGGCAGAGAATTCCCTGCTAGCACCTTCTCTGTGCCTGGGAAGCAGAAGTCTTCACATTGCTTCGCAGAATCGCTTTTGTGCAGAAAACAATAACACTTGTTCAGAACGAAAGAAAGCACAGAGCCCCAGATTTTATGTTGTCCTGGAGAGCTTGCAGAGCACTGGGGAAAAGCAGGCAGAGAATTCCCTGCTAGCACCTTCTCTGTGCCTGGGAAGCAGAAGTGTTCACATTGCTTCGCAGAATCGCTTTTGTGCAGAAAACAGTAACACTTGTTCAGAACGAAAGAAAGCACAGAGCCCCAGATTTTATGTTGTCCTGGAGAGCTTGCAGAGCACTGGGGAAAAGCAGGCAGAGAATTCCCTGCTAGCACCTTCTCTGTGCCTGGGAAGCAGAAGTGTTCACATTGCTTCGCAGAATCGCTTTTGTGCAGAAAACAGTAACACTTGTTCAGAACGAAAGAAAGCACAGAGCCCCAGATTTTATGTTGTCCTGGAGAGCTTGCAGAGCACTGGGGAAAAGCAGGCAGAGAATTCCCTGCTACCACCTTCTCTGTGCCTGGGAAGCAGAAGTGTTCCCATTGCTTCGCAGAATCGCATTTGTGCAGAAAACAGTAACACTTGTTCAGAACGAAAGAAAGCACAGAGCCCCAGATTTTATGTTGTCCTGGAGAGCTTGCAGAGCACTGGGGAAAAGCAGGCAGAGAATTCCCTGCTAGCACCTTCTCTGTGCCTGGGAAACAGAAGTGTTCACATTGCTTCGCAGAATCGCTTTTGTGCAGAAAACAGTAACACTTGTTCAGAACGAAGGAAAGCACAGAGCCCCAGATTTTATGTTGTCCTGGAGAGCTTGCAGAGCACTGGGGAAAAGCAGGCAGAGAATTCCCTGCTAGCACCTTCTCTGTGCCTGGGAAGCAGAAGTCTTCACATTGCTTCGCAGAATCGCTTTTGTGCAGAAAACAATAACACTTGTTCAGAACGAAAGAAAGCACAGAGCCCCAGATTTTATGTTGTCCTGGAGAGCTTGCAGAGCACTGGGGAAAAGCAGGCAGAGAATTCCCTGCTAGCACCTTCTCTGTGCCTGGGAAGCAGAAGTGTTCACATTGCTTCGCAGAATCGCTTTTGTGCAGAAAACAGTAACACTTGTTCAGAACGAAAGAAAGCACAGAGCCCCAGATTTTATGTTGTCCTGGAGAGCTTGCAGAGCACTGGGGAAAAGCAGGCAGAGAATTCCCTGCTAGCACCTTCTCTGTGCCTGGGAAACAGAAGTGTTCACATTGCTTCGCAGAATCGCTTTTGTGCAGAAAACAGTAACACTTGTTCAGAACGAAAGAAAGCACAGAGCCCCAGATTTGCTGTTGTCCTGGAGAGCTTGCAGAGCAGTGGGGAAAGGCAGGCAGAGAATTCCCTGCTAGCACCTTCTTTGTGGCTGTTCACATTGCTTCGCAGAATCGCTTTTGTGCAGAAAACAATAACACTTGTTCAGAACGAAAGAAAGCACAGAGCCCCAGATTTTATGTTGTCCTGGAGAGCTTGCAGAGCACTGGGGAAAGGCAGGCAGAGAATTCCCTGCTAGCACCTTCTCTGTGCCTGGGAAGCAGAAGTGTTCACATTGCTTCGCAGAATCGCTTTTGTGCAGAAAACAGTAACACTTGTTCAGAACGAAAGAAAGCACAGAGCCCCAGATTTTATGTTGTCCTGGAGAGCTTGCAGAGCACTGGGGAAAAGCAGGCAGAGAATTCCCTGCTAGCACCTTCTCTGTGCCTGGGAAGCAGAAGTGTTCAAATTGCTTCGCAGAATCGCTTTTGTGCAGAAAACAGTAACACTTGTTCAGAACGAAGGAAAGCACAGAGCCCCAGATTTTATGTTGTCCTGGAGAGCTTGCAGAGCACTGGGGAAAGGCAGGCAGAGAATTCCCTGCTAGCACCTTCTCTGTGCCTGGGAAGCAGAAGTGTTCACATTGCTTCGCAGAATCGCTTTTGTGCAGAAAACAATAACACTTGTTCAGAACGAAAGAAAGCACAGAGCCCCAGATTTTATGTTGTCCTGGAGAGCTTGCAGAGCACTGGGGAAAAGCAGGCAGAGAATTCCCTGCTAGCACCTTCTCTGTGCCTGGGAAGCAGAAGTGTTCAAATTGCTTCGCAGAATCGCTTTTGTGCAGAAAACAGTAACACTTGTTCAGAACGACAGAGCCCCAGATTTTATGTTGTCCTGGAGAGCTTGCAGAGCACTGGGGAAAGGCAGGCAGAGAATTCCCTGCTAGCACCTTCTCTGTGCCTGGGAAGCAGAAGTCTTCACATTGCTTCGCAGAATCGCTTTTTGTGCAGAAAACAATAACACTTGTTCAGAACGAAAGAAAGCACAGAGCCCCAGATTTGCTGTTGTCCTGGAGAGCTTGCAGAGCACTGGGGAAAAGCAGGCAGAGAATTCCCTGCTAGCACCTTCTCTGTGCCTGGGAAGCAGAAGTGTTCAAATTGCTTCGCAGAATCGCTTTTGTGCAGAAAACAGTAACACTTGTTCAGAACGAAGGAAAGCACAGAGCCCCAGATTTTATGTTGTCCTGGAGAGCTTGCAGAGCACTGGGGAAAGGCAGGCAGAGAATTCCCTGCTAGCACCTTCTCTGTGCCTGGGAAGCAGAAGTGTTCACATTGCTTCGCAGAATCGCTTTTGTGCAGAAAACAGTAACACTTGTTCAGAACGAAAGAAAGCACAGAGCCCCAGATTTTATGTTGTCCTGGAGAGCTTGCAGAGCACTGGGGAAAAGCAGGCAGAGAATTCCCTGCTAGCACCTTCTCTGTGCCTGGGAAGCAGAAGTGTTCACATTGCTTCGCAGAATCGCTTTTGTGCAGAAAACAGTAACACTTGTTCAGAACGAAGAAAGCACAGAGCCCCAGATTTTATGTTGTCCTGGAGAGCTTGCAGAGCACTGGGAAAAGCAGGCAGAGAATTGCAGAGAATTCCCTGCTAGCACCTTCTCTGTGCCTGGGAAACAGAAGTGTTCACATTGCTTCGCAGAATCGCTTTTGTGCAGAAAACATTAACACTTGTTCAGAACGAAAGAAAGCACAGAGCCCCAGATTTTATGTTGTCCTGGAGAGCTTGCAGAGCACTGGGGAAAGGCAGGCAGAGAATTCCCTGCTAGCACCTTCTCTGTGCCTGGGAAACAGAAGTGTTCACATTGCTTCGCAGAATCGCTTTTGTGCAGAAAACAGTAACACTTGTTCAGAATGAAAGAAAGCACAGAGCCCCAGATTTTATGTTGTCCTGGAGAGCTTGCAGAGCACTGGGGAAAAGCAGGCAGAGAATTCCCTGCTAGCACCTTCTCTGTGCCTGGGAAGCAGAAGTGTTCACATTGCTTCGCAGAATCGCTTTTGTGCAGAAAACAGTAACACTTGTTCAGAACGAAAGAAAGCACAGAGCCCCAGATTTTATGTTGTCCTGGAGAGCTTGCAGAGCACTGGGGAAAAGCAGGCAGAGAATTCCCTGCTAGCACCTTCTCTGTGCCTGGGAAGCAGAAGTGTTCAAATTGCTTCGCAGAATCGCTTTTGTGCAGAAAACAGTAACACTTGTTCAGAACGAAGGAAAGCACAGAGCCCCAGATTTTATGTTGTCCTGGAGAGCTTGCAGAGCACTGGGGAAAGGCAGGCAGAGAATTCCCTGCTAGCACCTTCTCTGTGCCTGGGAAGCAGAAGTGTTCACATTGCTTCGCAGAATCGCTTTTGTGCAGAAAACAATAACACTTGTTCAGAACGAAAGAAAGCACAGAGCCCCAGATTTTATGTTGTCCTGGAGAGCTTGCAGAGCACTGGGGAAAAGCAGGCAGAGAATTCCCTGCTAGCACCTTCTCTGTGCCTGGGAAGCAGAAGTGTTCAAATTGCTTCGCAGAATCGCTTTTGTGCAGAAAACAGTAACACTTGTTCAGAACGAAGGAAAGCACAGAGCCCCAGATTTTATGTTGTCCTGGAGAGCTTGCAGAGCACTGGGGAAAGGCAGGCAGAGAATTCCCTGCTAGCACCTTCTCTGTGCCTGGGAAGCAGAAGTCTTCACATTGCTTCGCAGAATCGCTTTTGTGCAGAAAACAATAACACTTGTTCAGAACGAAAGAAAGCACAGAGCCCCAGATTTGCTGTTGTCCTGGAGAGCTTGCAGAGCACTGGGGAAAAGCAGGCAGAGAATTCCCTGCTAGCACCTTCTCTGTGCCTGGGAAGCAGAAGTGTTCAAATTGCTTCGCAGAATCGCTTTTGTGCAGAAAACAGTAACACTTGTTCAGAACGAAGGAAAGCACAGAGCCCCAGATTTTATGTTGTCCTGGAGAGCTTGCAGAGCACTGGGGAAAGGCAGGCAGAGAATTCCCTGCTAGCACCTTCTCTGTGCCTGGGAAGCAGAAGTGTTCACATTGCTTCGCAGAATCGCTTTTGTGCAGAAAACAGTAACACTTGTTCAGAACGAAAGAAAGCACAGAGCCCCAGATTTTATGTTGTCCTGGAGAGCTTGCAGAGCACTGGGGAAAAGCAGGCAGAGAATTCCCTGCTAGCACCTTCTCTGTGCCTGGGAAGCAGAAGTCTTCACATTGCTTCGCAGAATCGCTTTTGTGCAGAAAACAGTAACACTTGTTCAGAATGAAAGAAAGCACAGAGCCCCAGATTTTATGTTGTCCTGGAGAGCTTGCAGAGCACTGGGGAAAAGCAGGCAGAGAATTCTCTGCTAGCACCTTCTCTGTGCCTGGGAAACAGAAGTGTTCACATTGCTTCGCAGAATCGCTTTTGTGCAGAAAACATTAACACTTGTTCAGAACGAAAGAAAGCACAGAGCCCCAGATTTTATGTTGTCCTGGAGAGCTTGCAGAGCACTGGGGAAAGGCAGGCAGAGAATTCCCTGCTAGCACCTTCTCTGTGCCTGGGAAGCAGAAGTGTTCACATTGCTTCGCAGAATCGCTTTTGTGCAGAAAACAGTAACACTTGTTCAGAACGAAAGAAAGCACAGAGCCCCAGATTTTATGTTGTCCTGGAGAGCTTGCAGAGCACTGGGGAAAAGCAGGCAGAGAATTCCCTGCTAGCACCTTCTCTGTGCCTGGGAAGCAGAAGTCTTCACATTGCTTCGCAGAATCGCTTTTGTGCAGAAAACAGTAACACTTGTTCAGAACGAAAGAAAGCACAGAGCCCCAGATTTTATGTTGTCCTGGAGAGCTTGCAGAGCACTGGGGAAAAGCAGGCAGAGAATTCCCTGCTAGCACCTTCTCTGTGCCTGGGAAGCAGAAGTGTTCAAATTGCTTCGCAGAATCGCTTTTGTGCAGAAAACAGTAACACTTGTTCAGAACGAAGGAAAGCACAGAGCCCCAGATTTTATGTTGTCCTGGAGAGCTTGCAGAGCACTGGGGAAAGGCAGGCAGAGAATTCCCTGCTAGCACCTTCTCTGTGCCTGGGAAGCAGAAGTCTTCACATTGCTTCGCAGAATCGCTTTTGTGCAGAAAACAATAACACTTGTTCAGAACGAAAGAAAGCACAGAGCCCCAGATTTTATGTTGTCCTGGAGAGCTTGCAGAGCACTGGGGAAAAGCAGGCAGAGAATTCCCTGCTAGCACCTTCTCTGTGCCTGGGAAGCAGAAGTGTTCACATTGCTTCGCAGAATCGCTTTTGTGCAGAAAACAGTAACACTTGTTCAGAACGAAAGAAAGCACAGAGCCCCAGATTTTATGTTGTCCTGGAGAGCTTGCAGAGCACTGGGGAAAAGCAGGCAGAGAATTCCCTGCTAGCACCTTCTCTGTGCCTGGGAAGCAGAAGTGTTCACATTGCTTCGCAGAATCGCTTTTGTGCAGAAAACAGTAACACTTGTTCAGAACGAAAGAAAGCACAGAGCCCCAGATTTTATGTTGTCCTGGAGAGCTTGCAGAGCACTGGGGAAAAGCAGGCAGAGAATTCCCTGCTACCACCTTCTCTGTGCCTGGGAAGCAGAAGTGTTCCCATTGCTTCGCAGAATCGCATTTGTGCAGAAAACAGTAACACTTGTTCAGAACGAAAGAAAGCACAGAGCCCCAGATTTTATGTTGTCCTGGAGAGCTTGCAGAGCACTGGGGAAAAGCAGGCAGAGAATTCCCTGCTAGCACCTTCTCTGTGCCTGGGAAACAGAAGTGTTCACATTGCTTCGCAGAATCGCTTTTGTGCAGAAAACAGTAACACTTGTTCAGAACGAAGGAAAGCACAGAGCCCCAGATTTTATGTTGTCCTGGAGAGCTTGCAGAGCACTGGGGAAAAGCAGGCAGAGAATTCCCTGCTAGCACCTTCTCTGTGCCTGGGAAGCAGAAGTCTTCACATTGCTTCGCAGAATCGCTTTTGTGCAGAAAACAATAACACTTGTTCAGAACGAAAGAAAGCACAGAGCCCCAGATTTTATGTTGTCCTGGAGAGCTTGCAGAGCACTGGGGAAAAGCAGGCAGAGAATTCCCTGCTAGCACCTTCTCTGTGCCTGGGAAGCAGAAGTGTTCACATTGCTTCGCAGAATCGCTTTTGTGCAGAAAACAGTAACACTTGTTCAGAACGAAAGAAAGCACAGAGCCCCAGATTTTATGTTGTCCTGGAGAGCTTGCAGAGCACTGGGGAAAAGCAGGCAGAGAATTCCCTGCTAGCACCTTCTTTGTGGCTGTTCACATTGCTTCGCAGAATCGCTTTTGTGCAGAAAACAATAACACTTGTTCAGAACGAAAGAAAGCACAGAGCCCCAGATTTTATGTTGTCCTGGAGAGCTTGCAGAGCACTGGGGAAAAGCAGGCAGAGAATTCCCTGCTAGCACCTTCTCTGTGCCTGGGAAGCAGAAGTGTTCAAATTGCTTCGCAGAATCGCTTTTGTGCAGAAAACAGTAACACTTGTTCAGAACGAAGGAAAGCACAGAGCCCCAGATTTTATGTTGTCCTGGAGAGCTTGCAGAGCACTGGGGAAAAGCAGGCAGAGAATTCCCTGCTAGCACCTTCTCTGTGCCTGGGAAGCAGAAGTGTTCACATTGCTTCGCAGAATCGCTTTTGTGCAGAAAACAGTAACACTTGTTCAGAACGAAAGAAAGCACAGAGCCCCAGATTTTATGTTGTCCTGGAGAGCTTGCAGAGCACTGGGGAAAAGCAGGCAGAGAATTCCCTGCTAGCACCTTCTCTGTGCCTGGGAAGCAGAAGTGTTCAAATTGCTTCGCAGAATCGCTTTTGTGCAGAAAACAGTAACACTTGTTCAGAACGAAGGAAAGCACAGAGCCCCAGATTTTATGTTGTCCTGGAGAGCTTGCAGAGCACTGGGGAAAAGCAGGCAGAGAATTCCCTGCTAGCACCTTCTCTGTGCCTGGGAAGCAGAAGTGTTCACATTGCTTCGCAGAATCGCTTTTGTGCAGAAAACAGTAACACTTGTTCAGAACGAAAGAAAGCACAGAGCCCCAGATTTTATGTTGTCCTGGAGAGCTTGCAGAGCACTGGGGAAAAGCAGGCAGAGAATTCCCTGCTAGCACCTTCTCTGTGCCTGGGAAACAGAAGTGTTCACATTGCTTCGCAGAATCGCTTTTGTGCAGAAAACAGTAACACTTGTTCAGAACGAAAGAAAGCACAGAGCCCCAGATTTGCTGTTGTCCTGGAGAGCTTGCAGAGCAGTGGGGAAAGGCAGGCAGAGAATTCCCTGCTAGCACCTTCTTTGTGCCTGTTCACATTGCTTCGCAGAATCGCTTTTGTGCAGAAAACAGTAACACTTGTTCAGAACGAAAGAAAGCACAGAGCCCCAGATTTTATGTTGTCCTGGAGAGCTTGCAGAGCACTGGGGAAAAGCAGTCAGAGAATTCCCTGCTAGCACCTTCTCTGTGCCTGGGAAGCAGAAGTGTTCACATTGCTTCGCAGAATCGCTTTTGTGCAGAAAACAGTAACACTTGTTCAGAATGAAAGAAAGCACAGAGCCCCAGATTTTATGTTGTCCTGGAGAGCTTGCAGAGCACTGGGGAAAAGCAGGCAGAGAATTCCCTGCTAGCACCTTCTCTGTGCCTGGGAAACAGAAGTGTTCCCATTGCTTCGCAGAATCGCTTTTGTGCAGAAAACAGTAACACTTGTTCAGAACGAAAGAAAGCACAGAGCCCCAGATTTTATGTTGTCCTGGAGAGCTTGCAGAGCACTGGGGAAAGGCAGGCAGAGAATTCCCTGCTAGCACCTTCTCTGTGCCTGGGAAGCAGAAGTGTTCACATTGCTTCGCAGAATCGCTTTTGTGCAGAAAACAGTAACAGTTGTTCAGAACGAAGGAAAGCACAGAGCCCCAGATTTTATGTTGTCCTGGAGAGCTTGCAGAGCACTGGGGAAAGGCAGGCAGAGAATTCCCTGCTAGCACCTTCTCTGTGCCTGGGAAGCAGAAGTGTTCCCATTGCTTCGCAGAATCGCTTTTGTGCAGAAAACAGTAACACTTGTTCAGAACGAAAGAAAGCACAGAGCCCCAGATTTTATGTTGTCCTGGAGAGCTTGCAGAGCACTGGGGAAAAACAGGCAGAGAATTCCCTGCTAGCACCTTCTCTGTGCCTGGGAAGCAGAAGTGTTCAAATTGCTTCGCAGAATCGCTTTTGTGCAGAAAACAGTAACACTTGTTCATAACGAAAGAAAGCACAGAGCCCCAGATTTTATGTTGTCCTGGAGAGCTTGCAGAGCACTGGGGAAAAGCAGGCAGAGAATTCCCTGCTAGCACCTTCTCTGTGCCTGGGAAGCAGAAGTGTTCACATTGCTTCGCAGAATCGCTTTTGTGCAGAAAACAGTAACACTTGTTCAGAACGAAAGAAAGCACAGAGCCCCAGATTTTATGTTGTCCTGGAGAGCTTGCAGAGCACTGGGGAAAAGCAGGCAGAGAATTCCCTGCTAGCACCTTCTCTGTGTCTGGGAAGCAGAAGTGTTCCCATTGCTTCGCAGAATCGCATTTGTGCAGAAAACAGTAACACTTGTTCAGAACGAAAGAAAGCACAGAGCCCCAGATTTTATGTTGTCCTGGAGAGCTTGCAGAGCACTGGGGAAAAGCAGGCAGAGAATTCCCTGCTACCACCTTCTCTGTGCCTGGGAAACAGAAGTGTTCACATTGCTTCGCAGAATCGCTTTTGTGCAGAAAACAGTAACACTTGTTCAGAACGAAGGAAAGCACAGAGCCCCAGATTTTATGTTGTCCTGGAGAGCTTGCAGAGCACTGGGGAAAGGCAGGCAGAGAATTCCCTGCTAGCACCTTCTCTGTGCCTGGGAAGCAGAAGTGTTCACATTGCTTCGCAGAATCGCTTTTGTGCAGAAAACAATAACACTTGTTCAGAACGAAAGAAAGCACAGAGCCCCAGATTTTATGTTGTCCTGGAGAGCTTGCAGAGCACTGGGGAAAAGTAGGCAGAGAATTCCCTGCTAGCACCTTCTCTGTGCCTGGGAAGCAGAAGTGTTCAAATTGCTTCGCAGAATCGCTTTTGTGCAGAAAACAGTAACACTTGTTCAGAACGAAGGAAAGCACAGAGCCCCAGATTTTATGTTGTCCTGGAGAGCTTGCAGAGCACTGGGGAAAGGCAGGCAGAGAATTCCCTGCTAGCACCTTCTCTGTGCCTGGGAAGCAGAAGTCTTCACATTGCTTCGCAGAATCGCTTTTGTGCAGAAAACAGTAACACTTGTTCAGAATGAAAGAAAGCACAGAGCCCCAGATTTTATGTTGTCCTGGAGAGCTTGCAGAGCACTGGGGAAAAGCAGGCAGAGAATTCCCTGCTAGCACCTTCTCTGTGCCTGGGAAACAGAAGTGTTCCCATTGCTTCGCAGAATCGCTTTTGTGCAGAAAACATTAACACTTGTTCAGAACGAAAGAAAGCACAGAGCCCCAGATTTTATGTTGTCCTGGAGAGCTTGCAGAGCACTGGGGAAAGGCAGGCAGAGAATTCCCTGCTAGCACCTTCTCTGTGCCTGGGAAGCAGAAGTGTTCACATTGCTTCGCAGAATCGCTTTTGTGCAGAAAACAGTAACACTTGTTCAGAACGAAAGAAAGCACAGAGCCCCAGATTTTATGTTGTCCTGGAGAGCTTGCAGAGCACTGGGGAAAAGCAGGCAGAGAATTCCCTGCTAGCACCTTCTCTGTGCCTGGGAAACAGAAGTGTTCACATTGCTTCGCAGAATCGCTTTAGTGCAGAAAACAGTAACACTTGTTCAGAATGAAAGAAAGCACAGAGCCCCAGATTTTATGTTGTCCTGGAGAGCTTGCAGAGCACTGGGGAAAAGCAGGCAGAGAATTCCCTGCTAGCACCTTCTCTGTGCCTGGGAAGCAGAAGTGTTCACATTGCTTCGCAGAATCGCTTTTGTGCAGAAAACAGTAACACTTGTTCAGAACGAAAGAAAGCACAGAGCCCCAGATTTTATGTTGTCCTGGAGAGCTTGCAGAGCACTGGGGAAAAGCAGGCAGAGAATTCCCTGCTAGCACCTTCTCTGTGCCTGGGAAACAGAAGTGTTCACATTGCTTCGCAGAATCGCTTTTGTGCAGAAAACAGTAACACTTGTTCAGAACGAAGGAAAGCACAGAGCCCCAGATTTTATGTTGTCCTGGAGAGCTTGCAGAGCACTGGGGAAAGGCAGGCAGAGAATTCCCTGCTAGCACCTTCTCTGTGCCTGGGAAGCAGAAGTGTTCAAATTGCTTCGCAGAATCGCTTTTGTGCAGAAAACAATAACACTTGTTCAGAACGAAGGAAAGCACAGAGCCCCAGATTTTATGTTGTCCTGGAGAGCTTGCAGAGCACTGGGGAAAGGCAGGCAGAGAATTCCCTGCTAGCACCTTCTCTGTGCCTGGGAAGCAGAAGTCTTCACATTGCTTCGCAGAATCGCTTTTGTGCAGAAAACAATAACACTTGTTCAGAACGAAAGAAAGCACAGAGCCCCAGATTTTATGTTGTCCTGCAGAGCTTGCAGAGCACTGGGGAAAAGCAGGCAGAGAATTTCCTGCTAGCACCTTCTCTGTGCCTGGGAAGCAGAAGTGTTCACATTGCTTCGCAGAATCACTTTTGTGCAGAAAACAGTAACACTTGTTCAGAACGAAAGAAAGCACAGAGCCCCAGATTTTATGTTGTCCTGGAGAGCTTGCAGAGCACTGGGGAAAAGCAGGCAGAGAATTCCCTGCTAGCACCTTCTCTGTGCCTGGGAAACAGAAGTGTTCACATTGCTTCGCAGAATCGCTTTTGTGCAGAAAACAGTAACACTTGTTCAGAACGAAAGAAAGCACAGAGCCCCAGATTTGCTGTTGTCCTGGAGAGCTTGCAGAGCAGTGGGGAAAGGCAGGCAGAGAATTCCCTGCTAGCACCTTCTTTGTGCCTGTTCACATTGCTTCGCAGAATCGCTTTTGTGCAGAAAACAGTAACACTTGTTCAGAACGAAAGAAAGCACAGAGCCCCAGATTTTATGTTGTCCTGGAGAACTTGCAGAGCACTGGGGAAAAGCAGGCAGAGAATTCCCTGCTAGCACCTTCTCTGTGCCTGGGAAGCAGAAGTCTTCACATTGCTTCGCAGAATCGCTTTTGTGCAGAAAACAGTAACACTTGTTCAGAATGAAAGAAAGCACAGAGCCCCAGATTTTATGTTGTCCTGGAGAGCTTGCAGAGCACTGGGGAAAAGCAGGCAGAGAATTCCCTGCTAGCACCTTCTCTGTGCCTGGGAAGCAGAAGTGTTCACATTGCTTCGCAGAATCGCTTTTGTGCAGAAAACAATAACACTTGTTCAGAACGAAAGAAAGCACAGAGCCCCAGATTTTATGTTGTCCTGGAGAGCTTGCAGAGCACTGGGGAAAGGCAGGCAGAGAATTCCCTGCTAGCACCTTCTCTGTGCCTGGGAAGCAGAAGTGTTCACATTGCTTCGCAGAATCGCTTTTGTGCAGAAAACAGTAACACTTGTTCAGAACGAAAGAAAGCACAGAGCCCCAGATTTTATGTTGTCCTGGAGAGCTTGCAGAGCACTGGGGAAAAGCAGGCAGAGAATTCCCTGCTAGCACCTTCTCTGTGCCTGGGAAGCAGAAGTGTTCAAATTGCTTCGCAGAATCGCTTTTGTGCAGAAAACAGTAACACTTGTTCAGAACGAAGGAAAGCACAGAGCCCCAGATTTTATGTTGTCCTGGAGAGCTTGCAGAGCACTGGGGAAAGGCAGGCAGAGAATTCCCTGCTAGCACCTTCTCTGTGCCTGGGAAGCAGAAGTCTTCACATTGCTTCGCAGAATCGCTTTTGTGCAGAAAACAGTAACACTTGTTCAGAATGAAAGAAAGCACAGAGCCCCAGATTTTATGTTGTCCTGGAGAGCTTGCAGAGCACTGGGGAAAAGCAGGCAGAGAATTCCCTGCTAGCACCTTCTCTGTGCCTGGGAAACAGAAGTGTTCCCATTGCTTCGCAGAATCGCTTTTGTGCAGAAAACATTAACACTTGTTCAGAACGAAAGAAAGCACAGAGCCCCAGATTTTATGTTGTCCTGGAGAGCTTGCAGAGCACTGGGGAAAGGCAGGCAGAGAATTCCCTGCTAGCACCTTCTCTGTGCCTGGGAAGCAGAAGTGTTCACATTGCTTCGCAGAATCGCTTTTGTGCAGAAAACAGTAACACTTGTTCAGAACGAAAGAAAGCACAGAGCCCCAGATTTTATGTTGTCCTGGAGAGCTTGCAGAGCACTGGGGAAAAGCAGGCAGAGAATTCCCTGCTAGCACCTTCTCTGTGCCTGGGAAACAGAAGTGTTCACATTGCTTCGCAGAATCGCTTTAGTGCAGAAAACAGTAACACTTGTTCAGAATGAAAGAAAGCACAGAGCCCCAGATTTTATGTTGTCCTGGAGAGCTTGCAGAGCACTGGGGAAAAGCAGGCAGAGAATTCCCTGCTAGCACCTTCTCTGTGCCTGGGAAGCAGAAGTGTTCACATTGCTTCGCAGAATCGCTTTTGTGCAGAAAACAGTAACACTTGTTCAGAACGAAAGAAAGCACAGAGCCCCAGATTTTATGTTGTCCTGGAGAGCTTGCAGAGCACTGGGGAAAAGCAGGCAGAGAATTCCCTGCTAGCACCTTCTCTGTGCCTGGGAAACAGAAGTGTTCACATTGCTTCGCAGAATCGCTTTTGTGCAGAAAACAGTAACACTTGTTCAGAACGAAGGAAAGCACAGAGCCCCAGATTTTATGTTGTCCTGGAGAGCTTGCAGAGCACTGGGGAAAGGCAGGCAGAGAATTCCCTGCTAGCACCTTCTCTGTGCCTGGGAAGCAGAAGTGTTCAAATTGCTTCGCAGAATCGCTTTTGTGCAGAAAACAATAACACTTGTTCAGAACGAAGGAAAGCACAGAGCCCCAGATTTTATGTTGTCCTGGAGAGCTTGCAGAGCACTGGGGAAAGGCAGGCAGAGAATTCCCTGCTAGCACCTTCTCTGTGCCTGGGAAGCAGAAGTCTTCACATTGCTTCGCAGAATCGCTTTTGTGCAGAAAACAATAACACTTGTTCAGAACGAAAGAAAGCACAGAGCCCCAGATTTTATGTTGTCCTGCAGAGCTTGCAGAGCACTGGGGAAAAGCAGGCAGAGAATTTCCTGCTAGCACCTTCTCTGTGCCTGGGAAGCAGAAGTGTTCACATTGCTTCGCAGAATCACTTTTGTGCAGAAAACAGTAACACTTGTTCAGAACGAAAGAAAGCACAGAGCCCCAGATTTTATGTTGTCCTGGAGAGCTTGCAGAGCACTGGGGAAAAGCAGGCAGAGAATTCCCTGCTAGCACCTTCTCTGTGCCTGGGAAACAGAAGTGTTCACATTGCTTCGCAGAATCGCTTTTGTGCAGAAAACAGTAACACTTGTTCAGAACGAAAGAAAGCACAGAGCCCCAGATTTGCTGTTGTCCTGGAGAGCTTGCAGAGCAGTGGGGAAAGGCAGGCAGAGAATTCCCTGCTAGCACCTTCTTTGTGCCTGTTCACATTGCTTCGCAGAATCGCTTTTGTGCAGAAAACAGTAACACTTGTTCAGAACGAAAGAAAGCACAGAGCCCCAGATTTTATGTTGTCCTGGAGAACTTGCAGAGCACTGGGGAAAAGCAGGCAGAGAATTCCCTGCTAGCACCTTCTCTGTGCCTGGGAAGCAGAAGTCTTCACATTGCTTCGCAGAATCGCTTTTGTGCAGAAAACAGTAACACTTGTTCAGAATGAAAGAAAGCACAGAGCCCCAGATTTTATGTTGTCCTGGAGAGCTTGCAGAGCACTGGGGAAAAGCAGGCAGAGAATTCCCTGCTAGCACCTTCTCTGTGCCTGGGAAGCAGAAGTGTTCACATTGCTTCGCAGAATCGCTTTTGTGCAGAAAACAATAACACTTGTTCAGAACGAAAGAAAGCACAGAGCCCCAGATTTTATGTTGTCCTGGAGAGCTTGCAGAGCACTGGGGAAAGGCAGGCAGAGAATTCCCTGCTAGCACCTTCTCTGTGCCTGGGAAGCAGAAGTGTTCACATTGCTTCGCAGAATCGCTTTTGTGCAGAAAACAGTAACACTTGTTCAGAACGAAAGAAAGCACAGAGCCCCAGATTTTATGTTGTCCTGGAGAGCTTGCAGAGCACTGGGGAAAAGCAGGCAGAGAATTCCCTGCTAGCACCTTCTCTGTGCCTGGGAAGCAGAAGTGTTCAAATTGCTTCGCAGAATCGCTTTTGTGCAGAAAACAGTAACACTTGTTCAGAACGAAGGAAAGCACAGAGCCCCAGATTTTATGTTGTCCTGGAGAGCTTGCAGAGCACTGGGGAAAGGCAGGCAGAGAATTCCCTGCTAGCACCTTCTCTGTGCCTGGGAAGCAGAAGTGTTCACATTGCTTCGCAGAATCGCTTTTGTGCAGAAAACAATAACACTTGTTCAGAACGAAAGAAAGCACAGAGCCCCAGATTTTATGTTGTCCTGGAGAGCTTGCAGAGCACTGGGGAAAAGCAGGCAGAGAATTCCCTGCTAGCACCTTCTCTGTGCCTGGGAAGCAGAAGTGTTCAAATTGCTTCGCAGAATCGCTTTTGTGCAGAAAACAGTAACACTTGTTCAGAACGAAGGAAAGCACAGAGCCCCAGATTTTATGTTGTCCTGGAGAGCTTGCAGAGCAGTGGGGAAAGGCAGGCAGAGAATTCCCTGCTAGCACCTTCTCTGTGCCTGGGAAGCAGAAGTCTTCACATTGCTTCGCAGAATCGCTTTTGTGCAGAAAACAATAACACTTGTTCAGAACGAAAGAAAGCACAGAGCCCCAGATTTGCTGTTGTCCTGGAGAGCTTGCAGAGCACTGGGGAAAAGCAGGCAGAGAATTCCCTGCTAGCACCTTCTCTGTGCCTGGGAAACAGAAGTGTTCACATTGCTTCGCAGAATCGCTTTTGTGCAGAAAACAGTAACACTTGTTCAGAACGAAAGAAAGCACAGAGCCCCAGATTTTATGTTGTCCTGGAGAGCTTGCAGAGCACTGGGGAAAAGCAGGCAGAGAATTCCCTGCTAGCACCTTCTCTGTGCCTGGGAAACAGAAGTGTTCACATTGCTTCGCAGAATCGCTTTTGTGCAGAAAACAGTAACACTTGTTCAGAACGAAAGAAAGCACAGAGCCCCAGATTTGCTGTTGTCCTGGAGAGCTTGCAGAGCAGTGGGGAAAGGCAGGCAGAGAATTCCCTGCTAGCACCTTCTTTGTGCCTGTTCACATTGCTTCGCAGAATCGCTTTTGTGCAGAAAACAGTAACACTTGTTCAGAACGAAAGAAAGCACAGAGCCCCAGATTTTATGTTGTCCTGGAGAGCTTGCAGAGCACTGGGGAAAAGCAGGCAGAGAATTCCCTGCTAGCACCTTCTCTGTGCCTGGGAAACAGAAGTGTTCACATTGCTTCGCAGAATCGCTTTTGTGCAGAAAACAGTAACACTTGTTCAGAACGAAGGAAAGCACAGAGCCCCAGATTTTATGTTGTCCTGGAGAGCTTGCAGAGCAGTGGGGAAAGGCAGGCAGAGAATTCCCTGCTAGCACCTTCTTTGTGCCTGTTCACATTGCTTCGCAGAATAGCTTTTGTGCAGAAAACAGTAACACTTGTTCAGAACGAAAGAAAGCACAGAGCCCCAGATTTTATGTTGTCCTGGAGAGCTTGCAGAGCACTGGGGAAAAGCAGTCAGAGAATTCCCTGCTAGCACCTTCTCTGTGCCTGGGAAGCAGAAGTGTTCACATTGCTTCGCAGAATCGCTTTTGTGCAGAAAACAGTAACACTTGTTCAGAACGAAAGAAAGCACAGAGCCCCAGATTTTATGTTGTCCTGGAGAGCTTGCAGAGCAGTGGGGAAAGGCAGGCAGAGAATTCCCTGCTAGCACCTTCTTTGTGCCTGTTCACATTGCTTCGCAGAATCGCTTTTGTGCAGAAAACAGTAACACTTGTTCAGAACGAAAGAAAGCACAGAGCCCCAGATTTTATGTTGTCCTGGAGAGCTTGCAGAGCACTGGGGAAAGGCAGGCAGAGAATTCCCTGCTAGCACCTTCTCTGTGCCTGGGAAGCAGAAGTGTTCACATTGCTTCGCAGAATCGCTTTTGTGCAGAAAACAGTAACACTTGTTCAGAACGAAGGAAAGCACAGAGCCCCAGATTTTATGTTGTCCTGGAGAGCTTGCAGAGCACTGGGGAAAGGCAGGCAGAGAATTCCCTGCTAGCACCTTCTCTGTGCCTGGGAAACAGAAGTGTTCACATTGCTTCGCAGAATCGCTTTTGTGCAGAAAACAGTAACACTTGTTCAGAACGAAAGAAAGCACAGAGCCCCAGATTTGCTGTTGTCCTGGAGAGCTTGCAGAGCAGTGGGGAAAGGCAGGCAGAGAATTCCCTGCTAGCACCTTCTTTGTGCCTGTTCACATTGCTTCGCAGAATCGCTTTTGTGCAGAAAACAGTAACACTTGTTCAGAACGAAAGAAAGCACAGAGCCCCGGATTTTATGTTGTCCTGGAGAACTTGCAGAGCACTGGGGAAAAGCAGGCAGAGAATTCCCTGCTAGCACCTTCTCTGTGCCTGGGAAGCAGAAGTCTTCACATTGCTTCGCAGAATCGCTTTTGTGCAGAAAACAGTAACACTTGTTCAGAATGAAAGAAAGCACAGAGCCCCGGATTTTATGTTGTCCTGGAGAGCTTGCAGAGCACTGGGGAAAAGCAGGCAGAGAATTCCCTGCTAGCACCTTCTCTGTGCCTGGGAAGCAGAAGTGTTCACATTGCTTCGCAGAATCGCTTTTGTGCAGAAAACAATAACACTTGTTCAGAACGAAAGAAAGCACAGAGCCCCAGATTTTATGTTGTCCTGGAGAGCTTGCAGAGCACTGGGGAAAGGCAGGCAGAGAATTCCCTGCTAGCACCTTCTCTGTGCCTGGGAAGCAGAAGTGTTCACATTGCTTCGCAGAATCGCTTTTGTGCAGAAAACAGTAACACTTGTTCAGAACGAAAGAAAGCACAGAGCCCCAGATTTTATGTTGTCCTGGAGAGCTTGCAGAGCACTGGGGAAAAGCAGGCAGAGAATTCCCTGCTAGCACCTTCTCTGTGCCTGGGAAGCAGAAGTGTTCAAATTGCTTCGCAGAATCGCTTTTGTGCAGAAAACAGTAACACTTGTTCAGAACGAAGGAAAGCACAGAGCCCCAGATTTTATGTTGTCCTGGAGAGCTTGCAGAGCACTGGGGAAAGGCAGGCAGAGAATTCCCTGCTAGCACCTTCTCTGTGCCTGGGAAGCAGAAGTGTTCACATTGCTTCGCAGAATCGCTTTTGTGCAGAAAACAATAACACTTGTTCAGAACGAAAGAAAGCACAGAGCCCCAGATTTTATGTTGTCCTGGAGAGCTTGCAGAGCACTGGGGAAAAGCAGGCAGAGAATTCCCTGCTAGCACCTTCTCTGTGCCTGGGAAGCAGAAGTGTTCAAATTGCTTCGCAGAATCGCTTTTGTGCAGAAAACAGTAACACTTGTTCAGAACGAAGGAAAGCACAGAGCCCCAGATTTTATGTTGTCCTGGAGAGCTTGCAGAGCAGTGGGGAAAGGCAGGCAGAGAATTCCCTGCTAGCACCTTCTCTGTGCCTGGGAAGCAGAAGTCTTCACATTGCTTCGCAGAATCGCTTTTGTGCAGAAAACAATAACACTTGTTCAGAACGAAAGAAAGCACAGAGCCCCAGATTTGCTGTTGTCCTGGAGAGCTTGCAGAGCACTGGGGAAAAGCAGGCAGAGAATTCCCTGCTAGCACCTTCTCTGTGCCTGGGAAGCAGAAGTGTTCACATTGCTTCGCAGAATCGCTTTTGTGCAGAAAACAGTAACACTTGTTCAGAACGAAAGAAAGCACAGAGCCCCAGATTTTATGTTGTCCTGGAGAGCTTGCAGAGCACTGGGGAAAAGCAGGCAGAGAATTCCCTGCTAGCACCTTCTCTGTGCCTGGGAAACAGAAGTGTTCACATTGCTTCGCAGAATCGCTTTTGTGCAGAAAACAGTAACACTTGTTCAGAACGAAAGAAAGCACAGAGCCCCAGATTTGCTGTTGTCCTGGAGAGCTTGCAGAGCAGTGGGGAAAGGCAGGCAGAGAATTCCCTGCTAGCACCTTCTTTGTGCCTGTTCACATTGCTTCGCAGAATCGCTTTTGTGCAGAAAACAGTAACACTTGTTCAGAACGAAAGAAAGCACAGAGCCCCAGATTTTATGTTGTCCTGGAGAGCTTGCAGAGCACTGGGGAAAAGCAGGCAGAGAATTCCCTGCTAGCACCTTCTCTGTGCCTGGGAAACAGAAGTGTTCACATTGCTTCGCAGAATCGCTTTTGTGCAGAAAACAGTAACACTTGTTCAGAACGAAGGAAAGCACAGAGCCCCAGATTTTATGTTGTCCTGGAGAGCTTGCAGAGCACTGGGGAAAGGCAGGCAGAGAATTCCCTGCTAGCACCTTCTTTGTGCCTGTTCACATTGCTTCGCAGAATCGCTTTTGTGCAGAAAACAATAACACTTGTTCAGAACGAAAGAAAGCACAGAGCCCCAGATTTTATGTTGTCCTGGAGAGCTTGCAGAGCACTGGGGAAAAGCAGTCAGAGAATTCCCTGCTAGCACCTTCTCTGTGCCTGGGAAGCAGAAGTGTTCACATTGCTTCGCAGAATCGCTTTTGTGCAGAAAACAGTAACACTTGTTCAGAACGAAAGAAAGCACAGAGCCCCAGATTTTATGTTGTCCTGGAGAGCTTGCAGAGCAGTGGGGAAAGGCAGGCAGAGAATTCCCTGCTAGCACCTTCTTTGTGCCTGTTCACATTGCTTCGCAGAATCGCTTTTGTGCAGAAAACAGTAACACTTGTTCAGAACGAAAGAAAGCACAGAGCCCCAGATTTTATGTTGTCCTGGAGAGCTTGCAGAGCACTGGGGAAAGGCAGGCAGAGAATTCCCTGCTAGCACCTTCTCTGTGCCTGGGAAGCAGAAGTGTTCACATTGCTTCGCAGAATCGCTTTTGTGCAGAAAACAGTAACACTTGTTCAGAACGAAGGAAAGCACAGAGCCCCAGATTTTATGTTGTCCTGGAGAGCTTGCAGAGCACTGGGGAAAGGCAGGCAGAGAATTCCCTGCTAGCACCTTCTCTGTGCCTGGGAAGCAGAAGTGTTCACATTGCTTCGCAGAATCGCTTTTGTGCAGAAAACAGTAACACTTGTTCAGAACGAAAGAAAGCACAGAGCCCCAGATTTTATGTTGTCCTGGAGAGCTTGCAGAGCACTGGGGAAAAGCAGGCAGAGAATTCCCTGCTAGCACCTTCTCTGTGCCTGGGAAGCAGAAGTCTTCACATTGCTTCGCAGAATCGCTTTTGTGCAGAAAACAGTAACACTTGTTCAGCACGAAAGAAAGCACAGAGCCCCAGATTTTATGTTGTCCTGGAGAGCTTGCAGAGCACTGGGGAAAAGCAGGCAGAGAATTCCCTGCTAGCACCTTCTCTGTGCCTGGGAAGCAGAAGTGTTCCCATTGCTTCGCAGAATCGCATTTGTGCAGAAAACAGTAACACTTGTTCAGAACGAAAGAAAGCACAGAGCCCCAGATTTTATGTTGTCCTGGAGAGCTTGCAGAGCACTGGGGAAAAGCAGGCAGAGAATTCCCTGCTAGCACCTTCTCTGTGCCTGGGAAACAGAAGTGTTCACATTGCTTCGCAGAATCGCTTTTGTGCAGAAAACAGTAACACTTGTTCAGAACGAAGGAAAGCACAGAGCCCCAGATTTTATGTTGTCCTGGAGAGCTTGCAGAGCACTGGGGAAAAGCAGGCAGAGAATTCCCTGCTAGCACCTTCTCTGTGCCTGGGAAGCAGAAGTCTTCACATTGCTTCGCAGAATCGCTTTTGTGCAGAAAACAGTAACACTTGTTCAGAACGAAAGAAAGCACAGAGCCCCAGATTTTATGTTGTCCTGGAGAGCTTGCAGAGCACTGGGGAAAAGCAGGCAGAGAATTCCCTGCTAGCACCTTCTCTGTGCCTGGGAAGCAGAAGTGTTCACATTGCTTCGCAGAATCGCTTTTGTGCAGAAAACAATAACACTTGTTCAGAACGAAAGAAAGCACAGAGCCCCAGATTTTATGTTGTCCTGGAGAGCTTGCAGAGCACTGGGGAAAGGCAGGCAGAGAATTCCCTGCTAGCACCTTCTCTGTGCCTGGGAAGCAGAAGTGTTCACATTGCTTCGCAGAATCGCTTTTGTGCAGAAAACAGTAACACTTGTTCAGAACGAAAGAAAGCACAGAGCCCCAGATTTGCTGTTGTGCTGGAGAGCTTGCAGAGCACTGGGGAAAGGCAGGCAGAGAATTCCCTGCTAGCACCTTCTTTGTGCCTGTTCACATTGCTTCGCAGAATCGCTTTTGTGCAGAAAACAGTAACACTTGTTCAGAACGAAAGAAAGCACAGAGCCCCAGATTTTATGTTGTCCTGCAGAGCTTGCAGAGCACTGGGGAAAAGCAGGCAGAGAATTCCCTGCTAGCACCTTCTCTGTGCCTGGGAAACAGAAGTGTTCCCATTGCTTCGCAGAATCGCTTTTGTGCAGAAAACAGTAACACTTGTTCAGAACGAAAGAAAGCACAGAGCCCCAGATTTTATGTTGTCCTGGAGAGCTTGCAGAGCACTGGGGAAAGGCAGGCAGAGAATTCCCTGCTAGCACCTTCTCTGTGCCTGGGAAGCAGAAGTGTTCACATTGCTTCGCAGAATCGCTTTTGTGCAGAAAACAGTAACACTTGTTCAGAACGAAGGAAAGCACAGAGCCCCAGATTTTATGTTGTCCTGGAGAGCTTGCAGAGCACTGGGGAAAGGCAGGCAGAGAATTCCCTGCTAGCACCTTCTCTGTGCCTGGGAAGCAGAAGTGTTCAAATTGCTTCGCAGAATCGCTTTTGTGCAGAAAACAGTAACACTTGTTCAGAACGAAGGAAAGCACAGAGCCCCAGATTTTATGTTGTCCTGGAGAGCTTGCAGAGCACTGGGGAAAGGCAGGCAGAGAATTCCCTGCCAGCACCTTCTCTGTGCCTGGGAAGCAGAAGTGTTCACATTGCTTCGCAGAATCGCTTTTGTGCAGAAAACAGTAACACTTGTTCAGAATGAAAGAAAGCACAGAGCCCCAGATTTTATGTTGTCCTGGAGAGCTTGCAGAGCACTGGGGAAAAGCAGGCAGAGAATTCCCTGCTAGCACCTTCTCTGTGCCTGGGAAGCAGAAGTGTTCACATTGCTTCGCAGAATCGCTTTTGTGCAGAAAACAATAACACTTGTTCAGAACGAAAGAAAGCACAGAGCCCCAGATTTTATGTTGTCCTGGAGAGCTTGCAGAGCACTGGGGAAAGGCAGGCAGAGAATTCCCTGCTAGCACCTTCTCTGTGCCTGGGAAGCAGAAGTGTTCACATTGCTTCGAAGAATCGCTTTTGTGCAGAAAACAGTAACACTTGTTCAGAACGAAAGAAAGCACAGAGCCCCAGATTTTATGTTGTCCTGGAGAGCTTGCAGAGCACTGGGGAAAAGCAGGCAGAGAATTCCCTGCTAGCACCTTCTCTGTGCCTGGGAAGCAGAAGTGTTCAAATTGCTTCGCAGAATCGCTTTTGTGCAGAAAACAGTAACACTTGTTCAGAACGAAAGAAAGCACAGAGCCCCAGATTTTATGTTGTCCTGGAGAGCTTGCAGAGCACTGGGGAAAAGCAGGCAGAGAATTCCCTGCTAGCACCTTCTCTGTGCCTGGGAAGCAGAAGTCTTCACATTGCTTCGCAGAATCGCTTTTGTGCAGAAAACAGTAACACTTGTTCAGAACGAAAGAAAGCACAGAGCCCCAGATTTTATGTTGTCCTGGAGAGCTTGCAGAGCACTGGGGAAAAGCAGGCAGAGAATTCCCTGCTAGCACCTTCTCTGTGCCTGGGAAACAGAAGTGTTCCCATTGCTTCGCAGAATCGCTTTTGTGCAGAAAACAGTAACACTTGTTCAGAACGAAAGAAAGCACAGAGCCCCAGATTTTATGTTGTCCTGGAGAGCTTGCAGAGCACTGGGGAAAGGCAGGCAGAGAATTCCCTGCTAGCACCTTCTCTGTGCCTGGGAAGCAGAAGTGTTCACATTGCTTCGCAGAATCGCTTTTGTGCAGAAAACAGTAACACTTGTTCAGAACGAAAGAAAGCACAGAGCCCCAGATTTTATGTTGTCCTGGAGAGCTTGCAGAGCACTGGGGAAAAGCAGGCAGAGAATTCCCTGCTAGCACCTTCTCTGTGCCTGGGAAACAGAAGTGTTCACATTGCTTCGCAGAATCGCATTTGTGCAGAAAACAGTAACACTTGTTCAGAACGAAAGAAAGCACAGAGCCCCAGATTTTATGTTGTCCTGGAGAGCTTGCAGAGCACTGGGGAAAAGCAGGCAGAGAATTCCCTGCTACCACCTTCTCTGTGCCTGGGAAACAGAAGTGTTCACATTGCTTCGCAGAATCGCTTTTGTGCAGAAAACAGTAACACTTGTTCAGAACGAAGGAAAGCACAGAGCCCCAGATTTTATGTTGTCCTGGAGAGCTTGCAGAGCACTGGGGAAAGGCAGGCAGAGAATTCCCTGCTAGCACCTTCTCTGTGCCTGGGAAGCAGAAGTGTTCACATTGCTTCGCAGAATCGCTTTTGTGCAGAAAACAGTAACACTTGTTCAGAACGAAGGAAAGCACAGAGCCCCAGATTTTATGTTGTCCTGGAGAGCTTGCAGAGCACTGGGGAAAGGCAGGCAGAGAATTCCCTGCTAGCACCTTCTCTGTGCCTGGGAAGCAGAAGTCTTCACATTGCTTCGCAGAATCGCTTTTGTGCAGAAAACAGTAACACTTGTTCAGAATGAAAGAAAGCACAGAGCCCCAGATTTTATGTTGTCCTGGAGAGCTTGCAGAGCACTGGGGAAAAGCAGGCAGAGAATTCCCTGCTAACACCTTCTCTGTGCCTGGGAAACAGAAGTGTTCCCATTGCTTCGCAGAATCGCTTTTGTGCAGAAAACAGTAACACTTGTTCAGAACGAAAGAAAGCACAGAGCCCCAGATTTTATGTTGTCCTGGAGAGCTTGCAGAGCACTGGGGAAAGGCAGGCAGAGAATTCCCTGCTAGCACCTTCTCTGTGCCTGGGAAGCAGAAGTGTTCACATTGCTTCGCAGAATCGCTTTTGTGCAGAAAACAGTAACACTTGTTCAGAACGAAAGAAAGCACAGAGCCCCAGATTTTATGTTGTCCTGGAGAGCTTGCAGAGCACTGGGGAAAAGCAGGCAGAGAATTCCCTGCTAGCACCTTCTCTGTGCCTGGGAAACAGAAGTGTTCACATTGCTTCGCAGAATCGCTTTTGTGCAGAAAACAGTAACAGTTGTTCAGAACGAAGGAAAGCACAGAGCCCCAGATTTTATGTTGTCCTGGAGAGCTTGCAGAGCACTGGGGAAAGGCAGGCAGAGAATTCCCTGCTAGCACCTTCTCTGTGCCTGGGAAGCAGAAGTGTTCAAATTGCTTCGCAGAATCGCTTTTGTGCAGAAAACAGTAACACTTGTTCAGAACGAAGGAAAGCACAGAGCCCCAGATTTTATGTTGTCCTGGAGAGCTTGCAGAGCACTGGGGAAAAGCAGGCAGAGAATTCCCTGCTAGCACCTTCTCTGTGCCTGGGAAGCAGAAGTCTTCACATTGCTTCGCAGAATCGCTTTTGTGCAGAAAACAATAACACTTGTTCAGAACGAAAGAAAGCACAGAGCCCCAGATTTTATGTTGTCCTGGAGAGCTTGCAGAGCACTGGGGAAAAGCAGGCAGAGAATTCCCTGCTAGCACCTTCTCTGTGCCTGGGAAGCAGAAGTGTTCAAATTGCTTCGCAGAATCGCTTTTGTGCAGAAAACAGTAACACTTGTTCAGAACGAAAGAAAGCACAGAGCCCCAGATTTTATGTTGTCCTGGAGAGCTTGCAGAGCACTGGGGAAAAGCAGGCAGAGAATTCCCTGCTAGCACCTTCTCTGTGCCTGGGAAGCAGAAGTGTTCACATTGCTTCGCAGAATCGCTTTTGTGCAGAAAACAGTAACACTTGTTCAGAACGAAAGAAAGCACAGAGCCCCAGATTTGCTGTTGTCCTGGAGAGCTTGCAGAGCAGTGGGGAAAGGCAGGCAGAGAATTCCCTGCTACCACCTTCTCTGTGCCTGTTCACATTGCTTCGCAGAATCGCTTTTGTGCAGAAAACAGTAACACTTGTTCAGAACGAAAGAAAGCACAGAGCCCCAGATTTTATGTTGTCCTGGAGAACTTGCAGAGCACTGGGGAAAAGCAGGCAGAGAATTCCCTGCTAGCACCTTCTCTGTGCCTGGGAAGCAGAAGTCTTCACATTTCTTCGCAGAATCGCTTTTGTGCAGAAAACAGTAACACTTGTTCAGAACGAAGGAAAGCACAGAGCCCCAGATTTTATGTTGTCCTGGAGAGCTTGCAGAGCACTGGGGAAAAGCAGGCAGAGAATTCCCTGCTAGCACCTTCTCTGTGCCTGGGAAACAGAATTGTTCCCATTGCTTCGCAGAATCGCTTTTGTGCAGAAAACAGTAACACTTGTTCAGAACGAAAGAAAGCACAGAGCCCCAGATTTTATGTTGTCCTGGAGAGCTTGCAGAGCACTGGGGAAAAGCAGGCAGAGAATTCCCTGCTAGCACCTTCTCTGTGCCTGGGAAGCAGAAGTGTTCACATTGCTTCGCAGAATCGCTTTTGTGCAGAAAACAATAACACTTGTTCAGAACGAAAGAAAGCACAGAGCCCCAGATTTTATGTTGTCCTGGAGAGCTTGCAGAGCACTGGGGAAAAGCAGGCAGAGAATTCGCTGCTAGCACCTTCTCTGTGCCTGGGAAACAGAAGTGTTCCCATTGCTTCGCAGAATCGCTTTTGTGCAGAAAACAGTAACACTTGTTCAGAACGAAAGAAAGCACAGAGCCCCAGATTTTATGTTGTCCTGGAGAGCTTGCAGAGCACTGGGGAAAGGCAGGCAGAGAATTCCCTGCTAGCACCTTCTCTGTGCCTGGGAAGCAGAAGTGTTCACATTGCTTCGCAGAATCGCTTTTGTGCAGAAAACAGTAACACTTGTTCAGAACGAAAGAAAGCACAGAGCCCCAGATTTTATGTTGTCCTGGAGAGCTTGCAGAGCACTGGGGAAAAGCAGGCAGAGAATTCCCTGCTAGCACCTTCTCTGTGCCTGGGAAGCAGAAGTGTTCACATTGCTTCGCAGAATCGCTTTTGTGCAGAAAACAGTAACACTTGTTCAGAACGAAAGAAAGCACAGAGCCCCAGATTTTATGTTGTCCTGGAGAGCTTGCAGAGCACTGGGGAAAAGCAGGCAGAGAATTCCCTGCTAGCACCTTCTCTGTGCCTGGGAAACAGAAGTGTTCACATTGCTTCGCAGAATCGCTTTTGTGCAGAAAACATTAACAGTTGTTCAGAACGAAGGAAAGCACAGAGCCCCAGATTTTATGTTGTCCTGGAGAGCTTGCAGAGCACTGGGGAAAGGCAGGCAGAGAATTCCCTGCTAGCACCTTCTCTGTGCCTGGGAAGCAGAAGTGTTCAAATTGCTTCGCAGAATCGCTTTTGTGCAGAAAACAGTAACACTTGTTCAGAACGAAGGAAAGCACAGAGCCCCAGATTTTATGTTGTCCTGGAGAGCTTGCAGAGCACTGGGGAAAAGCAGGCAGAGAATTCCCTGCTAGCACCTTCTCTGTGCCTGGGAAGCAGAAGTCTTCACATTGCTTCGCAGAATCGCTTTTGTGCAGAAAACAGTAACACTTGTTCAGAACGAAAGAAAGCACAGAGCCCCAGATTTGCTGTTGTCCTGGAGAGCTTGCAGAGCAGTGGGGAAAGGCAGGCAGAGAATTCCCTGCTACCACCTTCTCTGTGCCTGTTCACATTGCTTCGCAGAATCGCTTTTGTGCAGAAAACAGTAACACTTGTTCAGAACGAAAGAAAGCACAGAGCCCCAGATTTTATGTTGTCCTGGAGAACTTGCAGAGCACTGGGGAAAAGCAGGCAGAGAATTCCCTGCTAGCACCTTCTCTGTGCCTGGGAAGCAGAAGTCTTCACATTTCTTCGCAGAATCGCTTTTGTGCAGAAAACAGTAACACTTGTTCAGAATGAAAGAAAGCACAGAGCCCCAGATTTTATGTTGTCCTGGAGAGCTTGCAGAGCACTGGGGAAAGGCAGGCAGAGAATTCCCTGCTAGCACCTTCTCTGTGCCTGGGAAACAGAAGTGTTCCCATTGCTTCGCAGAATCGCTTCTGTGCAGAAAACAGTAACACTTGTTCAGAACGAAGGAAAGCACAGAGCCCCAGATTTTATGTTGTCCTGGAGAGCTTGCAGAGCACTGGGGAAAAGCAGGCAGAGAATTCCCTGCTAGCACCTTCTCTGTGCCTGGGAAACAGAATTGTTCCCATTGCTTCGCAGAATCGCTTTTGTGCAGAAAACAGTAACACTTGTTCAGAACGAAAGAAAGCACAGAGCCCCAGATTTTATGTTGTCCTGGAGAGCTTGCAGAGCACTGGGGAAAGGCAGGCAGAGAATTCCCTGCTAGCACCTTCTCTGTGCCCGGGAAGCAGAAGTGTTCACATTGCTTCGCAGAATCGCTTTTGTGCAGAAAACAGTAACACTTGTTCAGAACGAAAGAAAGCACAGAGCCCCAGATTTTATGTTGTCCTGGAGAGCTTGCAGAGCACTGGGGAAAAGCAGGCAGAGAATTCCCTGCTAGCACCTTCTCTGTGCCTGGGAAACAGAAGTGTTCACATTGCTTCGCAGAATCGCTTTTGTGCAGAAAACATTAACAGTTGTTCAGAACGAAGGAAAGCACAGAGCCCCAGATTTTATGTTGTCCTGGAGAGCTTGCAGAGCACTGGGGAAAGGCAGGCAGAGAATTCCCTGCTAGCACCTTCTCTGTGCCTGGGAAGCAGAAGTGTTCAAATTGCTTCGCAGAATCGCTTTTGTGCAGAAAACAGTAACACTTGTTCAGAACGAAGGAAAGCACAGAGCCCCAGATTTTATGTTGTCCTGGAGAGCTTGCAGAGCACTGGGGAAAGGCAGGCAGAGAATTCCCTGCTAGCACCTTCTCTGTGCCTGGGAAGCAGAAGTGTTCACATTGCTTCGCAGAATCGCTTTTGTGCAGAAAACAATAACACTTGTTCAGAACGAAAGAAAGCACAGAGCCCCAGATTTTATGTTGTCCTGGAGAGCTTGCAGAGCAGTGAGGAAAGGCAGGCAGAGAATTCCCTGCTACCACCTTCTCTGTGCCTGTTCACATTGCTTCGCAGAATCGCTTTTGTGCAGAAAACAGTAACACTTGTTCAGAACGAAAGAAAGCACAGAGCCCCAGATTTTATGTTGTCCTGGAGAACTTGCAGAGCACTGGGGAAAAGCAGGCAGAGAATTCCCTGCTAGCACCTTCTCTGTGCCTGGGAAACAGAAGTGTTCACATTGCTTCGCAGAATCGCTTTTGTGCAGAAAACAGTAACACTTGTTCAGAACGAAAGAAAGCACAGAGCCCCAGATTTTATGTTGTCCTGGAGAGCTTGCAGAGCACTGGGGAAAAGCAGGCAGAGAATTCCCTGCTAGCACCTTCTCTGTTCCTGGGAAACAGAAGTGTTCACATTGCTTCGCAGAATCGCTTTTGTGCAGAAAACAGTAACACTTGTTCAGAACGAAAGAAAGCACAGAGCCCCAGATTTGCTGTTGTCCTGGAGAGCTTGCAGAGCAGTGGGGAAAGGCAGGCAGAGAATTCCCTGCTACCACCTTCTCTGTGCCTGTTCACATTGCTTCGCAGAATCGCTTTTGTGCAGAAAACAGTAACACTTGTTCAGAACGAAAGAAAGCACAGAGCCCCAGATTTTATGTTGTCCTGGAGAACTTGCAGAGCACTGGGGAAAAGCAGGCAGAGAATTCCCTGCTAGCACCTTCTCTGTGCCTGGGAAGCAGAAGTCTTCACATTTCTTCGCAGAATCGCTTTTGTGCAGAAAACAGTAACACTTGTTCAGAATGAAAGAAAGCACAGAGCCCCAGATTTTATGTTGTCCTGGAGAGCTTGCAGAGCACTGGGGAAAAGCAGGCAGAGAATTCCCTGCTAGCACCTTCTCTGTGCCTGGGAAACAGAAGTGTTCCCATTGCTTCGCAGAATCGCTTCTGTGCAGAAAACAGTAACACTTGTTCAGAACGAAGGAAAGCACAGAGCCCCAGATTTGCTGTTGTCCTGGAGAGCTTGCAGAGCACTGGGGAAAAGCAGGCAGAGAATTCCCTGCTAGCACCTTCTCTGTGCCTGGGAAACAGAAGTGTTCCCATTGCTTCGCAGAATCGCTTTTGTGCAGAAAACAGTAACACTTGTTCAGAACGAAAGAAAGCACAGAGCCCCAGATTTTATGTTGTCCTGGAGAGCTTGCAGAGCACTGGGGAAAAGCAGGCAGAGAATTCCCTGCTACCACCTTCTCTGTGCCTGGGAAACAGAAGTGTTCACATTGCTTCGCAGAATCGCTTTTGTGCAGAAAACAGTAACACTTGTTCAGAACGAAGGAAAGCACAGAGCCCCAGATTTTATGTTGTCCTGGAGAGCTTGCAGAGCACTGGGGAAAGGCAGGCAGAGAATTCCCTGCTAGCACCTTCTCTGTGCCTGGGAAGCAGAAGTGTTCAAATTGCTTCGCAGAATCGCTTTTGTGCAGAAAACAGTAACACTTGTTCAGAACGAAGGAAAGCACAGAGCCCCAGATTTTATGTTGTCCTGGAGAGCTTGCAGAGCACTGGGGAAAGGCAGGCAGAGAATTCCCTGCTAGCACCTTCTCTGTGCCTGGGAAGCAGAAGTGTTCACATTGCTTCGCAGAATCGCTTTTGTGCAGAAAACAATAACACTTGTTCAGAACGAAAGAAAGCACAGAGCCCCAGATTTTATGTTGTCCTGGAGAGCTTGCAGAGCACTGGGGAAAAGCAGGCAGAGAATTCCCTGCTAGCACCTTCTCTGTGCCTGGGAAACAGAAGTGTTCCCATTGCTTCGCAGAATCGCTTTTGTGCAGAAAACAGTAACACTTGTTCAGAACGAAAGAAAGCACAGAGCCCCAGATTTTATGTTGTCCTGGAGAGCTTGCAGAGCACTGGGGAAAAGCAGGCAGAGAATTCCCTGCTAGCACCTTCTCTGTGCCTGGGAAGCAGAAGTGTTCACATTGCTTCGCAGAATCGCTTTTGTGCAGAAAACAGTAACACTTGTTCAGAACGAAAGAAAGCACAGAGCCCCAGATTTTATGTTGTCCTGGAGAGCTTGCAGAGCACTGGGGAAAAGCAGGCAGAGAATTCCCTGCTACCACCTTCTCTGTGCCTGGGAAACAGAAGTGTTCACATTGCTTCGCAGAATCGCTTTTGTGCAGAAAACAGTAACACTTGTTCAGAACGAAGGAAAGCACAGAGCCCCAGATTTTATGTTGTCCTGGAGAGCTTGCAGAGCACTGGGGAAAGGCAGGCAGAGAATTCCCTGCTAGCACCTTCTCTGTGCCTGGGAAGCAGAAGTGTTCAAATTGCTTCGCAGAATCGCTTTTGTGCAGAAAACAGTAACACTTGTTCAGAACGAAGGAAAGCACAGAGCCCCAGATTTTATGTTGTCCTGGAGAGCTTGCAGAGCACTGGGGAAAGGCAGGCAGAGAATTCCCTGCTAGCACCTTCTCTGTGCCTGGGAAGCAGAAGTCTTCACATTGCTTCGCAGAATCGCTTTTGTGCAGAAAACAATAACACTTGTTCAGAACGAAAGAAAGCACAGAGCCCCAGATTTTATGTTGTCCTGGAGAGCTTGCAGAGCACTGGGGAAAAGCAGGCAGAGAATTCCCTGCTAGCACCTTCTCTGTGCCTGGGAAGCAGAAGTGTTCCCATTGCTTTGCAGAATCGCTTTTGTGCAGAAAACAGTAACACTTGTTCAGAACGAAAGAAAGCACAGAGCCCCAGATTTTATGTTGTCCTGGAGAGCTTGCAGAGCACTGGGGAAAAGCAGGCAGAGAATTCCCTGCTAGCACCTTCTCTGTGCCTGGGAAGCAGAAGTGTTCACATTGCTTCGCAGAATCGCTTTTGTGCAGAAAACAGTAACACTTGTTCAGAACGAAAGAAAGCACAGAGCCCCAGATTTGCTGTTGTCCTGGAGAGCTTGCAGAGCAGTGGGGAAAGGCAGGCAGAGAATTCCCTGCTACCACCTTCTCTGTGCCTGTTCACATTGCTTCGCAGAATCACTTTTGTGCAGAAAACAGTAACACTTGTTCAGAACGAAAGAAAGCACAGAGCCCCAGATTTTATGTTGTCCTGGAGAACTTGCAGAGCACTGGGGAAAAGCAGGCAGAGAATTCCCTGCTAGCACCTTCTCTGTGCCTGGGAAGCAGAAGTCTTCACATTTCTTCGCAGAATCGCTTTTGTGCAGAAAACAGTAACACTTGTTCAGAATGAAAGAAAGCACAGAGCCCCAGATTTTATGTTGTCCTGGAGAGCTTGCAGAGCACTGGGGAAAAGCAGGCAGAGAATTCCCTGCTAGCACCTTCTCTGTGCCTGGGAAACAGAAGTGTTCCCATTGCTTCGCAGAATCGCTTTTGTGCAGAAAACAGTAACACTTGTTCAGAACGAAAGAAAGCACAGAGCCCCAGATTTTATGTTGTCCTGGAGAGCTTGCAGAGCACTGGGGAAAAGCAGGCAGAGAATTCCCTGCTAGCACCTTCTCTGTGCCTGGGAAACAGAAGTGTTCACATTGCTTCGCAGAATCGCTTTTGTGCAGAAAACAGTAACACTTGTTCAGAACGAAAGAAAGCACAGAGCCCCAGATTTTATGTTGTCCTGGAGAGCTTGCAGAGCACTGGGGAAAGGCAGGCAGAGAATTCCCTGCTAGCACCTTCTCTGTTCCTGGGAAACAGAAGTGTTCACATTGCTTCGCAGAATCGCTTTTGTGCAGAAAACAGTAACACTTGTTCAGACGAAAGAAAGCACAGAGCCCCAGATTTTATGTTGTCCTGGAGAGCTTGCAGAGCACTGGGGAAAGGCAGGCAGAGAATTCCCTGCTAGCACCTTCTCTGTGCCTGTTCACATTGCTTCGCAGAATCGCTTTTGTGCAGAAAACAGTAATACTTGTTCAGAACGAAAGAAAGCACAGAGCCCCAGATTTTATGTTGTCCTGGAGAGCTTGCAGAGCACTGGGGAAAAGCAGGCAGAGAATTCCCTGCTAGCACGTTCTCTGTTCCTGGGAAACAGAACTGTTCACATTGCTTCGCAGAATCGCTTTTGTGCAGAAAACAGTAACAGTTGTTCAGAACGAAAGAAAGCACAGAGCCCCAGATTTTATGTTGTCCTGGAGAGCTTGCAGAGCACTGGGGAAAGGCAGGCAGAGAATTCCCTGCTAGCACCTTCTCTGTTCCTGGGAAACAGAAGTGTTCACATTGCTTCGCAGAATCACTTTTGTGCAGAAAACAGTAACACTTGTTCAGACGAAAGAAAGCACAGAGCCCCAGATTTTATGTTGTCCTGGAGAGCTTGCAGAGCACTGGGGAAAGGCAGGCAGAGAATTCCCTGCTAGCACCTTCTCTGTGCCTGGGAAACAGAAGTGTTCACATTGCTTCGCAGAATCGCTTTTGTGCAGAAAACAGTAACACTTGTTCAGAACGAAAGAAAGCACAGAGCCCCAGATTTTATGTTGTCCTGGAGAACTTGCAGAGCACTGGGGAAAAGCAGGCAGAGAATTCCCTGCTAGCACCTTCTCTGTGCCTGGGAAGCAGAAGTGTTCACATTGCTTCGCAGAATCGCTTTTGTGCAGAAAACAGTAACACTTGTTCAGAACGAAAGAAAGCACAGAGCCCCAGATTTGCTGTTGTCCTGGAGAGCTTGCAGAGCAGTGGGGAAAGGCAGGCAGAGAATTCCCTGCTACCACCTTCTCTGTGCCTGTTCACATTGCTTCGCAGAATCGCTTTTGTGCAGAAAACAATAACACTTGTTCAGAACGAAAGAAAGCACAGAGCCCCAGATTTTATGTTGTCCTGGAGAACTTGCAGAGCACTGGGGAAAAGCAGGCAGAGAATTCCCTGCTAGCACCTTCTCTGTGCCTGGGAAGCAGAAGTCTTCACATTGCTTCGCAGAATCGCTTTTGTGCAGAAAACAGTAACACTTGTTCAGAATGAAAGAAAGCACAGAGCCCCAGATTTTATGTTGTCCTGGAGAGCTTGCAGAGCACTGGGGAAAAGCAGGCAGAGAATTCCCTGCTAGCACCTTCTCTGTGCCTGGGAAACAGAAGTGTTCCCATTGCTTCGCAGAATCGCTTCTGTGCAGAAAACAGTAACACTTGTTCAGAACGAAGGAAAGCACAGAGCCCCAGATTTGCTGTTGTCCTGGAGAGCTTGCAGAGCACTGGGGAAAAGCAGGCAGAGAATTCCCTGCTAGCACCTTCTCTGTGCCTGGGAAACAGAAGTGTTCCCATTGCTTCGCAGAATCGCTTTTGTGCAGAAAACAGTAACACTTGTTCAGAACGAAAGAAAGCACAGAGCCCCAGATTTTATGTTGTCCTGGAGAGCTTGCAGAGCACTGGGGAAAAGCAGGCAGAGAATTCCCTGCTACCACCTTCTCTGTGCCTGGGAAACAGAAGTGTTCACATTGCTTCGCAGAATCGCTTTTGTGCAGAAAACAGTAACACTTGTTCAGAACGAAGGAAAGCACAGAGCCCCAGATTTTATGTTGTCCTGGAGAGCTTGCAGAGCACTGGGGAAAGGCAGGCAGAGAATTCCCTGCTAGCACCTTCTCTGTGCCTGGGAAGCAGAAGTGTTCAAATTGCTTCGCAGAATCGCTTTTGTGCAGAAAACAGTAACACTTGTTCAGAACGAAGGAAAGCACAGAGCCCCAGATTTTATGTTGTCCTGGAGAGCTTGCAGAGCACTGGGGAAAGGCAGGCAGAGAATTCCCTGCTAGCACCTTCTCTGTGCCTGGGAAGCAGAAGTGTTCACATTGCTTCGCAGAATCGCTTTTGTGCAGAAAACAATAACACTTGTTCAGAACGAAAGAAAGCACAGAGCCCCAGATTTTATGTTGTCCTGGAGAGCTTGCAGAGCACTGGGGAAAAGCAGGCAGAGAATTCCCTGCTAGCACCTTCTCTGTGCCTGGGAAACAGAAGTGTTCCCATTGCTTCGCAGAATCGCTTTTGTGCAGAAAACAGTAACACTTGTTCAGAACGAAAGAAAGCACAGAGCCCCAGATTTTATGTTGTCCTGGAGAGCTTGCAGAGCACTGGGGAAAAGCAGGCAGAGAATTCCCTGCTAGCACCTTCTCTGTGCCTGGGAAGCAGAAGTGTTCACATTGCTTCGCAGAATCGCTTTTGTGCAGAAAACAGTAACACTTGTTCAGAACGAAAGAAAGCACAGAGCCCCAGATTTTATGTTGTCCTGGAGAGCTTGCAGAGCACTGGGGAAAAGCAGGCAGAGAATTCCCTGCTACCACCTTCTCTGTGCCTGGGAAACAGAAGTGTTCACATTGCTTCGCAGAATCGCTTTTGTGCAGAAAACAGTAACACTTGTTCAGAACGAAGGAAAGCACAGAGCCCCAGATTTTATGTTGTCCTGGAGAGCTTGCAGAGCACTGGGGAAAGGCAGGCAGAGAATTCCCTGCTAGCACCTTCTCTGTGCCTGGGAAGCAGAAGTGTTCAAATTGCTTCGCAGAATCGCTTTTGTGCAGAAAACAGTAACACTTGTTCAGAACGAAGGAAAGCACAGAGCCCCAGATTTTATGTTGTCCTGGAGAGCTTGCAGAGCACTGGGGAAAGGCAGGCAGAGAATTCCCTGCTAGCACCTTCTCTGTGCCTGGGAAGCAGAAGTCTTCACATTGCTTCGCAGAATCGCTTTTGTGCAGAAAACAATAACACTTGTTCAGAACGAAAGAAAGCACAGAGCCCCAGATTTGCTGTTGTCCTGGAGAGCTTGCAGAGCACTGGGGAAAAGCAGGCAGAGAATTCCCTGCTAGCACCTTCTCTGTGCCTGGGAAGCAGAAGTGTTCCCATTGCTTTGCAGAATCGCTTTTGTGCAGAAAACAGTAACACTTGTTCAGAACGAAAGAAAGCACAGAGCCCCAGATTTTATGTTGTCCTGGAGAGCTTGCAGAGCACTGGGGAAAAGCAGGCAGAGAATTCCCTGCTAGCACCTTCTCTGTGCCTGGGAAGCAGAAGTGTTCACATTGCTTCGCAGAATCGCTTTTGTGCAGAAAACAGTAACACTTGTTCAGAACGAAAGAAAGCACAGAGCCCCAGATTTGCTGTTGTCCTGGAGAGCTTGCAGAGCAGTGGGGAAAGGCAGGCAGAGAATTCCCTGCTACCACCTTCTCTGTGCCTGTTCACATTGCTTCGCAGAATCACTTTTGTGCAGAAAACAGTAACACTTGTTCAGAACGAAAGAAAGCACAGAGCCCCAGATTTTATGTTGTCCTGGAGAACTTGCAGAGCACTGGGGAAAAGCAGGCAGAGAATTCCCTGCTAGCACCTTCTCTGTGCCTGGGAAGCAGAAGTCTTCACATTTCTTCGCAGAATCGCTTTTGTGCAGAAAACAGTAACACTTGTTCAGAATGAAAGAAAGCACAGAGCCCCAGATTTTATGTTGTCCTGGAGAGCTTGCAGAGCACTGGGGAAAAGCAGGCAGAGAATTCCCTGCTAGCACCTTCTCTGTGCCTGGGAAACAGAAGTGTTCCCATTGCTTCGCAGAATCGCTTTTGTGCAGAAAACAGTAACACTTGTTCAGAACGAAAGAAAGCACAGAGCCCCAGATTTTATGTTGTCCTGGAGAGCTTGCAGAGCACTGGGGAAAAGCAGGCAGAGAATTCCCTGCTAGCACCTTCTCTGTGCCTGGGAAACAGAAGTGTTCACATTGCTTCGCAGAATCGCTTTTGTGCAGAAAACAGTAACACTTGTTCAGAACGAAAGAAAGCACAGAGCCCCAGATTTTATGTTGTCCTGGAGAGCTTGCAGAGCACTGGGGAAAGGCAGGCAGAGAATTCCCTGCTAGCACCTTCTCTGTTCCTGGGAAACAGAAGTGTTCACATTGCTTCGCAGAATCGCTTTTGTGCAGAAAACAGTAACACTTGTTCAGACGAAAGAAAGCACAGAGCCCCAGATTTTATGTTGTCCTGGAGAGCTTGCAGAGCACTGGGGAAAGGCAGGCAGAGAATTCCCTGCTAGCACCTTCTCTGTGCCTGTTCACATTGCTTCGCAGAATCGCTTTTGTGCAGAAAACAGTAATACTTGTTCAGAACGAAAGAAAGCACAGAGCCCCAGATTTTATGTTGTCCTGGAGAGCTTGCAGAGCACTGGGGAAAAGCAGGCAGAGAATTCCCTGCTAGCACGTTCTCTGTTCCTGGGAAACAGAACTGTTCACATTGCTTCGCAGAATCGCTTTTGTGCAGAAAACAGTAACAGTTGTTCAGAACGAAAGAAAGCACAGAGCCCCAGATTTTATGTTGTCCTGGAGAGCTTGCAGAGCACTGGGGAAAGGCAGGCAGAGAATTCCCTGCTAGCACCTTCTCTGTTCCTGGGAAACAGAAGTGTTCACATTGCTTCGCAGAATCACTTTTGTGCAGAAAACAGTAACACTTGTTCAGACGAAAGAAAGCACAGAGCCCCAGATTTTATGTTGTCCTGGAGAGCTTGCAGAGCACTGGGGAAAGGCAGGCAGAGAATTCCCTGCTAGCACCTTCTCTGTGCCTGGGAAACAGAAGTGTTCACATTGCTTCGCAGAATCGCTTTTGTGCAGAAAACAGTAACACTTGTTCAGAACGAAAGAAAGCACAGAGCCCCAGATTTTATGTTGTCCTGGAGAGATTGCAGAGCACTGGGGAAAAGCAGGCAGAGAATTCCCTGCTAGCACGTTCTCTGTTCCTGGGAAACAGAAGTGTTCACATTGCTTCGCAGAATCGCTTTTGTGCAGAAAACAGTAACACTTGTTCAGAACGAAAGAAAGCACAGAGCCCCAGATTTTATGTTGTCCTGGAGAGCTTGCAGAGCACTGGGGAAAGGCAGGCAGAGAATTCCCTGCTAGCACCTTCTCTGTGCCTGGGAAACAGAAGTGTTCCCATTGCTTCGCAGAATCGCTTTTGTGCAGAAAACAGTAACACTTGTTCAGAACGAAAGAAAGCACAGAGCCCCAGATTTTATGTTGTCCTGGAGAGCTTGCAGAGCACTGGGGAAAAGCAGGCAGAGAATTCCCTGCTACCACCTTCTCTGTGCCTGGGAAGCAGAAGTGTTCAAATTGCTTCGCAGAATCGCTTTTGTGCAGAAAACAGTAACACTTGTTCAGAACGAAGGAAAGCACAGAGCCCCAGATTTTATGTTGTCCTGGAGAGCTTGCAGAGCACTGGGGAAAAGCAGGCAGAGAATTCCCTGCTAGCACCTTCTCTGTGCCTGGGAAGCAGAAGTGTTCACATTGCTTCGCAGAATCGCTTTTGTGCAGAAAACAATAACACTTGTTCAGAACGAAAGAAAGCACAGAGCCCCAGATTTTATGTTGTCCTGGAGAGCTTGCAGAGCACTGGGGAAAGGCAGGCAGAGAATTCCCTGCTAGCACCTTCTCTGTGCCTGGGAAGCAGAAGTGTTCACATTGCTTCGCAGAATCGCTTTTGTGCAGAAAACAGTAACACTTGTTCAGACCGAAAGAAAGCACAGAGCCCCAGATTTTATGTTGTCCTGGAGAGCTTGCAGAGCACTGGGGAAAAGCAGGCAGAGAATTCCCTGCTAGCACCTTCTCTGTGCCTGGGAAGCAGAAGTCTTCACATTGCTTCGCAGAATCGCTTTTGTGCAGAAAACAGTAACACTTGTTCAGAACGAAAGAAAGCACAGAGCCCCAGATTTTATGTTGTCCTGGAGAGCTTGCAGAGCACTGGGGAAAAGCAGGCAGAGAATTCCCTGCTAGCACCTTCTCTGTGCCTGGGAAACAGAAGTGTTCCCATTGCTTCGCAGAATCGCTTTTGTGCAGAAAACAGTAACACTTGTTCAGAACGAAAGAAAGCACAGAGCCCCAGATTTTATGTTGTCCTGGAGAGCTTGCAGAGCACTGGGGAAAGGCAGGCAGAGAATTCCCTGCTAGCACCTTCTCTGTGCCTGGGAAACAGAAGTGTTCACATTGCTTCGCAGAATCGCTTTTGTGCAGAAAACAGTAACACTTGTTCAGAATGAAAGAAAGCACAGAGCCCCAGATTTTATGTTGTCCTGGAGAGCTTGCAGAGCACTGGGGAAAAGCAGGCAGAGAATTCCCTGCTAGCACCTTCTCTGTGCCTGGGAAGCAGAAGTGTTCACATTGCTTCGCAGAATCGCTTTTGTGCAGAAAACAGTAACACTTGTTCAGAACGAAGGAAAGCACAGAGCCCCAGATTTTATGTTGTCCTGGAGAGCTTGCAGAGCACTGGGGAAAGGCAGGCAGAGAATTCCCTGCTAGCACCTTCTCTGTGCCTGGGAAGCAGAAGTGTTCACATTGCTTCGCAGAATCGCTTTTGTGCAGAAAACAATAACACTTGTTCAGAACGAAAGAAAGCACAGAGCCCCAGATTTTATGTTGTCCTGGAGAGCTTGCAGAGCACTGGGGAAAAGCAGGCAGAGAATTCCCTGCTAGCACCTTCTCTGTGCCTGGGAAGCAGAAGTCTTCACATTGCTTCGCAGAATCGCTTTTGTGCAGAAAACAGTAACACTTGTTCAGAACGAAAGAAAGCACAGAGCCCCAGATTTGCTGTTGTCCTGGAGAGCTTGCAGAGCAGTGGGGAAAGGCAGGCAGAGAATTCCCTGCTACCACCTTCTCTGTGCCTGTTCACATTGCTTCGCAGAATCGCTTTTGTGCAGAAAACAATAACACTTGTTCAGAACGAAAGAAAGCACAGAGCCCCAGATTTTATGTTGTCCTGGAGAACTTGCAGAGCACTGGGGAAAAGCAGGCAGAGAATTCCCTGCTAGCACCTTCTCTGTGCCTGGGAAGCAGAAGTCTTCACATTTCTTCGCAGAATCGCTTTTGTGCAGAAAACAGTAACACTTGTTCAGAATGAAAGAAAGCACAGAGCCCCAGATTTTATGTTGTCCTGGAGAGCTTGCAGAGCACTGGGGAAAAGCAGGCAGAGAATTCCCTGCTAGCACCTTCTCTGTGCCTGGGAAACAGAAGTGTTCCCATTGCTTCGCAGAATCGCTTCTGTGCAGAAAACAGTAACACTTGTTCAGAACGAAGGAAAGCACAGAGCCCCAGATTTGCTGTTGTCCTGGAGAGCTTGCAGAGCACTGGGGAAAAGCAGGCAGAGAATTCCCTGCTAGCACCTTCTCTGTGCCTGGGAAACAGAAGTGTTCCCATTGCTTCGCAGAATCGCTTTTGTGCAGAAAACAGTAACACTTGTTCAGAACGAAAGAAAGCACAGAGCCCCAGATTTTATGTTGTCCTGGAGAGCTTGCAGAGCACTGGGGAAAAGCAGGCAGAGAATTCCCTGCTACCACCTTCTCTGTGCCTGGGAAACAGAAGTGTTCACATTGCTTCGCAGAATCGCTTTTGTGCAGAAAACAGTAACACTTGTTCAGAACGAAGGAAAGCACAGAGCCCCAGATTTTATGTTGTCCTGGAGAGCTTGCAGAGCACTGGGGAAAGGCAGGCAGAGAATTCCCTGCTAGCACCTTCTCTGTGCCTGGGAAGCAGAAGTGTTCAAATTGCTTCGCAGAATCGCTTTTGTGCAGAAAACAGTAACACTTGTTCAGAACGAAGGAAAGCACAGAGCCCCAGATTTTATGTTGTCCTGGAGAGCTTGCAGAGCACTGGGGAAAGGCAGGCAGAGAATTCCCTGCTAGCACCTTCTCTGTGCCTGGGAAGCAGAAGTGTTCACATTGCTTCGCAGAATCGCTTTTGTGCAGAAAACAATAACACTTGTTCAGAACGAAAGAAAGCACAGAGCCCCAGATTTTATGTTGTCCTGGAGAGCTTGCAGAGCACTGGGGAAAAGCAGGCAGAGAATTCCCTGCTAGCACCTTCTCTGTGCCTGGGAAACAGAAGTGTTCCCATTGCTTCGCAGAATCGCTTTTGTGCAGAAAACAGTAACACTTGTTCAGAACGAAAGAAAGCACAGAGCCCCAGATTTTATGTTGTCCTGGAGAGCTTGCAGAGCACTGGGGAAAAGCAGGCAGAGAATTCCCTGCTAGCACCTTCTCTGTGCCTGGGAAGCAGAAGTGTTCACATTGCTTCGCAGAATCGCTTTTGTGCAGAAAACAGTAACACTTGTTCAGAACGAAAGAAAGCACAGAGCCCCAGATTTTATGTTGTCCTGGAGAGCTTGCAGAGCACTGGGGAAAAGCAGGCAGAGAATTCCCTGCTACCACCTTCTCTGTGCCTGGGAAACAGAAGTGTTCACATTGCTTCGCAGAATCGCTTTTGTGCAGAAAACAGTAACACTTGTTCAGAACGAAGGAAAGCACAGAGCCCCAGATTTTATGTTGTCCTGGAGAGCTTGCAGAGCACTGGGGAAAGGCAGGCAGAGAATTCCCTGCTAGCACCTTCTCTGTGCCTGGGAAGCAGAAGTGTTCAAATTGCTTCGCAGAATCGCTTTTGTGCAGAAAACAGTAACACTTGTTCAGAACGAAGGAAAGCACAGAGCCCCAGATTTTATGTTGTCCTGGAGAGCTTGCAGAGCACTGGGGAAAGGCAGGCAGAGAATTCCCTGCTAGCACCTTCTCTGTGCCTGGGAAGCAGAAGTCTTCACATTGCTTCGCAGAATCGCTTTTGTGCAGAAAACAATAACACTTGTTCAGAACGAAAGAAAGCACAGAGCCCCAGATTTTATGTTGTCCTGGAGAGCTTGCAGAGCACTGGGGAAAAGCAGGCAGAGAATTCCCTGCTAGCACCTTCTCTGTGCCTGGGAAGCAGAAGTGTTCCCATTGCTTTGCAGAATCGCTTTTGTGCAGAAAACAGTAACACTTGTTCAGAACGAAAGAAAGCACAGAGCCCCAGATTTTATGTTGTCCTGGAGAGCTTGCAGAGCACTGGGGAAAAGCAGGCAGAGAATTCCCTGCTAGCACCTTCTCTGTGCCTGGGAAGCAGAAGTGTTCACATTGCTTCGCAGAATCGCTTTTGTGCAGAAAACAGTAACACTTGTTCAGAACGAAAGAAAGCACAGAGCCCCAGATTTGCTGTTGTCCTGGAGAGCTTGCAGAGCAGTGGGGAAAGGCAGGCAGAGAATTCCCTGCTACCACCTTCTCTGTGCCTGTTCACATTGCTTCGCAGAATCACTTTTGTGCAGAAAACAGTAACACTTGTTCAGAACGAAAGAAAGCACAGAGCCCCAGATTTTATGTTGTCCTGGAGAACTTGCAGAGCACTGGGGAAAAGCAGGCAGAGAATTCCCTGCTAGCACCTTCTCTGTGCCTGGGAAGCAGAAGTCTTCACATTTCTTCGCAGAATCGCTTTTGTGCAGAAAACAGTAACACTTGTTCAGAACGAAAGAAAGCACAGAGCCCCAGATTTTATGTTGTCCTGGAGAGCTTGCAGAGCACTGGGGAAAGGCAGGCAGAGAATTCCCTGCTAGCACCTTCTCTGTTCCTGGGAAACAGAAGTGTTCACATTGCTTCGCAGAATCGCTTTTGTGCAGAAAACAGTAACACTTGTTCAGACGAAAGAAAGCACAGAGCCCCAGATTTTATGTTGTCCTGGAGAGCTTGCAGAGCACTGGGGAAAGGCAGGCAGAGAATTCCCTGCTAGCACCTTCTCTGTGCCTGTTCACATTGCTTCGCAGAATCGCTTTTGTGCAGAAAACAGTAATACTTGTTCAGAACGAAAGAAAGCACAGAGCCCCAGATTTTATGTTGTCCTGGAGAGCTTGCAGAGCACTGGGGAAAAGCAGGCAGAGAATTCCCTGCTAGCACGTTCTCTGTTCCTGGGAAACAGAACTGTTCACATTGCTTCGCAGAATCGCTTTTGTGCAGAAAACAGTAACAGTTGTTCAGAACGAAAGAAAGCACAGAGCCCCAGATTTTATGTTGTCCTGGAGAGCTTGCAGAGCACTGGGGAAAGGCAGGCAGAGAATTCCCTGCTAGCACCTTCTCTGTTCCTGGGAAACAGAAGTGTTCACATTGCTTCGCAGAATCACTTTTGTGCAGAAAACAGTAACACTTGTTCAGACGAAAGAAAGCACAGAGCCCCAGATTTTATGTTGTCCTGGAGAGCTTGCAGAGCACTGGGGAAAGGCAGGCAGAGAATTCCCTGCTAGCACCTTCTCTGTGCCTGGGAAACAGAAGTGTTCACATTGCTTCGCAGAATCGCTTTTGTGCAGAAAACAGTAACACTTGTTCAGAACGAAAGAAAGCACAGAGCCCCAGATTTTATGTTGTCCTGGAGAGATTGCAGAGCACTGGGGAAAAGCAGGCAGAGAATTCCCTGCTAGCACGTTCTCTGTTCCTGGGAAACAGAAGTGTTCACATTGCTTCGCAGAATCGCTTTTGTGCAGAAAACAGTAACACTTGTTCAGAACGAAAGAAAGCACAGAGCCCCAGATTTTATGTTGTCCTGGAGAGCTTGCAGAGCACTGGGGAAAGGCAGGCAGAGAATTCCCTGCTAGCACCTTCTCTGTGCCTGGGAAACAGAAGTGTTCCCATTGCTTCGCAGAATCGCTTTTGTGCAGAAAACAGTAACACTTGTTCAGAACGAAAGAAAGCACAGAGCCCCAGATTTTATGTTGTCCTGGAGAGCTTGCAGAGCACTGGGGAAAAGCAGGCAGAGAATTCCCTGCTACCACCTTCTCTGTGCCTGGGAAGCAGAAGTGTTCAAATTGCTTCGCAGAATCGCTTTTGTGCAGAAAACAGTAACACTTGTTCAGAACGAAGGAAAGCACAGAGCCCCAGATTTTATGTTGTCCTGGAGAGCTTGCAGAGCACTGGGGAAAAGCAGGCAGAGAATTCCCTGCTAGCACCTTCTCTGTGCCTGGGAAGCAGAAGTGTTCACATTGCTTCGCAGAATCGCTTTTGTGCAGAAAACAATAACACTTGTTCAGAACGAAAGAAAGCACAGAGCCCCAGATTTTATGTTGTCCTGGAGAGCTTGCAGAGCACTGGGGAAAGGCAGGCAGAGAATTCCCTGCTAGCACCTTCTCTGTGCCTGGGAAGCAGAAGTGTTCACATTGCTTCGCAGAATCGCTTTTGTGCAGAAAACAGTAACACTTGTTCAGACCGAAAGAAAGCACAGAGCCCCAGATTTTATGTTGTCCTGGAGAGCTTGCAGAGCACTGGGGAAAAGCAGGCAGAGAATTCCCTGCTAGCACCTTCTCTGTGCCTGGGAAGCAGAAGTCTTCACATTGCTTCGCAGAATCGCTTTTGTGCAGAAAACAGTAACACTTGTTCAGAACGAAAGAAAGCACAGAGCCCCAGATTTTATGTTGTCCTGGAGAGCTTGCAGAGCACTGGGGAAAAGCAGGCAGAGAATTCCCTGCTAGCACCTTCTCTGTGCCTGGGAAACAGAAGTGTTCCCATTGCTTCGCAGAATCGCTTTTGTGCAGAAAACAGTAACACTTGTTCAGAACGAAAGAAAGCACAGAGCCCCAGATTTTATGTTGTCCTGGAGAGCTTGCAGAGCACTGGGGAAAGGCAGGCAGAGAATTCCCTGCTAGCACCTTCTCTGTGCCTGGGAAACAGAAGTGTTCACATTGCTTCGCAGAATCGCTTTTGTGCAGAAAACAGTAACACTTGTTCAGAATGAAAGAAAGCACAGAGCCCCAGATTTTATGTTGTCCTGGAGAGCTTGCAGAGCACTGGGGAAAAGCAGGCAGAGAATTCCCTGCTAGCACCTTCTCTGTGCCTGGGAAGCAGAAGTGTTCACATTGCTTCGCAGAATCGCTTTTGTGCAGAAAACAGTAACACTTGTTCAGAACGAAGGAAAGCACAGAGCCCCAGATTTTATGTTGTCCTGGAGAGCTTGCAGAGCACTGGGGAAAGGCAGGCAGAGAATTCCCTGCTAGCACCTTCTCTGTGCCTGGGAAGCAGAAGTGTTCACATTGCTTCGCAGAATCGCTTTTGTGCAGAAAACAATAACACTTGTTCAGAACGAAAGAAAGCACAGAGCCCCAGATTTTATGTTGTCCTGGAGAGCTTGCAGAGCACTGGGGAAAAGCAGGCAGAGAATTCCCTGCTAGCACCTTCTCTGTGCCTGGGAAGCAGAAGTCTTCACATTGCTTCGCAGAATCGCTTTTGTGCAGAAAACAGTAACACTTGTTCAGAACGAAAGAAAGCACAGAGCCCCAGATTTTATGTTGTCCTGGAGAGCTTGCAGAGCACTGGGGAAAAGCAGTCAGAGAATTCCCTGCTAGCACCTTCTCTGTGCCTGGGAAACAGAAGTGTTCACATTGCTTCGCAGAATCGCTTTTGTGCAGAAAACAGTAACACTTGTTCAGAACGAAAGAAAGCACAGAGCCCCAGATTTGCTGTTGTCCTGGAGAGCTTGCAGAGCAGTGGGGAAAGGCAGGCAGAGAATTCCCTGCTACCACCTTCTCTGTGCCTGTTCACATTGCTTCGCAGAATCGCTTTTGTGCAGAAAACAGTAACACTTGTTCAGAACGAAAGAAAGCACAGAGCCCCAGATTTTATGTTGTCCTGGAGAGCTTGCAGAGCACTGGGGAAAAGCAGGCAGAGAATTCCCTGCTAGCACCTTCTCTGTGCCTGGGAAGCAGAAGTCTTCACATTGCTTCGCAGAATCGCTTTTGTGCAGAAAACAGTAACACTTGTTCAGAATGAAAGAAAGCACAGAGCCCCAGATTTTATGTTGTCCTGGAGAGCTTGCAGAGCACTGGGGAAAAGCAGGCAGAGACTTCCCTGCTAGCACCTTCTCTGTGCCTGGGAAACAGAAGTGTTCCCATTGCTTCGCAGAATCGCTTCTGTGCAGAAAACAGTAACACTTGTTCAGAACGAAGGAAAGCACAGAGCCCCAGATTTGCTGTTGTCCTGGAGAGCTTGCAGAGCACTGGGGAAAAGCAGGCAGAGAATTCCCTGCTAGCACCTTCTCTGTGCCTGGGAAACAGAAGTGTTCCCATTGCTTCGCAGAATCGCTTTTGTGCAGAAAACAGTAACACTTGTTCAGAACGAAAGAAAGCACAGAGCCCCAGATTTTATGTTGTCCTGGAGAGCTTGCAGAGCACTGGGGAAAAGCAGGCAGAGAATTCCCTGCTAGCACCTTCTCTGTGCCTGGGAAGCAGAAGTGTTCACATTGCTTCGCAGAATCGCTTTTGTGCAGAAAACAATAACACTTGTTCAGAACGAAAGAAAGCACAGAGCCCCAGATTTTATGTTGTCCTGGAGAGCTTGCAGAGCACTGGGGAAAGGCAGGCAGAGAATTCCCTGCTAGCACCTTCTCTGTGCCTGGGAAGCACAAGTGTTCACATTGCTTCGCAGAATCGCTTTTGTGCAGAAAACAGTAACACTTGTTCAGAACGAAAGAAAGCACAGAGCCCCAGATTTTATGTTGTCCTGGAGAGCTTGCAGAGCACTGGGGAAAGGCAGGCAGAGAATTCCCTGCTACCACCTTCTCTGTTCCTGGGAAACAGAAGTGTTCACATTGCTTCGCAGAATCGCTTTCGTGCAGAAAACAGTAACACTTGTTCAGACGAAAGAAAGCACAGAGCCCCAGATTTTATGTTGTCCTGGAGAGCTTGCAGAGCACTGGGGAAAGGCAGGCAGAGAATTCCCTGCTAGCACCTTCTCTGTTCCTGTTCACATTGCTTCGCAGAATCGCTTTTGTGCAGAAAACAGTAATACTTGTTCAGAACGAAAGAAAGCACAGAGCCCCAGATTTTATGTTGTCCTGGAGAGATTGCAGAGCACTGGGGAAAAGCAGGCAGAGAATTCCCTGCTAGCACGTTCTCTGTTCCTGGGAAACAGAACTGTTCACATTGCTTCGCAGAATCGCTTTTGTGCAGAAAACAGTAACAGTTGTTCAGAACGAAAGAAAGCACAGAGCCCCAGATTTTATGTTGTCCTGGAGAGCTTGCAGAGCACTGGGGAAAGGCAGGCAGAGAATTCCCTGCTAGCACCTTCTCTGTTCCTGGGAAACAGAAGTGTTCACATTGCTTCGCAGAATCACTTTTGTGCAGAAAACAGTAACACTTGTTCAGACGAAAGAAAGCACAGAGCCCCAGATTTTATGTTGTCCTGGAGAGCTTGCAGAGCACTGGGGAAAGGCAGGCAGAGAATTCCCTGCTAGCACCTTCTCTGTGCCTGGGAAGCAGAAGTGTTCACGTTGCTTCGCAGAATCGCTTTTGTGCAGAAAACAGTAACACTTGTTCAGAACGAAAGAAAGCACAGAGCCCCAGATTTTATGTTGTCCTGGAGAGCTTGCAGAGCACTGGGGAAAAGCAGGCAGAGAATTCCCTGCTACCACCTTCTCTGTGCCTGGGAAGCAGAAGTGTTCAAATTGCTTCGCAGAATCGCTTTTGTGCAGAAAACAGTAACACTTGTTCAGAACGAAGGAAAGCACAGAGCCCCAGATTTTATGTTGTCCTGGAGAGCTTGCAGAGCACTGGGGAAAAGCAGGCAGAGAATTCCCTGCTAGCACCTTCTCTGTGCCTGGGAAGCAGAAGTGTTCACATTGCTTCGCAGAATCGCTTTTGTGCAGAAAACAATAACACTTGTTCAGAACGAAAGAAAGCACAGAGCCCCAGATTTTATGTTGTCCTGGAGAGCTTGCAGAGCACTGGGGAAAGGCAGGCAGAGAATTCCCTGCTAGCACCTTCTCTGTGCCTGGGAAGCAGAAGTGTTCACATTGCTTCGCAGAATCGCTTTTGTGCAGAAAACAGTAACACTTGTTCAGACCGAAAGAAAGCACAGAGCCCCAGATTTTATGTTGTCCTGGAGAGCTTGCAGAGCACTGGGGAAAAGCAGGCAGAGAATTCCCTGCTAGCACCTTCTCTGTGCCTGGGAAGCAGAAGTCTTCACATTGCTTCGCAGAATCGCTTTTGTGCAGAAAACAGTAACACTTGTTCAGAACGAAAGAAAGCACAGAGCCCCAGATTTGCTGTTGTGCTGGAGAGCTTGCAGAGCACTGGGGAAAGGCAGGCAGAGAATTCCCTGCTAGCACCTTCTCTGTGCCTGTTCACATTGCTTCGCAGAATCGCTTTTGTGCAGAAAACAGTAACACTTGTTCAGAACGAAAGAAAGCACAGAGCCCCAGATTTTATGTTGTCCTGGAGAGCTTGCAGAGCACTCGGGAAAAGCAGTCAGAGAATTCCCTGCTAGCACCTTCTCTGTGCCTGGGAAGCAGAAGTGTTCACATTGCTTCGCAGAATCGCTTTTGTGCAGAAAACAATAACACTTGTTCAGAATGAAAGAAAGCACAGAGCCCCAGATTTTATGTTGTCCTGCAGAGCTTGCAGAGCACTGGGGAAAAGCAGGCAGAGAATTCCCTGCTAGCACCTTCTCTGTGCCTGGGAAACAGAAGTGTTCCCATTGCTTCGCAGAATCGCTTTTGTGCAGAAAACAGTAACACTTGTTCAGAACGAAAGAAAGCACAGAGCCCCAGATTTTATGTTGTCCTGGAGAGCTTGCAGAGCACTGGGGAAAGGCAGGCAGAGAATTCCCTGCTAGCACCTTCTCTGTGCCTGGGAAGCAGAAGTGTTCACATTGCTTCGCAGAATCGCTTTTGTGCAGAAAACAGTAACACTTGTTCAGAACGAAGGAAAGCACAGAGCCCCAGATTTTATGTTGTCCTGGAGAACTTGCAGAGCACTGGGGAAAAGCAGGCAGAGAATTCCCTGCTAGCACCTTCTCTGTGCCTGGGAAGCAGAAGTCTTCACATTGCTTCGCAGAATCGCTTTTGTGCAGAAAACAGTAACACTTGTTCAGAATGAAAGAAAGCACAGAGCCCCAGATTTTATGTTGTCCTGGAGAGCTTGCAGAGCACTGGGGAAAAGCAGGCAGAGACTTCCCTGCTAGCACCTTCTCTGTGCCTGGGAAACAGAAGTGTTCCCATTGCTTCGCAGAATCGCTTCTGTGCAGAAAACAGTAACACTTGTTCAGAACGAAGGAAAGCACAGAGCCCCAGATTTGCTGTTGTCCTGGAGAGCTTGCAGAGCACTGGGGAAAAGCAGGCAGAGAATTCCCTGCTAGCACCTTCTCTGTGCCTGGGAAACAGAAGTGTTCCCATTGCTTCGCAGAATCGCTTTTGTGCAGAAAACAGTAACACTTGTTCAGAACGAAAGAAAGCACAGAGCCCCAGATTTTATGTTGTCCTGGAGAACTTGCAGAGCACTGGGGAAAAGCAGGCAGAGAATTCCCTGCTAGCACCTTCTCTGTGCCTGGGAAGCAGAAGTCTTCACATTGCTTCGCAGAATCGCTTTTGTGCAGAAAACAATAACACTTGTTCAGAACGAAAGAAAGCACAGAGCCCCAGATTTTATGTTGTCCTGGAGAGCTTGCAGAGCACTGGGGAAAGGCAGGCAGAGAATTCCCTGCTAGCACCTTCTCTGTGCCTGGGAAGCAGAAGTGTTCACATTGCTTCGCAGAATCGCTTTTGTGCAGAAAACAGTAACACTTGTTCAGAACGAAAGAAAGCACAGAGCCCCAGATTTTATGTTGTCCTGGAGAGCTTGCAGAGCACTGGGGAAAGGCAGGCAGAGAATTCCCTGCTACCACCTTCTCTGTTCCTGGGAAACAGAAGTGTTCACATTGCTTCGCAGAATCGCTTTTGTGCAGAAAACAGTAACACTTGTTCAGAACGAAAGAAAGCACAGAGCCCCAGATTTTATGTTGTCCTGGAGAGCTTGCAGAGCACTGGGGAAAGGCAGGCAGAGAATTCCCTGCTAGCACCTTCTCTGTTCCTGTTCACATTGCTTCGCAGAATCGCTTTTGTGCAGAAAACAGTAATACTTGTTCAGAACGAAAGAAAGCACAGAGCCCCAGATTTTATGTTGTCCTGGAGAGATTGCAGAGCACTGGGGAAAAGCAGGCAGAGAATTCCCTGCTAGCACGTTCTCTGTTCCTGGGAAACAGAACTGTTCACATTGCTTCGCAGAATCGCTTTTGTGCAGAAAACAGTAACAGTTGTTCAGAACGAAAGAAAGCACAGAGCCCCAGATTTTATGTTGTCCTGGAGAGCTTGCAGAGCACTGGGGAAAGGCAGGCAGAGAATTCCCTGCTAGCACCTTCTCTGTTCCTGGGAAACAGAAGTGTTCACATTGCTTCGCAGAATCACTTTTGTGCAGAAAACAGTAACACTTGTTCAGACGAAAGAAAGCACAGAGCCCCAGATTTTATGTTGTCCTGGAGAGCTTGCAGAGCACTGGGGAAAGGCAGGCAGAGAATTCCCTGCTAGCACCTTCTCTGTGCCTGGGAAGCAGAAGTGTTCACGTTGCTTCGCAGAATCGCTTTTGTGCAGAAAACAGTAACACTTGTTCAGAACGAAAGAAAGCACAGAGCCCCAGATTTTATGTTGTCCTGGAGAGCTTGCAGAGCACTGGGGAAAAGCAGGCAGAGAATTCCCTGCTAGCACCTTCTCTGTGCCTGGGAAACAGAAGTGTTCCCATTGCTTCGCAGAATCGCTTTTGTGCAGAAAACAGTAACACTTGTTCAGAACGAAAGAAAGCACAGAGCCCCAGATTTTATGTTGTCCTGGAGAGATTGCAGAGCACTGGGGAAAAGCAGGCAGAGAATTCCCTGCTAGCACGTTCTCTGTTCCTGGGAAACAGAAGTGTTCACATTGCTTCGCAGAATCGCTTTTGTGCAGAAAACAGTAACACTTGTTCAGAACGAAAGAAAGCACAGAGCCCCAGATTTTATGTTGTCCTGGAGAGCTTGCAGAGCACTGGGGAAAGGCAGGCAGAGAATTCCCTGCTAGCACCTTCTCTGTGCCTGGGAAACAGAAGTGTTCCCATTGCTTCGCAGAATCGCTTTTGTGCAGAAAACAGTAACACTTGTTCAGAACGAAAGAAAGCACAGAGCCCCAGATTTTATGTTGTCCTGGAGAGCTTGCAGAGCACTGGGGAAAAGCAGGCAGAGAATTCCCTGCTACCACCTTCTCTGTGCCTGGGAAGCAGAAGTGTTCAAATTGCTTCGCAGAATCGCTTTTGTGCAGAAAACAGTAACACTTGTTCAGAACGAAGGAAAGCACAGAGCCCCAGATTTTATGTTGTCCTGGAGAGCTTGCAGAGCACTGGGGAAAAGCAGGCAGAGAATTCCCTGCTAGCACCTTCTCTGTGCCTGGGAAGCAGAAGTGTTCACATTGCTTCGCAGAATCGCTTTTGTGCAGAAAACAATAACACTTGTTCAGAACGAAAGAAAGCACAGAGCCCCAGATTTTATGTTGTCCTGGAGAGCTTGCAGAGCACTGGGGAAAGGCAGGCAGAGAATTCCCTGCTAGCACCTTCTCTGTGCCTGGGAAGCAGAAGTGTTCACATTGCTTCGCAGAATCGCTTTTGTGCAGAAAACAGTAACACTTGTTCAGACCGAAAGAAAGCACAGAGCCCCAGATTTTATGTTGTCCTGGAGAGCTTGCAGAGCACTGGGGAAAAGCAGGCAGAGAATTCCCTGCTAGCACCTTCTCTGTGCCTGGGAAGCAGAAGTCTTCACATTGCTTCGCAGAATCGCTTTTGTGCAGAAAACAGTAACACTTGTTCAGAACGAAAGAAAGCACAGAGCCCCAGATTTGCTGTTGTGCTGGAGAGCTTGCAGAGCACTGGGGAAAGGCAGGCAGAGAATTCCCTGCTAGCACCTTCTCTGTGCCTGTTCACATTGCTTCGCAGAATCGCTTTTGTGCAGAAAACAGTAACACTTGTTCAGAACGAAAGAAAGCACAGAGCCCCAGATTTTATGTTGTCCTGGAGAGCTTGCAGAGCACTCGGGAAAAGCAGTCAGAGAATTCCCTGCTAGCACCTTCTCTGTGCCTGGGAAGCAGAAGTGTTCACATTGCTTCGCAGAATCGCTTTTGTGCAGAAAACAATAACACTTGTTCAGAATGAAAGAAAGCACAGAGCCCCAGATTTTATGTTGTCCTGCAGAGCTTGCAGAGCACTGGGGAAAAGCAGGCAGAGAATTCCCTGCTAGCACCTTCTCTGTGCCTGGGAAACAGAAGTGTTCCCATTGCTTCGCAGAATCGCTTTTGTGCAGAAAACAGTAACACTTGTTCAGAACGAAAGAAAGCACAGAGCCCCAGATTTTATGTTGTCCTGGAGAGCTTGCAGAGCACTGGGGAAAGGCAGGCAGAGAATTCCCTGCTAGCACCTTCTCTGTGCCTGGGAAGCAGAAGTGTTCACATTGCTTCGCAGAATCGCTTTTGTGCAGAAAACAGTAACACTTGTTCAGAACGAAGGAAAGCACAGAGCCCCAGATTTTATGTTGTCCTGGAGAGCTTGCAGAGCACTGGGGAAAGGCAGGCAGAGAATTCCCTGCTAGCACCTTCTCTGTGCCTGGGAAGCAGAAGTGTTCAAATTGCTTCGCAGAATCGCTTTTGTGCAGAAAACAGTAACACTTGTTCAGAATGAAAGAAAGCACAGAGCCCCAGATTTTATGTTGTCCTGGAGAGCTTGCAGAGCACTGGGGAAAAGCAGGCAGAGAATTCCCTGCTAGCACCTTCTCTGTGCCTGGGAAGCAGAAGTGTTCACATTGCTTCGCAGAATCGCTTTTGTGCAGAAAACAATAACACTTGTTCAGAACGAAAGAAAGCACAGAGCCCCAGATTTTATGTTGTCCTGGAGAGCTTGCAGAGCACTGGGGAAAGGCAGGCAGAGAATTCCCTGCTAGCACCTTCTCTGTGCCTGGGAAGCAAAAGTGTTCACATTGCTTCGAAGAATCGCTTTTGTGCAGAAAACAGTAACACTTGTTCAGAACGAAAGAAAGCACAGAGCCCCAGATTTTATGTTGTCCTGGAGAGCTTGCAGAGCACTGGGGAAAAGCAGGCAGAGAATTCCCTGCTAGCACCTTCTCTGTGCCTGGGAAGCAGAAGTGTTCACATTGCTTCGCAGAATCGCTTTTGTGCAGAAAACAGTAACACTTGTTCAGAACGAAAGAAAGCACAGAGCCCCAGATTTTATGTTGTCCTGGAGAGCTTGCAGAGCACTGGGGAAAAGCAGGCAGAGAATTCCCTGCTAGCACCTTCTCTGTGCCTGGGAAGCAGAAGTCTTCACATTGCTTCGCAGAATCGCTTTTGTGCAGAAAACAGTAACACTTGTTCAGAACGAAAGAAAGCACAGAGCCCCAGATTTTATGTTGTCCTGGAGAGCTTGCAGAGCACTGGGGAAAAGCAGGCAGAGAATTCCCTGCTAGCACCTTCTCTGTGCCTGGGAAACAGAAGTGTTCCCATTGCTTTGCAGAATCGCTTTTGTGCAGAAAACAGTAACACTTGTTCAGAACGAAAGAAAGCACAGAGCCCCAGATTTTATGTTGTCCTGGAGAGCTTGCAGAGCACTGGGGAAAGGCAGGCAGAGAATTCCCTGCTAGCACCTTCTCTGTGCCTGGGAAGCAGAAGTGTTCACATTGCTTCGCAGAATCGCTTTTGTGCAGAAAACAGTAACACTTGTTCAGAACGAAAGAAAGCACAGAGCCCCAGATTTTATGTTGTCCTGGAGAGCTTGCAGAGCACTGGGGAAAAGCAGGCAGAGAATTCCCTGCTACCACCTTCTCTGTGCCTGGGAAACAGAAGTGTTCACATTGCTTCGCAGAATCGCTTTTGTGCAGAAAACAGTAACACTTGTTCAGAACGAAGGAAAGCACAGAGCCCCAGATTTTATGTTGTCCTGGAGAGCTTGCAGAGCACTGGGGAAAGGCAGGCAGAGAATTCCCTGCTAGCACCTTCTCTGTGCCTGGGAAGCAGAAGTGTTCACATTGCTTCGCAGAATCGCTTTTGTGCAGAAAACAGTAACACTTGTTCAGAACGAAGGAAAGCACAGAGCCCCAGATTTTATGTTGTCCTGGAGAGCTTGCAGAGCACTGGGGAAAGGCAGGCAGAGAATTCCCTGCTAGCACCTTCTCTGTGCCTGGGAAGCAGAAGTCTTCACATTGCTTCGCAGAATCGCTTTTGTGCAGAAAACAATAACACTTGTTCAGAACGAAAGAAAGCACAGAGCCCCAGATTTTATGTTGTCCTGGAGAGCTTGCAGAGCACTGGGGAAAAGCAGGCAGAGAATTCCCTGCTAGCACCTTCTCTGTGCCTGGGAAGCAGAAGTGTTCACATTGCTTCGCAGAATCGCTTTTGTGCAGAAAACAATAACACTTGTTCAGAACGAAAGAAAGCACAGAGCCCCAGATTTTATGTTGTCCTGGAGAGCTTGCAGAGCACTGGGGAAAAGCAGGCAGAGAATTCCCTGCTAGCACCTTCTCTGTGCCTGGGAAGCAGAAGTGTTCCCATTGCTTCGCAGAATCGCTTTTGTGCAGAAAACAGTAACACTTGTTCAGAATGAAAGAAAGCACAGAGCCCCAGATTTTATGTTGTCCTGGAGAGCTTGCAGAGCACTGGGGAAAAGCAGGCAGAGAATTCCCTGCTAGCACCTTCTCTGTGCCTGGGAAACAGAAGTGTTCCCATTGCTTCGCAGAATCGCTTTTGTGCAGAAAACAGTAACACTTGTTCAGAACGAAAGAAAGCACAGAGCCCCAGATTTTATGTTGTCCTGGAGAGCTTGCAGAGCACTGGGGAAAGGCAGGCAGAGAATTCCCTGCTAGCACCTTCTCTGTGCCTGGGAAGCAGAAGTGTTCACATTGCTTCGCAGAATCGCTTTTGTGCAGAAAACAGTAACACTTGTTCAGAACGAAAGAAAGCACAGAGCCCCAGATTTTATGTTGTCCTGGAGAGCTTGCAGAGCACTGGGGAAAAGCAGGCAGAGAATTCCCTGCTAGCACCTTCTCTGTGCCTGGGAAACAGAAGTGTTCACATTGCTTCGCAGAATCGCTTTTGTGCAGAAAACAGTAACAGTTGTTCAGAACGAAGGAAAGCACAGAGCCCCAGATTTTATGTTGTCCTGGAGAGCTTGCAGAGCACTGGGGAAAGGCAGGCAGAGAATTCCCTGCTAGCACCTTCTCTGTGCCTGGGAAGCAGAAGTCTTCACATTGCTTCGCAGAATCGCTTTTGTGCAGAAAACAATAACACTTGTTCAGAACGAAAGAAAGCACAGAGCCCCAGATTTTATGTTGTCCTGGAGAGCTTGCAGAGCACTGGGGAAAAGCAGACAGAGAATTCCCTGCTAGCACCTTCTCTGTGCCTGGGAAGCAGAAGTGTTCAAATTGCTTCGCAGAATCGCTTTTGTGCAGAAAACAGTAACACTTGTTCAGAACGAAAGAAAGCACAGAGCCCCAGATTTTATGTTGTCCTGGAGAGCTTGCAGAGCACTGGGGAAAAGCAGGCAGAGAATTCCCTGCTAGCACCTTCTCTGTGCCTGGGAAGCAGAAGTGTTCACATTGCTTCGCAGAATCGCTTTTGTGCAGAAAACAGTAACACTTGTTCAGAACGAAAGAAAGCACAGAGCCCCAGATTTGCTGTTGTCCTGGAGAGCTTGCAGAGCAGTGGGGAAAGGCAGGCAGAGAATTCCCTGCTACCACCTTCTCTGTGCCTGTTCACATTGCTTCGCAGAATCGCATTTGTGCAGAAAACAGTAACACTTGTTCAGAACGAAAGAAAGCACAGAGCCCCAGATTTTATGTTGTCCTGGAGAGCTTGCAGAGCACTGGGGAAAAGCAGGCAGAGAATTCCCTGCTAGCACCTTCTCTGTGCCTGGGAAGCAGAAGTGTTCAAATTGCTTCGCAGAATCGCTTTTGTGCAGAAAACAGTAACACTTGTTCAGAACGAAAGAAAGCACAGAGCCCCAGATTTTATGTTGTCCTGGAGAGCTTGCAGAGCACTGGGGAAAAGCAGGCAGAGACTTCCCTGCTAGCACCTTCTCTGTGCCTGGGAAGCAGAAGTGTTCACATTGCTTCGCAGAATCGCTTTTGTGCAGAAAACAGTAACACTTGTTCAGAACGAAAGAAAGCACAGAGCCCCAGATTTGCTGTTGTCCTGTAGAGCTTGCAGAGCAGTGGGGAAAGGCAGGCAGAGAATTCCCTGCTACCACCTTCTCTGTGCCTGTTCACATTGCTTCGCAGAATCGCTTTTGTGCAGAAAACAGTAACACTTGTTCAGAACGAAAGAAAGCACAGAGCCCCAGATTTTATGTTGTCCTGGAGAACTTGCAGAGCACTGGGGAAAAGCAGGCAGAGAATTCCCTGCTAGCACCTTCTCTGTGCCTGGGAAGCAGAAGTCTTCACATTTCTTCGCAGAATCGCTTTTGTGCAGAAAACAGTAACACTTGTTCAGAATGAAAGAAAGCACAGAGCCCCAGATTTTATGTTGTCCTGGAGAGCTTGCAGAGCACTGGGGAAAGGCAGGCAGAGAATTCCCTGCTAGCACCTTCTCTGTGCCTGGGAAACAGAAGTGTTCCCATTGCTTCGCAGAATCGCTTCTGTGCAGAAAACAGTAACACTTGTTCAGAACGAAGGAAAGCACAGAGCCCCAGATTTTATGTTGTCCTGGAGAGCTTGCAGAGCACTGGGGAAAAGCAGGCAGAGAATTCCCTGCTAGCACCTTCTCTGTGCCTGGGAAACAGAATTGTTCCCATTGCTTCGCAGAATCGCTTTTGTGCAGAAAACAGTAACACTTGTTCAGAACGAAAGAAAGCACAGAGCCCCAGATTTTATGTTGTCCTGGAGAACTTGCAGAGCACTGGGGAAAAGCAGGCAGAGAATTCCCTGCTAGCACCTTCTCTGTGCCTGGGAAGCAGAAGTCTTCACATTGCTTCGCAGAATCGCTTTTGTGCAGAAAACAATAACACTTGTTCAGAACGAAAGAAAGCACAGAGCCCCAGATTTTATGTTGTCCTGGAGAGCTTGCAGAGCACTGGGGAAAGGCAGGCAGAGAATTCCCTGCTAGCACCTTCTCTGTGCCTGGGAAGCAGAAGTGTTCACATTGCTTCGCAGAATCGCTTTTGTGCAGAAAACAGTAACACTTGTTCAGAACGAAAGAAAGCACAGAGCCCCAGATTTTATGTTGTCCTGGAGAGCTTGCAGAGCACTGGGGAAAGGCAGGCAGAGAATTCCCTGCTACCACCTTCTCTGTTCCTGGGAAACAGAAGTGTTCACATTGCTTCGCAGAATCGCTTTTGTGCAGAAAACAGTAACACTTGTTCAGACGAAAGAAAGCACAGAGCCCCAGATTTTATGTTGTCCTGGAGAGCTTGCAGAGCACTGGGGAAAGGCAGGCAGAGAATTCCCTGCTAGCACCTTCTCTGTTCCTGTTCACATTGCTTCGCAGAATCGCTTTTGTGCAGAAAACAGTAATACTTGTTCAGAACGAAAGAAAGCACAGAGCCCCAGATTTTATGTTGTCCTGGAGAGATTGCAGAGCACTGGGGAAAAGCAGGCAGAGAATTCCCTGCTAGCACGTTCTCTGTTCCTGGGAAACAGAACTGTTCACATTGCTTCGCAGAATCGCTTTTGTGCAGAAAACAGTAACAGTTGTTCAGAACGAAAGAAAGCACAGAGCCCCAGATTTTATGTTGTCCTGGAGAGCTTGCAGAGCACTGGGGAAAGGCAGGCAGAGAATTCCCTGCTAGCACCTTCTCTGTTCCTGGGAAACAGAAGTGTTCACATTGCTTCGCAGAATCACTTTTGTGCAGAAAACAGTAACACTTGTTCAGACGAAAGAAAGCACAGAGCCCCAGATTTTATGTTGTCCTGGAGAGCTTGCAGAGCACTGGGGAAAGGCAGGCAGAGAATTCCCTGCTAGCACCTTCTCTGTGCCTGGGAAGCAGAAGTGTTCACGTTGCTTCGCAGAATCGCTTTTGTGCAGAAAACAGTAACACTTGTTCAGAACGAAAGAAAGCACAGAGCCCCAGATTTTATGTTGTCCTGGAGAGCTTGCAGAGCACTGGGGAAAAGCAGGCAGAGAATTCCCTGCTAGCACCTTCTCTGTGCCTGGGAAACAGAAGTGTTCACATTGCTTCGCAGAATCGCTTTTGTGCAGAAAACAGTAACACTTGTTCAGAACGAAAGAAAGCACAGAGCCCCAGATTTTATGTTGTCCTGGAGAGATTGCAGAGCACTGGGGAAAAGCAGGCAGAGAATTCCCTGCTAGCACGTTCTCTGTTCCTGGGAAACAGAAGTGTTCACATTGCTTTGCAGAATCGCTTTTGTGCAGAAAACAGTAACACTTGTTCAGAACGAAAGAAAGCACAGAGCCCCAGATTTTATGTTGTCCTGGAGAGCTTGCAGAGCACTGGGGAAAGGCAGGCAGAGAATTCCCTGCTAGCACCTTCTCTGTGCCTGGGAAACAGAAGTGTTCCCATTGCTTCGCAGAATCGCTTTTGTGCAGAAAACAGTAACACTTGTTCAGAACGAAAGAAAGCACAGAGCCCCAGATTTTATGTTGTCCTGGAGAGCTTGCAGAGCACTGGGGAAAAGCAGGCAGAGAATTCCCTGCTACCACCTTCTCTGTGCCTGGGAAGCAGAAGTGTTCAAATTGCTTCGCAGAATCGCTTTTGTGCAGAAAACAGTAACACTTGTTCAGAACGAAGGAAAGCACAGAGCCCCAGATTTTATGTTGTCCTGGAGAGCTTGCAGAGCACTGGGGAAAAGCAGGCAGAGAATTCCCTGCTAGCACCTTCTCTGTGCCTGGGAAGCAGAAGTGTTCACATTGCTTCGCAGAATCGCTTTTGTGCAGAAAACAATAACACTTGTTCAGAACGAAAGAAAGCACAGAGCCCCAGATTTTATGTTGTCCTGGAGAGCTTGCAGAGCACTGGGGAAAGGCAGGCAGAGAATTCCCTGCTAGCACCTTCTCTGTGCCTGGGAAGCAAAAGTGTTCACATTGCTTCGAAGAATCGCTTTTGTGCAGAAAACAGTAACACTTGTTCAGAACGAAAGAAAGCACAGAGCCCCAGATTTTATGTTGTCCTGGAGAGCTTGCAGAGCACTGGGGAAAAGCAGGCAGAGAATTCCCTGCTAGCACCTTCTCTGTGCCTGGGAAGCAGAAGTGTTCACATTGCTTCGCAGAATCGCTTTTGTGCAGAAAACAGTAACACTTGTTCAGAACGAAAGAAAGCACAGAGCCCCAGATTTTATGTTGTCCTGGAGAGCTTGCAGAGCACTGGGGAAAAGCAGGCAGAGAATTCCCTGCTAGCACCTTCTCTGTGCCTGGGAAGCAGAAGTCTTCACATTGCTTCGCAGAATCGCTTTTGTGCAGAAAACAGTAACACTTGTTCAGAACGAAAGAAAGCACAGAGCCCCAGATTTTATGTTGTCCTGGAGAGCTTGCAGAGCACTGGGGAAAAGCAGGCAGAGAATTCCCTGCTAGCACCTTCTCTGTGCCTGGGAAACAGAAGTGTTCCCATTGCTTTGCAGAATCGCTTTTGTGCAGAAAACAGTAACACTTGTTCAGAACGAAAGAAAGCACAGAGCCCCAGATTTTATGTTGTCCTGGAGAGCTTGCAGAGCACTGGGGAAAGGCAGGCAGAGAATTCCCTGCTAGCACCTTCTCTGTGCCTGGGAAGCAGAAGTGTTCACATTGCTTCGCAGAATCGCTTTTGTGCAGAAAACAGTAACACTTGTTCAGAACGAAAGAAAGCACAGAGCCCCAGATTTTATGTTGTCCTGGAGAGCTTGCAGAGCACTGGGGAAAAGCAGGCAGAGAATTCCCTGCTACCACCTTCTCTGTGCCTGGGAAACAGAAGTGTTCACATTGCTTCGCAGAATCGCTTTTGTGCAGAAAACAGTAACACTTGTTCAGAACGAAGGAAAGCACAGAGCCCCAGATTTTATGTTGTCCTGGAGAGCTTGCAGAGCACTGGGGAAAGGCAGGCAGAGAATTCCCTGCTAGCACCTTCTCTGTGCCTGGGAAGCAGAAGTGTTCACATTGCTTCGCAGAATCGCTTTTGTGCAGAAAACAGTAACACTTGTTCAGAACGAAGGAAAGCACAGAGCCCCAGATTTTATGTTGTCCTGGAGAGCTTGCAGAGCACTGGGGAAAGGCAGGCAGAGAATTCCCTGCTAGCACCTTCTCTGTGCCTGGGAAGCAGAAGTCTTCACATTGCTTCGCAGAATCGCTTTTGTGCAGAAAACAATAACACTTGTTCAGAACGAAAGAAAGCACAGAGCCCCAGATTTTATGTTGTCCTGGAGAGCTTGCAGAGCACTGGGGAAAAGCAGGCAGAGAATTCCCTGCTAGCACCTTCTCTGTGCCTGGGAAGCAGAAGTGTTCACATTGCTTCGCAGAATCGCTTTTGTGCAGAAAACAATAACACTTGTTCAGAACGAAAGAAAGCACAGAGCCCCAGATTTTATGTTGTCCTGGAGAGCTTGCAGAGCACTGGGGAAAAGCAGGCAGAGAATTCCCTGCTAGCACCTTCTCTGTGCCTGGGAAGCAGAAGTGTTCCCATTGCTTCGCAGAATCGCTTTTGTGCAGAAAACAGTAACACTTGTTCAGAATGAAAGAAAGCACAGAGCCCCAGATTTTATGTTGTCCTGGAGAGCTTGCAGAGCACTGGGGAAAAGCAGGCAGAGAATTCCCTGCTAGCACCTTCTCTGTGCCTGGGAAACAGAAGTGTTCCCATTGCTTCGCAGAATCGCTTTTGTGCAGAAAACAGTAACACTTGTTCAGAACGAAAGAAAGCACAGAGCCCCAGATTTTATGTTGTCCTGGAGAGCTTGCAGAGCACTGGGGAAAGGCAGGCAGAGAATTCCCTGCTAGCACCTTCTCTGTGCCTGGGAAGCAGAAGTGTTCACATTGCTTCGCAGAATCGCTTTTGTGCAGAAAACAGTAACACTTGTTCAGAACGAAAGAAAGCACAGAGCCCCAGATTTTATGTTGTCCTGGAGAGCTTGCAGAGCACTGGGGAAAAGCAGGCAGAGAATTCCCTGCTAGCACCTTCTCTGTGCCTGGGAAACAGAAGTGTTCACATTGCTTCGCAGAATCGCTTTTGTGCAGAAAACAGTAACAGTTGTTCAGAACGAAGGAAAGCACAGAGCCCCAGATTTTATGTTGTCCTGGAGAGCTTGCAGAGCACTGGGGAAAGGCAGGCAGAGAATTCCCTGCTAGCACCTTCTCTGTGCCTGGGAAGCAGAAGTCTTCACATTGCTTCGCAGAATCGCTTTTGTGCAGAAAACAATAACACTTGTTCAGAACGAAAGAAAGCACAGAGCCCCAGATTTTATGTTGTCCTGGAGAGCTTGCAGAGCACTGGGGAAAAGCAGACAGAGAATTCCCTGCTAGCACCTTCTCTGTGCCTGGGAAGCAGAAGTGTTCAAATTGCTTCGCAGAATCGCTTTTGTGCAGAAAACAGTAACACTTGTTCAGAACGAAAGAAAGCACAGAGCCCCAGATTTTATGTTGTCCTGGAGAGCTTGCAGAGCACTGGGGAAAAGCAGGCAGAGAATTCCCTGCTAGCACCTTCTCTGTGCCTGGGAAGCAGAAGTGTTCACATTGCTTCGCAGAATCGCTTTTGTGCAGAAAACAGTAACACTTGTTCAGAACGAAAGAAAGCACAGAGCCCCAGATTTGCTGTTGTCCTGGAGAGCTTGCAGAGCAGTGGGGAAAGGCAGGCAGAGAATTCCCTGCTACCACCTTCTCTGTGCCTGTTCACATTGCTTCGCAGAATCGCATTTGTGCAGAAAACAGTAACACTTGTTCAGAACGAAAGAAAGCACAGAGCCCCAGATTTTATGTTGTCCTGGAGAGCTTGCAGAGCACTGGGGAAAAGCAGGCAGAGAATTCCCTGCTAGCACCTTCTCTGTGCCTGGGAAGCAGAAGTGTTCAAATTGCTTCGCAGAATCGCTTTTGTGCAGAAAACAGTAACACTTGTTCAGAACGAAAGAAAGCACAGAGCCCCAGATTTTATGTTGTCCTGGAGAGCTTGCAGAGCACTGGGGAAAAGCAGGCAGAGACTTCCCTGCTAGCACCTTCTCTGTGCCTGGGAAGCAGAAGTGTTCACATTGCTTCGCAGAATCGCTTTTGTGCAGAAAACAGTAACACTTGTTCAGAACGAAAGAAAGCACAGAGCCCCAGATTTGCTGTTGTCCTGTAGAGCTTGCAGAGCAGTGGGGAAAGGCAGGCAGAGAATTCCCTGCTACCACCTTCTCTGTGCCTGTTCACATTGCTTCGCAGAATCGCTTTTGTGCAGAAAACAGTAACACTTGTTCAGAACGAAAGAAAGCACAGAGCCCCAGATTTTATGTTGTCCTGGAGAACTTGCAGAGCACTGGGGAAAAGCAGGCAGAGAATTCCCTGCTAGCACCTTCTCTGTGCCTGGGAAGCAGAAGTCTTCACATTTCTTCGCAGAATCGCTTTTGTGCAGAAAACAGTAACACTTGTTCAGAATGAAAGAAAGCACAGAGCCCCAGATTTTATGTTGTCCTGGAGAGCTTGCAGAGCACTGGGGAAAGGCAGGCAGAGAATTCCCTGCTAGCACCTTCTCTGTGCCTGGGAAACAGAAGTGTTCCCATTGCTTCGCAGAATCGCTTCTGTGCAGAAAACAGTAACACTTGTTCAGAACGAAGGAAAGCACAGAGCCCCAGATTTTATGTTGTCCTGGAGAGCTTGCAGAGCACTGGGGAAAAGCAGGCAGAGAATTCCCTGCTAGCACCTTCTCTGTGCCTGGGAAACAGAATTGTTCCCATTGCTTCGCAGAATCGCTTTTGTGCAGAAAACAGTAACACTTGTTCAGAACGAAAGAAAGCACAGAGCCCCAGATTTTATGTTGTCCTGGAGAACTTGCAGAGCACTGGGGAAAAGCAGGCAGAGAATTCCCTGCTAGCACCTTCTCTGTGCCTGGGAAGCAGAAGTCTTCACATTGCTTCGCAGAATCGCTTTTGTGCAGAAAACAATAACACTTGTTCAGAACGAAAGAAAGCACAGAGCCCCAGATTTTATGTTGTCCTGGAGAGCTTGCAGAGCACTGGGGAAAGGCAGGCAGAGAATTCCCTGCTAGCACCTTCTCTGTGCCTGGGAAGCAGAAGTGTTCACATTGCTTCGCAGAATCGCTTTTGTGCAGAAAACAGTAACACTTGTTCAGAACGAAAGAAAGCACAGAGCCCCAGATTTTATGTTGTCCTGGAGAGCTTGCAGAGCACTGGGGAAAGGCAGGCAGAGAATTCCCTGCTACCACCTTCTCTGTTCCTGGGAAACAGAAGTGTTCACATTGCTTCGCAGAATCGCTTTTGTGCAGAAAACAGTAACACTTGTTCAGACGAAAGAAAGCACAGAGCCCCAGATTTTATGTTGTCCTGGAGAGCTTGCAGAGCACTGGGGAAAGGCAGGCAGAGAATTCCCTGCTAGCACCTTCTCTGTTCCTGTTCACATTGCTTCGCAGAATCGCTTTTGTGCAGAAAACAGTAATACTTGTTCAGAACGAAAGAAAGCACAGAGCCCCAGATTTTATGTTGTCCTGGAGAGATTGCAGAGCACTGGGGAAAAGCAGGCAGAGAATTCCCTGCTAGCACGTTCTCTGTTCCTGGGAAACAGAACTGTTCACATTGCTTCGCAGAATCGCTTTTGTGCAGAAAACAGTAACAGTTGTTCAGAACGAAAGAAAGCACAGAGCCCCAGATTTTATGTTGTCCTGGAGAGCTTGCAGAGCACTGGGGAAAGGCAGGCAGAGAATTCCCTGCTAGCACCTTCTCTGTTCCTGGGAAACAGAAGTGTTCACATTGCTTCGCAGAATCACTTTTGTGCAGAAAACAGTAACACTTGTTCAGACGAAAGAAAGCACAGAGCCCCAGATTTTATGTTGTCCTGGAGAGCTTGCAGAGCACTGGGGAAAGGCAGGCAGAGAATTCCCTGCTAGCACCTTCTCTGTGCCTGGGAAGCAGAAGTGTTCACGTTGCTTCGCAGAATCGCTTTTGTGCAGAAAACAGTAACACTTGTTCAGAACGAAAGAAAGCACAGAGCCCCAGATTTTATGTTGTCCTGGAGAGCTTGCAGAGCACTGGGGAAAAGCAGGCAGAGAATTCCCTGCTAGCACCTTCTCTGTGCCTGGGAAACAGAAGTGTTCACATTGCTTCGCAGAATCGCTTTTGTGCAGAAAACAGTAACACTTGTTCAGAACGAAAGAAAGCACAGAGCCCCAGATTTTATGTTGTCCTGGAGAGATTGCAGAGCACTGGGGAAAAGCAGGCAGAGAATTCCCTGCTAGCACGTTCTCTGTTCCTGGGAAACAGAAGTGTTCACATTGCTTTGCAGAATCGCTTTTGTGCAGAAAACAGTAACACTTGTTCAGAACGAAAGAAAGCACAGAGCCCCAGATTTTATGTTGTCCTGGAGAGCTTGCAGAGCACTGGGGAAAGGCAGGCAGAGAATTCCCTGCTAGCACCTTCTCTGTGCCTGGGAAACAGAAGTGTTCCCATTGCTTCGCAGAATCGCTTTTGTGCAGAAAACAGTAACACTTGTTCAGAACGAAAGAAAGCACAGAGCCCCAGATTTTATGTTGTCCTGGAGAGCTTGCAGAGCACTGGGGAAAAGCAGGCAGAGAATTCCCTGCTACCACCTTCTCTGTGCCTGGGAAGCAGAAGTGTTCAAATTGCTTCGCAGAATCGCTTTTGTGCAGAAAACAGTAACACTTGTTCAGAACGAAGGAAAGCACAGAGCCCCAGATTTTATGTTGTCCTGGAGAGCTTGCAGAGCACTGGGGAAAAGCAGGCAGAGAATTCCCTGCTAGCACCTTCTCTGTGCCTGGGAAGCAGAAGTGTTCACATTGCTTCGCAGAATCGCTTTTGTGCAGAAAACAATAACACTTGTTCAGAACGAAAGAAAGCACAGAGCCCCAGATTTTATGTTGTCCTGGAGAGCTTGCAGAGCACTGGGGAAAGGCAGGCAGAGAATTCCCTGCTAGCACCTTCTCTGTGCCTGGGAAGCAGAAGTCTTCACATTGCTTCGCAGAATCGCTTTTGTGCAGAAAACAGTAACACTTGTTCAGACCGAAAGAAAGCACAGAGCCCCAGATTTTATGTTGTCCTGGAGAGCTTGCAGAGCACTGGGGAAAAGCAGGCAGAGAATTCCCTGCTAGCACCTTCTCTGTGCCTGGGAAGCAGAAGTCTTCACATTGCTTCGCAGAATCGCTTTTGTGCAGAAAACAGTAACACTTGTTCAGAACGAAAGAAAGCACAGAGCCCCAGATTTGCTGTTGTGCTGGAGAGCTTGCAGAGCACTGGGGAAAGGCAGGCAGAGAATTCCCTGCTAGCACCTTCTCTGTGCCTGTTCACATTGCTTCGCAGAATCGCTTTTGTGCAGAAAACAGTAACACTTGTTCAGAACGAAAGAAAGCACAGAGCCCCAGATTTTATGTTGTCCTGGAGAGCTTGCAGAGCACTCGGGAAAAGCAGTCAGAGAATTCCCTGCTAGCACCTTCTCTGTGCCTGGGAAGCAGAAGTGTTCACATTGCTTCGCAGAATCGCTTTTGTGCAGAAAACAATAACACTTGTTCAGAATGAAAGAAAGCACAGAGCCCCAGATTTTATGTTGTCCTGCAGAGCTTGCAGAGCACTGGGGAAAAGCAGGCAGAGAATTCCCTGCTAGCACCTTCTCTGTGCCTGGGAAACAGAAGTGTTCCCATTGCTTCGCAGAATCGCTTTTGTGCAGAAAACAGTAACACTTGTTCAGAACGAAAGAAAGCACAGAGCCCCAGATTTTATGTTGTCCTGGAGAGCTTGCAGAGCACTGGGGAAAGGCAGGCAGAGAATTCCCTGCTAGCACCTTCTCTGTGCCTGGGAAGCAGAAGTGTTCACATTGCTTCGCAGAATCGCTTTTGTGCAGAAAACAGTAACACTTGTTCAGAACGAAGGAAAGCACAGAGCCCCAGATTTTATGTTGTCCTGGAGAGCTTGCAGAGCACTGGGGAAAGGCAGGCAGAGAATTCCCTGCTAGCACCTTCTCTGTGCCTGGGAAGCAGAAGTGTTCAAATTGCTTCGCAGAATCGCTTTTGTGCAGAAAACAGTAACACTTGTTCAGAATGAAAGAAAGCACAGAGCCCCAGATTTTATGTTGTCCTGGAGAGCTTGCAGAGCACTGGGGAAAAGCAGGCAGAGAATTCCCTGCTAGCACCTTCTCTGTGCCTGGGAAGCAGAAGTGTTCACATTGCTTCGCAGAATCGCTTTTGTGCAGAAAACAATAACACTTGTTCAGAACGAAAGAAAGCACAGAGCCCCAGATTTTATGTTGTCCTGGAGAGCTTGCAGAGCACTGGGGAAAGGCAGGCAGAGAATTCCCTGCTAGCACCTTCTCTGTGCCTGGGAAGCAAAAGTGTTCACATTGCTTCGAAGAATCGCTTTTGTGCAGAAAACAGTAACACTTGTTCAGAACGAAAGAAAGCACAGAGCCCCAGATTTTATGTTGTTCTGGAGAGCTTGCAGAGCACTGGGGAAAAGCAGGCAGAGAATTCCCTGCTAGCACCTTCTCTGTGCCTGGGAAGCAGAAGTGTTCACATTGCTTCGCAGAATCGCTTTTGTGCAGAAAACAGTAACACTTGTTCAGAACGAAAGAAAGCACAGAGCCCCAGATTTTATGTTGTCCTGGAGAGCTTGCAGAGCACTGGGGAAAAGCAGGCAGAGAATTCCCTGCTAGCACCTTCTCTGTGCCTGGGAAGCAGAAGTCTTCACATTGCTTCGCAGAATCGCTTTTGTGCAGAAAACAGTAACACTTGTTCAGAACGAAAGAAAGCACAGAGCCCCAGATTTTATGTTGTCCTGGAGAGCTTGCAGAGCACTGGGGAAAAGCAGGCAGAGAATTCCCTGCTAGCACCTTCTCTGTGCCTGGGAAACAGAAGTGTTCCCATTGCTTTGCAGAATCGCTTTTGTGCAGAAAACAGTAACACTTGTTCAGAACGAAAGAAAGCACAGAGCCCCAGATTTTATGTTGTCCTGGAGAGCTTGCAGAGCACTGGGGAAAGGCAGGCAGAGAATTCCCTGCTAGCACCTTCTCTGTGCCTGGGAAGCAGAAGTGTTCACATTGCTTCGCAGAATCGCTTTTGTGCAGAAAACAGTAACACTTGTTCAGAACGAAAGAAAGCACAGAGCCCCAGATTTTATGTTGTCCTGGAGAGCTTGCAGAGCACTGGGGAAAGGCAGGCAGAGAATTCCCTGCTAGCACCTTCTCTGTGCCTGGGAAACAGAAGTCTTCACATTGCTTCGCAGAATCGCTTTTGTGCAGAAAACAGTAACACTTGTTCAGAATGAAAGAAAGCACAGAGCCCCAGATTTTATGTTGTCCTGGAGAGCTTGCAGAGCACTGGGGAAAAGCAGGCAGAGAATTCCCTGCTAGCACCTTCTCTGTGCCTGGGAAACAGAAGTGTTCCCATTGCTTCGCAGAATCGCTTTTGTGCAGAAAACAGTAACACTTGTTCAGAACGAAAGAAAGCACAGAGCCCCAGATTTTATGTTGTCCTGGAGAGCTTGCAGAGCACTGGGGAAAGGCAGGCAGAGAATTCCCTGCTAGCACCTTCTCTGTGCCTGGGAAGCAGAAGTGTTCACATTGCTTCGCAGAATCGCTTTTGTGCAGAAAACAGTAACACTTGTTCAGAACGAAAGAAAGCACAGAGCCCCAGATTTTATGTTGTCCTGGAGAGCTTGCAGAGCACTGGGGAAAAGCAGGCAGAGAATTCCCTGCTAGCACCTTCTCTGTGCCTGGGAAACAGAAGTGTTCACATTGCTTCGCAGAATCGCTTTTGTGCAGAAAACAGTAACAGTTGTTCAGAACGAAGGAAAGCACAGAGCCCCAGATTTTATGTTGTCCTGGAGAGCTTGCAGAGCACTGGGGAAAGGCAGGCAGAGAATTCCCTGCTAGCACCTTCTCTGTGCCTGGGAAGCAGAAGTGTTCAAATTGCTTCGCAGAATCGCTTTTGTGCAGAAAACAGTAACACTTGTTCAGAACGAAGGAAAGCACAGAGCCCCAGATTTTATGTTGTCCTGGAGAGCTTGCAGAGCACTGGGGAAAGGCAGGCAGAGAATTCCCTGCTAGCACCTTCTCTGTGCCTGGGAAGCAGAAGTCTTCACATTGCTTCGCAGAATCGCTTTTGTGCAGAAAACAATAACACTTGTTCAGAACGAAAGAAAGCACAGAGCCCCAGATTTTATGTTGTCCTGGAGAGCTTGCAGAGCAGTGGGGAAAGGCAGGCAGAGAATTCCCTGCTACCACCTTCTCTGTGCCTGTTCACATTGCTTCGCAGAATCGCTTTTGTGCAGAAAACAGTAACACTTGTTCAGAACGAAAGAAAGCACAGAGCCCCAGATTTTATGTTGTCCTGGAGAACTTGCAGAGCACTGGGGAAAAGCAGGCAGAGAATTCCCTGCTAGCACCTTCTCTGTGCCTGGGAAGCAGAAGTCTTCACATTTCTTCGCAGAATCGCTTTTGTGCAGAAAACAGTAACACTTGTTCAGAACGAAGGAAAGCACAGAGCCCCAGATTTTATGTTGTCCTGGAGAGCTTGCAGAGCACTGGGGAAAAGCAGGCGGAGAATTCCCTGCTAGCACCTTCTCTGTGCCTGGGAAACAGAATTGTTCCCATTGCTTCGCAGAATCGCTTTTGTGCAGAAAACAGTAACACTTGTTCAGAACGAAAGAAAGCACAGAGCCCCAGATTTTATGTTGTCCTGGAGAGCTTGCAGAGCACTGGGGAAAAGCAGGCAGAGAATTCCCTGCTAGCACCTTCTCTGTGCCTGGGAAGCAGAAGTGTTCACATTGCTTCGCAGAATCGCTTTTGTGCAGAAAACAATAACACTTGTTCAGAACGAAAGAAAGCACAGAGCCCCAGATTTTATGTTGTCCTGGAGAGCTTGCAGAGCACTGGGGAAAAGCAGGCAGAGAATTCGCTGCTAGCACCTTCTCTGTGCCTGGGAAACAGAAGTGTTCCCATTGCTTCGCAGAATCGCTTTTGTGCAGAAAACAGTAACACTTGTTCAGAACGAAAGAAAGCACAGAGCCCCAGATTTTATGTTGTCCTGGAGAGCTTGCAGAGCACTGGGGAAAGGCAGGCAGAGAATTCCCTGCTAGCACCTTCTCTGTGCCTGGGAAGCAGAAGTGTTCACATTGCTTCGCAGAATCGCTTTTGTGCAGAAAACAGTAACACTTGTTCAGAACGAAAGAAAGCACAGAGCCCCAGATTTTATGTTGTCCTGGAGAGCTTGCAGAGCACTGGGGAAAAGCAGGCAGAGAATTCCCTGCTAGCACCTTCTCTGTGCCTGGGAAGCAGAAGTGTTCACATTGCTTCGCAGAATCGCTTTTGTGCAGAAAACAGTAACACTTGTTCAGAACGAAAGAAAGCACAGAGCCCCAGATTTTATGTTGTCCTGGAGAGCTTGCAGAGCACTGGGGAAAAGCAGGCAGAGAATTCCCTGCTAGCACCTTCTCTGTGCCTGGGAAACAGAAGTGTTCACATTGCTTCGCAGAATCGCTTTTGTGCAGAAAACATTAACAGTTGTTCAGAACGAAGGAAAGCACAGAGCCCCAGATTTTATGTTGTCCTGGAGAGCTTGCAGAGCACTGGGGAAAGGCAGGCAGAGAATTCCCTGCTAGCACCTTCTCTGTGCCTGGGAAGCAGAAGTGTTCAAATTGCTTCGCAGAATCGCTTTTGTGCAGAAAACAGTAACACTTGTTCAGAACGAAGGAAAGCACAGAGCCCCAGATTTTATGTTGTCCTGGAGAGCTTGCAGAGCACTGGGGAAAAGCAGGCAGAGAATTCCCTGCTAGCACCTTCTCTGTGCCTGGGAAGCAGAAGTCTTCACATTGCTTCGCAGAATCGCTTTTGTGCAGAAAACAGTAACACTTGTTCAGAACGAAAGAAAGCACAGAGCCCCAGATTTGCTGTTGTCCTGGAGAGCTTGCAGAGCAGTGGGGAAAGGCAGGCAGAGAATTCCCTGCTACCACCTTCTCTGTGCCTGTTCACATTGCTTCGCAGAATCGCTTTTGTGCAGAAAACAGTAACACTTGTTCAGAACGAAAGAAAGCACAGAGCCCCAGATTTTATGTTGTCCTGGAGAACTTGCAGAGCACTGGGGAAAAGCAGGCAGAGAATTCCCTGCTAGCACCTTCTCTGTGCCTGGGAAGCAGAAGTCTTCACATTTCTTCGCAGAATCGCTTTTGTGCAGAAAACAGTAACACTTGTTCAGAATGAAAGAAAGCACAGAGCCCCAGATTTTATGTTGTCCTGGAGAGCTTGCAGAGCACTGGGGAAAGGCAGGCAGAGAATTCCCTGCTAGCACCTTCTCTGTGCCTGGGAAACAGAAGTGTTCCCATTGCTTCGCAGAATCGCTTCTGTGCAGAAAACAGTAACACTTGTTCAGAACGAAGGAAAGCACAGAGCCCCAGATTTTATGTTGTCCTGGAGAGCTTGCAGAGCACTGGGGAAAAGCAGGCAGAGAATTCCCTGCTAGCACCTTCTCTGTGCCTGGGAAACAGAATTGTTCCCATTGCTTCGCAGAATCGCTTTTGTGCAGAAAACAGTAACACTTGTTCAGAACGAAAGAAAGCACAGAGCCCCAGATTTTATGTTGTCCTGGAGAGCTTGCAGAGCACTGGGGAAAGGCAGGCAGAGAATTCCCTGCTAGCACCTTCTCTGTGCCTGGGAAGCAGAAGTGTTCACATTGCTTCGCAGAATCGCTTTTGTGCAGAAAACAGTAACACTTGTTCAGAACGAAAGAAAGCACAGAGCCCCAGATTTTATGTTGTCCTGGAGAGCTTGCAGAGCACTGGGGAAAAGCAGGCAGAGAATTCCCTGCTAGCACCTTCTCTGTGCCTGGGAAGCAGAAGTGTTCACATTGCTTCGCAGAATCGCTTTTGTGCAGAAAACAGTAACACTTGTTCAGAACGAAAGAAAGCACAGAGCCCCAGATTTTATGTTGTCCTGGAGAGCTTGCAGAGCACTGGGGAAAAGCAGGCAGAGAATTCCCTGCTAGCACCTTCTCTGTGCCTGGGAAACAGAAGTGTTCACATTGCTTCGCAGAATCGCTTTTGTGCAGAAAACATTAACAGTTGTTCAGAACGAAGGAAAGCACAGAGCCCCAGATTTTATGTTGTCCTGGAGAGCTTGCAGAGCACTGGGGAAAGGCAGGCAGAGAATTCCCTGCTAGCACCTTCTCTGTGCCTGGGAAGCAGAAGTGTTCAAATTGCTTCGCAGAATCGCTTTTGTGCAGAAAACAGTAACACTTGTTCAGAACGAAGGAAAGCACAGAGCCCCAGATTTTATGTTGTCCTGGAGAGCTTGCAGAGCACTGGGGAAAGGCAGGCAGAGAATTCCCTGCTAGCACCTTCTCTGTGCCTGGGAAGCAGAAGTGTTCACATTGCTTCGCAGAATCGGTTTTGTGCAGAAAACAATAACACTTGTTCAGAACGAAAGAAAGCACAGAGCCCCAGATTTTATGTTGTCCTGGAGAGCTTGCAGAGCAGTGAGGAAAGGCAGGCAGAGAATTCCCTGCTACCACCTTCTCTGTGCCTGTTCACATTGCTTCGCAGAATCGCTTTTGTGCAGAAAACAGTAACACTTGTTCAGAACGAAAGAAAGCACAGAGCCCCAGATTTTATGTTGTCCTGGAGAACTTGCAGAGCACTGGGGAAAAGCAGGCAGAGAATTCCCTGCTAGCACCTTCTCTGTGCCTGGGAAGCAGAAGTGTTCACATTGCTTCGCAGAATCGCTTTTGTGCAGAAAACAGTAACACTTGTTCAGAACGAAAGAAAGCACAGAGCCCCAGATTTTATGTTGTCCTGGAGAGCTTGCAGAGCACTGGGGAAAAGCAGGCAGAGAATTCCCTGCTAGCACCTTCTCTGTTCCTGGGAAACAGAAGTGTTCACATTGCTTCGCAGAATCGCTTTTGTGCAGAAAACAGTAACACTTGTTCAGAACGAAAGAAAGCACAGAGCCCCAGATTTGCTGTTGTCCTGGAGAGCTTGCAGAGCAGTGGGGAAAGGCAGGCAGAGAATTCCCTGCTACCACCTTCTCTGTGCCTGTTCACATTGCTTCGCAGAATCGCTTTTGTGCAGAAAACAGTAACACTTGTTCAGAACGAAAGAAAGCACAGAGCCCCAGATTTTATGTTGTCCTGGAGAACTTGCAGAGCACTGGGGAAAAGCAGGCAGAGAATTCCCTGCTAGCACCTTCTCTGTGCCTGGGAAGCAGAAGTCTTCACATTTCTTCGCAGAATCGCTTTTGTGCAGAAAACAGTAACACTTGTTCAGAATGAAAGAAAGCACAGAGCCCCAGATTTTATGTTGTCCTGGAGAGCTTGCAGAGCACTGGGGAAAAGCAGGCAGAGAATTCCCTGCTAGCACCTTCTCTGTGCCTGGGAAACAGAAGTGTTCCCATTGCTTCGCAGAATCGCTTCTGTGCAGAAAACAGTAACACTTGTTCAGAACGAAGGAAAGCACAGAGCCCCAGATTTGCTGTTGTCCTGGAGAGCTTGCAGAGCACTGGGGAAAAGCAGGCAGAGAATTCCCTGCTAGCACCTTCTCTGTGCCTGGGAAACAGAAGTGTTCCCATTGCTTCGCAGAATCGCTTTTGTGCAGAAAACAGTAACACTTGTTCAGAACGAAAGAAAGCACAGAGCCCCAGATTTTATGTTGTCCTGGAGAGCTTGCAGAGCACTGGGGAAAAGCAGGCAGAGAATTCCCTGCTACCACCTTCTCTGTGCCTGGGAAACAGAAGTGTTCACATTGCTTCGCAGAATCGCTTTTGTGCAGAAAACAGTAACACTTGTTCAGAACGAAGGAAAGCACAGAGCCCCAGATTTTATGTTGTCCTGGAGAGCTTGCAGAGCACTGGGGAAAGGCAGGCAGAGAATTCCCTGCTAGCACCTTCTCTGTGCCTGGGAAGCAGAAGTGTTCAAATTGCTTCGCAGAATCGCTTTTGTGCAGAAAACAGTAACACTTGTTCAGAACGAAGGAAAGCACAGAGCCCCAGATTTTATGTTGTCCTGGAGAGCTTGCAGAGCACTGGGGAAAGGCAGGCAGAGAATTCCCTGCTAGCACCTTCTCTGTGCCTGGGAAGCAGAAGTGTTCACATTGCTTCGCAGAATCGCTTTTGTGCAGAAAACAATAACACTTGTTCAGAACGAAAGAAAGCACAGAGCCCCAGATTTTATGTTGTCCTGGAGAGCTTGCAGAGCACTGGGGAAAAGCAGGCAGAGAATTCCCTGCTAGCACCTTCTCTGTGCCTGGGAAACAGAAGTGTTCCCATTGCTTCGCAGAATCGCTTTTGTGCAGAAAACAGTAACACTTGTTCAGAACGAAAGAAAGCACAGAGCCCCAGATTTTATGTTGTCCTGGAGAGCTTGCAGAGCACTGGGGAAAAGCAGGCAGAGAATTCCCTGCTAGCACCTTCTCTGTGCCTGGGAAGCAGAAGTGTTCACATTGCTTCGCAGAATCGCTTTTGTGCAGAAAACAGTAACACTTGTTCAGAACGAAAGAAAGCACAGAGCCCCAGATTTTATGTTGTCCTGGAGAGCTTGCAGAGCACTGGGGAAAAGCAGGCAGAGAATTCCCTGCTACCACCTTCTCTGTGCCTGGGAAACAGAAGTGTTCACATTGCTTCGCAGAATCGCTTTTGTGCAGAAAACAGTAACACTTGTTCAGAACGAAGGAAAGCACAGAGCCCCAGATTTTATGTTGTCCTGGAGAGCTTGCAGAGCACTGGGGAAAGGCAGGCAGAGAATTCCCTGCTAGCACCTTCTCTGTGCCTGGGAAGCAGAAGTGTTCAAATTGCTTCGCAGAATCGCTTTTGTGCAGAAAACAGTAACACTTGTTCAGAACGAAGGAAAGCACAGAGCCCCAGATTTTATGTTGTCCTGGAGAGCTTGCAGAGCACTGGGGAAAGGCAGGCAGAGAATTCCCTGCTAGCACCTTCTCTGTGCCTGGGAAGCAGAAGTCTTCACATTGCTTCGCAGAATCGCTTTTGTGCAGAAAACAATAACACTTGTTCAGAACGAAAGAAAGCACAGAGCCCCAGATTTTATGTTGTCCTGGAGAGCTTGCAGAGCACTGGGGAAAAGCAGGCAGAGAATTCCCTGCTAGCACCTTCTCTGTGCCTGGGAAGCAGAAGTGTTCCCATTGCTTTGCAGAATCGCTTTTGTGCAGAAAACAGTAACACTTGTTCAGAACGAAAGAAAGCACAGAGCCCCAGATTTTATGTTGTCCTGGAGAGCTTGCAGAGCACTGGGGAAAAGCAGGCAGAGAATTCCCTGCTAGCACCTTCTCTGTGCCTGGGAAGCAGAAGTGTTCACATTGCTTCGCAGAATCGCTTTTGTGCAGAAAACAGTAACACTTGTTCAGAACGAAAGAAAGCACAGAGCCCCAGATTTGCTGTTGTCCTGGAGAGCTTGCAGAGCAGTGGGGAAAGGCAGGCAGAGAATTCCCTGCTACCACCTTCTCTGTGCCTGTTCACATTGCTTCGCAGAATCACTTTTGTGCAGAAAACAGTAACACTTGTTCAGAACGAAAGAAAGCACAGAGCCCCAGATTTTATGTTGTCCTGGAGAACTTGCAGAGCACTGGGGAAAAGCAGGCAGAGAATTCCCTGCTAGCACCTTCTCTGTGCCTGGGAAGCAGAAGTCTTCACATTGCTTCGCAGAATCGCTTTTGTGCAGAAAACAGTAACACTTGTTCAGAATGAAAGAAAGCACAGAGCCCCAGATTTTATGTTGTCCTGGAGAGCTTGCAGAGCACTGGGGAAAAGCAGGCAGAGAATTCCCTGCTAGCACCTTCTCTGTGCCTGGGAAACAGAAGTGTTCCCATTGCTTCGCAGAATCGCTTTTGTGCAGAAAACAGTAACACTTGTTCAGAACGAAAGAAAGCACAGAGCCCCAGATTTTATGTTGTCCTGGAGAGCTTGCAGAGCACTGGGGAAAAGCAGGCAGAGAATTCCCTGCTAGCACCTTCTCTGTGCCTGGGAAACAGAAGTGTTCACATTGCTTCGCAGAATCGCTTTTGTGCAGAAAACAGTAACACTTGTTCAGAACGAAAGAAAGCACAGAGCCCCAGATTTTATGTTGTCCTGGAGAGCTTGCAGAGCACTGGGGAAAGGCAGGCAGAGAATTCCCTGCTAGCACCTTCTCTGTTCCTGGGAAACAGAAGTGTTCACATTGCTTCGCAGAATCGCTTTTGTGCAGAAAACAGTAACACTTGTTCAGACGAAAGAAAGCACAGAGCCCCAGATTTTATGTTGTCCTGGAGAGCTTGCAGAGCACTGGGGAAAGGCAGGCAGAGAATTCCCTGCTAGCACCTTCTCTGTGCCTGTTCACATTGCTTCGCAGAATCGCTTTTGTGCAGAAAACAGTAATACTTGTTCAGAACGAAAGAAAGCACAGAGCCCCAGATTTTATGTTGTCCTGGAGAGCTTGCAGAGCACTGGGGAAAAGCAGGCAGAGAATTCCCTGCTAGCACGTTCTCTGTTCCTGGGAAACAGAACTGTTCACATTGCTTCGCAGAATCGCTTTTGTGCAGAAAACAGTAACAGTTGTTCAGAACGAAAGAAAGCACAGAGCCCCAGATTTTATGTTGTCCTGGAGAGCTTGCAGAGCACTGGGGAAAGGCAGGCAGAGAATTCCCTGCTAGCACCTTCTCTGTTCCTGGGAAACAGAAGTGTTCACATTGCTTCGCAGAATCACTTTTGTGCAGAAAACAGTAACACTTGTTCAGACGAAAGAAAGCACAGAGCCCCAGATTTTATGTTGTCCTGGAGAGCTTGCAGAGCACTGGGGAAAGGCAGGCAGAGAATTCCCTGCTAGCACCTTCTCTGTGCCTGGGAAACAGAAGTGTTCCCATTGCTTCGCAGAATCGCTTTTGTGCAGAAAACAGTAACACTTGTTCAGAACGAAAGAAAGCACAGAGCCCCAGATTTTATGTTGTCCTGGAGAGATTGCAGAGCACTGGGGAAAAGCAGGCAGAGAATTCCCTGCTAGCACGTTCTCTGTTCCTGGGAAACAGAAGTGTTCACATTGCTTCGCAGAATCGCTTTTGTGCAGAAAACAGTAACACTTGTTCAGAACGAAAGAAAGCACAGAGCCCCAGATTTTATGTTGTCCTGGAGAGCTTGCAGAGCACTGGGGAAAGGCAGGCAGAGAATTCCCTGCTAGCACCTTCTCTGTGCCTGGGAAACAGAAGTGTTCCCATTGCTTCGCAGAATCGCTTTTGTGCAGAAAACAGTAACACTTGTTCAGAACGAAAGAAAGCACAGAGCCCCAGATTTTATGTTGTCCTGGAGAGCTTGCAGAGCACTGGGGAAAAGCAGGCAGAGAATTCCCTGCTACCACCTTCTCTGTGCCTGGGAAGCAGAAGTGTTCAAATTGCTTCGCAGAATCGCTTTTGTGCAGAAAACAGTAACACTTGTTCAGAACGAAGGAAAGCACAGAGCCCCAGATTTTATGTTGTCCTGGAGAGCTTGCAGAGCACTGGGGAAAAGCAGGCAGAGAATTCCCTGCTAGCACCTTCTCTGTGCCTGGGAAGCAGAAGTGTTCACATTGCTTCGCAGAATCGCTTTTGTGCAGAAAACAATAACACTTGTTCAGAACGAAAGAAAGCACAGAGCCCCAGATTTTATGTTGTCCTGGAGAGCTTGCAGAGCACTGGGGAAAAGCAGGCAGAGAATTCCCTGCTAGCACCTTCTCTGTGCCTGGGAAGCAGAAGTGTTCACATTGCTTCGCAGAATCGCTTTTGTGCAGAAAACAGTAACACTTGTTCAGAACGAAGGAAAGCACAGAGCCCCAGATTTTATGTTGTCCTGGAGAGCTTGCAGAGCACTGGGGAAAGGCAGGCAGAGAATTCCCTGCTAGCACCTTCTCTGTGCCTGGGAAGCAGAAGTCTTCACATTGCTTCGCAGAATCGCTTTTGTGCAGAAAACAATAACACTTGTTCAGAACGAAAGAAAGCACAGAGCCCCAGATTTTATGTTGTCCTGGAGAGCTTGCAGAGCACTGGGGAAAAGCAGGCAGAGAATTCCCTGCTAGCACCTTCTCTGTGCCTGGGAAGCAGAAGTGTTCACATTGCTTCGCAGAATCGCTTTTGTGCAGAAAACAATAACACTTGTTCAGAACGAAAGAAAGCACAGAGCCCCAGATTTTATGTTGTCCTGGAGAGCTTGCAGAGCACTGGGGAAAAGCAGGCAGAGAATTCCCTGCTAGCACCTTCTCTGTGCCTGGGAAACAGAAGTGTTCCCATTGCTTTGCAGAATCGCTTTTGTGCAGAAAACAGTAACACTTGTTCAGAACGAAAGAAAGCACAGAGCCCCAGATTTTATGTTGTCCTGGAGAGCTTGCAGAGCACTGGGGAAAAGCAGGCAGAGAATTCCCTGCTAGCACCTTCTCTGTGCCTGGGAAGCAGAAGTGTTCACATTGCTTCGCAGAATCGCTTTTGTGCAGAAAACAATAACACTTGTTCAGAACGAAAGAAAGCACAGAGCCCCAGATTTTATGTTGTCCTGGAGAGCTTGCAGAGCACTGGGGAAAGGCAGGCAGAGAATTCCCTGCTAGCACCTTCTCTGTGCCTGGGAAGCAGAAGTGTTCACATTGCTTCGCAGAATCGCTTTTGTGCAGAAAACAGTAACACTTGTTCAGAACGAAAGAAAGCACAGAGCCCCAGATTTTATGTTGTCCTGGAGAGCTTGCAGAGCAGTGGGGAAAGGCAGGCAGAGAATTCCCTGCTACCACCTTCTCTGTTCCTGGGAAACAGAAGTGTTCACATTGCTTCGCAGAATCGCTTTCGTGCAGAAAACAGTAACACTTGTTCAGACGAAAGAAAGCACAGAGCCCCAGATTTTATGTTGTCCTGGAGAGCTTGCAGAGCACTGGGGAAAGGCAGGCAGAGAATTCCCTGCTAGCACCTTCTCTGTTCCTGTTCACATTGCTTCGCAGAATCGCTTCTGTGCAGAAAACAGTAATACTTGTTCAGAACGAAAGAAAGCACAGAGCCCCAGATTTTATGTTGTCCTGGAGAGATTGCAGAGCACTGGGGAAAAGCAGGCAGAGAATTCCCTGCTAGCACGTTCTCTGTTCCTGGGAAACAGAACTGTTCACATTGCTTCGCAGAATCGCTTTTGTGCAGAAAACAGTAACAGTTGTTCAGAACGAAAGAAAGCACAGAGCCCCAGATTTTATGTTGTCCTGGAGAGCTTGCAGAGCACTGGGGAAAGGCAGGCAGAGAATTCCCTGCTAGCACCTTCTCTGTTCCTGGGAAACAGAAGTGTTCACATTGCTTCGCAGAATCACTTTTGTGCAGAAAACAGTAACACTTGTTCAGACGAAAGAAAGCACAGAGCCCCAGATTTTATGTTGTCCTGGAGAGCTTGCAGAGCACTGGGGAAAGGCAGGCAGAGAATTCCCTGCTAGCACCTTCTCTGTGCCTGGGAAGCAGAAGTGTTCACGTTGCTTCGCAGAATCGCTTTTGTGCAGAAAACAGTAACACTTGTTCAGAACGAAAGAAAGCACAGAGCCCCAGATTTTATGTTGTCCTGGAGAGCTTGCAGAGCACTGGGGAAAAGCAGGCAGAGAATTCCCTGCTACCACCTTCTCTGTGCCTGGGAAGCAGAAGTGTTCAAATTGCTTCGCAGAATCGCTTTTGTGCAGAAAACAGTAACACTTGTTCAGAACGAAGGAAAGCACAGAGCCCCAGATTTTATGTTGTCCTGGAGAGCTTGCAGAGCACTGGGGAAAAGCAGGCAGAGAATTCCCTGCTAGCACCTTCTCTGTGCCTGGGAAGCAGAAGTGTTCACATTGCTTCGCAGAATCGCTTTTGTGCAGAAAACAATAACACTTGTTCAGAACGAAAGAAAGCACAGAGCCCCAGATTTTATGTTGTCCTGGAGAGCTTGCAGAGCACTGGGGAAAGGCAGGCAGAGAATTCCCTGCTAGCACCTTCTCTGTGCCTGGGAAGCAGAAGTGTTCACATTGCTTCGCAGAATCGCTTTTGTGCAGAAAACAGTAACACTTGTTCAGACCGAAAGAAAGCACAGAGCCCCAGATTTTATGTTGTCCTGGAGAGCTTGCAGAGCACTGGGGAAAAGCAGGCAGAGAATTCCCTGCTAGCACCTTCTCTGTGCCTGGGAAGCAGAAGTCTTCACATTGCTTCGCAGAATCGCTTTTGTGCAGAAAACAGTAACACTTGTTCAGAACGAAAGAAAGCACAGAGCCCCAGATTTGCTGTTGTGCTGGAGAGCTTGCAGAGCACTGGGGAAAGGCAGGCAGAGAATTCCCTGCTAGCACCTTCTCTGTGCCTGTTCACATTGCTTCGCAGAATCGCTTTTGTGCAGAAAACAGTAACACTTGTTCAGAACGAAAGAAAGCACAGAGCCCCAGATTTTATGTTGTCCTGGAGAGCTTGCAGAGCACTCGGGAAAAGCAGGCAGAGAATTCCCTGCTAGCACCTTCTCTGTGCCTGGGAAGCAGAAGTGTTCACATTGCTTCGCAGAATCGCTTTTGTGCAGAAAACAATAACACTTGTTCAGAATGAAAGAAAGCACAGAGCCCCAGATTTTATGTTGTCCTGGAGAGCTTGCAGAGCACTGGGGAAAAGCAGGCAGAGAATTCCCTGCTAGCACCTTCTCTGTGCCTGGGAAACAGAAGTGTTCCCATTGCTTCGCAGAATCGCTTTTGTGCAGAAAACAGTAACACTTGTTCAGAACGAAAGAAAGCACAGAGCCCCAGATTTTATGTTGTCCTGGAGAGCTTGCAGAGCACTGGGGAAAGGCAGGCAGAGAATTCCCTGCTAGCACCTTCTCTGTGCCTGGGAAGCAGAAGTGTTCACATTGCTTCGCAGAATCGCTTTTGTGCAGAAAACAGTAACACTTGTTCAGAACGAAGGAAAGCACAGAGCCCCAGATTTTATGTTGTCCTGGAGAACTTGCAGAGCACTGGGGAAAAGCAGGCAGAGAATTCCCTGCTAGCACCTTCTCTGTGCCTGGGAAGCAGAAGTCTTCACATTGCTTCGCAGAATCGCTTTTGTGCAGAAAACAGTAACACTTGTTCAGAATGAAAGAAAGCACAGAGCCCCAGATTTTATGTTGTCCTGGAGAGCTTGCAGAGCACTGGGGAAAAGCAGGCAGAGACTTCCCTGCTAGCACCTTCTCTGTGCCTGGGAAACAGAAGTGTTCCCATTGCTTCGCAGAATCGCTTCTGTGCAGAAAACAGTAACACTTGTTCAGAACGAAGGAAAGCACAGAGCCCCAGATTTGCTGTTGTCCTGGAGAGCTTGCAGAGCACTGGGGAAAAGCAGGCAGAGAATTCCCTGCTAGCACCTTCTCTGTGCCTGGGAAACAGAAGTGTTCCCATTGCTTCGCAGAATCGCTTTTGTGCAGAAAACAGTAACACTTGTTCAGAACGAAAGAAAGCACAGAGCCCCAGATTTTATGTTGTCCTGGAGAACTTGCAGAGCACTGGGGAAAAGCAGGCAGAGAATTCCCTGCTAGCACCTTCTCTGTGCCTGGGAAGCAGAAGTCTTCACATTGCTTCGCAGAATCGCTTTTGTGCAGAAAACAATAACACTTGTTCAGAACGAAAGAAAGCACAGAGCCCCAGATTTTATGTTGTCCTGGAGAGCTTGCAGAGCACTGGGGAAAGGCAGGCAGAGAATTCCCTGCTAGCACCTTCTCTGTGCCTGGGAAGCAGAAGTGTTCACATTGCTTCGCAGAATCGCTTTTGTGCAGAAAACAGTAACACTTGTTCAGAACGAAAGAAAGCACAGAGCCCCAGATTTTATGTTGTCCTGGAGAGCTTGCAGAGCACTGGGGAAAGGCAGGCAGAGAATTCCCTGCTACCACCTTCTCTGTTCCTGGGAAACAGAAGTGTTCACATTGCTTCGCAGAATCGCTTTTGTGCAGAAAACAGTAACACTTGTTCAGACGAAAGAAAGCACAGAGCCCCAGATTTTATGTTGTCCTGGAGAGCTTGCAGAGCACTGGGGAAAGGCAGGCAGAGAATTCCCTGCTAGCACCTTCTCTGTTCCTGTTCACATTGCTTCGCAGAATCGCTTTTGTGCAGAAAACAGTAATACTTGTTCAGAACGAAAGAAAGCACAGAGCCCCAGATTTTATGTTGTCCTGGAGAGATTGCAGAGCACTGGGGAAAAGCAGGCAGAGAATTCCCTGCTAGCACGTTCTCTGTTCCTGGGAAACAGAACTGTTCACATTGCTTCGCAGAATCGCTTTTGTGCAGAAAACAGTAACAGTTGTTCAGAACGAAAGAAAGCACAGAGCCCCAGATTTTATGTTGTCCTGGAGAGCTTGCAGAGCACTGGGGAAAGGCAGGCAGAGAATTCCCTGCTAGCACCTTCTCTGTTCCTGGGAAACAGAAGTGTTCACATTGCTTCGCAGAATCACTTTTGTGCAGAAAACAGTAACACTTGTTCAGACGAAAGAAAGCACAGAGCCCCAGATTTTATGTTGTCCTGGAGAGCTTGCAGAGCACTGGGGAAAGGCAGGCAGAGAATTCCCTGCTAGCACCTTCTCTGTGCCTGGGAAGCAGAAGTGTTCACGTTGCTTCGCAGAATCGCTTTTGTGCAGAAAACAGTAACACTTGTTCAGAACGAAAGAAAGCACAGAGCCCCAGATTTTATGTTGTCCTGGAGAGCTTGCAGAGCACTGGGGAAAAGCAGGCAGAGAATTCCCTGCTAGCACCTTCTCTGTGCCTGGGAAACAGAAGTGTTCACATTGCTTCGCAGAATCGCTTTTGTGCAGAAAACAGTAACACTTGTTCAGAACGAAAGAAAGCACAGAGCCCCAGATTTTATGTTGTCCTGGAGAGATTGCAGAGCACTGGGGAAAAGCAGGCAGAGAATTCCCTGCTAGCACGTTCTCTGTTCCTGGGAAACAGAAGTGTTCACATTGCATCGCAGAATCGCTTTTGTGCAGAAAACAGTAACACTTGTTCAGAACGAAAGAAAGCACAGAGCCCCAGATTTTATGTTGTCCTGGAGAGCTTGCAGAGCACTGGGGAAAGGCAGGCAGAGAATTCCCTGCTAGCACCTTCTCTGTGCCTGGGAAACAGAAGTGTTCCCATTGCTTCGCAGAATCGCTTTTGTGCAGAAAACAGTAACACTTGTTCAGAACGAAAGAAAGCACAGAGCCCCAGATTTTATGTTGTCCTGGAGAGCTTGCAGAGCACTGGGGAAAAGCAGGCAGAGAATTCCCTGCTACCACCTTCTCTGTGCCTGGGAAGCAGAAGTGTTCAAATTGCTTCGCAGAATCGCTTTTGTGCAGAAAACAGTAACACTTGTTCAGAACGAAGGAAAGCACAGAGCCCCAGATTTTATGTTGTCCTGGAGAGCTTGCAGAGCACTGGGGAAAAGCAGGCAGAGAATTCCCTGCTAGCACCTTCTCTGTGCCTGGGAAGCAGAAGTGTTCACATTGCTTCGCAGAATCGCTTTTGTGCAGAAAACAATAACACTTGTTCAGAACGAAAGAAAGCACAGAGCCCCAGATTTTATGTTGTCCTGGAGAGCTTGCAGAGCACTGGGGAAAGGCAGGCAGAGAATTCCCTGCTAGCACCTTCTCTGTGCCTGGGAAGCAGAAGTGTTCACATTGCTTCGCAGAATCGCTTTTGTGCAGAAAACAGTAACACTTGTTCAGACCGAAAGAAAGCACAGAGCCCCAGATTTTATGTTGTCCTGGAGAGCTTGCAGAGCACTGGGGAAAAGCAGGCAGAGAATTCCCTGCTAGCACCTTCTCTGTGCCTGGGAAGCAGAAGTCTTCACATTGCTTCGCAGAATCGCTTTTGTGCAGAAAACAGTAACACTTGTTCAGAACGAAAGAAAGCACAGAGCCCCAGATTTGCTGTTGTGCTGGAGAGCTTGCAGAGCACTGGGGAAAGGCAGGCAGAGAATTCCCTGCTAGCACCTTCTCTGTGCCTGTTCACATTGCTTCGCAGAATCGCTTTTGTGCAGAAAACAGTAACACTTGTTCAGAACGAAAGAAAGCACAGAGCCCCAGATTTTATGTTGTCCTGGAGAGCTTGCAGAGCACTCGGGAAAAGCAGTCAGAGAATTCCCTGCTAGCACCTTCTCTGTGCCTGGGAAGCAGAAGTGTTCACATTGCTTCGCAGAATCGCTTTTGTGCAGAAAACAATAACACTTGTTCAGAATGAAAGAAAGCACAGAGCCCCAGATTTTATGTTGTCCTGCAGAGCTTGCAGAGCACTGGGGAAAAGCAGGCAGAGAATTCCCTGCTAGCACCTTCTCTGTGCCTGGGAAACAGAAGTGTTCCCATTGCTTCGCAGAATCGCTTTTGTGCAGAAAACAGTAACACTTGTTCAGAACGAAAGAAAGCACAGAGCCCCAGATTTTATGTTGTCCTGGAGAGCTTGCAGAGCACTGGGGAAAGGCAGGCAGAGAATTCCCTGCTAGCACCTTCTCTGTGCCTGGGAAGCAGAAGTGTTCACATTGCTTCGCAGAATCGCTTTTGTGCAGAAAACAGTAACACTTGTTCAGAACGAAGGAAAGCACAGAGCCCCAGATTTTATGTTGTCCTGGAGAGCTTGCAGAGCACTGGGGAAAGGCAGGCAGAGAATTCCCTGCTAGCACCTTCTCTGTGCCTGGGAAGCAGAAGTGTTCAAATTGCTTCGCAGAATCGCTTTTGTGCAGAAAACAGTAACACTTGTTCAGAATGAAAGAAAGCACAGAGCCCCAGATTTTATGTTGTCCTGGAGAGCTTGCAGAGCACTGGGGAAAAGCAGGCAGAGAATTCCCTGCTAGCACCTTCTCTGTGCCTGGGAAGCAGAAGTGTTCACATTGCTTCGCAGAATCGCTTTTGTGCAGAAAACAATAACACTTGTTCAGAACGAAAGAAAGCACAGAGCCCCAGATTTTATGTTGTCCTGGAGAGCTTGCAGAGCACTGGGGAAAGGCAGGCAGAGAATTCCCTGCTAGCACCTTCTCTGTGCCTGGGAAGCAAAAGTGTTCACATTGCTTCGAAGAATCGCTTTTGTGCAGAAAACAGTAACACTTGTTCAGAACGAAAGAAAGCACAGAGCCCCAGATTTTATGTTGTCCTGGAGAGCTTGCAGAGCACTGGGGAAAAGCAGGCAGAGAATTCCCTGCTAGCACCTTCTCTGTGCCTGGGAAGCAGAAGTGTTCACATTGCTTCGCAGAATCGCTTTTGTGCAGAAAACAGTAACACTTGTTCAGAACGAAAGAAAGCACAGAGCCCCAGATTTTATGTTGTCCTGGAGAGCTTGCAGAGCACTGGGGAAAAGCAGGCAGAGAATTCCCTGCTAGCACCTTCTCTGTGCCTGGGAAGCAGAAGTCTTCACATTGCTTCGCAGAATCGCTTTTGTGCAGAAAACAGTAACACTTGTTCAGAACGAAAGAAAGCACAGAGCCCCAGATTTTATGTTGTCCTGGAGAGCTTGCAGAGCACTGGGGAAAAGCAGGCAGAGAATTCCCTGCTAGCACCTTCTCTGTGCCTGGGAAACAGAAGTGTTCCCATTGCTTTGCAGAATCGCTTTTGTGCAGAAAACAGTAACACTTGTTCAGAACGAAAGAAAGCACAGAGCCCCAGATTTTATGTTGTCCTGGAGAGCTTGCAGAGCACTGGGGAAAGGCAGGCAGAGAATTCCCTGCTAGCACCTTCTCTGTGCCTGGGAAGCAGAAGTGTTCACATTGCTTCGCAGAATCGCTTTTGTGCAGAAAACAGTAACACTTGTTCAGAACGAAAGAAAGCACAGAGCCCCAGATTTTATGTTGTCCTGGAGAGCTTGCAGAGCACTGGGGAAAAGCAGGCAGAGAATTCCCTGCTAGCACCTTCTCTGTGCCTGGGAAGCAGAAGTCTTCACATTGCTTCGCAGAATCGCTTTTGTGCAGAAAACAGTAACACTTGTTCAGAACGAAAGAAAGCACAGAGCCCCAGATTTTATGTTGTCCTGGAGAGCTTGCAGAGCACTGGGGAAAAGCAGGCAGAGAATTCCCTGCTACCACCTTCTCTGTGCCTGGGAAACAGAAGTGTTCACATTGCTTCGCAGAATCGCTTTTGTGCAGAAAACAGTAACACTTGTTCAGAACGAAGGAAAGCACAGAGCCCCAGATTTTATGTTGTCCTGGAGAGCTTGCAGAGCACTGGGGAAAGGCAGGCAGAGAATTCCCTGCTAGCACCTTCTCTGTGCCTGGGAAGCAGAAGTGTTCACATTGCTTCGCAGAATCGCTTTTGTGCAGAAAACAGTAACACTTGTTCAGAACGAAGGAAAGCACAGAGCCCCAGATTTTATGTTGTCCTGGAGAGCTTGCAGAGCACTGGGGAAAGGCAGGCAGAGAATTCCCTGCTAGCACCTTCTCTGTGCCTGGGAAGCAGAAGTCTTCACATTGCTTCGCAGAATCGCTTTTGTGCAGAAAACAATAACACTTGTTCAGAACGAAAGAAAGCACAGAGCCCCAGATTTTATGTTGTCCTGGAGAGCTTGCAGAGCACTGGGGAAAAGCAGGCAGAGAATTCCCTGCTAGCACCTTCTCTGTGCCTGGGAAGCAGAAGTGTTCACATTGCTTCGCAGAATCGCTTTTGTGCAGAAAACAATAACACTTGTTCAGAACGAAAGAAAGCACAGAGCCCCAGATTTTATGTTGTCCTGGAGAGCTTGCAGAGCACTGGGGAAAAGCAGGCAGAGAATTCCCTGCTAGCACCTTCTCTGTGCCTGGGAAGCAGAAGTGTTCCCATTGCTTCGCAGAATCGCTTTTGTGCAGAAAACAGTAACACTTGTTCAGAATGAAAGAAAGCACAGAGCCCCAGATTTTATGTTGTCCTGGAGAGCTTGCAGAGCACTGGGGAAAAGCAGGCAGAGAATTCCCTGCTAGCACCTTCTCTGTGCCTGGGAAACAGAAGTGTTCCCATTGCTTCGCAGAATCGCTTTTGTGCAGAAAACAGTAACACTTGTTCAGAACGAAAGAAAGCACAGAGCCCCAGATTTTATGTTGTCCTGGAGAGCTTGCAGAGCACTGGGGAAAGGCAGGCAGAGAATTCCCTGCTAGCACCTTCTCTGTGCCTGGGAAGCAGAAGTCTTCACATTGCTTCGCAGAATCGCTTTTGTGCAGAAAACAGTAACACTTGTTCAGAACGAAAGAAAGCACAGAGCCCCAGATTTTATGTTGTCCTGGAGAGCTTGCAGAGCACTGGGGAAAAGCAGGCAGAGAATTCCCTGCTAGCACCTTCTCTGTGCCTGGGAAACAGAAGTGTTCACATTGCTTCGCAGAATCGCTTTTGTGCAGAAAACAGTAACAGTTGTTCAGAACGAAGGAAAGCACAGAGCCCCAGATTTTATGTTGTCCTGGAGAGCTTGCAGAGCACTGGGGAAAGGCAGGCAGAGAATTCCCTGCTAGCACCTTCTCTGTGCCTGGGAAGCAGAAGTCTTCACATTGCTTCGCAGAATCGCTTTTGTGCAGAAAACAATAACACTTGTTCAGAACGAAAGAAAGCACAGAGCCCCAGATTTTATGTTGTCCTGGAGAGCTTGCAGAGCACTGGGGAAAAGCAGACAGAGAATTCCCTGCTAGCACCTTCTCTGTGCCTGGGAAGCAGAAGTGTTCAAATTGCTTCGCAGAATCGCTTTTGTGCAGAAAACAGTAACACTTGTTCAGAACGAAAGAAAGCACAGAGCCCCAGATTTTATGTTGTCCTGGAGAGCTTGCAGAGCACTGGGGAAAAGCAGGCAGAGAATTCCCTGCTAGCACCTTCTCTGTGCCTGGGAAGCAGAAGTGTTCACATTGCTTCGCAGAATCGCTTTTGTGCAGAAAACAGTAACACTTGTTCAGAACGAAAGAAAGCACAGAGCCCCAGATTTGCTGTTGTCCTGGAGAGCTTGCAGAGCAGTGGGGAAAGGCAGGCAGAGAATTCCCTGCTACCACCTTCTCTGTGCCTGTTCACATTGCTTCGCAGAATCGCATTTGTGCAGAAAACAGTAACACTTGTTCAGAACGAAAGAAAGCACAGAGCCCCAGATTTTATGTTGTCCTGGAGAGCTTGCAGAGCACTGGGGAAAAGCAGGCAGAGAATTCCCTGCTAGCACCTTCTCTGTGCCTGGGAAGCAGAAGTGTTCAAATTGCTTCGCAGAATCGCTTTTGTGCAGAAAACAGTAACACTTGTTCAGAACGAAAGAAAGCACAGAGCCCCAGATTTTATGTTGTCCTGGAGAGCTTGCAGAGCACTGGGGAAAAGCAGGCAGAGACTTCCCTGCTAGCACCTTCTCTGTGCCTGGGAAGCAGAAGTGTTCACATTGCTTCGCAGAATCGCTTTTGTGCAGAAAACAGTAACACTTGTTCAGAACGAAAGAAAGCACAGAGCCCCAGATTTGCTGTTGTCCTGGAGAGCTTGCAGAGCAGTGGGGAAAGGCAGGCAGAGAATTCCCTGCTACCACCTTCTCTGTGCCTGTTCACATTGCTTCGCAGAATCGCTTTTGTGCAGAAAACAGTAACACTTGTTCAGAACGAAAGAAAGCACAGAGCCCCAGATTTTATGTTGTCCTGGAGAACTTGCAGAGCACTGGGGAAAAGCAGGCAGAGAATTCCCTGCTAGCACCTTCTCTGTGCCTGGGAAGCAGAAGTCTTCACATTTCTTCGCAGAATCGCTTTTGTGCAGAAAACAGTAACACTTGTTCAGAATGAAAGAAAGCACAGAGCCCCAGATTTTATGTTGTCCTGGAGAGCTTGCAGAGCACTGGGGAAAAGCAGGCAGAGAATTCCCTGCTAGCACCTTCTCTGTGCCTGGGAAGCAGAAGTCTTCACATTGCTTCGCAGAATCGCTTTTGTGCAGAAAACAATAACACTTGTTCAGAACGAAAGAAAGCACAGAGCCCCAGATTTTATGTTGTCCTGGAGAGCTTGCAGAGCACTGGGGAAAGGCAGGCAGAGAATTCCCTGCTAGCACCTTCTCTGTGCCTGGGAAGCAGAAGTGTTCACATTGCTTCGCAGAATCGCTTTTGTGCAGAAAACAGTAACACTTGTTCAGAACGAAAGAAAGCACAGAGCCCCAGATTTTATGTTGTCCTGGAGAGCTTGCAGAGCACTGGGGAAAGGCAGGCAGAGAATTCCCTGCTACCACCTTCTCTGTTCCTGGGAAACAGAAGTGTTCACATTGCTTCGCAGAATCGCTTTTGTGCAGAAAACAGTAACACTTGTTCAGACGAAAGAAAGCACAGAGCCCCAGATTTTATGTTGTCCTGGAGAGCTTGCAGAGCACTGGGGAAAGGCAGGCAGAGAATTCCCTGCTAGCACCTTCTCTGTTCCTGTTCACATTGCTTCGCAGAATCGCTTTTGTGCAGAAAACAGTAATACTTGTTCAGAACGAAAGAAAGCACAGAGCCCCAGATTTTATGTTGTCCTGGAGAGATTGCAGAGCACTGGGGAAAAGCAGGCAGAGAATTCCCTGCTAGCACGTTCTCTGTTCCTGGGAAACAGAACTGTTCACATTGCTTCGCAGAATCGCTTTTGTGCAGAAAACAGTAACAGTTGTTCAGAACGAAAGAAAGCACAGAGCCCCAGATTTTATGTTGTCCTGGAGAGCTTGCAGAGCACTGGGGAAAGGCAGGCAGAGAATTCCCTGCTAGCACCTTCTCTGTTCCTGGGAAACAGAAGTGTTCACATTGCTTCGCAGAATCACTTTTGTGCAGAAAACAGTAACACTTGTTCAGACGAAAGAAAGCACAGAGCCCCAGATTTTATGTTGTCCTGGAGAGCTTGCAGAGCACTGGGGAAAGGCAGGCAGAGAATTCCCTGCTAGCACCTTCTCTGTGCCTGGGAAGCAGAAGTGTTCACGTTGCTTCGCAGAATCGCTTTTGTGCAGAAAACAGTAACACTTGTTCAGAACGAAAGAAAGCACAGAGCCCCAGATTTTATGTTGTCCTGGAGAGCTTGCAGAGCACTGGGGAAAAGCAGGCAGAGAATTCCCTGCTAGCACCTTCTCTGTGCCTGGGAAACAGAAGTGTTCACATTGCTTCGCAGAATCGCTTTTGTGCAGAAAACAGTAACACTTGTTCAGAACGAAAGAAAGCACAGAGCCCCAGATTTTATGTTGTCCTGGAGAGATTGCAGAGCACTGGGGAAAAGCAGGCAGAGAATTCCCTGCTAGCACGTTCTCTGTTCCTGGGAAACAGAAGTGTTCACATTGCTTCGCAGAATCGCTTTTGTGCAGAAAACAGTAACACTTGTTCAGAACGAAAGAAAGCACAGAGCCCCAGATTTTATGTTGTCCTGGAGAGCTTGCAGAGCACTGGGGAAAGGCAGGCAGAGAATTCCCTGCTAGCACCTTCTCTGTGCCTGGGAAACAGAAGTGTTCCCATTGCTTCGCAGAATCGCTTTTGTGCAGAAAACAGTAACACTTGTTCAGAACGAAAGAAAGCACAGAGCCCCAGATTTTATGTTGTCCTGGAGAGCTTGCAGAGCACTGGGGAAAAGCAGGCAGAGAATTCCCTGCTAGCACCTTCTCTGTGCCTGGGAAGCAGAAGTGTTCAAATTGCTTCGCAGAATCGCTTTTGTGCAGAAAACAGTAACACTTGTTCAGAACGAAGGAAAGCACAGAGCCCCAGATTTTATGTTGTCCTGGAGAGCTTGCAGAGCACTGGGGAAAAGCAGGCAGAGAATTCCCTGCTAGCACCTTCTCTGTGCCTGGGAAGCAGAAGTGTTCACATTGCTTCGCAGAATCGCTTTTGTGCAGAAAACAATAACACTTGTTCAGAACGAAAGAAAGCACAGAGCCCCAGATTTTATGTTGTCCTGGAGAGCTTGCAGAGCACTGGGGAAAGGCAGGCAGAGAATTCCCTGCTAGCACCTTCTCTGTGCCTGGGAAGCAGAAGTGTTCACATTGCTTCGCAGAATCGCTTTTGTGCAGAAAACAGTAACACTTGTTCAGACCGAAAGAAAGCACAGAGCCCCAGATTTTATGTTGTCCTGGAGAGCTTGCAGAGCACTGGGGAAAAGCAGGCAGAGAATTCCCTGCTAGCACCTTCTCTGTGCCTGGGAAGCAGAAGTGTTCAAATTGCTTCGCAGAATCGCTTTTGTGCAGAAAACAGTAACACTTGTTCAGAACGAAAGAAAGCACAGAGCCCCAGATTTGCTGTTGTGCTGGAGAGCTTGCAGAGCACTGGGGAAAGGCAGGCAGAGAATTCCCTGCTAGGACCTTCTCTGTGCCTGTTCACATTGCTTCGCAGAATCGCTTTTGTGCAGAAAACAGTAACACTTGTTCAGAACGAAAGAAAGCACAGAGCCCCAGATTTTATGTTGTCCTGGAGAGCTTGCAGAGCACTGGGGAAAAGCAGGCAGAGAATTCCCTGCTACCACCTTCTCTGTGCCTGGGAAACAGAAGTGTTCACATTGCTTCGCAGAATCGCTTTTGTGCAGAAAACAGTAACACTTGTTCAGAACGAAGGAAAGCACAGAGCCCCAGATTTTATGTTGTCCTGGAGAGCTTGCAGAGCACTGGGGAAAGGCAGGCAGAGAATTCCCTGCTAGCACCTTCTCTGTGCCTGGGAAGCAGAAGTGTTCACATTGCTTCGCAGAATCGCTTTTGTGCAGAAAACAGTAACACTTGTTCAGAACGAAGGAAAGCACAGAGCCCCAGATTTTATGTTGTCCTGGAGAGCTTGCAGAGCACTGGGGAAAGGCAGGCAGAGAATTCCCTGCTAGCACCTTCTCTGTGCCTGGGAAGCAGAAGTCTTCACATTGCTTCGCAGAATCGCTTTTGTGCAGAAAACAATAACACTTGTTCAGAACGAAAGAAAGCACAGAGCCCCAGATTTTATGTTGTCCTGGAGAGCTTGCAGAGCACTGGGGAAAAGCAGGCAGAGAATTCCCTGCTACCACCTTCTCTGTGCCTGGGAAACAGAAGTGTTCACATTGCTTCGCAGAATCGCTTTTGTGCAGAAAACAGTAACACTTGTTCAGAACGAAGGAAAGCACAGAGCCCCAGATTTTATGTTGTCCTGGAGAGCTTGCAGAGCACTGGGGAAAGGCAGGCAGAGAATTCCCTGCTAGCACCTTCTCTGTGCCTGGGAAGCAGAAGTGTTCACATTGCTTCGCAGAATCGCTTTTGTGCAGAAAACAGTAACACTTGTTCAGAACGAAGGAAAGCACAGAGCCCCAGATTTTATGTTGTCCTGGAGAGCTTGCAGAGCACTGGGGAAAGGCAGGCAGAGAATTCCCTGCTAGCACCTTCTCTGTGCCTGGGAAGCAGAAGTCTTCACATTGCTTCGCAGAATCGCTTTTGTGCAGAAAACAATAACACTTGTTCAGAACGAAAGAAAGCACAGAGCCCCAGATTTTATGTTGTCCTGGAGAGCTTGCAGAGCACTGGGGAAAAGCAGGCAGAGAATTCCCTGCTAGCACCTTCTCTGTGCCTGGGAAGCAGAAGTGTTCACATTGCTTCGCAGAATCGCTTTTGTGCAGAAAACAATAACACTTGTTCAGAACGAAAGAAAGCACAGAGCCCCAGATTTTATGTTGTCCTGGAGAGCTTGCAGAGCACTGGGGAAAAGCAGGCAGAGAATTCCCTGCTAGCACCTTCTCTGTGCCTGGGAAGCAGAAGTGTTCCCATTGCTTCGCAGAATCGCTTTTGTGCAGAAAACAGTAACACTTGTTCAGAATGAAAGAAAGCACAGAGCCCCAGATTTTATGTTGTCCTGGAGAGCTTGCAGAGCACTGGGGAAAAGCAGGCAGAGAATTCCCTGCTAGCACCTTCTCTGTGCCTGGGAAACAGAAGTGTTCCCATTGCTTCGCAGAATCGCTTTTGTGCAGAAAACAGTAACACTTGTTCAGAACGAAAGAAAGCACAGAGCCCCAGATTTTATGTTGTCCTGGAGAGCTTGCAGAGCACTGGGGAAAGGCAGGCAGAGAATTCCCTGCTAGCACCTTCTCTGTGCCTGGGAAGCAGAAGTCTTCACATTGCTTCGCAGAATCGCTTTTGTGCAGAAAACAGTAACACTTGTTCAGAACGAAAGAAAGCACAGAGCCCCAGATTTTATGTTGTCCTGGAGAGCTTGCAGAGCACTGGGGAAAAGCAGGCAGAGAATTCCCTGCTAGCACCTTCTCTGTGCCTGGGAAACAGAAGTGTTCACATTGCTTCGCAGAATCGCTTTTGTGCAGAAAACAGTAACAGTTGTTCAGAACGAAGGAAAGCACAGAGCCCCAGATTTTATGTTGTCCTGGAGAGCTTGCAGAGCACTGGGGAAAGGCAGGCAGAGAATTCCCTGCTAGCACCTTCTCTGTGCCTGGGAAGCAGAAGTCTTCACATTGCTTCGCAGAATCGCTTTTGTGCAGAAAACAATAACACTTGTTCAGAACGAAAGAAAGCACAGAGCCCCAGATTTTATGTTGTCCTGGAGAGCTTGCAGAGCACTGGGGAAAAGCAGACAGAGAATTCCCTGCTAGCACCTTCTCTGTGCCTGGGAAGCAGAAGTGTTCAAATTGCTTCGCAGAATCGCTTTTGTGCAGAAAACAGTAACACTTGTTCAGAACGAAAGAAAGCACAGAGCCCCAGATTTTATGTTGTCCTGGAGAGCTTGCAGAGCACTGGGGAAAAGCAGGCAGAGAATTCCCTGCTAGCACCTTCTCTGTGCCTGGGAAGCAGAAGTGTTCACATTGCTTCGCAGAATCGCTTTTGTGCAGAAAACAGTAACACTTGTTCAGAACGAAAGAAAGCACAGAGCCCCAGATTTGCTGTTGTCCTGGAGAGCTTGCAGAGCAGTGGGGAAAGGCAGGCAGAGAATTCCCTGCTACCACCTTCTCTGTGCCTGTTCACATTGCTTCGCAGAATCGCATTTGTGCAGAAAACAGTAACACTTGTTCAGAACGAAAGAAAGCACAGAGCCCCAGATTTTATGTTGTCCTGGAGAGCTTGCAGAGCACTGGGGAAAAGCAGGCAGAGAATTCCCTGCTAGCACCTTCTCTGTGCCTGGGAAGCAGAAGTGTTCAAATTGCTTCGCAGAATCGCTTTTGTGCAGAAAACAGTAACACTTGTTCAGAACGAAAGAAAGCACAGAGCCCCAGATTTTATGTTGTCCTGGAGAGCTTGCAGAGCACTGGGGAAAAGCAGGCAGAGACTTCCCTGCTAGCACCTTCTCTGTGCCTGGGAAGCAGAAGTGTTCACATTGCTTCGCAGAATCGCTTTTGTGCAGAAAACAGTAACACTTGTTCAGAACGAAAGAAAGCACAGAGCCCCAGATTTGCTGTTGTCCTGGAGAGCTTGCAGAGCAGTGGGGAAAGGCAGGCAGAGAATTCCCTGCTACCACCTTCTCTGTGCCTGTTCACATTGCTTCGCAGAATCGCTTTTGTGCAGAAAACAGTAACACTTGTTCAGAACGAAAGAAAGCACAGAGCCCCAGATTTTATGTTGTCCTGGAGAACTTGCAGAGCACTGGGGAAAAGCAGGCAGAGAATTCCCTGCTAGCACCTTCTCTGTGCCTGGGAAGCAGAAGTCTTCACATTTCTTCGCAGAATCGCTTTTGTGCAGAAAACAGTAACACTTGTTCAGAATGAAAGAAAGCACAGAGCCCCAGATTTTATGTTGTCCTGGAGAGCTTGCAGAGCACTGGGGAAAGGCAGGCAGAGAATTCCCTGCTAGCACCTTCTCTGTGCCTGGGAAACAGAAGTGTTCACATTGCTTCGCAGAATCGCTTCTGTGCAGAAAACAGTAACACTTGTTCAGAACGAAGGAAAGCACAGAGCCCCAGATTTTATGTTGTCCTGGAGAGCTTGCAGAGCACTGGGGAAAAGCAGGCAGAGAATTCCCTGCTAGCACCTTCTCTGTGCCTGGGAAACAGAATTGTTCCCATTGCTTCGCAGAATCGCTTTTGTGCAGAAAACAGTAACACTTGTTCAGAACGAAAGAAAGCACAGAGCCCCAGATTTTATGTTGTCCTGGAGAACTTGCAGAGCACTGGGGAAAAGCAGGCAGAGAATTCCCTGCTAGCACCTTCTCTGTGCCTGGGAAGCAGAAGTCTTCACATTGCTTCGCAGAATCGCTTTTGTGCAGAAAACAATAACACTTGTTCAGAACGAAAGAAAGCACAGAGCCCCAGATTTTATGTTGTCCTGGAGAGCTTGCAGAGCACTGGGGAAAGGCAGGCAGAGAATTCCCTGCTAGCACCTTCTCTGTGCCTGGGAAGCAGAAGTGTTCACATTGCTTCGCAGAATCGCTTTTGTGCAGAAAACAGTAACACTTGTTCAGAACGAAAGAAAGCACAGAGCCCCAGATTTTATGTTGTCCTGGAGAGCTTGCAGAGCACTGGGGAAAGGCAGGCAGAGAATTCCCTGCTACCACCTTCTCTGTTCCTGGGAAACAGAAGTGTTCACATTGCTTCGCAGAATCGCTTTTGTGCAGAAAACAGTAACACTTGTTCAGACGAAAGAAAGCACAGAGCCCCAGATTTTATGTTGTCCTGGAGAGCTTGCAGAGCACTGGGGAAAGGCAGGCAGAGAATTCCCTGCTAGCACCTTCTCTGTTCCTGTTCACATTGCTTCGCAGAATCGCTTTTGTGCAGAAAACAGTAATACTTGTTCAGAACGAAAGAAAGCACAGAGCCCCAGATTTTATGTTGTCCTGGAGAGATTGCAGAGCACTGGGGAAAAGCAGGCAGAGAATTCCCTGCTAGCACGTTCTCTGTTCCTGGGAAACAGAACTGTTCACATTGCTTCGCAGAATCGCTTTTGTGCAGAAAACAGTAACAGTTGTTCAGAACGAAAGAAAGCACAGAGCCCCAGATTTTATGTTGTCCTGGAGAGCTTGCAGAGCACTGGGGAAAGGCAGGCAGAGAATTCCCTGCTAGCACCTTCTCTGTTCCTGGGAAACAGAAGTGTTCACATTGCTTCGCAGAATCACTTTTGTGCAGAAAACAGTAACACTTGTTCAGACGAAAGAAAGCACAGAGCCCCAGATTTTATGTTGTCCTGGAGAGCTTGCAGAGCACTGGGGAAAGGCAGGCAGAGAATTCCCTGCTAGCACCTTCTCTGTGCCTGGGAAGCAGAAGTGTTCACGTTGCTTCGCAGAATCGCTTTTGTGCAGAAAACAGTAACACTTGTTCAGAACGAAAGAAAGCACAGAGCCCCAGATTTTATGTTGTCCTGGAGAGCTTGCAGAGCACTGGGGAAAAGCAGGCAGAGAATTCCCTGCTAGCACCTTCTCTGTGCCTGGGAAACAGAAGTGTTCACATTGCTTCGCAGAATCGCTTTTGTGCAGAAAACAGTAACACTTGTTCAGAACGAAAGAAAGCACAGAGCCCCAGATTTTATGTTGTCCTGGAGAGATTGCAGAGCACTGGGGAAAAGCAGGCAGAGAATTCCCTGCTAGCACGTTCTCTGTTCCTGGGAAACAGAAGTGTTCACATTGCTTCGCAGAATCGCTTTTGTGCAGAAAACAGTAACACTTGTTCAGAACGAAAGAAAGCACAGAGCCCCAGATTTTATGTTGTCCTGGAGAGCTTGCAGAGCACTGGGGAAAGGCAGGCAGAGAATTCCCTGCTAGCACCTTCTCTGTGCCTGGGAAACAGAAGTGTTCCCATTGCTTCGCAGAATCGCTTTTGTGCAGAAAACAGTAACACTTGTTCAGAACGAAAGAAAGCACAGAGCCCCAGATTTTATGTTGTCCTGGAGAGCTTGCAGAGCACTGGGGAAAAGCAGGCAGAGAATTCCCTGCTACCACCTTCTCTGTGCCTGGGAAGCAGAAGTGTTCAAATTGCTTCGCAGAATCGCTTTTGTGCAGAAAACAGTAACACTTGTTCAGAACGAAGGAAAGCACAGAGCCCCAGATTTTATGTTGTCCTGGAGAGCTTGCAGAGCACTGGGGAAAAGCAGGCAGAGAATTCCCTGCTAGCACCTTCTCTGTGCCTGGGAAGCAGAAGTGTTCACATTGCTTCGCAGAATCGCTTTTGTGCAGAAAACAATAACACTTGTTCAGAACGAAAGAAAGCACAGAGCCCCAGATTTTATGTTGTCCTGGAGAGCTTGCAGAGCACTGGGGAAAGGCAGGCAGAGAATTCCCTGCTAGCACCTTCTCTGTGCCTGGGAAGCAGAAGTGTTCACATTGCTTCGCAGAATCGCTTTTGTGCAGAAAACAGTAACACTTGTTCAGACCGAAAGAAAGCACAGAGCCCCAGATTTTATGTTGTCCTGGAGAGCTTGCAGAGCACTGGGGAAAAGCAGGCAGAGAATTCCCTGCTAGCACCTTCTCTGTGCCTGGGAAGCAGAAGTCTTCACATTGCTTCGCAGAATCGCTTTTGTGCAGAAAACAGTAACACTTGTTCAGAACGAAAGAAAGCACAGAGCCCCAGATTTGCTGTTGTGCTGGAGAGCTTGCAGAGCACTGGGGAAAGGCAGGCAGAGAATTCCCTGCTAGCACCTTCTCTGTGCCTGTTCACATTGCTTCGCAGAATCGCTTTTGTGCAGAAAACAGTAACACTTGTTCAGAACGAAAGAAAGCACAGAGCCCCAGATTTTATGTTGTCCTGGAGAGCTTGCAGAGCACTCGGGAAAAGCAGTCAGAGAATTCCCTGCTAGCACCTTCTCTGTGCCTGGGAAGCAGAAGTGTTCACATTGCTTCGCAGAATCGCTTTTGTGCAGAAAACAATAACACTTGTTCAGAATGAAAGAAAGCACAGAGCCCCAGATTTTATGTTGTCCTGCAGAGCTTGCAGAGCACTGGGGAAAAGCAGGCAGAGAATTCCCTGCTAGCACCTTCTCTGTGCCTGGGAAACAGAAGTGTTCCCATTGCTTCGCAGAATCGCTTTTGTGCAGAAAACAGTAACACTTGTTCAGAACGAAAGAAAGCACAGAGCCCCAGATTTTATGTTGTCCTGGAGAGCTTGCAGAGCACTGGGGAAAGGCAGGCAGAGAATTCCCTGCTAGCACCTTCTCTGTGCCTGGGAAGCAGAAGTGTTCACATTGCTTCGCAGAATCGCTTTTGTGCAGAAAACAGTAACACTTGTTCAGAACGAAGGAAAGCACAGAGCCCCAGATTTTATGTTGTCCTGGAGAGCTTGCAGAGCACTGGGGAAAGGCAGGCAGAGAATTCCCTGCTAGCACCTTCTCTGTGCCTGGGAAGCAGAAGTGTTCAAATTGCTTCGCAGAATCGCTTTTGTGCAGAAAACAGTAACACTTGTTCAGAATGAAAGAAAGCACAGAGCCCCAGATTTTATGTTGTCCTGGAGAGCTTGCAGAGCACTGGGGAAAAGCAGGCAGAGAATTCCCTGCTAGCACCTTCTCTGTGCCTGGGAAGCAGAAGTGTTCACATTGCTTCGAAGAATCGCTTTTGTGCAGAAAACAGTAACACTTGTTCAGAACGAAAGAAAGCACAGAGCCCCAGATTTTATGTTGTCCTGGAGAGCTTGCAGAGCACTGGGGAAAAGCAGGCAGAGAATTCCCTGCTAGCACCTTCTCTGTGCCTGGGAAGCAGAAGTGTTCACATTGCTTCGCAGAATCGCTTTTGTGCAGAAAACAGTAACACTTGTTCAGAACGAAAGAAAGCACAGAGCCCCAGATTTTATGTTGTCCTGGAGAGCTTGCAGAGCACTGGGGAAAAGCAGGCAGAGAATTCCCTGCTAGCACCTTCTCTGTGCCTGGGAAGCAGAAGTCTTCACATTGCTTCGCAGAATCGCTTTTGTGCAGAAAACAGTAACACTTGTTCAGAACGAAAGAAAGCACAGAGCCCCAGATTTTATGTTGTCCTGGAGAGCTTGCAGAGCACTGGGGAAAAGCAGGCAGAGAATTCCCTGCTAGCACCTTCTCTGTGCCTGGGAAACAGAAGTGTTCCCATTGCTTTGCAGAATCGCTTTTGTGCAGAAAACAGTAACACTTGTTCAGAACGAAAGAAAGCACAGAGCCCCAGATTTTATGTTGTCCTGGAGAGCTTGCAGAGCACTGGGGAAAGGCAGGCAGAGAATTCCCTGCTAGCACCTTCTCTGTGCCTGGGAAGCAGAAGTGTTCACATTGCTTCGCAGAATCGCTTTTGTGCAGAAAACAGTAACACTTGTTCAGAACGAAAGAAAGCACAGAGCCCCAGATTTTATGTTGTCCTGGAGAGCTTGCAGAGCACTGGGGAAAAGCAGGCAGAGAATTCCCTGCTAGCACCTTCTCTGTGCCTGGGAAACAGAAGTGTTCACATTGCTTCGCAGAATCGCATTTGTGCAGAAAACAGTAACACTTGTTCAGAACGAAAGAAAGCACAGAGCCCCAGATTTTATGTTGTCCTGGAGAGCTTGCAGAGCACTGGGGAAAAGCAGGCAGAGAATTCCCTGCTACCACCTTCTCTGTGCCTGGGAAACAGAAGTGTTCACATTGCTTCGCAGAATCGCTTTTGTGCAGAAAACAGTAACACTTGTTCAGAACGAAGGAAAGCACAGAGCCCCAGATTTTATGTTGTCCTGGAGAGCTTGCAGAGCACTGGGGAAAGGCAGGCAGAGAATTCCCTGCTAGCACCTTCTCTGTGCCTGGGAAGCAGAAGTGTTCACATTGCTTCGCAGAATCGCTTTTGTGCAGAAAACAGTAACACTTGTTCAGAACGAAGGAAAGCACAGAGCCCCAGATTTTATGTTGTCCTGGAGAGCTTGCAGAGCACTGGGGAAAGGCAGGCAGAGAATTCCCTGCTAGCACCTTCTCTGTGCCTGGGAAGCAGAAGTCTTCACATTGCTTCGCAGAATCGCTTTTGTGCAGAAAACAATAACACTTGTTCAGAACGAAAGAAAGCACAGAGCCCCAGATTTTATGTTGTCCTGGAGAGCTTGCAGAGCACTGGGGAAAAGCAGGCAGAGAATTCCCTGCTAGCACCTTCTCTGTGCCTGGGAAGCAGAAGTGTTCACATTGCTTCGCAGAATCGCTTTTGTGCAGAAAACAATAACACTTGTTCAGAACGAAAGAAAGCACAGAGCCCCAGATTTTATGTTGTCCTGGAGAGCTTGCAGAGCACTGGGGAAAAGCAGGCAGAGAATTCCCTGCTAGCACCTTCTCTGTGCCTGGGAAGCAGAAGTGTTCCCATTGCTTCGCAGAATCGCTTTTGTGCAGAAAACAGTAACACTTGTTCAGAATGAAAGAAAGCACAGAGCCCCAGATTTTATGTTGTCCTGGAGAGCTTGCAGAGCACTGGGGAAAAGCAGGCAGAGAATTCCCTGCTAGCACCTTCTCTGTGCCTGGGAAACAGAAGTGTTCCCATTGCTTCGCAGAATCGCTTTTGTGCAGAAAACAGTAACACTTGTTCAGAACGAAAGAAAGCACAGAGCCCCAGATTTTATGTTGTCCTGGAGAGCTTGCAGAGCACTGGGGAAAGGCAGGCAGAGAATTCCCTGCTAGCACCTTCTCTGTGCCTGGGAAGCAGAAGTCTTCACATTGCTTCGCAGAATCGCTTTTGTGCAGAAAACAGTAACACTTGTTCAGAACGAAAGAAAGCACAGAGCCCCAGATTTTATGTTGTCCTGGAGAGCTTGCAGAGCACTGGGGAAAAGCAGGCAGAGAATTCCCTGCTAGCACCTTCTCTGTGCCTGGGAAACAGAAGTGTTCACATTGCTTCGCAGAATCGCTTTTGTGCAGAAAACAGTAACAGTTGTTCAGAACGAAGGAAAGCACAGAGCCCCAGATTTTATGTTGTCCTGGAGAGCTTGCAGAGCACTGGGGAAAGGCAGGCAGAGAATTCCCTGCTAGCACCTTCTCTGTGCCTGGGAAGCAGAAGTCTTCACATTGCTTCGCAGAATCGCTTTTGTGCAGAAAACAATAACACTTGTTCAGAACGAAAGAAAGCACAGAGCCCCAGATTTTATGTTGTCCTGGAGAGCTTGCAGAGCACTGGGGAAAAGCAGACAGAGAATTCCCTGCTAGCACCTTCTCTGTGCCTGGGAAGCAGAAGTGTTCAAATTGCTTCGCAGAATCGCTTTTGTGCAGAAAACAGTAACACTTGTTCAGAACGAAAGAAAGCACAGAGCCCCAGATTTTATGTTGTCCTGGAGAGCTTGCAGAGCACTGGGGAAAAGCAGGCAGAGAATTCCCTGCTAGCACCTTCTCTGTGCCTGGGAAGCAGAAGTGTTCACATTGCTTCGCAGAATCGCTTTTGTGCAGAAAACAGTAACACTTGTTCAGAACGAAAGAAAGCACAGAGCCCCAGATTTGCTGTTGTCCTGGAGAGCTTGCAGAGCAGTGGGGAAAGGCAGGCAGAGAATTCCCTGCTACCACCTTCTCTGTGCCTGTTCACATTGCTTCGCAGAATCGCATTTGTGCAGAAAACAGTAACACTTGTTCAGAACGAAAGAAAGCACAGAGCCCCAGATTTTATGTTGTCCTGGAGAGCTTGCAGAGCACTGGGGAAAAGCAGGCAGAGAATTCCCTGCTAGCACCTTCTCTGTGCCTGGGAAGCAGAAGTGTTCAAATTGCTTCGCAGAATCGCTTTTGTGCAGAAAACAGTAACACTTGTTCAGAACGAAAGAAAGCACAGAGCCCCAGATTTTATGTTGTCCTGGAGAGCTTGCAGAGCACTGGGGAAAAGCAGGCAGAGACTTCCCTGCTAGCACCTTCTCTGTGCCTGGGAAGCAGAAGTGTTCACATTGCTTCGCAGAATCGCTTTTGTGCAGAAAACAGTAACACTTGTTCAGAACGAAAGAAAGCACAGAGCCCCAGATTTGCTGTTGTCCTGGAGAGCTTGCAGAGCAGTGGGGAAAGGCAGGCAGAGAATTCCCTGCTACCACCTTCTCTGTGCCTGTTCACATTGCTTCGCAGAATCGCTTTTGTGCAGAAAACAGTAACACTTGTTCAGAACGAAAGAAAGCACAGAGCCCCAGATTTTATGTTGTCCTGGAGAACTTGCAGAGCACTGGGGAAAAGCAGGCAGAGAATTCCCTGCTAGCACCTTCTCTGTGCCTGGGAAGCAGAAGTCTTCACATTTCTTCGCAGAATCGCTTTTGTGCAGAAAACAGTAACACTTGTTCAGAATGAAAGAAAGCACAGAGCCCCAGATTTTATGTTGTCCTGGAGAGCTTGCAGAGCACTGGGGAAAGGCAGGCAGAGAATTCCCTGCTAGCACCTTCTCTGTGCCTGGGAAACAGAAGTGTTCACATTGCTTCGCAGAATCGCTTCTGTGCAGAAAACAGTAACACTTGTTCAGAACGAAGGAAAGCACAGAGCCCCAGATTTTATGTTGTCCTGGAGAGCTTGCAGAGCACTGGGGAAAAGCAGGCAGAGAATTCCCTGCTAGCACCTTCTCTGTGCCTGGGAAACAGAATTGTTCCCATTGCTTCGCAGAATCGCTTTTGTGCAGAAAACAGTAACACTTGTTCAGAACGAAAGAAAGCACAGAGCCCCAGATTTTATGTTGTCCTGGAGAGCTTGCAGAGCACTGGGGAAAGGCAGGCAGAGAATTCCCTGCTAGCACCTTCTCTGTGCCTGGGAAGCAGAAGTGTTCACATTGCTTCGCAGAATCGCTTTTGTGCAGAAAACAGTAACACTTGTTCAGAACGAAGGAAAGCACAGAGCCCCAGATTTTATGTTGTCCTGGAGAGCTTGCAGAGCACTGGGGAAAGGCAGGCAGAGAATTCCCTGCTAGCACCTTCTCTGTGCCTGGGAAGCAGAAGTCTTCACATTGCTTCGCAGAATCGCTTTTGTGCAGAAAACAATAAAACTTGTTCAGAACGAAAGAAAGCACAGAGCCCCAGATTTTATGTTGTCCTGGAGAGCTTGCAGAGCACTGGGGAAAAGCAGTCAGAGAATTCCCTGCTAGCACCTTCTCTGTGCCTGGGAAGCAGAAGTGTTCAAATTGCTTCGCAGAATCGCTTTTGTGCAGAAAACAGTAACACTTGTTCAGAACGAAAGAAAGCACAGAGCCCCAGATTTTATGTTGTCCTGGAGAGCTTGCAGAGCACTGGGGAAAAGCAGGCAGAGAATTCCCTGCTAGCACCTTCTCTGTGCCTGGGAAGCAGAAGTGTTCACATTGCTTCGCAGAATCGCTTTTGTGCAGAAAACAGTAACACTTGTTCAGAACGAAAGAAAGCACAGAGCCCCAGATTTGCTGTTGTCCTGGAGAGCTTGCAGAGCAGTGGGGAAAGGCAGGCAGAGAATTCCCTGCTACCACCTTCTCTGTGCCTGTTCACATTGCTTCGCAGAATCGCTTTTGTGCAGAAAACAGTAACACTTGTTCAGAACGAAAGAAAGCACAGAGCCCCAGATTTTATGTTGTCCTGGAGAACTTGCAGAGCACTGGGGAAAAGCAGGCAGAGAATTCCCTGCTAGCACCTTCTCTGTGCCTGGGAAGCAGAAGTCTTCACATTTCTTCGCAGAATCGCTTTTGTGCAGAAAACAGTAACACTTGTTCAGAATGAAAGAAAGCACAGAGCCCCAGATTTTATGTTGTCCTGGAGAGCTTGCAGAGCACTGGGGAAAAGCAGGCAGAGAATTCCCTGCTAGCACCTTCTCTGTGCCTGGGAAGCAGAAGTGTTCAAATTGCTTCGCAGAATCGCTTTTGTGCAGAAAACAGTAACACTTGTTCAGAACGAAAGAAAGCACAGAGCCCCAGATTTTATGTTGTCCTGGAGAGCTTGCAGAGCACTGGGGAAAAGCAGGCAGAGAATTCCCTGCTAGCACCTTCTCTGTGCCTGGGAAGCAGAAGTGTTCACATTGCTTCGCAGAATCGCTTTTGTGCAGAAAACAGTAACACTTGTTCAGAACGAAAGAAAGCACAGAGCCCCAGATTTGCTGTTGTCCTGGAGAGCTTGCAGAGCAGTGGGGAAAGGCAGGCAGAGAATTCCCTGCTACCACCTTCTCTGTGCCTGTTCACATTGCTTCGCAGAATCGCTTTTGTGCAGAAAACAGTAACACTTGTTCAGAACGAAAGAAAGCACAGAGCCCCAGATTTTATGTTGTCCTGGAGAACTTGCAGAGCACTGGGGAAAAGCAGGCAGAGAATTCCCTGCTAGCACCTTCTCTGTGCCTGGGAAGCAGAAGTCTTCACATTTCTTCGCAGAATCGCTTTTGTGCAGAAAACAGTAACACTTGTTCAGAATGAAAGAAAGCACAGAGCCCCAGATTTTATGTTGTCCTGGAGAGCTTGCAGAGCACTGGGGAAAGGCAGGCAGAGAATTCCCTGCTAGCACCTTCTCTGTGCCTGGGAAACAGAAGTGTTCACATTGCTTCGCAGAATCGCTTCTGTGCAGAAAACAGTAACACTTGTTCAGAACGAAGGAAAGCACAGAGCCCCAGATTTTATGTTGTCCTGGAGAGCTTGCAGAGCACTGGGGAAAAGCAGGCAGAGAATTCCCTGCTAGCACCTTCTCTGTGCCTGGGAAGCAGAAGTGTTCACATTGCTTCGCAGAATCGCTTTTGTGCAGAAAACAGTAACACTTGTTCAGAACGAAAGAAAGCACAGAGCCCCAGATTTTATGTTGTCCTGGAGAGCTTGCAGAGCACTGGGGAAAAGCAGGCAGAGAATTCCCTGCTAGCACCTTCTCTGTGCCTGGGAAACAGAAGTGTTCACATTGCTTCGCAGAATCGCTTTTGTGCAGAAAACATTAACAGTTGTTCAGAACGAAGGAAAGCACAGAGCCCCAGATTTTATGTTGTCCTGGAGAGCTTGCAGAGCACTGGGGAAAAGCAGGCAGAGAATTCCCTGCTAGCACCTTCTCTGTGCCTGGGAAGCAGAAGTGTTCACATTGCTTCGCAGAATCGCTTTTGTGCAGAAAACAGTAACACTTGTTCAGAACGAAAGAAAGCACAGAGCCCCAGATTTGCTGTTGTCCTGGAGAGCTTGCAGAGCAGTGGGGAAAGGCAGGCAGAGAATTCCCTGCTACCACCTTCTCTGTGCCTGTTCCCATTGCTTTGCAGAATCGCTTTTGTGCAGAAAACAGTAACACTTGTTCAGAATGAAAGAAAGCACAGAGCCCCAGATTTTATGTTGTCCTGGAGAGCTTGCAGAGCACTGGGGAAAGGCAGGCAGAGAATTCCCTGCTAGCACCTTCTCTGTGCCTGGGAAACAGAAGTGTTCCCATTGCTTCGCAGAATCGCTTCTGTGCAGAAAACAGTAACACTTGTTCAGAACGAAGGAAAGCACAGAGCCCCAGATTTTATGTTGTCCTGGAGAGCTTGCAGAGCACTGGGGAAAAGCAGGCAGAGAATTCCCTGCTAGCACCTTCTCTGTGCCTGGGAAACAGAATTGTTCCCATTGCTTCGCAGAATCGCTTTTGTGCAGAAAACAGTAACACTTGTTCAGAACGAAAGAAAGCACAGAGCCCCAGATTTTATGTTGTCCTGGAGAGCTTGCAGAGCACTGGGGAAAGGCAGGCAGAGAATTCCCTGCTAGCACCTTCTCTGTGCCTGGGAAGCAGAAGTGTTCACATTGCTTCGCAGAATCGCTTTTGTGCAGAAAACAGTAACACTTGTTCAGAACGAAAGAAAGCACAGAGCCCCAGATTTTATGTTGTCCTGGAGAGCTTGCAGAGCACTGGGGAAAAGCAGGCAGAGAATTCCCTGCTAGCACCTTCTCTGTGCCTGGGAAGCAGAAGTCTTCACATTGCTTCGCAGAATCGCTTTTGTGCAGAAAACAGTAACACTTGTTCAGAACGAAAGAAAGCACAGAGCCCCAGATTTTATGTTGTCCTGGAGAGCTTGCAGAGCACTGGGGAAAAGCAGGCAGAGAATTCCCTGCTAGCACCTTCTCTGTGCCTGGGAAACAGAAGTGTTCACATTGCTTCGCAGAATCGCTTTTGTGCAGAAAACATTAACAGTTGTTCAGAACGAAGGAAAGCACAGAGCCCCAGATTTTATGTTGTCCTGGAGAGCTTGCAGAGCACTGGGGAAAGGCAGGCAGAGAATTCCCTGCTAGCACCTTCTCTGTGCCTGGGAAGCAGAAGTCTTCACATTGCTTCGCAGAATCGCTTTTGTGCAGAAAACAGTAACACTTGTTCAGAACGAAGGAAAGCACAGAGCCCCAGATTTTATGTTGTCCTGGAGAGCTTGCAGAGCACTGGGGAAAGGCAGGCAGAGAATTCCCTGCTAGCACCTTCTCTGTGCCTGGGAAGCAGAAGTGTTCACATTGCTTCGCAGAATCGCTTTTGTGCAGAAAACAATAACACTTGTTCAGAACGAAAGAAAGCACAGAGCCCCAGATTTTATGTTGTCCTGGAGAACTTGCAGAGCACTGGGGAAAAGCAGGCAGAGAATTCCCTGCTAGCACCTTCTCTGTGCCTGGGAAGCAGAAGTCTTCACATTTCTTCGCAGAATCGCTTTTGTGCAGAAAACAGTAACACTTGTTCAGAATGAAAGAAAGCACAGAGCCCCAGATTTTATGTTGTCCTGGAGAGCTTGCAGAGCACTGGGGAAAAGCAGGCAGAGAATTCCCTGCTAGCACCTTCTCTGTGCCTGGGAAACAGAAGTGTTCCCATTGCTTCGCAGAATCGCTTCTGTGCAGAAAACAGTAACACTTGTTCAGAACGAAGGAAAGCACAGAGCCCCAGATTTTATGTTGTCCTGGAGAGCTTGCAGAGCACTGGGGAAAAGCAGGCAGAGAATTCCCTGCTAGCACCTTCTCTGTGCTTGGGAAACAGAAGTGTTCCCATTGCTTCGCAGAATCGCTTTTGTGCAGAAAACAGTAACACTTGTTCAGAACGAAAGAAAGCACAGAGCCCCAGATTTTATGTTGTCCTGGAGAGCTTGCAGAGCACTGGGGAAAGGCAGGCAGAGAATTCCCTGCTAGCACCTTCTCTGTGCCTGGGAAGCAGAAGTGTTCAAATTGCTTCGCAGAATCGCTTTTGTGCAGAAAACAGTAACACTTGTTCAGAACGAAGGAAAGCACAGAGCCCCAGATTTTATGTTGTCCTGGAGAGCTTGCAGAGCACTGGGGAAAGGCAGGCAGAGAATTCCCTGCTAGCACCTTCTCTGTGCCTGGGAAGCAGAAGTGTTCACATTGCTTCGCAGAATCGCTTTTGTGCAGAAAACAATAACACTTGTTCAGAACGAAAGAAAGCACAGAGCCCCAGATTTTATGTTGTCCTGGAGAGCTTGCAGAGCAGTGGGGAAAGGCAGGCAGAGAATTCCCTGCTACCACCTTCTCTGTGCCTGTTCACATTGCTTCGCAGAATCGCTTTTGTGCAGAAAACAGTAACACTTGTTCAGAACGAAAGAAAGCACAGAGCCCCAGATTTTATGTTGTCCTGGAGAACTTGCAGAGCACTGGGGAAAAGCAGGCAGAGAATTCCCTGCTAGCACCTTCTCTGTGCCTGGGAAGCAGAAGTCTTCACATTTCTTCGCAGAATCGCTTTTGTGCAGAAAACAGTAACACTTGTTCAGAATGAAAGAAAGCACAGAGCCCCAGATTTTATGTTGTCCTGGAGAGCTTGCAGAGCACTGGGGAAAGGCAGGCAGAGAATTCCCTGCTAGCACCTTCTCTGTGCCTGGGAAACAGAAGTGTTCCCATTGCTTCGCAGAATCGCTTTTGTGCAGAAAACAGTAACACTTGTTCAGAACGAAGGAAAGCACAGAGCCCCAGATTTTATGTTGTCCTGGAGAGCTTGCAGAGCACTGGGGAAAAGCAGGCAGAGAATTCCCTGCTAGCACCTTCTCTGTGCCTGGGAAGCAGAAGTGTTCAAATTGCTTCGCAGAATCGCTTTTGTGCAGAAAACAGTAACACTTGTTCAGAACGAAGGAAAGCACAGAGCCCCAGATTTTATGTTGTCCTGGAGAGCTTGCAGAGCACTGGGGAAAAGCAGGCAGAGAATTCCCTGCTAGCACCTTCTCTGTGCCTGGGAAGCAGAAGTGTTCACATTGCTTCGCAGAATCGCTTTTGTGCAGAAAACAATAACACTTGTTCAGAACGAAAGAAAGCACAGAGCCCCAGATTTTATGTTGTCCTGGAGAGCTTGCAGAGCACTGGGGAAAGGCAGGCAGAGAATTCCCTGCTAGCACCTTCTCTGTGCCTGGGAAGCAGAAGTGTTCACATTGCTTCGCAGAATCGCTTTTGTGCAGAAAACAGTAACACTTGTTCAGAACGAAAGAAAGCACAGAGCCCCAGATTTTATGTTGTCCTGGAGAGCTTGCAGAGCACTGGGGAAAAGCAGGCAGAGAATTCCCTGCTAGCACCTTCTCTGTGCCTGGGAAGCAGAAGTCTTCACATTGCTTCGCAGAATCGCTTTTGTGCAGAAAACAGTAACACTTGTTCAGAATGAAAGAAAGCACAGAGCCCCAGATTTTATGTTGTCCTGGAGAGCTTGCAGAGCACTGGGGAAAAGCAGGCAGAGAATTCCCTGCTAGCACCTTCTCTGTGCCTGGGAAACAGAAGTGTTCCCATTGCTTCGCAGAATCGCTTTTGTGCAGAAAACAGTAACACTTGTTCAGAACGAAAGAAAGCACAGAGCCCCAGATTTTATGTTGTCCTGGAGAGCTTGCAGAGCACTGGGGAAAGGCAGGCAGAGAATTCCCTGCTAGCACCTTCTCTGTGCCTGGGAAACAGAAGTGTTCACATTGCTTCGCAGAATCGCTTTTGTGCAGAAAACAGTAACACTTGTTCAGAATGAAAGAAAGCACAGAGCCCCAGATTTTATGTTGTCCTGGAGAGCTTGCAGAGCACTGGGGAAAAGCAGGCAGAGAATTCCCTGCTAGCACCTTCTCTGTGCCTGGGAAGCAGAAGTGTTCACATTGCTTCGCAGAATCGCTTTTGTGCAGAAAACAGTAACACTTGTTCAGAACGAAGGAAAGCACAGAGCCCCAGATTTTATGTTGTCCTGGAGAGCTTGCAGAGCACTGGGGAAAGGCAGGCAGAGAATTCCCTGCTAGCACCTTCTCTGTGCCTGGGAAGCAGAAGTCTTCACATTGCTTCGCAGAATCGCTTTTGTGCAGAAAACAATAACACTTGTTCAGAACGAAAGAAAGCACAGAGCCCCAGATTTTATGTTGTCCTGGAGAGCTTGCAGAGCACTGGGGAAAAGCAGGCAGAGAATTCCCTGCTAGCACCTTCTCTGTGCCTGGGAAGCAGAAGTCTTCACATTGCTTCGCAGAATCGCTTTTGTGCAGAAAACAGTAACACTTGTTCAGAACGAAAGAAAGCACAGAGCCCCAGATTTGCTGTTGTCCTGGAGAGCTTGCAGAGCAGTGGGGAAAGGCAGGCAGAGAATTCCCTGCTACCACCTTCTCTGTGCCTGTTCACATTGCTTCGCAGAATCGCTTTTGTGCAGAAAACAGTAACACTTGTTCAGAACGAAAGAAAGCACAGAGCCCCAGATTTTATGTTGTCCTGGAGAACTTGCAGAGCACTGGGGAAAAGCAGGCAGAGAATTCCCTGCTAGCACCTTCTCTGTGCCTGGGAAGCAGAAGTCTTCACATTGCTTCGCAGAATCGCTTCTGTGCAGAAAACAGTAACACTTGTTCAGAACGAAGGAAAGCACAGAGCCCCAGATTTGCTGTTGTCCTGGAGAGCTTGCAGAGCACTGGGGAAAAGCAGGCAGAGAATTCCCTGCTAGCACCTTCTCTGTGCCTGGGAAACAGAAGTGTTCCCATTGCTTCGCAGAATCGCTTTTGTGCAGAAAACAGTAACACTTGTTCAGAACGAAAGAAAGCACAGAGCCCCAGATTTTATGTTGTCCTGGAGAGCTTGCAGAGCACTGGGGAAAAGCAGGCAGAGAATTCCCTGCTAGCACCTTCTCTGTGCCTGGGAAGCAGAAGTGTTCACATTGCTTCGCAGAATCGCTTTTGTGCAGAAAACAATAACACTTGTTCAGAACGAAAGAAAGCACAGAGCCCCAGATTTTATGTTGTCCTGGAGAGCTTGCAGAGCACTGGGGAAAGGCAGGCAGAGAATTCCCTGCTAGCACCTTCTCTGTGCCTGGGAAGCAGAAGTGTTCACATTGCTTCGCAGAATCGCTTTTGTGCAGAAAACAGTAACACTTGTTCAGAACGAAAGAAAGCACAGAGCCCCAGATTTTATGTTGTCCTGGAGAGCTTGCAGAGCACTGGGGAAAAGCAGGCAGAGAATTCCCTGCTAGCACCTTCTCTGTGCCTGGGAAGCAGAAGTGTTCACATTGCTTCGCAGAATCGCTTTTGTGCAGAAAACAGTAACACTTGTTCAGAACGAAAGAAAGCACAGAGCCCCAGATTTTATGTTGTCCTGGAGAGCTTGCAGAGCACTGGGGAAAAGCAGGCAGAGAATTCCCTGCTAGCACCTTCTCTGTGCCTGGGAAACAGAAGTGTTCCCATTGCTTCGCAGAATCGCTTTTGTGCAGAAAACAGTAACACTTGTTCAGAACGAAAGAAAGCACAGAGCCCCAGATTTTATGTTGTCCTGGAGAGCTTGCAGAGCACTGGGGAAAGGCAGGCAGAGAATTCCCTGCTAGCACCTTCTCTGTGCCTGGGAAGCAGAAGTCTTCACATTGCTTCGCAGAATCGCTTTTGTGCAGAAAACAATAACACTTGTTCAGAACGAAAGAAAGCACAGAGCCCCAGATTTTATGTTGTCCTGGAGAGCTTGCAGAGCACTGGGGAAAAGCAGGCAGAGAATTCCCTGCTAGCACCTTCTCTGTGCCTGGGAAGCAGAAGTGTTCACATTGCTTCGCAGAATCGCTTTTGTGCAGAAAACAGTAACACTTGTTCAGAACGAAAGAAAGCACAGAGCCCCAGATTTTATGTTGTCCTGGAGAGCTTGCAGAGCACTGGGGAAAAGCAGTCAGAGAATTCCCTGCTAGCACCTTCTCTGTGCCTGGGAAACAGAATTGTTCACATTGCTTCGCAGAATCGCTTTTGTGCAGAAAACAGTAACACTTGTTCAGAACGAAAGAAAGCACAGAGCCCCAGATTTTATGTTGTCCTGGAGAGCTTGCAGAGCACTGGGGAAAGGCAGGCAGAGAATTCCCTGCTAGCACCTTCTCTGTTCCTGTTCACATTGCTTCGCAGAATCGCTTTTGTGCAGAAAACAGTAATACTTGTTCAGAACGAAAGAAAGCACAGAGCCCCAGATTTTATGTTGTCCTGGAGAGATTGCAGAGCACTGCGGAAAAGCAGGCAGAGAATTCCCTGCTAGCACGTTCTCTGTTCCTGGGAAACAGAACTGTTCACATTGCTTCGCAGAATCGCTTTTGTGCAGAAAACAGTAACAGTTGTTCAGAACGAAAGAAAGCACAGAGCCCCAGATTTTATGTTGTCCTGGAGAGCTTGCAGAGCACTGGGGAAAGGCAGGCAGAGAATTCCCTGCTAGCACCTTCTCTGTTCCTGGGAAACAGAAGTGTTCACATTGCTTCGCAGAATCACTTTTGTGCAGAAAACAGTAACACTTGTTCAGACGAAAGAAAGCACAGAGCCCCAGATTTTATGTTGTCCTGGAGAGCTTGCAGAGCACTGGGGAAAGGCAGGCAGAGAATTCCCTGCTAGCACCTTCTCTGTGCCTGGGAAGCAGAAGTGTTCACGTTGCTTCGCAGAATCGCTTTTGTGCAGAAAACAGTAACACTTGTTCAGAACGAAAGAAAGCACAGAGCCCCAGCTTTTATGTTGTCCTGGAGAGCTTGCAGAGCACTGGGGAAAAGCAGGCAGAGAATTCCCTGCTAGCACCTTCTCTGTGCCTGGGAAACAGAAGTGTTCACATTGCTTCGCAGAATCGCTTTTGTGCAGAAAACAGTAACACTTGTTCAGAACGAAAGAAAGCACAGAGCCCCAGATTTTATGTTGTCCTGGAGAGCTTGCAGAGCACTGGGGAAAAGCAGGCAGAGAATTCCCTGCTAGCACCTTCTCTGTGCCTGGGAAGCAGAAGTCTTCACATTGCTTCGCAGAATCGCTTTTGTGCAGAAAACAGTAACACTTGTTCAGAATGAAAGAAAGCACAGAGCCCCAGATTTTATGTTGTCCTGGAGAGCTTGCAGAGCACTGGGGAAAAGCAGGCAGAGAATTCCCTGCTAGCACCTTCTCTGTGCCTGGGAAACAGAAGTGTTCCCATTGCTTCGCAGAATCGCTTTTGTGCAGAAAACAGTAACACTTGTTCAGAACGAAAGAAAGCACAGAGCCCCAGATTTTATGTTGTCCTGGAGAGCTTGCAGAGCACTGGGGAAAGGCAGGCAGAGAATTCCCTGCTAGCACCTTCTCTGTGCCTGGGAAACAGAAGTGTTCACATTGCTTCGCAGAATCGCTTTTGTGCAGAAAACAGTAACACTTGTTCAGAATGAAAGAAAGCACAGAGCCCCAGATTTTATGTTGTCCTGGAGAGCTTGCAGAGCACTGGGGAAAAGCAGGCAGAGAATTCCCTGCTAGCACCTTCTCTGTGCCTGGGAAGCAGAAGTGTTCACATTGCTTCGCAGAATCGCTTTTGTGCAGAAAACAGTAACACTTGTTCAGAACGAAGGAAAGCACAGAGCCCCAGATTTTATGTTGTCCTGGAGAGCTTGCAGAGCACTGGGGAAAGGCAGGCAGAGAATTCCCTGCTAGCACCTTCTCTGTGCCTGGGAAGCAGAAGTCTTCACATTGCTTCGCAGAATCGCTTTTGTGCAGAAAACAATAACACTTGTTCAGAACGAAAGAAAGCACAGAGCCCCAGATTTTATGTTGTCCTGGAGAGCTTGCAGAGCACTGGGGAAAAGCAGGCAGAGAATTCCCTGCTAGCACCTTCTCTGTGCCTGGGAAGCAGAAGTCTTCACATTGCTTCGCAGAATCGCTTTTGTGCAGAAAACAGTAACACTTGTTCAGAACGAAAGAAAGCACAGAGCCCCAGATTTGCTGTTGTCCTGGAGAGCTTGCAGAGCAGTGGGGAAAGGCAGGCAGAGAATTCCCTGCTACCACCTTCTCTGTGCCTGTTCACATTGCTTCGCAGAATCGCTTTTGTGCAGAAAACAGTAACACTTGTTCAGAACGAAAGAAAGCACAGAGCCCCAGATTTTATGTTGTCCTGGAGAACTTGCAGAGCACTGGGGAAAAGCAGGCAGAGAATTCCCTGCTAGCACCTTCTCTGTGCCTGGGAAGCAGAAGTCTTCACATTGCTTCGCAGAATCGCTTCTGTGCAGAAAACAGTAACACTTGTTCAGAACGAAGGAAAGCACAGAGCCCCAGATTTGCTGTTGTCCTGGAGAGCTTGCAGAGCACTGGGGAAAAGCAGGCAGAGAATTCCCTGCTAGCACCTTCTCTGTGCCTGGGAAACAGAAGTGTTCCCATTGCTTCGCAGAATCGCTTTTGTGCAGAAAACAGTAACACTTGTTCAGAACGAAAGAAAGCACAGAGCCCCAGATTTTATGTTGTCCTGGAGAGCTTGCAGAGCACTGGGGAAAAGCAGGCAGAGAATTCCCTGCTAGCACCTTCTCTGTGCCTGGGAAGCAGAAGTGTTCACATTGCTTCGCAGAATCGCTTTTGTGCAGAAAACAATAACACTTGTTCAGAACGAAAGAAAGCACAGAGCCCCAGATTTTATGTTGTCCTGGAGAGCTTGCAGAGCACTGGGGAAAGGCAGGCAGAGAATTCCCTGCTAGCACCTTCTCTGTGCCTGGGAAGCAGAAGTGTTCACATTGCTTCGCAGAATCGCTTTTGTGCAGAAAACAGTAACACTTGTTCAGAACGAAAGAAAGCACAGAGCCCCAGATTTTATGTTGTCCTGGAGAGCTTGCAGAGCACTGGGGAAAAGCAGGCAGAGAATTCCCTGCTAGCACCTTCTCTGTGCCTGGGAAGCAGAAGTGTTCACATTGCTTCGCAGAATCGCTTTTGTGCAGAAAACAGTAACACTTGTTCAGAACGAAAGAAAGCACAGAGCCCCAGATTTTATGTTGTCCTGGAGAGCTTGCAGAGCACTGGGGAAAAGCAGGCAGAGAATTCCCTGCTAGCACCTTCTCTGTGCCTGGGAAACAGAAGTGTTCCCATTGCTTCGCAGAATCGCTTTTGTGCAGAAAACAGTAACACTTGTTCAGAACGAAAGAAAGCACAGAGCCCCAGATTTTATGTTGTCCTGGAGAGCTTGCAGAGCACTGGGGAAAGGCAGGCAGAGAATTCCCTGCTAGCACCTTCTCTGTGCCTGGGAAGCAGAAGTCTTCACATTGCTTCGCAGAATCGCTTTTGTGCAGAAAACAGTAACACTTGTTCAGAATGAAAGAAAGCACAGAGCCCCAGATTTTATGTTGTCCTGGAGAGCTTGCAGAGCACTGGGGAAAAGCAGGCAGAGAATTCCCTGCTAGCACCTTCTCTGTGCCTGGGAAGCAGAAGTGTTCACATTGCTTCGCAGAATCGCTTTTGTGCAGAAAACAGTAACACTTGTTCAGAACGAAGGAAAGCACAGAGCCCCAGATTTTATGTTGTCCTGGAGAGCTTGCAGAGCACTGGGGAAAGGCAGGCAGAGAATTCCCTGCTAGCACCTTCTCTGTGCCTGGGAAGCAGAAGTCTTCACATTGCTTCGCAGAATCGCTTTTGTGCAGAAAACAATAACACTTGTTCAGAACGAAAGAAAGCACAGAGCCCCAGATTTTATGTTGTCCTGGAGAGCTTGCAGAGCACTGGGGAAAAGCAGGCAGAGAATTCCCTGCTAGCACCTTCTCTGTGCCTGGGAAGCAGAAGTCTTCACATTGCTTCGCAGAATCGCTTTTGTGCAGAAAACAGTAACACTTGTTCAGAACGAAAGAAAGCACAGAGCCCCAGATTTGCTGTTGTCCTGGAGAGCTTGCAGAGCAGTGGGGAAAGGCAGGCAGAGAATTCCCTGCTACCACCTTCTCTGTGCCTGTTCACATTGCTTCGCAGAATCGCTTTTGTGCAGAAAACAGTAACACTTGTTCAGAACGAAAGAAAGCACAGAGCCCCAGATTTTATGTTGTCCTGGAGAACTTGCAGAGCACTGGGGAAAAGCAGGCAGAGAATTCCCTGCTAGCACCTTCTCTGTGCCTGGGAAGCAGAAGTCTTCACATTGCTTCGCAGAATCGCTTCTGTGCAGAAAACAGTAACACTTGTTCAGAACGAAGGAAAGCACAGAGCCCCAGATTTGCTGTTGTCCTGGAGAGCTTGCAGAGCACTGGGGAAAAGCAGGCAGAGAATTCCCTGCTAGCACCTTCTCTGTGCCTGGGAAACAGAAGTGTTCCCATTGCTTCGCAGAATCGCTTTTGTGCAGAAAACAGTAACACTTGTTCAGAACGAAAGAAAGCACAGAGCCCCAGATTTTATGTTGTCCTGGAGAGCTTGCAGAGCACTGGGGAAAAGCAGGCAGAGAATTCCCTGCTAGCACCTTCTCTGTGCCTGGGAAGCAGAAGTGTTCACATTGCTTCGCAGAATCGCTTTTGTGCAGAAAACAATAACACTTGTTCAGAACGAAAGAAAGCACAGAGCCCCAGATTTTATGTTGTCCTGGAGAGCTTGCAGAGCACTGGGGAAAGGCAGGCAGAGAATTCCCTGCTAGCACCTTCTCTGTGCCTGGGAAGCAGAAGTGTTCACATTGCTTCGCAGAATCGCTTTTGTGCAGAAAACAGTAACACTTGTTCAGAACGAAAGAAAGCACAGAGCCCCAGATTTTATGTTGTCCTGGAGAGCTTGCAGAGCACTGGGGAAAAGCAGGCAGAGAATTCCCTGCTAGCACCTTCTCTGTGCCTGGGAAGCAGAAGTGTTCACATTGCTTCGCAGAATCGCTTTTGTGCAGAAAACAGTAACACTTGTTCAGAACGAAAGAAAGCACAGAGCCCCAGATTTTATGTTGTCCTGGAGAGCTTGCAGAGCACTGGGGAAAAGCAGGCAGAGAATTCCCTGCTAGCACCTTCTCTGTGCCTGGGAAACAGAAGTGTTCCCATTGCTTCGCAGAATCGCTTTTGTGCAGAAAACAGTAACACTTGTTCAGAACGAAAGAAAGCACAGAGCCCCAGATTTTATGTTGTCCTGGAGAGCTTGCAGAGCACTGGGGAAAGGCAGGCAGAGAATTCCCTGCTAGCACCTTCTCTGTGCCTGGGAAGCAGAAGTCTTCACATTGCTTCGCAGAATCGCTTTTGTGCAGAAAACAATAACACTTGTTCAGAACGAAAGAAAGCACAGAGCCCCAGATTTTATGTTGTCCTGGAGAGCTTGCAGAGCACTGGGGAAAAGCAGGCAGAGAATTCCCTGCTAGCACCTTCTCTGTGCCTGGGAAGCAGAAGTGTTCACATTGCTTCGCAGAATCGCTTTTGTGCAGAAAACAGTAACACTTGTTCAGAACGAAAGAAAGCACAGAGCCCCAGATTTTATGTTGTCCTGGAGAGCTTGCAGAGCACTGGGGAAAAGCAGTCAGAGAATTCCCTGCTAGCACCTTCTCTGTGCCTGGGAAACAGAATTGTTCACATTGCTTCGCAGAATCGCTTTTGTGCAGAAAACAGTAACACTTGTTCAGAACGAAAGAAAGCACAGAGCCCCAGATTTTATGTTGTCCTGGAGAGCTTGCAGAGCAGTGGGGAAAGGCAGGCAGAGAATTCCCTGCTACCACCTTCTCTGTGCCTGTTCACATTGCTTCGCAGAATCGCTTTTGTGCAGAAAACAGTAACACTTGTTCAGAACGAAAGAAAGCACAGAGCCCCAGATTTTATGTTGTCCTGGAGAACTTGCAGAGCACTGGGGAAAAGCAGGCAGAGAATTCCCTGCTAGCACCTTCTCTGTGCCTGGGAAGCAGAAGTCTTCACATTGCTTCGCAGAATCGCTTTTGTGCAGAAAACAGTAACACTTGTTCAGAATGAAAGAAAGCACAGAGCCCCAGATTTTATGTTGTCCTGGAGAGCTTGCAGAGCACTGGGGAAAAGCAGGCAGAGAATTCCCTGCTAGCACCTTCTCTGTGCCTGGGAAACAGAAGTGTTCCCATTGCTTCGCAGAATCGCTTTTGTGCAGAAAACAGTAACACTTGTTCAGAACGAAAGAAAGCACAGAGCCCCAGATTTTATGTTGTCCTGGAGAGCTTGCAGAGCACTGGGGAAAGGCAGGCAGAGAATTCCCTGCTAGCACCTTCTCTGTTCCTGTTCACATTGCTTCGCAGAATCGCTTTTGTGCAGAAAACAGTAATACTTGTTCAGAACGAAAGAAAGCACAGAGCCCCAGATTTTATGTTGTCCTGGAGAGATTGCAGAGCACTGCGGAAAAGCAGGCAGAGAATTCCCTGCTAGCACGTTCTCTGTTCCTGGGAAACAGAACTGTTCACATTGCTTCGCAGAATCGCTTTTGTGCAGAAAACAGTAACAGTTGTTCAGAACGAAAGAAAGCACAGAGCCCCAGATTTTATGTTGTCCTGGAGAGCTTGCAGAGCACTGGGGAAAGGCAGGCAGAGAATTCCCTGCTAGCACCTTCTCTGTTCCTGGGAAACAGAAGTGTTCACATTGCTTCGCAGAATCACTTTTGTGCAGAAAACAGTAACACTTGTTCAGACGAAAGAAAGCACAGAGCCCCAGATTTTATGTTGTCCTGGAGAGCTTGCAGAGCACTGGGGAAAGGCAGGCAGAGAATTCCCTGCTAGCACCTTCTCTGTGCCTGGGAAGCAGAAGTGTTCACGTTGCTTCGCAGAATCGCTTTTGTGCAGAAAACAGTAACACTTGTTCAGAACGAAAGAAAGCACAGAGCCCCAGCTTTTATGTTGTCCTGGAGAGCTTGCAGAGCACTGGGGAAAAGCAGGCAGAGAATTCCCTGCTAGCACCTTCTCTGTGCCTGGGAAACAGAAGTGTTCACATTGCTTCGCAGAATCGCTTTTGTGCAGAAAACAGTAACACTTGTTCAGAACGAAAGAAAGCACAGAGCCCCAGATTTTATGTTGTCCTGGAGAGATTGCAGAGCACTGGGGAAAAGCAGGCAGAGAATTCCCTGCTAGCACGTTCTCTGTTCCTGGGAAACAGAAGTGTTCACATTGCTTCGCAGAATCGCTTTTGTGCAGAAAACAGTAACACTTGTTCAGAACGAAAGAAAGCACAGAGCCCCAGATTTTATGTTGTCCTGGAGAGCTTGCAGAGCACTGGGGAAAGGCAGGCAGAGAATTCCCTGCTAGCACCTTCTCTGTGCCTGGGAAACAGAAGTGTTCCCATTGCTTCGCAGAATCGCTTTTGTGCAGAAAACAGTAACACTTGTTCAGAACGAAAGAAAGCACAGAGCCCCAGATTTTATGTTGTCCTGGAGAGCTTGCAGAGCACTGGGGAAAAGCAGGCAGAGAATTCCCTGCTACCACCTTCTCTGTGCCTGGGAAGCAGAAGTGTTCAAATTGCTTCGCAGAATCGCTTTTGTGCAGAAAACAGTAACACTTGTTCAGAACGAAGGAAAGCACAGAGCCCCAGATTTTATGTTGTCCTGGAGAGCTTGCAGAGCACTGGGGAAAAGCAGGCAGAGAATTCCCTGCTAGCACCTTCTCTGTGCCTGGGAAGCAGAAGTGTTCACATTGCTTCGCAGAATCGCTTTTGTGCAGAAAACAATAACACTTGTTCAGAACGAAAGAAAGCACAGAGCCCCAGATTTTATGTTGTCCTGGAGAGCTTGCAGAGCACTGGGGAAAGGCAGGCAGAGAATTCCCTGCTAGCACCTTCTCTGTGCCTGGGAAGCAGAAGTGTTCACATTGCTTCGCAGAATCGCTTTTGTGCAGAAAACAGTAACACTTGTTCAGACCGAAAGAAAGCACAGAGCCCCAGATTTTATGTTGTCCTGGAGAGCTTGCAGAGCACTGGGGAAAAGCAGGCAGAGAATTCCCTGCTAGCACCTTCTCTGTGCCTGGGAAGCAGAAGTGTTCACATTGCTTCGCAGAATCGCTTTTGTGCAGAAAACAGTAACACTTGTTCAGAATGAAAGAAAGCACAGAGCCCCAGATTTTATGTTGTCCTGGAGAGCTTGCAGAGCACTGGGGAAAAGCAGGCAGAGAATTCCCTGCTAGCACCTTCTCTGTGCCTGGGAAACAGAAGTGTTCCCATTGCTTCGCAGAATCGCTTTTGTGCAGAAAACAGTAACACTTGTTCAGAACGAAAGAAAGCACAGAGCCCCAGATTTTATGTTGTCCTGGAGAGCTTGCAGAGCACTGGGGAAAGGCAGGCAGAGAATTCCCTGCTAGCACCTTCTCTGTGCCTGGGAAACAGAAGTGTTCACATTGCTTCGCAGAATCGCTTTTGTGCAGAAAACAGTAACACTTGTTCAGAATGAAAGAAAGCACAGAGCCCCAGATTTTATGTTGTCCTGGAGAGCTTGCAGAGCACTGGGGAAAAGCAGGCAGAGAATTCCCTGCTAGCACCTTCTCTGTGCCTGGGAAGCAGAAGTGTTCACATTGCTTCGCAGAATCCCTTTTGTGCAGAAAACAGTAACACTTGTTCAGAACGAAGGAAAGCACAGAGCCCCAGATTTTATGTTGTCCTGGAGAGCTTGCAGAGCACTGGGGAAAGGCAGGCAGAGAATTCCCTGCTAGCACCTTCTCTGTGCCTGGGAAGCAGAAGTCTTCACATTGCTTCGCAGAATCGCTTTTGTGCAGAAAACAATAACACTTGTTCAGAACGAAAGAAAGCACAGAGCCCCAGATTTTATGTTGTCCTGGAGAGCTTGCAGAGCACTGGGGAAAAGCAGGCAGAGAATTCCCTGCTAGCACCTTCTCTGTGCCTGGGAAGCAGAAGTCTTCACATTGCTTCGCAGAATCGCTTTTGTGCAGAAAACAGTAACACTTGTTCAGAACGAAAGAAAGCACAGAGCCCCAGATTTTATGTTGTCCTGGAGAGCTTGCAGAGCACTGGGGAAAAGCAGTCAGAGAATTCCCTGCTAGCACCTTCTCTGTGCCTGGGAAACAGAAGTGTTCACATTGCTTCGCAGAATCGCTTTTGTGCAGAAAACAGTAACACTTGTTCAGAACGAAAGAAAGCACAGAGCCCCAGATTTGCTGTTGTCCTGGAGAGCTTGCAGAGCAGTGGGGAAAGGCAGGCAGAGAATTCCCTGCTACCACCTTCTCTGTGCCTGTTCACATTGCTTCGCAGAATCGCTTTTGTGCAGAAAACAGTAACACTTGTTCAGAACGAAAGAAAGCACAGAGCCCCAGATTTTATGTTGTCCTGGAGAACTTGCAGAGCACTGGGGAAAGGCAGGCAGAGAATTCCCTGCTAGCACCTTCTCTGTGCCTGGGAAACAGAAGTGTTCCCATTGCTTCGCAGAATCGCTTTTGTGCAGAAAACAG